>NW_028136538.1:1275097-1912646 GCF_964662115.1 Mustela nivalis
GATTCAGACGATCGCTCAGGTTGGAGTTTCTGTCCCTGATGGCTCCTTCATGAATGCGGGGGGGGGGCATCACGAGTCCATGGGTGTTTTCCCACGATGGGAGTTGTGAGAAGCTCCAAACTGCAGAGAGTATTCTGCAGGACAATTGAGACCTGTCGTTTGGTTCCAGGCCAATGATTCTGAGCAGGGTTCTAAGGATGGATGGCTGGGTAGCCCACCTCGCATTCCAATTGTCTCCTAGCAACAAGACAGGTTAGATCTCCTGGATCTGTGGGGAGCAACCGAGGACGCTGAGTTGAAATGACACCCCTGGGGATGGGTCCTAACGTGCTTTTGTGTCTATGGAGACCTTGGAATGAAGCGGTGGCACTGGGGCCCTAAAGGGTTCTCCTAAACAGAGGCTTTGACACAGCTCCAACGTGAAAGTTTCCCATGTGTAGATGAGATGTTTTCTGATGGGTGAGTCAAGAAACAGCTATATGCTGCTTTTGAAATCCAGGCCTCTGAGGAGAGATGCCTGGAAACCAAAGCAATGGATCTGATTAGTACCTAGGGGCCTGTTCTTTTCTTTTTACCTCTGGGGACATCTGTCTATGGGTCTGAGTGCAGGTAGATGCTCAGTTCGGCTCAGATTGCCCCTGTTTTTCCTGGGAAGCCACCACTATTGAGATGGATCAGGGACTTTGGAGGTTTATCCTATTAGAAGGGTTGTGGCCATTGGAATGGGCACACACAATTCCCTTGGAGAGGGCAAGTACAGGCCTCAGGTTTGGCTCCAGGGGCCTGAGCCTGTAGGTTGTGTAGGCCAGGGCTGTTTGAACAGTTGTCTGAAAACACAAACTCGGCTTATGTTTCGGGTCATAGGTATGGCAGGACTGATCTACAGACCATGAGGAGAACTCTTCGGTATTTGAAAGAAGGGCGAGTGTGAGGCTTCTGCTCAAGTTTTTGTCTCTGGATATCGTGTCACTCATGGTCGTGGAATTTCTGGGTGACTTCATGGGAAATGGACGAGTCTTACTCTCTGGTGGTTTGGCCCCGTCCAAAGAGTTTGGTGTCATTCTGTGGGCTGGAAGAAGTCCGTTTTTTTTTTTTATTCTTGTTTTTTTTCTTTTTTATCCTCAGGTGTACGACCAAATGAGGGATTCCAGAGTAGAGCCCTGGGGAGGGGCGACTGGACCATCAGAAATTTGGTTAAAAATTGGGGCCTAGGGACATGTCAAGCCCATTATGACATCTAATGGTCCAGCAACTGATAGGACTTACTAGAGGACAGGACTCATGATGAGGGTCACAATGCGTGTGTATGCCCTCCTCGCACTCAAGAATGGGCGGGGCGTCAGGGTGAATGCTGGTTTCTCCTACACTGAACGTTGGACAACGTGCCAACCACAGGGTTCTTGCCATGGGTAAGGAGGAGTTCTGATTTCTGCATCACACTCACCCCTGGGAAGTGATTGGAGATAAGGTCTCGGTTCTGAAGCCTGAAAACTGAGGTAGGGAAGAGATGATGACCTAAGGCCATGGCGGGTTTTATGTGCTCAGTATGCGGTCAGCATTCTGGGTGTTGGTCAGTAGGTCCGGGCTCAGGTTGTGTTCGACAGTGCTTGAGTGCCCAGGTTAGACTATATAATTTGGGTAAAGTCGAGTGCTGTGTAGGTTTACCCTCATTTATGGTGCCTGGGCAGCTCATGAGGCAATAATTTTTTTTCTAGAGGGCAGGCAGAGTGCTACATTGTGGGTCCGGAATTGCCAAACTTGAGGGCTTCGGGGCCAGGAGTGTGAGGATGGAAGTCTGAGAAGACAAGCTAGACTTGGGTTTCAGGGCGAGGGCACGGCAGGTACCCCCTGCAGATCTGAACCAATATCTCATGCATCTGAAGTCAGGGCGAGGATCAGACGTTGGCTCAGGTTGGAGTTTCTGAGCATGACGGCCGCTTCATGAAGGGAGCGGAATCTCGAGGCCATTGAGGTTTTCCCACGTTGGGAGTTGTGGTATGCCCCCTTCATGGATTCCTTCTGCGGGACAATTGAGACCTTTCGGACAGCTCCAGGACATCCCATATGGTATGACTCCAGAGCACCGTTCGCGGATGGATGCCTGGGAAGCCCGCCTCGCATTCCAATTGTCTCCTAGAAAAAGACAGTTTAGATCTGATGGCTCTGCGGGAGCAACCGGGGTGGCTGAGTTGAAATGGACTTTCCTGATGATGGGTCCTAATGTGTTTTTGTGTCCATGAGGGCCTTGGAATGGGGCGGTGGCACCGGGACCCTGAAGTACTCTCCTAAGCTTTGGACATGGCTCACATGCACAGGTTTCCTTGTGGAGACGAGATGAGTTCTGATGGGTGCCTCAGGAAAACCCCTATGCTCGTATTGGAATCAGGCTTTTGAGGACACATGCCTGTAACCCAAAGCAATGGATCCTATTATGGCCTAGGGTCCTGTCTGGTTCAATCTTCTTCTCTGGGGACATCCATCTATGGTATGAGTGGAGGTCGATTATCAGCTGGTGTCAGACAGCCCTTGTTTGTTCCGGGCGAACTACACTATTAGGATGGCCTCAAGGACTTTGGAGATTTCTCCTAATTTGTACGATTTTGGACCATGGAATGGGCAGAATTCCCATGGATTGGTAGGCACAGTCCTAATGTGTGGCTCCAGGGGCCCAGCCTGGAGGGTGTGTGGCCCAAGACTTTGAGGACAGAAGTCTGAAAACACAAACTCAGCTTAGGTTTGGGGACGTAGGTATGGCAGGCCCGATCGACAAACCATGAGAAGAACTCTTCAGGATATGAAGAAAGTGCGAGTCTGAGGTGCTTGCTCAGGCTTTTGTCTCTGGATTTTGTATCGGCGATGGCCGTGGAATGTCGGGGACGCCTCATGGGCCATGGACGAATCTTCCTCTCTGAGGATTTGGCCCGATTCCCAATTGCTTTTCGTCAATCTGTGGGATGGGAGGACTCATTTCAGTTTTGTTACCTCAGGTGTCCCACCAAAAGAGGAATTCCAAAGCCAAGCCGTGGGGAAGACTGAAGGGACAACCCGAACTATGGTTAAAAATTGGGGCCTAGGGGCATGGCAAGCCCAATATGATATCTCTTCATCCAGCCACTGAGTGGCCTTACTTGAGGACTGGGCTCAGCCTGAGCGTCACAATGTGTGTTTGTGACCAATGTGGTCCGCGAGCATGGGCGGGGCCTCATGGGCCACACTGGTTTCTACTACACTGAACGTTGGACAACATGCCAACCACAAGATATCTTGCCATGGGGAAGGAGTTCTGATTTCTGCATCACCTTTAACCCTGGGCAGTGATTGGAGATAAGGTCTAGGTTCTGAAACCTGAAAACTGATGTTGGGAAGAGATGACGACCTAAGGCCATGGCGGCTCGATGTGCTCAGTGTGCAGCCAGCTGTCTGGGAGGGGCCAGGGACTCCAGGCTCAGGCTGTGTCAGAAAGGGCATTAGTGCCCTGGTCAGCCTATGTATTTGGGGTACAGCCAAGGTCGGTGCAGGTTGATCCTCATTTGGGGTTACTGGGTAGCCCCAGAAGACAATGTTTTTCTTCAAAGAGCCGGCAGAGTGCTGCATTGTAGTTGTGGATTGCCAAACTGGAGGGCTTGTGGGCCAGTAGTCTGACGACAAAAGTCTGAGAACACAAGCTAAGCTTAGTTTTCTGGATGAGGCCATGGCACGCACAATCTACAGACCTGAATCGAGGTCTCGTACATCTGAAGTCAGCACGAGATTCAGACGATCGCTCAGGTTGGAGTTTCTGTCCCTGATGGCTCCTTCATGAATGGGGGGGGGGGCATCACGAGTCCATGGGTGTTTTCCCACGATGGGAGTTGTGAGATGCTCCAAACTGCAGAGAGTCTTCTGCAGGACAATTGAGACCTGTCGTTTGGTTCCAGGCCAATGATTCTGAGCAGGGTTCTAAGGATGGATGGCTGGGTAGCCCACCTCGCATTCCAATTGTCTCCTAGCAACAAGACAGGTTAGATCTCCTGGATCTGTGGGGAGCAACCGAGGACGCTGAGTTGAAATGGACACCCCTTGGGATGGGTCCTAACGTGCTTTTGTGTCTATGGAGACCTTGGAATGAAGCGGTGGCACTGGGGCCCTAAAGGGTTCTCCTAAACAGAGGCTTTGACACAGCTCCAACGTGCAAGTTTCCCATGTGTAGATGAGATGTTTTCTGATGGGTGAGTCAAGAAACAGCTATATGCTGCTTTTGAAATCCAGGCCTCTGAGGAGAGATGCCTGGAAACCAAAGCAATGGATCTGATGAGTGCCTAGGGGCCTGTTCTTTCCTTTTTACCTCTGGGGACATCTGTCTATGGGTCTGAGTCCAGGTAGGTGCTCAGTTGGGCTCAGATTGCCCCTGTTTTTCCTGGGAAGCCACCACTATTGAGATGGAACAGGGACTTTGGAGGTTTATCCTATTAGAAGGGTTGTGGCCATTGGAATGGGCACACACAATTCCCTTGGAGAGGGCAAGTACAGTCCTCAGGTTTGGCTCCAGGGGCCTGAGCCTGTAGGTTGTGTAGGCCAGGGCTGTTTGGACAGTTGTCTGAAAACAAACCCGGCTTATGTTTCGGGTCATAGGTATGGCAGGACTGATCTACAGACCATGAGGAGAACTCTTCGGGATTTGAAAGAAGGGCGAGTGTGATGCTCCTGCTCAAGTATTTGTCTCTGGATATCGTGTCACTCATGGTCGTGGAATTTCTGGGTGACTTCATGGGAAATGGGCGAGTGTTAAGCTCTGGTGGATTGGCCCCGTCCAAAGAGTTTGGGGTCATTCTGTGGGCTGGAAGACGTCCGTTTTTTTTTTTTTATTGTTGTTTTTTTCTTTTTTATCCTCAGGTGTACGACCAAATGAGGGATTCCAGAGTAGAGCCCTGGGGAGGGGCGACTGGACCATCAGAAATTTGGTTAAAAATTGGGGCCTAGGGACATGTCAAGCCCATTATGACATCTAATGGTCCAGCAACTGATAGGACTTACTAGAGGACAGGACTCATGATGAGGGTCAAATGCGTGTGTATGCCCTCCTCGCACACAAGAATGGGCGGGGCGTCAGGGTGAATGCTGGTTTCTCCTACACTGAACGTTGGACAACGTGCCAACCACAGGGTTCTTGCCATGGGTAAGGAGGAGTTCTGATTTCTGCATCACACTCACCCCTGGGAAGTGATTGGAGATAAGGTCTCGGTTCTGAAGCCTGAAAACTGAGGTAGGGAAGAGATGATGACCTAAGGCCATGGCGGGTTTTATGTGCTCAGTGTGCGGTCAGCTTTCTGGGTGTTGGTCAGGAGGTCCGGGCTCAGGTTGTGTTCGACAGTGCATTAGTGCCCAGGTTAGACTATATAATTTGGGTAAAGTCGAGTGCTGTGTAGGTTTACCCTCATTTAAGGTGCCTGGGCAGCTCAATAGGCAATAATTTTTTTTCTAGAGGGCAGGCAGAGTGCTGCATTGTGGGTCCGGAATTGCCAAACTTGAGGGCTTCGGGGCCAGGAGTGTGAGGACGAAAGTCTGAGAAGACAAGCTAGACTTGGGTTTCAGGGCGAGGGCACGGCAGGTACCCCCTGCAGATCTGAACCAATATCTCATGCATCTGAAGTCAGGGCGAGGATCAGACTTTGGCTCAGGTTGGAGTTTCTGAGCATGACGGCCGCTTCATGAAGGGAGCGGAATCTCGAGGCCATTGAGGTTTTCCCTCGTTGGGAGTTGTGGGATGCCCCCTTCATGGATTCCTTCTGCGGGACAATTGAGACCTTTCGGACAGCTCCAGGACATCCCATATGGTATGACTCCAGAGCACCGTTCGCGGATGGATGCCTGGGAAGCCCGCCTCGCATTCCAATTGTCTCCTAGAAAAAGACAGTTTAGATCTGATGGCTCTGCGGGAGCAACCGGGGTGGCTGAGTTGAAATGGACTTTCCTGAGGATGGGTCCTAATGTGTTTTTGTGTCCATGAGGGCCTTGGAATGGGGCGGTGGCACCGGGACCCTGAAGTACTCTCCTAAGCTTTGGACATAGCTCCCATGCACAGGTTTCCTTGTGGAGACGAGATGAGTTCTGATGGGTGCCTCAGGAAAACCCCTATGCTCGTATTGGAATCAGGCTTTTGAGGACACATGCCTGTAACCCAAAGCAATGGATCCTATTATGGCCTAGGGTCCTGTCTGGTTCAATCTTCTTCTCTGGGGACATCCATCTATGGTATGAGTGGAGGTCGATTATCAGCTGGTGTCAGACAGCCCTTGTTTGTTCCGGGCGAACTACACTATTAGGATGGCCTCAGGGACTTTGGAGATTTCTCCTAATTTGTACGATTTTGGACCATGGAATGGGCAGAATTCCCATGGATTGGTAGGCACAGTCCTAATGTGTGGCTCCAGGGGCCCAGCCTGGAGGGTGTGTGGCCCAAGACTTTGAGGACAGAAGTCTGAAAACACAAACTCAGCTTAGGTTTGGGGACGTAGGTATGGCAGGCCCGATCGACAAACCATGAGAAGAACTCTTCAGGATATGAAGAAAGTGCGAGTCTGAGGTGCTTGCTCAGGCTTTTGTCTCTGGATTTTGTATCGGCGATGGCCGTGGAATGTCGGGGACGCCTCATGGGCCATGGACGAATCTTCCTCTCTGAGGATTTGGCCCGATTCCCAATTGCTTTTCGTCAATCTGTGGGATGGGAGGACTCATTTCAGTTTTGTTACCTCAGGTGTCCCACCAAAAGAGGAATTCCAAAGCCAAGCCGTGGGGAAGACTGAAGGGACAACCCGAACTATGGTTAAAAATTGGGGCCTAGGGGCATGGCAAGCCCAATATGATATCTCTTCATCCAGCCACTGTGTGGCCTTACTTGAGGACTGGGCTCAGCCTGAGTGTCACAATGTGTGTTTGTGACCAATGTGGCCCGCGAGCATGGGCGGGGCCTCATGGGCCACACTGGTTTCAACTACACTGAACGTTGGACAACATGCCAACCACAAGGTATCTTGCTATGGGGAAGGAGTTCTGATTTCTGCATCACCTTCAACCCTGGGCAGTGATTGGAGATAAGGTCTAGGTTCTGAAACCTGAAAACTGATGTTGGGTAGAGATGACGACCTAAGGCCATGGCGGCTCGATGTGCTCAGTGTGCGGCCAGCTGTCTGGGAGGGGCCAGGGACTCCAGGCTCAGGCTGTGTCAGAAAGGGCATTAGTGCCCTGGTCAGCCTATGTATTTGGGGTACAGCCAAGGTCGGTGCAGGTTGGTCCTCATTTGGGGTTACTGGGTAGCCCCAGAAGACAATGTTTTTCTTCAAAGAGCCGGCAGAGTGCTGCATTGTAGTTGTGGATTGCCAAACTGGAGGGCTTGTGGGCCAGTAGTCTGACGACAAAAGTCTGAGAACACAAGCTAAGCTTAGTTTTCTGGATGAGGCCATGGCACGCACAATCTACAGACCTGAATCGAGGTCTCGTACATCTGAAGTCAGCACGAGATTCAGACGATCTCTCAGGTTGGAGTTTCTGTCCCTGATGGCTCCTTCATGAATGGGGGGGGCATCACGAGTCCATGGGTGTTTTCCCACGATGGGAGTTGTGAGAAGCTCCAAACTGCAGAGAGTCTTCTGCAGGACAATTGAGACCTGTCGTTTGGTTCCAGGCCAATGATTCTGAGCAGGGTTCTAAGGATGGATGGCTGGGTAGCCCACCTCGCATTCCAATTGTCTCCTAGCAACAAGACAGGTTAGATCTCCTGGATCTGTGGGGAGCAACCGAGGACGCTGAGTTGAAATGGACACCCCTTGGGATGGGTCCTAACGTGCTTTTGTGTCTATGGAGACCTTGGAATGAAGCGGTGGCACTGGGGCCCTAAAGGGTTCTCCTAAACAGAGGCTTTGACACAGCTCCAACGTGCAAGTTTCCCATGTGTAGATGAGATGTTTTCTGATGGGTGAGTCAAGAAACAGCTATATGCTGCTTTTGAAATCCAGGCCTCTGAGGAGAGATGCCTGGAAACCAAAGCAATGGATCTGATGAGTGCCTAGGGGCCTGTTCTTTCCTTTTTACCTCTGGGGACATCTGTCTATGGGTCTGAGTGCAGGTAGGTGCTCAGTTGGGCTCAGATTGCCCCTGTTTTTCCTGGGAAGCCACCACTATTGAGATGGATCAGGGACTTTGGAGGTTTATCCTATTAGAAGGGTTGTGGCCATTGGAATGGGCACACACAATTCCCTTGGAGAGGGCAAGTACAGTCCTCAGGTTTGGCTCCAGGGGCCTGAGCCTTTAGGTTGTGTAGGCCAGGGCTGTTTGGACAGTTGTCTGAAAACAAACTCGGCTTATGTTTCGGGTCATAGGTATGGCAGGACTGATCTACAGACCATGAGGAGAACTCTTCGGGATTTGAAAGAAGGGCGAGTGTGAGGCTCCTGCTCAAGTTTTTGTCTCTGGATATCATGTCACTCATGGTCGTGGAATTTCTGGGTGACTTCATGGGAAATGGACGAGTCTTACTCTCTGGTGGTGTGGCCCCGTCCAAAGAGTTTGGGTTCATTCTGTGGGCTGGAAGAAGTCCGTTTTTTTTTTTTTTATTCTTGTTTTTTTCTTTTTTATCCTCAGGTGTCCCACCAAAAGAGGGATTTCAGAGTAGAGCCCTAGGAGGGGCGACTGGACCATCAGAAATTTGGTTAAAAATTGGCACTAGGGACATGTCAAGCCCATTATGACATCTAATGGTCCAGCTACTGAGAGGACTTACTAGAGGACAGGACTCATGCTGAGGGTCACAATGCGTGTGTATGCCCTCCTCGCACTCAAGAATGGGCGGGGCCTCAGGATGAATGCTGGTTTCTCCTACACTGAACGTTGGACAACGTGCCAACCACAGGGTTCTTGCCATGGGTAAGGAGGAGTTCTGATTTCTGCATCACACTCACCCCTGGGAAGTGATTGGAGATAAGGTCTCGGTTCTGAAGCCTGAAAACTGAGGTAGACAAGAGATGATGACCTAAGGCCATGGCGGGTTTTATGTGCTCAGTGTGTGGTCAGCTTTCTGGGTGTTGGTCAGGAAGTCCGGGCTCAGGTTGTGTTCGACAGTGCATGAGTGCCCAGGTTAGACTATATTATTTGGGTAAAGTCGAGTGCTGTGTAGGTTTACCCTCATTTAAGTTGCCTGGGCAGCTCATGAGGCAATAATTTTTTTTTTAGAGGGCATGCAGAGTGCTGCATTGTGGGTCCGGAATTGCCAAACTTGAGGGCTTCGGGGCCAGGAGTGTGAGGACGGAAGTCTGAGAAGACAAGCTATACTTGGGTTTCAGGGCGAGGGCACGGCAGGTACCCCCTGCAGATCTGAACCAATATCTCATGCATCTGAAGTCAGGGCGAGGATCAGACGTTGGCTCAGGTTGGAGTTTCTGAGCATGACGGCCGCTTCATGAAGGGAGCGGAATCTCGAGACCATTGAGGTTTTCCCACGTTGGGAGTTGTGGGATGCCCCCTTCCAGGATTCCTTCTTCCGGACAATTGAGACCTGTTGGACAGCTCCAGGACATCCCATATGGAATGACTCCAGAGCACCGTTCGCGGATGGATGCCTGGGAAGCCCGCCTCGCATTCCAATTGTATCCTAGCAACAAGACAGTTTAGATCTGATGGCTCTGCGGGAGCAACCGGGGTGGCTGAGTTGAAATGGACTTTCCTGAGGATGGGTCCTAATGTGTTTTTGTGTCCATGAGGGCCTTGGAATGGGGCGGTGGCACCGGCAACCTGAAGTACTTTCCTAAGCTTTGGACATGGCTCCCATGCTCAGGTTTACTTGTGGAGATGAGATGAGTTCTGATGGGTGCCTCAGGAAAACCCCTATGCTCGTATTGGAATCAGGCTTTTGAGGACACATGCCTGTAACCCAAAGCAATGGATCCTATTATGGCCTAGGGTCCTGTCTGGTTCAATCTTCTTCTCTGGGGACATCCATCTATGGTATGAGTGGAGGTCGATTATCAGCTGGTGTCAGACACCCCTTGTTTGTTCCGGGTGACCCACACTATTGGGATGGCCTAAGGGTCGTTGGAGGTTTCTCCTAATTTGTACGATTTTGGACCATGGAATGGGCAGAATTCCCATGGATTGGTAGGCACAGTCCTAATGTGTGGCTCCAGGGGCCCAGGCTGGAGGGTGTGTGGCCCAAGACTTTGAGGACAGAAGTCTGAAAACACAAACTCAGCTTAGGTTTGGGGACGTAGGTATGGCAGGCCCGATCTACAAACCATGAGAAGAACTCTACAGGATATGAAGAAAGTGCGAGTCTGTGGCAATTGCTCAGGCTTTTGTCTCTGGATTTTGTATCAGTGATGGCCGTGGAATGTCGGGGAGGCCTCATGGGCCATGGACGAATCTTCCTCTCTGAGGATTTGGCCCGATTCCCAATTGCTTTTCGTCAGTCTGTGGGATGGGAGGACTCATTTCAGTTTTGTTACCTCAGGTGTCCCACCAAAAGAGGAATTCCAAAGCAAAGCCGTGGGGAAGACTGAAGGGACAATCCGAACTATGGTTAAAAATTGGGGCCTAGGGGCATGGCAAGCCCAATATGCTATCTCTTCATCCAGCCACTGAGTGGCCTTACTTGAGGACTGGGCTCAGCCTGAGGGTCACAATGTGTGTTTGTGACCAATGTGGCCCGCGAGCATGGGCGGGGCCTCATGGGACACACTGGTTTCAACGACACTGAACGTTGGACAACATGCCAACCACAAGGTTTCTTGCCATGGGGAAGGAGTTCTGATTTCTGCATCACCTTCAACATGGACAGTGATTGGAGATAAGGTCTAGGTTCTGAAACCTGAAAACCGAGGTTGGGAAGAGATGACGTCCTAAGGCCATGGCGGCTCGATGTGCTCAGTGTGCGGCCAGCTGTCTGGGAGGGGCCAGGGGATCCAGGCTCAGGCTGTGTCAGAAAGGGCTTTAGTGCCCTGGTCAGCCTATGTATTTGGGGTACAGCCAAGGTCGGTGCAGGTTGATCCTCATTTGGGGTTACTGGGTAGCCCCAGAGGACAATGTTTTTTATCTGGAGGGCAGGCAGAGTGCTGCATTGTAGTTCTGGTTTACCAAACTGGAGGCCTTGTGGGCCAGTAGTCTGACGACAAAAGTCTGAGAACACAAGCTAGGCTTAGGTTTCTGGGTGAGGCCATGGCAGGCACAATCTACAGACCTGAATCGAGATCTCGTGCATCTGAAGTCAGGGCGAGGATCAGACGATCGCTCAGGTTGGAGTTTCTGTCCCTGATGGCCCCTTCATGAATGGGGGGGCATCACGAGGCCATGGGGGTTTTCCCATGATGGGAGTTGTGAGAAGCTCCAAACTGCAGAGAGTCTTCGGCAGGACAATTGAGACCTGTTGTTTGGCTCCAGGCCAATGATTCTGAGCAGGGTTCTAAGGATGGATGGCTGGGTAGCCCACCTCGCATTCCAATTGTCTCCTAGCAACAAGACAGTTTAGATCTCCTGGATCTGTGGGGAGCTACCGAGGATGCTGAGTTGAAATGCACACCCCTGGGGATGGGTCCGAATGTGCTTTTGTGTCTATGGAGACCTTGGATTGAAGCGGTGGCTCTGGGGCCCTAAAGGGTTCTCCTAAACAGAGGCTTTGACACAGCTCCAACGTGCAAGTTTCGCATGTGTAGATGAGATGTTTTCTGATGGGTGAGTCAAGAAACAGCTATATGCTGCTTTTGAAATCCAGGCCTCTGAGGAGAGATGCCTGGAAACCAAAGCAATGGATCTGATTAGTGCCTAGGGGCCTGTTCTTTCCTTTTTACCTCTGAGGACATCTGTCTATGGGTCTGAGTGCAGGTAGGGGCTCATTTGGGCTCAGATTGCCCCTGTTTTTCCTGGGAAGCTACCACTATTGAGATATATCAGGGACTTTGGAGGTTTATCCTATTAGAAGGGTTGTGGCCATTGGAATGGGCACACACAATTCCCTTGGAGAGGGCAAGTACAGTCCTCAGGTTTGGCTCCAGGGGCCTGAGACTGTAGGTTGTGTAGTCCAGCCCTTTTTGGACAGTTGTCTGAAAACACAAACTCGGCTTATGTTTCAGGTCATAGGTATGCCAGGACTGATCTACAGACCATGAGGAGAACTTTTCGGGATTTGAAAGAAGGGCGAGTGTGAGGCTCCTGCTCAAGTTTTTGTCTCGGGATATCGTGTCACTCATGGTCGTGGAATTTCTGGGTGACTTCATGGGAAATGGACGAGTCTTCCTCTCTGGTGGTTTGGCCCCGTCCAAAGAGTTTGGGTTCATTCTGTGGGCTGGAAGAAGTCTGTTTTATTTTGTTGTTGTTGTTGTTGTTGTTTTCTTTTTTAACCTCAGGTGTCCCACCAAATGAGGGATTTCAGAGTAGAGCCCTAGGAGGGGCGACTGGACAATCAGAAATCTGGTTAAAAATTGGGGCCTAGGGACATGTCAAGCCCATTATGACATCTAATGGTCCAGCCACTGAGAGGACTTACTAGAGGACAGGACTCATGCTGAGGGTCACAATGCGTGTGTATGCCCTCGTCGCACTCAAGAATGGGCGGGGCCTCAGGGTGAATGCTGGTTTCTCCTACACTGAACGTTGGACAACGTGGCAACCACAGGGTTCTTGCCATGGGTAAGGAGGAGTTCTGATTTTTGCATCACACTCACCCCTGGGAAGTGATTGGAGATAAGGTCTCGGTTCTGAAGCCTGAAAACTGAGGTAGGGAAGAGATGATGACCTAAGGCCATGGCGGGTTTTATGTGCTCAGTGTGCGGTCAGCTTTCTGGGTGTTGGTCAGGAGGTCCGGGCTCAGGTTGTGTTCGACAGTGCATTAGTGCCCAGGTTAGACTATATAATTTGGGTAAAGGCGAGTGCTGTGTAGGTTTACCCTCATTTAAGGTGCCTGGGCAGCTCATCAGGCAATAATTTTTTTTTCTAGAGAGCAGGCAGAGTGCTGCATTGTGGGTCCGGAATTGCCAAACTTGAGGGCTTCGGGGCCAGGAGTGTGAGGACGGAAGTCTGAGATAACAAGCTAGACTTGGGTTTCAGGGCGAGGGCACGGCAGGTACACCCTGCAAATCTGAACCAATATCTCATGCATCTGAAGTCAGGGCGAGGATCAGACGTTGGCTCAGGTTGGAGTTTCTGAGCATGACGGCCGCTTCATGAAGGGAGCGGAATCTCGAGGCCATTGAGGTTTTCCCACGTTGGGAGTTGTGGGATTCCCCCTTCATGGATTCCTTCTGCGGGACAATTGAGACCTGTTGGACAGCTCCAGGACATCCCATATGGAATGACTCCAGAGCAACGTTCGCGGATGGATGCCTGGGAAGACCGCCTCGAATTCCAATTGTCTCCTAGAAAAAGACAGTTTAGATCTGATGCCTCTGCCGGAGCAACCGGGCTGGCTGAGTTGAAATGGACTTTCCTGAGGATGGGTCCTAATGTGTTTTTGTGTCCATGAGGGCCTTGGAATGCGGCGGTGGCACCGGGACCCTGAAGTACTCTCCTAAGCTTTGGACATGGCTCCCATGCACAGGTTTCCTTGTGGAGACGAGATGAGTTCTGATGGGTGCCTCAGGAAAACCCCTATGCTCGTATTGGAATCAGGCTTTTGAGGACACATGCCTGTAACCCAAAGCAATGGATCCTATTATGGCCTAGGGTCCTGTCTGGTTCAATCTTCTTCTCTGGGGACATCCATCTATGGTATGAGTGGAGATCGATTATCAGCTGGTGTCAGACAGCCCATGTTTGTTCCGGGCAACCTACACTATTGGGATGGCCTCAGGGACTTTGGAGATTTCTCCTAATTTGTACGATTTTGGACCATGGAATGGGCAGAATTCCCATGGATTGGTAGGCACAGTCCTAATGTGTGGCTCCAGGGGCCCAGCCTGGAGGGTGTGTGGCCCAAGACTTTGAGGACAGAAGTCTGAAAACACAAACTCAGCTTAGGTTTGGGGACGTAGGTATGGCAGGCCCGATCGACAAACCATGAGAAGAACTCTTCAGGATATGAAGAAAGTGCGAGTCTGAGGTGCTTGCTCAGGCTTTTGTCTCTGGATTTTGTATCGGCGATGGCCGTGGAATGTCGGGGACGCCTCATGGGCCATGGACGAATCTTCCTCTCTGAGGATTTGGCCCGATTCCCAATTGCTTTTCGTCAATCTGTGGGATGGGAGGTCTCCTTTCAGGTTTGTTACCTCAGGTGTCCCACCAAAGAGGAATTCCAAAGCCAAGCCGTGGGGAAGCCTGAAGGGACATCCCGAAATATGGTTAAAAGTTGGGGCCTAGGGGCATGGCAAGCCCAATAGCTATCTCTTCATCCAGCCATTGAGTGGCCTTACTTGCGGACTGGGCTCAGCCTGAGCGTCACAATGTGTGTTTGTGACCAATGTGGCCCGCGAGCATGGGCGGGGCCTCATGGGCCATTCTGGTTTCAAGGACACTGAACGTTGGACAACATGCCAACCACAAGGTTTCTTGCCATGGGGAAGGAGTTCTGATTTCTGCATCACCTTCAACATGGACAGTGATTGGATATAAGGTCTAGGTTCTGAAACTTGAAAACCGAGGTTGGGAATCGATGACGATCTAAGGCCATCGCGGCTCGATGTGCTCAGTGTGCGGCCAGCTGTCTGGGAGGGGCCAGGGGGTCCAGGCTCAGGCTATGTCAGAAAGGGCATTAGTGCCCTGGTCAGCCTATGTATTTGGGGTACAGCCAAGTTCGGTGCAGGTTGATTCTCATTTGGGGTTACTGGGTATCCCCAGAGGACAATGTTTTTCTTCTGGAGGGCAGGCAGAGTGCTGCATTGTAGTTCTGGATTGCCAAATGGAGGGCTTGTGGGCCAGTAGTCTGACGACAAATGTCTGAGAACACAAGCTAGGCTTAGGTTTTTGGGTGAGGCCATGGCAGGCACAATCAACAGACCTGAATCGAGATCTCATGCATCTGAAGTCAGGGCGAGAATCAGACGATCGCTCAGGTTGGAGTTTCTGTCCCTGATGGCCCCTTGATGAATGGGGGGGCATCACGAGGCCATGGGTGTTTTCCCACTATGGGAGTTGTGAGAAGCTCCAAACTGCAGAGAGTCTTTTGCAGGACAATTGAGACCTGTTGTTTGGCTCCAGGCCAATGATTCTGAGCAGGGTTCTAAGGATGGATGGCTGGGTAGCCCACCTCGCATTCCAATTGTCTCCTAGCAACAAGACAGGTTAGATCTCCTGGATCTGTGGGGAGCTACCGAGGATGCTGATTTGAAATGGACACCCCTAAGGATGGGTCCTAATGTGCTTTTGTGTCTATGGAGAACTTGGAATGAAGCGGTGGCACTGGGGCCCTAAAGGATTCTCCTAAACAGAGGCTTTGACACAGCTCCAACGTGCAAGTTTCCCATGTGTAGATGAGATGTTTTCTGATGGGTGAGTCAAGAAACAGCTATATGCTGCTTTTGAAATCCAGGCCTCTGAGGAGAGATGCCTGGAAACCAAAGCAATGGATCTGATTAGTGCCTAGGGGCCTGTTCGTTTCTTTTTACCTCTGGGGACATCTGTCTATGGGTCTGAGTGCATGTAGGTGCTCAGTTGGGCTCAGATTGCCCCTGTTTTTCCTGGGAAGCCACCACTATTGAGATGGATCAGGGACTTTGGAGGTTTATCCTATTAGAAGGGTTGTGGCCATTGGAATGGGCACACACAATTCCCTTGGAGAGGGCAAGTACAGTCCTCAGGTTTGGCTCCAGGGTTCTGAGCCTGTAGGTTGTGTAGGCCAGGGCTGTATGGACAGTTGTCTGAAAACAAACTCAGCTTAGGTTTGGGGACGTAGGTATGGCAGGCCCGATCTACAAACCATGAGAAGAACTCTTCAGGATATGAAGAAAGTTCGAGACTGAGTCGCTTGTTCAGGCTTTTGTGTCTGGATTTTTTATCAGCGATGGCCGTGGAATGTCGGGGAGGCCTCATGTGTTATGGACGAATCTTCCTCTCTGAGGTTTTGGCCCGATTCCCAATTGCTTTTCGTCAATCTGTGGGATGGGAGGACTCATTTCAGGTTTGTTACCTCAGGTGTCCCACCAAAAGAGGAATTCCAAAGCCAAGCCGTGGGGAAGACTGAAGGGACATCCCGAAATATGGTTAAAAATTGGGGCCTAGGGGCATGGCAAGCCAAATTTGCTATCTTTTCATCCAGCCACTAGGTGGCCTTAATTGAGGACTGGGCTCAGCCTGAGCATCACAATGTGTGTTTGTGACCAATGTGGCCCGCGAGCATGGGCGGGGCCACATGGGCCACACTGGTTTCAACCACACTGAACGTTAGACAACATGCCAACCACAAGGTTTCTTGCCATGGGAAAGGAGTTCTGATTTCTGCATCACCTTCAACCTTGGGCAGTGATTGGAGATAAGGTCTAGGTTCTGAAACCTGGAAACCGAGGTTGGGAAGAGATGACGACCTAAGGCCACGGAGGCTCGATGTGCTCAGTGTGCGGCCAGCTGTCTGGGACGGGCCAGGGAATCCAAGCTCAGACTGTGTCAGAAAGGGCTTTAGTGCCCTGGTCAGCCTATGTATTTGGGGTACAGCCAAGGTCGGTGCAGGTTGATCCTCATTTGGGGTTACTGGGTAGCCCCAGAGGACAATATTTTTCTACTGGAGGGCCGGCAGAGTGCTGCATTGTAGTTCTGGATTGCCAAACTGGTGGGCTTGTGGGCCAGTAGTCTGACGACAAAAGTCTGAGAACACAAGCTAGGCTTAGGTTTCTGGGTGAGGCCATGGCAGGCACAATCTACAGACCTGAATAGAGATCTCGTGCATCTGAAGTCAGGGCGAGGATCAGACGATCGCTCAGGTTGGAGTTTCTGTCCCTGATGGCCCCTTCATGAATTGGGGGGGGGGGGTATCACGAGGCCATGGGGGTTTTCCCACGATGGGATTTATGAGAAGCTCCAAACAGAAGAGAGTCTTCTGCAGGTCAATTGAGACCTGTTGCTTGGCTCCAGGCCAATGACTCTGAGCAGGGTTCTAAGGATGGATGGCTGTGTAGCCCACCTCGCATTCCAATTGTCTCCTAGCAACAAGACAGGTTAGATCTCCTGGATCTGTGGGGAGCAACCGAGGACGCTGCATTAAAATGGGCACCCCTAAGGATGGGTCCTAATGTACTTTTAAGTCTATGGAGACCTTGGAATGAAGCGGTGGCACTGGGGCCCTAAATGGTTCTCCTAAACAGAGGCTTTGACACAGCTCCAACGTGCAAGTTTCCCATGTGTAGATGAGATGTTTTCTGATGGGTGAATCAAGAAACAGCTATATGCTGCTTTTGAAATCCAGGCCTCTGAGGAGAGATGCCTGGAAACCAAAGCAATGGATCTGATTAGTGCCTAGGGGCCTGTTCTTTCCTTTTTACCTCTGGGGACATCTGTCTATGGGTCTGAGTGCAGGTAGGTGCTCAGTTGGGCTCAGATTGCCCCTGTTTTTCCTGGGAAGCCACCACTATTGAGATGGATCAGGGACTTTGGAGGTTTATCCTATTAGAAGGGTTGTGGCCATTGGAATGGGCACACACAATTCCCTTGGAGAAGGCAAGTACAGTCCTCAGGTTTGGCTCCAGGGGCCTGAGCCTGTAGGTTGTGTAGGCCAGGGCTGTTTGGACAGTTGTCTGAAAACACAAACTCGGCTTATGTTTCGGGTCATAGGTATGGCAGGACTGATCTACAGACCATGAGGAGAACTCTTCGGGATTTGAAAGAAGGGCGAGTGTGAGGCTCCTGCTCAAGTTTTTGTCTGGGGATATCGTGTCACTCATGGTCGTGGAATTTCTGGGTGACTTCATGGGAAATGGACGAGTCTTACTCTCTGGTGGTTTGGCCCCGTCCAAAGAGTTTGGGGTCATTCTGTGGGCTGGAAGAAGTCCGTTTTGTTGTTGTTGTTGTTGTTGTTGTTGTTTTCTTTTTTAACCTCAGGTGTCCCACTAAATGAGGGATTCCGGAGTAGAGCCCTGGGGAGGGGCGACTGGACAATCAGAAATCTGGTTAAAAATTGGGGCCTAGGGACATGTCAAGCCCATTATGACATCTAATGATCCAGCCACTGAGAGGACTTACTAGAGGACAGGACTCATGCTGAGGGTCACAATGCGTGTGTATGCCCTCCTCTCACTCAAGAATGGGCAGGGCCTCAGCGTGAATGCTGGTTTCTCCTACACTGATCGTTGGACAACGTGCCAACCACAAGGGTTCTTGCCATGGGTAAGGAGGAGTACTGATTTCTGCATCAGACTCACCCCTGGGCAGTGATTGGAGATAAGGTCTCGGTTCTGAAGCCTGAAAACTGAGGTAGGGAAGAGATGATGACCTAAGGCCATGGCGGGTTTTATGTGCTCAGTGTGCGGTCAGCTTTCTGGGTGTTGGTCAGGAGTTCCGGGCTCAGGTTGTGTTCGACAGTGCATTAGTGCCCAGGTTAGACTATATAATTTGGGTAAAGTCGAGAGCTGTGTAGGTTTACCCTCATTTAAGGTGCCTGGGCAGCTCATGAGTCAATAATTTTTTTTCTAGAGAGCAGGCAGAGTGCTGCATTGTGGGTCCGGAATTGCCAAGCTTGAGGGCTTTGGGGCCAGGAGTGTGAGGACGGAAGTCTGAGAAGACAAGCTAGACTTGGGTTTCAGGGCGAGGGCACGGCAGGTACCCCCTGCAGATCTGAACCAATATCTCATGCATCTGAAGTCAGGGCGAGGATCAGACGTTGGCTCAGGTTGGAGTTTCTGAGCATGACGGCCGCTTCATGAAGGGAGCAGAATCTCGAGGACATTGAGGATTTCCCACGTTGGGAGTTGTGGGATGCCCCCTTCAAGGATTCCTTCTGCGGGACAATTGAGACCTGTTGGACAGCTCCTGGACATCCCATATGGAATGACTCCAGAGCACCGTTCGGGGATGGATGCCTGGGAAGCCCGCCTCGCATTCCAATTGTCTCCTAGCAAAAAGACAGTTTAGAACTGATGGCTCTGCGGGAGCAACCTGGGTGGATGAGTTGAAATGGACTTTCCTGAGGATGGGTCCTAATGTGTTTTTGTGTCCATGAGGGCCTTGGAATGGGGCGGTGGCACCGGGACCCTGAAGTACTCTCCTAAGCTTTGGACATGGCTCCCATGCACAGGTTTCCTTGTGGAGACGAGATGAGTTCTGATGGGTGCCTCAGGAAAACCCCTATGCTGTATTGGAATCAGGCTTTTGAGGACACATGCCTGTAACCCAAAGCAATGGATCCTATTATGACCTAAGGTCCTGTCTGGTTCAATCCACTTTTCTGGGTACATCCATCTATGGTATGAGTGGAGGTCGATTATCAGCTGGTGTCAGACACCCCTTGTTTGTTCCGGGCGACCCACACTATTGGGATGGCCTCAGGGTCGTTGGAGGTTTCTCCTAATTTGTACGATTTTGGACCATGGAATGGGCAGAATTCCCATGGATTGGTAGACACAGTCCTAATGTGTGGCTTCAGGCGCCCAGCCTGGAGGGTGTGTGGCCCAAGAATTTGAGGACAGAAGTCTGAAAACACAAACTCAGCTTAGGTTTGGGGACATAGTTATGGCAGGCCCGATAGACAAACCATGAGAAGAACTCTTCAGGATATGAAGAAAGTGCGAGTCTGAGGCGCTTGCTCAGGCTTTTGTCTCTGGATTTTGTATCAGCGATGGCCGTGGAATGTCGGGCAGGCCTCATGGGCCATGGACGAATCTTCCTCTCTGAGGATTTGGCCCGATTCCCAATTGCTTTTCGTCATTCTGTGGGATGGGAGGTCTCCTTTCAGGTTTGTAACCTCAGGTGTCCCACCAAAAGAGGAATTCCAAATCCAAGCCCTGGGGAAGCCGGAAGGGACATCCCGAAATATGGTTAAAAGTTGGGGCCTAGGGGCATGGCAAGCCCAATAGCTATCTCTTCATCCAGCCATTGAGTGGCCTTACTTGAGGACTGGGCTCAGCCTGAGGGTCACAATGTGTGTTTGTGACCAATGTGGCCCACGAGCATGGGCGGGGCCTCATGGGCCAGTCTGGTTTCATCGACACTGAACGTTGGACAACATGCCAACCACAAGGTTTCTTGCCATGGGGAAGGAGTTCTGATTTCTGCATCACCTTCAACCTTGGGCAGCGATTGGAGATAAGGTCTAGGTTCTGAAACCTGAAAACCGAGGTTGGGAAGAGATGACGACCTAAGGCCATGGCGGCTCGATGTGCTCAGTGTGCGGCCAGCTGTCTGGTACGGGCCAGGGGTTCCATGCTCAGGCTATGTCAGAAAGGGAATTAGTGCCCTGGTCAGCCTATGTATTTGGGGTACAGCCAAGTTCGGTGCAGGTTGATCCTCATTTGGGGTTACTGGGTATCCCCAGAGGACAATGTTTTTCTTCCGGAGGGCAGGCAGAGTGCTGCATTGTAGTTCTGGATTGCCAAATGGAGGGCTTGTGGGCCAGTAGTCTGACGACAAATGTCTGAGAACACAAGCTAGGCTTAGGTTTTTGGGTGAGGCCATGGCAGGCACAATCTACAGACCTGAATCGAGATCTCATGCATCTGAAGTCAGGGCGAGAATCAGACGATCACTCAGGTTGGAGTTTCTGTCCCTGATGGCCCCTTCATGAATGGGGGGGCATCACGAGGCCATGGGGGTTTTCCCACGATGGGAGTTGTGAGAAGCTCCAAACTGCAGAGAGTCTTCTGCAGGACAATTGAGACTGTTGTTTGACTCCAGGCCAATGATTCTGAGCAGGGTTCTAAGGATGGATGGCTGGGTAGCCCACCTCGCATTCCAATTGTCTCCTAGCAACAAGACAGGTTAGATCTCCTGGATCTGTGGGGAGCTACCGAGGATGCTGATTTGAAATGGACACCCCTAAGGATGGGTCCTAATGTGCTTTTGTGTCTATGGAGAACTTGGAATGAAGCGGTGGCACTGGGGCCCTAAAGGATTCTCCTAAACAGAGGCTTTGACACAGCTCCAACGTGCAAGTTTCCCATGTGTAGATGAGATGTTTTCTGATGGGTGAATCAAGAAACAGCTATATGCTGCTTTTGAAATCCAGGCCTCTGAGGAGAGATGCCTGGAAACCAAAGCAATGGATCTGATTAGTGCCTAGGGGCCTGTTCGTTCCTTTTTACCTCTGGGGACATCTGGCTATGGGTCTGAGTGCAGGTAGGTGCTCAGTTGGACTCAGATAGCCCCTGTTTTTCCTGGGAAGCCACCACTATTGAGATGGATCAGGGACTTTGGAGGTTTATCCTATTAGAAGGGTTGTGGCCATTGGAATGGGCACACACAATTCCCTTGGAGAGGGCAAGTACAGTCCTCAGGTTTGGCTCCAGGGTTCTGAGCCTGTAGGTTGTGTAGGCCAGGGCTGTATGGACAGTTGTCTGAAAACAAACTCAGCTTAGGTTTGGGGACGTAGGTATGGCAGGCCCGATCTACAAACCATGAGAAGAACTCTTCAGGATATGAAGAAAGTTCGAGACTGAGTCGCTTGTTCAGGCTTTTGTGTCTGGATTTTTTATCAGCGATGGCCGTGGAATGTCGGGAAGGCCTCATGGGCCATGGACGAATCTTCCTCTCTGAGGTTTTGGCCCGATTCCCAATTGCTTTTCGTCAATATGTGGGATGGGAGGACTCATTTCAGGTTTGTTACCTCAGGTGTCCCACCAAAAGAGGAATTCCAAAGCCAAGCCGTGGGGAAGACTGAAGGGACATCCCGAAATATGGTTAAAAATTGGGGCCTAGGGGCATGGCAAGCCAAATTTGCTATCTTTTCATCCAGCCACTAGGTGGCCTTAATTGAGGACTGGGCTCAGCCTGAGCGTCACAATGTGTGTTTGTGACCAATGTGGCCCGCGAGCATGGGCGGGGCCACATGGGCCACACTGGTTTCAACCACACTGAACGTTAGACAACATGCCAACCACAAGGTTTCTTGCCATGGGAAAGGAGTTCTGATTTCTGCATCACCTTCAACCTTGGGCAGTGATTGGAGATAAGGTCTAGGTTCTGAAACCTGGAAACCGAGGTTGGGAAGAGATGACGACCTAAGGCCACGGAGGCTCGATGTGCTCAGTGTGCGGCCAGCTGTCTGGGACGGGCCAGGGAGTCCAGGCTCAGACTGTGTCAGAAAGGGCATTAGTGCCCTGGTCAGCCTATGTATTTGGGGTACAGCCAAGGTCGGTGCAGGTTGATCCTCATTTGGGGTTACTGGGTAGCCCCAGAGGACAATGTTTTTCTACTGGAGGGCCGGCAGAGTGCTGCATTGTAGTTCTGGATTGCCAAACTGGTGGGCTTGTGGGCCAGTAGTCTGACGACAAAAGTCTGAGAACACAAGCTAGGCTTAGGTTTCTGGGTGAGGCCATGGCAGGCACAATCTACAGACCTGAATGGAGATCTTGTGCATCTGAAGTCAGGGCGAGGATCAGACGATCGCTCAGGTTGGAGTTTCTGTCCTCGATGGCCCCTTCATGAATTGGGGGGGGGGTATCACGAGGCCATTGGGGTTTTCCCACGATGGGATTTATGAGAAGCTCCAAACAGAAGAGAGTCTTCTGCAGGTCAATTGAGACCTGTTGCTTGGCTCCAGGCCAATGATTCTGAGCAGGGTTCTAAGGATGGATGGCTGCGTAGCCCACCTCGCATTCCAATTGTCTCCTAGCAACAAGACAGGTTAGATCTCCTGGATCTGTGGGGAGCATCCGAGGACGCTGCATTAAAATGGGCACCCCTAAGGATGGGTCCTAATGTACTTTTAAGTCTATGGAGACCTTGGAATGAAGCGGTGGCACTGGGGCCCTAAATGGTTCTCCTAAACAGAGGCTTTGACACAGCTCCAACGTGCAAGTTTCCCATGTGTAGATGAGATGTTTTCTGATGGGTGAATCAAGAAACAGCTATATGCTGCTTTTGAAATCCAGGCCTCTGAGGAGAGATGCCTGGAAACCAAAGCAATGGATCTGATTAGTGCCTAGGGGCCTGTTCTTTCCTTTTTACCTCTGGGGACATCTGTCTATGGGTCTGAGTGCACGTAGGTGCTCATTTGGGCTCAGATTGCCCCTGTTTTTCCTGGGAAGCCACCACTATTGAGATGGATCAGGGACTTTGGAGGTTTATCCTATTAGAAGGGTTGTGGCCATTGGAATGGGCACACACAATTCCCTTGGAGAGGGCAAGTACAGTCCTCAGGTTTGGCTCCAGGGGCCTGAGCCTGTAGGTTGTGTAGGCCAGGGCTGTTTGGACAGTTGTCTGAAAACACAAACTCGGCTTATGTTTCGGGTCATAGGTATGGCAGGACTGATCTACAGATCATGAGGAGAACTCTTCTGGATTTGAAAGAAGGGCGAGTGTGAGGCTCCTGCTCAAGTTTTTGTCACTGGATATCGTGTCACTCATGGTCGTGGAATTTCTGGGTGACTTCATGGGAAATGGACGAGTCTTACTCTCTGGTGGTTTGGCCCCGTCCAAAGAGTTTGGGGTCATTCTGTGGGCTGGAAGAAGTCCGTTTTGTAGTTGTTGTTGTTGTTGTTGTTTTCTTTTTTAACCTCAGGTGTCCCACTAAATGAGGGATTCCGGAGTAGAGCCCTGGGGAGGGGCGACTGGACAATCAGAAATCTGGTTAAAAATTGGGGCCTAGGGACATGTCAAGCCCATTATGACATCTAATGGTCCAGCCACTGAGAGGACTTTCTAGAGGACAGGACTCATGATGAGGGTCACAATGCGTGTGTATGCCCTCGTCTCACTCAAGAATGGGCAGGGCCTCAGCGTGAATGCTGGTTTCTCCTACACTGAATGTTGGACAACGTGCCAACCACAAGGGTTCTTGCCATGGGTAAGGAGGAGTACTGATTTCTGCATCACATTCACCCCTGGGCAGTGATTGGAGATAAGGTCTCGGTTCTGAATCCTGAAAACTGAGGTAGGGAAGAGATGATGACCTAAGGCCATGGCGGGTTTTATGTGCTCAGTGTGCGGTCAGCTTTCTGGGTGTTGGTCAGGAAGTCCGGGCTCAGGCTGTGTTCGACAGTGCATTAGTGCCCAGGTTAGACTATATAATTTGGGTAAGGTCGAGTGCTGTGTAGGTTTATCTTCATTTAAGGTGCCTGGGTAGCTCATGAGGCCATATTTTTTTTTTTTCTAGAGGGCCGGCAGAGTGCTGCATTGTGGGTCCGGAATTGCCAAATTTTAGGACTTCGGGGCCAGGAGTGTGAGGACGGAAGTGTGAGAAGACAAGCTAGACTTGGGTTTCAGGGAAAAGGCACGGCAGGTACCCCCTGCAGATCTGAACCAATATATCATGCTTCTGAAGTCAGGGCGAGGATCAGACGTTGGCTCAGGTTGGAGTTCCTGTGCATGAAGCCCGCTTCATGAAGGGAGCGGAATCTCGAGGCCATTGAGGTTTTCCCACGTTGGGAGTTGTGGGATGCCCCCTTCAAGGATTCCTTCTGCGGGACAATTGAGACCTGTTGGACAGCTCCAGGTTATCCCATATGGATATACTCTAGAGCACCGATCGCGGATGGATGCCTGGAAAGCCCGCCTCGCATTCCAATTGTCTCCTAGCAACGAGACAGTTTTGATCTGATGGCTCTGCCGGAGCAACCGGGGTGGCTGAGTTGAAATGGACTTTCCTGAGGATGGGTCCTAATGTGTTTTTGTGTCCATGAGGGCCTTGGAATGGGGCGGTGTCACCGGGAACCTGAAGTACTCTCCTAAGCTTTGGACATGGCTCCCATGCACAGGTTTCCTTGTGGAGACGAGATGAGTTCTGATGGGTGTCTCAGGAAAACCTCTATGCTCGTATTGGAATCAGGCTTTTGAGGACACATGCCTGTAACCCAAAGCAATGGATCCTATTATGGCCTAGGGTCCTGTCTGGTTCAATCTTCTTCTCTGGGGACATCCATCTATGGTATGAGTGGAGGTCGATTATCAGCTGGTGTCAGACAGTCTTTGTTTGTTCCGGGCGACCTACACTATTGGGATGGCCTCAGGAACTTTGGAGGTTTCTCCTAATTTGTACGATTTTGGACCATGGAATGGGCAGAATTCCCATGGATTGGTAGGCACAGTCCTAATGTGTGGCTCCAGGCGCCCAGCCTGGAGCGTGTGTGGCCCAAGATTTTGAGAACAGAAGTCTGAAAACACAAACTCAGCTTAGGTTTGGGGACGTAGGTATGGCAGGCCCGATCGACAAACCATGAGAACTCTTCAGGATATGAAGAAAGTGCGAGTCTGAGGCGCTTGCTCAGGCTTTTGTCTCTGGATTTTGTATCAGAGATGGCCGTGGAATGTCGGGGAGGCCTCATGGGCCATGGACGAATCTTCCTCTCTGAGGATTAGGCCCGATTCCCAATTGCTTTTCGTAAATCTGTGGGATGGGAGGACTCATTTCAGGTTTGTTACCTCAGGTGTCCCACCAAAGGAGGAACTCCAAAGCAAAGCCGTGGTGAAGACTGAAAGGACAACCCGAACTATGTAAAAATTGGGGCCTAGGGGCATGGCAAGCCCAATTTGCTATCTCTTCATCCAGCCACTGAGTGGCCTTACTTGAGGACTGGGCTCAGCCTGAGGGTCACAATGTGTGTTTGTGACCAATGTGGCCCGCGAGCATGGGCGGGGCCTCATGGGCCACACTGGTTTCCACGACACTGAACGTTGGACAACATGCCAACCACAAGTTTTCTTGCCATGGAGAAGGAGTTCTGATTTCTGCATCACCTTCAACCTTGGGCAGTGATTGGAGATAAGGTCTAGGTTCTGAAACCTGAAAATCGAGGTTGGGAAGAGATGACGACCTAAGGCCATGGCGGCTGGATGTGCTCAGTGTGTGGCCAGCTGTCTGGGAGGGGCCAGGGGGTCCAGGCTCAGGCTGTGTCAGAAAGGGCATTAGTGCCCTGGTCAGCCTATGTATTTGGGGTACAGCCAAGATCGGTGTAGGTTGATCCTCATTTGGGGTTACTGGGTAGCCCCAGAGGACAATGTTTTTCTTCTGGAAGGCAGGCATAGTGCTCCATTGTAGTTCTGGATTTCCAAATGGAGGGCTTGTGGGCCAGTAGTCTGACGACAAAAGTCTAAGAACACAAGCTCGGCTTAGGTTTCTGGGTGAGGCTATGGCAGGCACAATCTACAGACCTGAATCGAGATCTCGTGCATCTGAAGTCAGGGCGAGGATCAGACGATCGCTCAGGTTGGAGTTTCTGTCCCTAATGGCCCCTTCATAAATGGGGGGGGGCATCACGAGGCCATGGGTGTTTTCCCATTATGGGAGTTGTGAGAAGCTCCAAACTGCAGAGAGTCTTCTGCAGGAATATTGAGACCTGTTGTTTGGCTCCAGGGCAATGATTCTGAGCAGGGTTCTAAGGATGGATGCCTGGGTAGCCCACCTCGCATTCCAATTGTCTCCTAGCAACAAGACAGGTTAGATCTCCTGGATCTGTGGTCAGCTACCGAGGATGCTGAGTTGAAATGGACACCCCTGGGGATTGGTCCTAATGTGCTTTTGTGTCTATGGAGACCTTGGAATGAAGCGTTGGCACTGGGGCCCTAAAGGGTTCTCCTAAACAGAGGCTTTGACACAGCTCCAACGTGCAAGTTTCCCATGTGTAGATGAGATGTTTTCTGATGGGTGAATCAAGAAACAGGTATATGCTGCTTTTGAAATCCAGGCCTCTGAGGAGAAATGCCTGGAAAACAAAGCAATGGATCTGATTAGTGCCTAGGGGCCTGTTCTTTCCTTTTTACCTCTGGGGACATCTGTCTATGGGTCTGAGTGCACGTAGGTGCTCATTTGGGCTCAGATTGCCCCTGTTTTTCCTGGGAAGCCACCACTTTTGAGATGGATCAGGGACTTTGGAGGTTTATCCTATTAGAAGAGTTGTTGCCATGGAATGGGCACAAACAATTCCCTTGGAGAAGGCAAGTACAGTCCTCAGGTTTGGCTCCAGGGGCCTGAGCCTGTAGGTTGTGTAGGCCAGGGCTGTTTAGACAGTTGTCTGAAAACAAACTCAGATTAGGTTTGGGGACGTAGGTATGGCAGGCCTGATCTACAAACCATGAGAAGAACTCTTCAGGATATGAAGAAAGTGCGAGTCTGAGTCGCTTGCTCAGGCTTTTGTCTCTGGATTTTGTATCAGCGATGGCCGTGGAATGTCGGGGAGGCCTCATGGGTTATGGACGAATCTTCCTCTCTGAGAATTTGGCCCGATACCCAATTGCTTTTCGTCAATCTGTGGGATGGGAGGACTCATTTCAGGTTTGTTACCTCAGGTGTCCCACCAAAAGAGGAATTCCAAAGCAAAGCCGTGGGGAAGACTGAAGGGACAACCCGAAATATGGTTAAAAATTGGGGCCTAGGGGCATGGCAAGCCCAATATGCTATCTCTTCATCCAGCCACTGAGTGGCCTTACTTGAGGACTGGGCTCAGCCTGAGGGTCACAATGTGTGTTTGTGACCAATGTGGCCCGCGAACATTGGCGGGGCCTCATGGGCCACACTGGTTTGAACGACCCTGAACGTTGGACAACATGCCAACCACAAGGTTTCTTACCATGGGGAAGGAGTTCTGATTTCTGCATCACCTTCAAACTTGGGCAGTGATTGGAGATTAGGTCTAGGTACTGAAACCTGGAAACGGAGGTTGGGAAGAGATGACGACCTAAGGCCACGGGGGCTCGATGTGCTCAGTGTGCGGCCAGCTGTCTGGGACGGGCTAGGGGCTCCAGGCTCAGGCTGTGTCAGAAAGGGCATTAGTGCCCTGGTCAGCCTATGTATTTGGGTACAGCCAAGGTCGGTGTAGGTTGATCCTCATTTGGGGTTACTGGTTAGCCCCAGAGGACAATGTTTTTCTTCTGGAGGGCCGGCAAGTGCTGCATTGTAGTTCTGGATAGCCAAACTGGAGGGCTTGTGGGCCAGTAGTCTGACGACAAAAGTCTGAGAACACAAGCTAGGCTTAGGTTTCTGGGTGAGGCCATGGCAGGCACAATCTACAGACCTGAATCGAGATCTCATGCATCTGAAGTCAGGACGAGGATCAGACGATCGCTCAGGTTGGAGTTTCTGTCCCTGATGGCCCCTTCATGAATGGGGGGGGGCACCACGAGGCCATGGGGGTTTTCCCACGATGAGAGTTATGAGAAGCTCCAAACAGCAGAGAGTCTTCTGCAGGTCAATTGAGACCGTTGCTTGGCTCCAGGCCAATGATTCTGAGCAGGGTTCTAAGGATGGATGGCTGCGTAGCCCACCTCGCATTCCAATTGTCTCCTAGCAACAAGACAGGTTAAATCTCCTGGATCTGTGGGGAGCAACCGAGGATGCTGTATTGAAATGGACACCCCTAAGGATGGGTCCTAATGTGCTTTTGTGTCTATGGAGACCTTGGATTGAAGAGGTGGCACTGGTGCCCTAACGTGTTCTCCTAAACAGAGGCTTTGACACAGCTCCAACGCGCAAGTTTCCTATGTGTAGATGAGATGATTTCTGATGGGTGAGTCATGAAACAGCTATATGCTGCTTTTGAAATCCAGGCCTCTGAGGAGAGATGCCTGGAAACCAAAGCAATGGATCTGATTAGTGCCTAGGGGCCTGTTCTTTCCTTTTTACCTCTGGGGACATCTGTCTATGGGTCTGAGTGCAGGTAGGTGCTCAGTTGGGCTCAGATTGCCCCTGTTTTTCCTGGGAAGCCACCACTATTGAGATGGATCAGGGACTTTGGAGGTTTATCCTATTAGAAGGGTTGTGGCCATTGGAATGGGCACACACAATTCCCTTGGAGAGGGCAAGTACAGTCCTCAGGTTTGGCTCCAGGGGCCTGAGCCTGTAGGTTGTGTAGGCCAGGGCTTTTTGGACAGTGGTCTGAAAACACAAACTCGGCTTATGTTTCGGGTCATAGGTATGGCAGGACTGATGTACAGACCATGAGGAGAACTCTTCGGGATTTGAAAGAAGGGCGAGTGTGAGGATCCTTCTCAAGTTTATGTCTCTGGATATCGTGTCACTCATGGTCGTGGAATTTCTGGGTGACTTTATGGGAAATGGACGAGTCTTACTCTCTGGTGGTTTGTCCCCGTCCAAAGAGATTGGGGTCATTCTGTGGGCTGGAAGAAGTCCTTTTTTTGTTGTTGTTGTTGTTGTTGTTGTTTTCTTTTTTAACCTCAGGTGTCCCACCAAATGAGGGATTCCAGAATAGAGACCTGGGGAGGGGCGACTGGACAGTCAGAAATCTGGTTAAAAATTGGGGCCTAGTGACATGTCAAGCCCATTATGACATCTAATGGTCCAGCCACTGAGAGGACTTACTAGAGGACAGGACTCATGCTGAGGGTCACAATGCGTGTGTATGCCCTCGTCGCACTCAAGAATGGGCGGGGCCTCAGGGTGAATGCTGGTTTCTCCTACACTGAACATTGGACAACGTGCCAACCACAAGGGTTCTTGCCATGGGTAAGGAGGAGTTCTGATTTCTGCATAACATTCACCCCTGGGCAGTGATTGGAGATAAGGTCTCGTTTCTGAAGCCTGAAAACTGAGGTAGGGAAGAGATGATGACCTAAGGCCATGGCGGGTTTTATGTGCTCAGTGTGCGGTCAGCTTTCTGGGTGTTGGTCAGGAGGTCCGGGCTCAGGTTGTGTTCGACAGTGCATTAGTGCCCAGGTGAGACTATATAATTTGGGCAAGGTCGAGAGCTGTGTAGGTTTATCCTCATTTAAGGTGCCTGGGCAGCTCATGAGGCTATAATTTTTTTTTTTCTAGAGGGCCGGGAGAGTGCTGCATTGTGGGTCCGGAATTGCCAAATTTTAGGACTTCGGGGCCAGGAGTTTGACGACGGAAGTGTGAGAAGACAAGGTAGACATGTGTTTCAGGGCGAGGGCACGACAGGTACCCCCTGCAGATCTGAACCAATATCTCATGCTTCTGAAGTCAGAGCGAGGATCAGACGTTGTCTCAGTTTGGAGTTCCTGTGCATGACGGCCGCTTTATGATGGAGCGGAATTCGGGGCCATTGAGGTTTTCCCACGTTGGGAGTTGTGGGATGCCCCCTTCAAGGATTCCTTCTGCGGGACAATTGAGTCCTGTTGGACAGCTCCAGGACATCCCATATGGAATGACTCCAGAGCACCGTTCGCGGACGGATGCCTGGGAAGCCCACCTCGCATTCCAATTGTCTCCTAGCAACAAGACAGTTTTGATCTGATGGCTCTGCCGGAGCAACCGGGGTGGCTGAGTTGAAATGGTGTTTCCTGAGGATGGGTCCTAATGTGTTTTTGTGTCCATGAGGGCCTTGGAATGGGGCGGTGGCACCGGGACCCTGAAGTACTCTCCTAAGCTTTGGACATGGCTCCCATGCACAGGTTTCCTTGTGGAGACGAGATGAGTTCTGATGGGTGCCTCAGGAAAACCCCTATGCTCGTATTGGAATCAGGCTTTTGAGGACACATGCCTGTAACCCAAAGCAATGGATCCTATTATGGCCTAGGGTCCTGTCTGGTTCAATCTTCTTCTCTGGGGACATCCATCTATGGTATGAGTGGATGTCGATTATCAGCTGGTGTCAGACAGTCCTTGTTTGTTCCGGGCGACCTACACTATTGGGATGGCCTCAGGGACTTTGGAGGTTTCTCCTAATTTGTACGATTTTGGACCATGGAATGGGCAGAATTCCCATGGATTGGTAGGCACAGTCCTAATGTGTGGCTCCAGGCGCCCTGCCTGGAGCGTGTGTGGCCCAAGACTTTGAGGACAGAAGTCTGAAAACACAAATTCAGCTTAGGTTTGGGGACGAAGGTATGGCAGGCCCGATCACAAACCATAAAAGAACTCTTCAAGATATGAAGAAAGTGCGAGTCTGAGGCGCTTGCTCAGGCTTTTGTCTCTGGATTTTGTATCAGCGATGGCCGTGGAATGTCGGGGAGGCCTCATGGGCCATGTCGAATCTTCCTCTCTGATGATTTGGCCCGATTCCCAATTGCTTTTCGTCAATCTGTGGGATGGGAGGACTCATTTCAGGTTTGTTACCTCAGGTGTCCCACCAAAAGAGGAATTCCAAAGCAAAGCCGTGGGGAAGACTGAAGGGACAACCCAAACTATGGTTAAAAATTGGGGCCTAGGGGCATGGCAAGCCCATATGCTATCTCTTCATCCAGCCACTGAGCGGCCTTACTTGAGGACTGGGCTCAGCCTGAGGGTCACAATGTGTGTTTGTGACCAATGTGGCCCGCGAGCATGGGCGGGGCCTCATGGGCCACACTGGTTTCCACGACACTGAACGTTGGACAACATGCCAACCACAAGGTTTCTTGCCATGGGGAAGGAGTTCTGATTTCTGCATCACCTTCAACCTTGGGCACTGATTGGAGGTAAGGTCTAGGTTCTGAAATCTGAAAACCGAGGTTGGGAAGAGATGACGACCTAAGGCCATGGCGGCTGGATGTGCTCAGTGTGTGGCCAGCTGTCTGGGAGGGGCCAGGGGCTCCAGGCTCAGGCTGTGTCAGAAAGGGCATTAGTGCCCTGGTCAGCCTATGTATTTGGGGTACAGCCATGGTCGGTTCAGGTTATCCTCATTTGGGGTTACTGGGTAGCCCCAGAGGACAATGTTTTTCTTCTGGAGGGCCGGCAGAGTGCTGCATTGTAGTTCTGGATTGCCAAACTGGAGGCCTTGTGGGCCAGTAGTCTGACGACAAAAGTCTAAGAACACAAGCTAGGCTTAGGTTTCTGGGTGAGGCCATGGCAGGCACAATCTACAGACCTGAATCGAGATCTCGTGCATCTGAAGTCAGGGCGAGGATCAGACGATCGCTCAGGTTGGAGTTTCTGTCCCTGATGGCCCCTTCATGAATGGGCGGGGGCATCACGAGGCCATGGGGGTTTTCCTACGATGGGAGTTGTGAGAAGCTCCAAACTGCAGAGAGTCTTCTGCAGGACATTTGAGACCTGTTGTTTGGCTCCAGGCCAATGATTCTGAGCAGGGTTCTATGGATGGATGGCTGGGTAGTCCACCTCGCATTCCAATTGTCTCCTAGCAACAAGACAGGTTAGATCTCCTGGATCTGTGGGGAGCAACCGAGGACGCTGAGTTGAAATGGACACCCCTGGGGATGGGTCCTAACGTGCTTTTGTGTCTATGGAGACCTTGGAATGAAGCGGTGGCACTGGGGCCCTAAAGGGTTCTCCTAAACAGAGGCTTTGACACAGCTCCAACGTGCAAGTTTCCCATGTGTAGATGAGATGTTTTCTGATGGGTGAGTCAAGAAACAGCTATATGCTGCTTTTGAAATCCAGGCCTCTGAGGAGAGATGCCTGGAAACCAAAGCAATGGATCTGATTAGTGCCTAGGGGCATGTTCTTTCCTTTTTACCTCTGGGGACATCTGTCTATGGGTCTGAGTGCAGGTAGGTGCTCAGTTGGGCTCAGATTGCCCCTGCTGTTCCTGGGAAGCCACCACTATTGAGATGGATCAGGGACTTTGGAGGTTTATCCTATTCGAAGGGTACTGGCCATTGGAATGGGCACACACAATTCCCTTGGAGAGGGCAAGTACAGTCCTCAGGTTTGGCTCCAGGGGCCTGAGCCTGTAGGTTGTGTAGGCCAGGGCTGTTTGGACAGTTGTCTGAAAACACAAACTCGGCTTATGTTTCGGGTCATAGGTATGGCAGGACTGATCTACAGACCATGAGGAGAACTCTTCGGGATTTGAAAGAAGGGCGAGTGTGAGGCTCCTGCTCAAGTTTTTGTCTCTGGATATCGTGTCACTCATGGTCGTGGAATTTCTGTGTGACTTCATGGGAAATGGACGAGTCTTACTCTCTGGTGGTTTGGCCCCGTCCAAAGAGTTTGGGGTCATTCTGTGGGCTGGAAGAAGTCCGTTTTTTTTCTTATTCTTGTTTTTTTCTTTTTTATCCTCAGGTGTCCCACCAAATGAGGGATTCCAGAGTAGAGCCCTGGGGAGGGGCGACTGGACCATCAGAAATTTGGTTAAAAATTGGGGCCTACGGACATGTCAAGCCCATTATGACATCTAATGGTCCAGCAACTGAGAGGACTTACTAGAGGACAGGACTCATGCTGAGGGTCACAATGCGTGTGTATGCCCTCGTCGCACTCAAGAATGGGCGGGGCCTCAGGGTGAATGCTGGTTTCTCCTACACTGAACGTTGGACAGCGTGCCAACCACAGGGTTCTTGCCATGGGTAAGGAGGAGTTCTGATTTCTGCATCACACTCACCCCTGGGAAGTGATTGGAGATAAGGTCTCGGTTCTGAAGCCTGAAAACTGAGGTAGGGAAGAGATGATGACCTAAGGCCATGGCGGGTTTTATGTGCTCAGTGTGCGGTCAGCATTCTGGGTGTTGGTCAGGAGGTCCGGGCTCAGGTTGTGTTCGACAGTGCATGAGTGCCCAGGTTAGACTATATAATTTGGGTAAAGTCGAGTGCTGTGTAGGTTTACCCTCATTTAAGGTGCCTGGGCAGCTCATGAGGCAATAATTTTTTTTTTAGAGGGCATGCAGAGTGCTGCATTGTGGGTCCGGAATTGCCAAACTTGAGGGCTTCGGGGCCAGGAGTGTGAGGACGGAAGTCTGAGAAGACAAGCTAGACTTGGGTTTCAGGGCGAGGGCACGGCAGGTACCCCCTGCAGATCTGAACCAATATCTCATGCATCTGAAGTCAGGGCGAGGATCAGACGTTGGCTCAGGTTGGAGTTTCTGAGCATGACGGCCGCTTCATGAAGGGAGCGGAATCTCGAGACCATTGAGGTTTTCCCACGTTGGGAGTTGTGGGATGCCCCCTTCCAGGATTCCTTCTTCCGGACAATTGAGACCTGTTGGACAGCTCCAGGACAAGTCATATGGAATGACTCCAGAGCACTGTTCGCGGATGGATGCCTGGGAAGCCCGCCTCGCATTCCAGTTGTCTCCTAGCAACAAGACAGTTTAGATCTGATTGCTCTGCGGGAGCAACCGGGGTGGCTGAGTTGAAATGGACTTTCCTGAGGATGGGTCCTAATGTGTTTTTGTGTCCATGAGGGCCTTGGAATGGGGCGGTGGCACCGGCAACCTGAAGTACTTTCCTAAGCTTTGGACATGGCTCCCATGCACAGGTTTACTTGTGGAGATGAGATGAGTTCTGATGGGTGCCTCAGGAAAACCCCTATGCTCGTATTGGAATCAGGCTTTTGAGGACACATGCCTGTAACCCAAAGCAATGGATCCTATTATGGCCTAGGGTCCTGTCTGGTTCAATCTTCTTCTCTGGGGACATCCATATATGGTATGAGTGGAGGTCGATTATCAGCTGGTGTCAGACACCCCTTGTTTGTTCCGGGTGACCCACACTATTGGGATGGCCTAAGGGTCGTTGGAGGTTTCTCCTAATTTGTACGATTTTGGACCATGGAATGGGCAGAATTCCCATGGATTGGTAGGCACAGTCCTAATGTGTGGCTCCAGGGGCCCAGCCTGGAGGATGTGTGGCCCAAGACTTTGAGGACAGAAGTCTGAAAACACAAACTCAGCTTAGGTTTGGGGACGTAGGTATGGCAGGCCCGATCTACAAACCATGAGAAGAACTCTACAGGATATGAAGAAAGTGCGAGTCTGTGGCAATTGCTCAGGCTTTTGTCTCTGGATTTTGTATCAGTGATGGCCGTGGAATGTCGGGGAGGCCTCATGGGCCATGGACGAATCTTCCTCTCTGAGGATTTGGCCCGATTCCCAATTGCTTTTCGTCAATCTGTGGGATGGGAGGACTCATTTCAGTTTTGTTACCTCAGGTGTCCCACCAAAAGAGGAATTCCAAAGCAAAGCCGTGGGGAAGACTGAAGGGACAATCCGAACTATGGTTAAAAATTGGGGCCTAGGGGCATCGCAAGCCCAATATGCTATCTCTTCATCCAGCCACTGAGTGGCCTTACTTGAGGACTGGGCTCAGCCTGAGGGTCACAATGTGTGTTTGTGACCAATGTGGCCCGCGAGCATGGGCGGGGCCTCATGGGACACACTGGTTTCAACGACACTGAACGTTGGACAACATGCCAACCACAAGGTTTCTTGCCATGGGGAAGGAGTTCTGATTTCTGCATCACCTTCAACATGGACAGTGATTGGAGATAAGGTCTAGGTTCTGAAACCTGAAAACCGAGGTTGGGAAGAGATGACGACCTAAGGCCATGGCGGCTCGATGTGCTCAGTGTGCGGCCAGCTGTCTGGGAGGGGCCAGGGGATCCAGGCTCAGGCTGTGTCAGAAAGGGCATTAGTGCCCTGGTCAGCCTATGTATTTGGGGTACAGCCAAGGTCGGTGCAGGTTGATCCTCATTTGGGGTTACTGGGTAGCCCCAGAGGACAATGTTTTTTATCTGGAGGGCATGCAGAGTGCTGCATTGTAGTTCTGGTTTGCCAAACTGGAGGCCTTGTGGGCCAGTAGTCTGACGACAAAAGTCTGAGAACACAAGCTAGGCTTAGGTTTCTGGGTGAGGCCATGGCAGGCACAATCTACAGACCTGAATCGAGATCTCGTGCATCTGAAGTCAGGGCGAGGATCAGACGATCGCTCAGGTTGGAGTTTCTGTCCCTGATGGCCCCTTCATGAATGGGGGGGCATCACGAGGCCATGGGGGTTTTCCCATGATGGGAGTTGTGAGAAGCTCCAAACTGCAGAGAGTCTTCGGCAGGACAATTGAGACCTGTTGTTTGGCTCCAGGCCAATGATTCTGAGCAGGGTTCTAAGGATGGATGGCTGGGTAGCCCACCTCGCATTCCAATTGTCTCCTAGCAACAAGACAGTTTAGATCTCCTGGATCTGTGGGGAGCTACCGTGGATGCTGAGTTGAAATGCACACCCCTGGGGATGGGTCCGAATGTGCTTTTGTTTCTATGGAGACCTTGGAATGAAGCGGTGGCTCTGGGGCCCTAAAGGGTTCTCCTAAACAGAGGCTTTGACACAGCTCCAACGTGCAAGTTTCGCATGTGTAGATGAGATGTTTTCTGATGGGTGAAACAAGAAACAGCTATATGCTGCTTTTGAAATCCAGGCCTCTGAGGAGAGATGCCTGGAAACCAAAGCAATGGATCTGATTAGTGCCTAGGGGCCTGTTCTTTCCTTTTTACCTCTGAGGACATCTGTCTATGGGTCTGAGTGCAGGTAGCGGCTCATTTGGGCTCAGATTGCCCCTGTTTTTCCTGGGAAGCTACCACTATTGAGATATATCAGGGACTTTGGAGGTTTATCCTATTAGAAGGGTTGTGGCCATTGGAATGGGCACACACAATTCCCTTGGAGAGGGCAAGTACAGTCCTCAGGTTTGGCTCCAGGGGCCTGAGCCTGTAGGTTGTGTCGTCCAGCCCTTTTTGGACAGTTGTCTGAAAACACAAACTCGGCTTATGTTTCAGGTCATAGGTATGGCAGGACTGATCTACAGACCATGAGGAGAACTTTTCGGGATTTGAAAGAAGGGCGAGTGTGAGGCTCCTGCTCAAGTTTTTGTCTCTGGATATCGTGTCACTCATGGTCGTGGAATTTCTGGGTGACTTCATGGGAAATGGACGAGTCTTACTCTCTGGTGGTTTGGCCCCGTCCAAAGAGTTTGGGTTCATTCTGTGGGCTGGAAGAAGTCCGTTTTATTTTTTTTTTGTTGTTGTTATTGTTTTCTTTTTTAACCTCAGGTGTCCCACCAAATGAGGGATTTCAGAGTAGAGCCCTAAAAGGGGCGACTGGACAATCAGAAATCTGGTTAAAAATTGGGGCCTAGGGACATGTCAAGCCCATTATGACATCTAATGGTCCAGCCAATGAGAGGACTTACTAGAGGACAGGACTCATGCTGAGGGTCACAATGCGTGTGTATGCCCTCGTCGCACTCAAGAATGGGCGGGGCCTCAGGGTGAATGCTGGTTTCTCCTATACTGAACGTTGGACAACGTGGCAACCACAGGGTTCTTGCCATGGGTAAGGAGGAGTTCTGATTTCTGCATCACACTCACCCCTGGGAAGTGATTGGAGATAAGGTCTCGGTTCTGAAGCCTGAAAACTGAGGTAGGGAAGAGATGATGACCTAAGGCCATGGCGGGTTTTATGTGCTCAGTGTGCGGTCAGCTTTCTGGGTGTTGGTCAGGAGGTCCGGGCTCAGGTTGTGTTCGACAGTGCATTAGTGCCCAGGTTAGACTATATAATTTGGGTAAAGGCGAGTGCTGTGTAGGTTTACCCTCATGTAAGGTGCCTGGGCAGATCATGAGGCAATAATTTTTTTTCTAGAGGGCAGGCAGAGTGCTGCATTGTGGGTCCGGAATTGCCAAACTTGAGGGCTTCGGGGCCAGGAGTGTGAGGACGGAAGTCTGAGATAACAAGCTAGACTTGGGTTTCAGGGCGAGGGCACGGCAGGTACACCCTGCAAATCTGAACCAATATCTCATGCATCTGAAGTCAGGGCGAGGATCAGACGTTGGCTCAGGTTGGAGTTTCTGAGCATGACGGCCGCTTCATGAAGGGAGCGGAATCTCGAGGCCATTGAGGTTTTCCCACGTTGGGAGTTGTGGGATTCCCCCTTCATGGATTCCTTCTGCGGGACAATTGAGACCTGTTGGACAGCTCCAGGACATCCCATATGGAATGACTCCAGAGCACCGTTCGCGGATGGATGCCTGGGAAGTCCGCCTCGAATTCCAATTGTCTCCTAGAAAAAGACAGTTTAGATCTGATGCCTCTGCCGGAGCAACCGGGCTGGCTGAGTTGAAATGGACTTTCCTGAGGATGGGTCCTAATGTGTTTTTGTGTCCATGAGGGCCTTGGAATGGGGCGGTGGCACCGGGACCCTGAAGTACTCTCCTAAGCTTTGGACATGGCTCCCATGCACAGGTTTCCTTGTGGAGACGAGATGAGTTCTGATGGGTGCCTCAGGAAAACCCCTATGCTCGTATTGGAATCAGGCTTTTGAGGACACATGCCTGTAACCCAAAGCAATGGATCCTATTATGGCCTAGGGTCCTGTCTGGTTCAATCTTCTTCTCTGGGGACATCCATCTATGGTATGAGTGGAGGTCGATTATCAGCTGGTGTCAGACAGCCCATGTTTGTTCCGGGCGACCTACACTATTGGGATGGCCTCAGGGACTTTGGAGATTTCTCCTAATTTGTACGATTTTGGACCATGGAATGGGCAGAATTCCCATGGATTGGTAGGCACAGTCCTAATGTGTGGCTCCAGGGGCCCAGCCTGGAGGGTGTGTGGCCCAAGACTTTGAGGACAGAAGTCTGAAAACACAAACTCAGCTTAGGTTTGGGGACGTAGGTATGGCAGGCCCGATCTACAAACCATGAGAAGAACTCTTCAGGATATGAAGAATGTGCGAGTCTGAGGCTCTTGCTCAGGCTTTTGTCTCTGGATTTTGTATCAGCGATGGCCGTGGAATGTCGGGGACACCTCATGGGCCATAGACGAATCTTCCTCTCTGAGGTTTTGGCCCGATTCCCAATTGCTTTTCGTCAATCTGTGGGATGGGAGGACTCATTTCAGTTTTGTTACCTCAGGTGTCCCACCAAAAGAGGAATTCCAAAGCAAAGCCGTGGGGAAGACTGAAGGGACAACCCGAACTATGGTTAAAAATTGGGGCCTAGGGGCAGGGCAAGCCCAATATGATATCTCTTCATCCAACCACTGAGTGGCCTTACTTGAGGACTGGGCTCAGCCTGAGCGTCACAGTGTGTTTGTGACCAATGTGGCCCGCGAGCATGGGCGGGGCCTCATGGGCCACACTGGTTTCAACTACACTGAACGTTGGACAACATGCCAACCACAAGGTTTCTTGCCATGGGGAAGGAGTTCTGATTTCTGCATCACCTTCAACCCTGGGCAGTGATTGGAGATAAGGTCTAGGTTCTGAAACCTGAAAACTGATGTTGTGAAGAGATGATGACCTAAGGCCATGGCGGCTCGATGTGCTCAGTTTGCGGCCAGCTGTCTGGGAGGGGCCAGGGGGTCCAGGCTCAGGCTGTGTCAGAAAGGGCATTAGTGCCCTGGTCAGCCTATGTATTTGGGGTACAGCCAAGGTCGGTGCAGGTTGATCCTCATTTGGGATTACTGGGTAGCACCAGAGGACAATGTTTTTCTTCTGGAGGGCCGGCAGAGTGCTGCATTGTAGTTCTGGATTGCCAAACTGGAGGGCTTGTGGGCCAGTAGTCTGACGACAAAAGTCTGAGAACACAAGCTAGGCTTAGGTTTCTGGGTGAGGCCATGGCAGGCACAATCTACAGACCTGAATCGAGATCTCGTGCATCTGAAGTCAGGGCGAGGATCAGACGATCGCTCAGGTTGGAGTTTCTGTCCCTGATGGCCCCTTCATGAATGGGCGGGGGCATCACGAGGCCATGGGGGTTTTCCTACGATGGGAGTTGTGAGAAGCTCCAAACTGCAGAGAGTCTTCTGCAGGACATTTGAGACCTGTTGTTTGGCTCCAGGCCAATGATTCTGAGCAGGGTTCTATGGATGGATGGCTGGGTAGTCCACCTCGCATTCCAGTTGTCTCCTAGCAACAAGACAGGTTAGATCTCCTGGATCTGTGGGGAGCAACCGAGGACGCTGAGTTGAAATGGACACCCCTGGGGATGGGTCCTAACGTGTTTTTGTGTCTATGGAGACCTTGGAATGAAGCGGTGGCACTGGGGCCCTAAAGGGTTCTCCTAAACAGAGGCTTTGACACAGCTCCAACGTGCAAGTTTCCCATGTGTAGATGAGATGTTTTCTGATGGGTGAGTCAAGAAACAGCTATATGCTGCTTTTGAAATCCAGGCCTCTGAGGAGAGATGCCTGGAAACCAAAGCAATGGATCTGATTAGTGCCTAGGGGCCTGTTCTTTCCTTTTTACCTCTGGGGACATCTGTCTATGGGTCTGAGTGCAGGTAGGTGCTCAGTTGGGCTCAGATTGCCCCTGCTGTTCCTGGGAAGCCACCACTATTGAGATGGATCAGGGACTTTGGAGGTTTATCCTATTCGAAGGGTAGTGGCCATTGGAATGGGCACACACAATTCCCTTGGAGAGGGCAAGTACAGTCCTCAGGTTTGGCTCCAGGGGCCTGAGCCTGTAGGTTGTGTAGGCCAGGGCTGTTTGGACAGTTGTCTGAAAACACAAACTCGGCTTATGTTTCGGGTCATAGGTATGGCAGGACTGATCTACAGACCATGAGGAGAACTCTTCGGGATTTGAAAGAAGGGCGAGTGTGAGGCTCCTGCTCAAGTTTTTGTCTCTGGATATCGTGTCACTCATGGTCGTGGAATTTCTGTGTGACTTCATGGGAAATGGACGAGTCTTACTCTCTGGTGGTTTGGCCCCGTCCAAAGAGTTTGGGGTCATTCTGTGGGCTGGAAGAAGTCCGTTTTTTTTCTTATTCTTGTTTTTTTCTTTTTTATCCTCAGGTGTCCCACCAAATGAGGGATTCCAGAGTAGAGCCCTGGGGAGGGGCGACTGGACCATCAGAAATTTGGTTAAAAATTGGGGCCTAGGGACATGTCAAGCCCATTATGACATCTAATGGTCCAGCAACTGAGAGGACTTACTAGAGGACAGGACTCATGCTGAGGGTCACAATGCGTGTGTATGCCCTCGTCGCACTCAAGAATGGGCGGGGCCTCAGGGTGAATGCTGGTTTATCCTACACTGAACGTTGGACAGCGTGCCAACCACAGGGTTCTTGCCATGGGTAAGGAGGAGTTCTGATTTCTGCATCACACTCACCCCTGGGAAGTGATTGGAGATAAGGTCTCGGTTCTGAAGCCTGAAAACTGAGGTAGGGAAGAGATGATGACCTAAGGCCATGGCGGGTTTTATGTGCTCAGTGTGCGGTCAGCATTCTGGGTGTTGGTCAGGAGGTCCGGGCTCAGGTTGTGTTCGACAGTGCATTAGTGCCCAGGTTAGACTATATAATTTGGTTAAAGTCGAGTGCTGTGTAGGTTTACCCTCATTTAAGGGGCCTGGGCAGCTCATCAGGCAATAATTTTTTTTCTAGAGGGCAGGCAGAGTGCTGCATTGTGGGTCCGGATGTGCCAAACTTGAGGGCTTCGGGGCCAGGAGTGTGAGGACAAGCTAGACTTGGGTTTCAGGTCGAGGGCACGGCAGGTACCCCCTGCAGATCTGAACCAATATCTCATGCATCTGAAGTCAGGGCGAGGATCAGACGTTGGCTCAGGTTGGAGTTTCTGAGCATGACGGCCGCTTCATGAAGGGAGCGGAATCTCGAGGCCATTGAGGTTTTCCCACGTTGGGAGTTGTGGTATGCCCCCTTCATGGATTCCTTCTGCGGGACAATTGAGACCTGTTGGACAGCTCCAGGACATCCCATATGGAATGACTCCAGAGCACCGTTCGCGGATGGATGCCTGGGAAGCCCGTTTCTCTTTCCAATCGTCTCCTAGTGATGAGGGAGCAGGAGGCTGGCTGAGGACAAAGCAAAAGCTGGCGCCTTGCACCCCCCCCTCCATCCGCTCCCCTCCATATGTGTAGCATCCCTCAGGCAGCCCTGACTGCCATGAACAATAAGCAAATAGTTAACTTGCAGAACTCACAATCCTGCTAGACAGGAGTCTCCCTTGGCTTACAAATGTTCTAAATCTCACTAACAAAGACGATTGATAGCAGGATTGTGACACCCCACCAAAAAGTCTCCCAACTATCTTAATGTTAATGACTGGTCTAAAGACAACATTGATCCAGCAGCAAGGGCAAGGCCTCCGGCAGGCCCGGAACATCCTGGCACCTTGTAGGCCCTCTTTAACATATGAAAACTCCACTGAAACCTCCCTTCCCCTCACCTTCCCCCAACAGCAGGGTACATAACCTGCCATCCCTCACAACCCGGGGCAGCAGCTCTTCCTGCCCACGGGTCCTGTCCCCGTGCTTTAATAAACCACCATTTTGCACCAAAGATGTCTCAAGAATTCTTTCTTGGTCATCGGCTCCGGACCTCAGCCCACCAAACCTCACCTAGGTTCTAGAACTTCATCATATGGCGCCCAACGTGGTGCTGTGAGTCTTTACATTTGGACTCTGAGGTTCGGTGCAAAATTGGTGAGTACTTTCTTTCCATTTACTCTGATTTCAGGGGCTTTTCAAGGAGTATGGTCTTATTGGAACACTTGCATGTCAATTGCTCAGGCTGTAATCCTCTAGCCCGTGGCTACTCTATGGGGAGGAGAGCGTCTGCCTTTTGGCTGTAAGCTAGTACCCTGGCCGGAATGGCAATAAGACCCAGAAACTTGATGGCCTCACTCTATTCCTGTTCTTATAGAAAGTTGTCTCTCTTGGGCACGGGACAGCCAACTAAGTCACCAGGACGGCTGCCAATCTTAAGACTCCCGTGTGAGGTTTCCTCCTGATTGATCTAATGTGATCCCCTCCACATGCCCGGTCTAGCCACTTCTGGCCGCGGGACCTCCATTGGGAGCCGGCCGAAACCAGTACCCGATTGAATTAAAACGCAACCGGGGAACGTTTCCTAGGGAAGTTGGCTGTAAGGACCACATGTGTTGGAATGTCGCATAGACCATGATGGATTTCAATCTTTACTGTTTCTCGTCAGTGTCCTCTGCAAACCGCCTGAAGCTATGAAATTGGGTAATTTCCCCTTGCCAAACTTCTCTAGCGTTTTTGTGGGTTAATATGGCAAAACAGTATGCAGTCTTCAGGATAGACAATGGCTTGGCATGGCACAATTTCCTCGTCCATTCACCAGGCACCCATTGGCAGCCTAGGATGCGATGGGGAAGTGGAGGGACGCCGGCACCCCTCCAGGGCCTTTAACGGCAGGAATGCCTTCCCAGGGAAGGCAAAACGGTGATCAATAGCGATTTTTGTTGAGGGACGCCTCCGGTCGCTTTTGACACAGGAACCTCTGACATATCCTGCGTGGGACGCCACCCAGGAGTCAGGGGGGATTTGGTAATGGACCTTCATTACTTTTCTGGAAGCATGGCCTCAGTAGGCTTCCTCAGTTCCCAAGGACTCTACCTCGGGGTGCCTTTTAACCCACTGGAAATAATTTGGATTGCAAAACTTAGGAAAGGACTGAGCTCCTGTAACACTGCATGGCCTCGGTGGGATCTATCAGTTAGATCTCTGCAGGAAGCAGGGCAAATGGACCTAGGGTGCCTGCATAGCTCATACCTAGGCCTTCGTTGCTCTGCACCAGGACCCCAGACTAAGGGGCTTTTGCGAAATGTGTTTGCCCAAATGAGTCAGCTAGTAAACTTTCTCCTGACATATTCGATGATAATTACGTAAATAAGCCTTCTTCTAGTAAACCCAGGTTGCTGGGCCATCCCTAGCAAAGGGGATTCTGGCTTTATTTCTCTCTGTTACTCCTAATAGGTGTGGGGGCTTCTCCCTCACTCACTTCCCGTGTTAATGGCTATAACTGGAGCCAACTGGGGTTGGTCTAACTCGAGACAGAGACTATACGGAATATTCCCAAGCAGCTGCCGAAACTCTCTTTGTTTCGGGGAAGTTTCCCTGTGTTCTCTGGCCTGACTTGGACTGCCTAACCCCTCCCCACTTGCTGGTGGGAAAGTATGGCATCTGCTCCTCTGTTGGGGCTTATGAGCTCTGAAACCGGGAATCTTTTCTCTGCCTCCTGGCAGCACTTTGTTTCTTCTGTTTCCCCCTTACGTGTTTCTGTACCAACGTGTGTGCAGCCTGCATGACTGGCCTCTAGATCATGCACCACGGCTCCTTCTCTCTCCACTGTAAAGGAGCAAGAACAACACCCCCTGGACCTAACACCTCCCCACTCCAGATCTTCCCACGCATGTCTCAGGTAAACATTCAAAGTGGAGTGGGCCCAGGTGGAACGTAAATCAGTATTGAAACTAAGTTAAGTTTGTTGGTTTAATTAAGATAGATGCATCTTTGAAGTTAACAGCAGTAAATGTGAAGCTTTATTCTATCGAAGTTTACTGAAGGTTAAATAAGCTTATGTTACTTGTTAAAATTTGTTAGCAAAGAAATGACTAAACTGATGGTTAATTGTCTGTCTCAAAGTTCTAATGGGTAATTGCTGAAGTAGCTTTCAAAGTCTTTGGTAACCTGAAAGTTTTAAAGTTTGCTTGGATGACAAATGGAATTAAATTGCGGACATCTAGGTCTTAACCAAACAGGATAAAATGCTAAGTTGTTAATTACTGGACGTAGGTTTGTGCTTTTTGACTTCTTACTGCAAAGAAACTAAGAGTATTTAAATCTGTTGGTAAACTTGTTTGCCACTTAACTGATTCATAAATTTGCCACCTGAAGAATTCTGTTGTAACAGTTCACAATTGGTTAATAACTAAAGGTGTTTCTAAGAACACGAAGCTCTGCTTAGTGTAACTAAGACTGATGGAAATAAAGGGAAACTGTATGTAGGAAAGTAGGAGATATGTAAGAAAGATTTAAGGAATGGGAATACATTTTGTTGAAGGTAAAGGAAGGTAATTTTGTCCTAAATGAGATGGTTGTTTGGAAGGAAATGACTTGGGACAAAACCTGAATGCAAAGGAAAGTTGTAGATGGTTTGTGAAGGGAAATCTTCAGAAAAGGAATTTCAGCGATGGTCAAGAATGGATTAAGATTGAAATGAATGGGTTTTAAGGTACATTGGTACAAGACTGAAATTGTCTCTGTTCAAAAGGACAATGTTTTCTTAGATCAATTGATCTGCTGTTAAGAAAATGTAAATGGTTTTCTCTTTGCCAGCCCAGAAAACCCAGTTTCTATGTTTTGTTTTATCAGGTGTTTAACATCCCTAATTATATTTAGGCATGTGCTTTAAAACTTTCTAAGATTTTAGCAAATGTTGACAAGATTTAAATTGTAAATCTCTTTAACTCAGGCTTTTCCTTGGTATGTGAAGTTGCTCATGAAGTACTACTGAACCAATGATAAACCTTGGGTTACATTTGGAAAAATGCTATAACTATTCTAGAGATTCTATGCACTTCCTAAAGTTTTAATGTTTTGAGAGATCATCGCTTGATACTGTAATTATGGAAATGTTATGTATCACAGAAATAACCTGATTTCCTTGCAGCTAAATTGTAAACTCCCGTGTCTCTTTAGCTCTAACCATATCCATTCTGAGTTTTTGTCATTTATAATTGTTTTAATTCTCTTGTAAAATGATTTTTATCTTTAAGGAGATTCCTATAAAGGAATTTCAGGACAAATACAGATATTTGATATGCTTGAAAATCCTAAAACTGAAATGGGTAAGAATTTCCAGAACTGACTAAAGCTGCATTCACCAGAATTAGTAACATGGGACTAAATGAACTAAAAGATTATAGTGTTGTGTCTCTTAATGTTTTGTCTTACTTTAAACATTGCTGGTTCTCTCTAATGTTTGCTCTTCAAGACTAGGGAGACTCCCTCCTAGTTATCTGTAACTTATAGAGATGTAAAAGTGCTCATTTGTAAAAGTGCTCAAAGCATTCACCTTTTCTCTCTATCTGAACCCTCTGAAACCAAAAGGTCTCAGTAAGTATTCATTCTTCCACGGCAATCAGTCATTTGCATAAGTTCAATAAGAATCTGTTCTCCTTGTAACAGGAAAGAATTGGAAACACGGGTTATTTTACCAAGGCTTTGACTGGGATGTCATATTTGAAAAGACTCAGATATGACCAGACAGCTTTAAGGAACTAAGGTTGACTTTATGAAACCTGGAGCCATAAAGCCCCTTGGGACTGTTGGCCTGATACCTTGCTTACAGAGTTCCCAGCAGCCCCACCAGGTGAGTAAAGAATGTCACTCCTTGGTAGGTGCAGTCTCGGGAAGAGGAATTCGCCCAAAGGCATTGCAGGCATGCCTCATGGCAAGTACAGGGCTTGGCTTCTGGCCCGGAAAGGCTACTAAAAGTTCAACCTAGAGATTCCTTATAAGAAGTTCCAGCAAAGTGGATTCTAAAAGATCTATTGATCACACTCACTGTTCTTGCTGAGCTTATGTAAATAATAGGCCAAGTTTGTTAAAACTGGACTTGTTTCTCAAGTAAATTAGTCATGATTTGGCTATCTCTGTAAATGAGGGTTATTTTAGAGAGAAAAATTATGTTTTAGTAACACACCATTATGGATGTTAAATTCTAGATTTGATTGTCTTTAAATGTTTACCTAAGCTAAACAATTTGAGGTAAACTTCAGAGAAGATGGACAATAGCTTCTTTAGTTGATCTTATTATTTTGTGGGGATATTAGCAGACCCCACGACACATGATGAAACAACTGGAATAATGAAATTGTTTAAAAGCCACCATACCACTCTCCATAGGATTAACTATGGACTTGTGGAGATAATGGATGACCCCACTTTCTTTATGAGTGGATTGTATGATGCATGGGGGACTCCCCTTATCTCTTGACAAGTTTTCTCCCACTTGACAATGATCCTCTGTAATCAGGATATTTTTAAGGCTGGACCATTCAAAGGTCTTCTTATTGGTTTCATCCCTTAGTCATATTTATCCTAGAAGTCACCTCTGTTGAGGTGCAATTGCAAACAGATGCTTTAGCTAAGCATGGAACAGCCCTCATAAAAGAGCCTCAAGGCTCACTATAAAACAGTCCCTGACTGTAATGACTTCACATCAGGTCCAGATTTGTCTTAGAAGCCAAAGACCACCAATGGATGATGGAGGCCAACTTACTAAATACTGGGCTACACTAACAGATGTGCCAGAAATAATACTTAAAACTTGTCAAACTTTAAACCTAGTTACCTGTATGCCTGAACCTGAACATTGTACTTCTTTCTCTATAGAGCAAAAATGTTCAGAGGTTTCTGATCTTGCTTACACTATTTGTCCAGATTTAAGATGCCCCTGTTAAAAATATGAATGACAGTTGGTTTTCTGATGACAGTAGTTTTCATAGGAAAAAAAAATAAAGAAAAGCTAGGTGTGCCAAAGTGCTCACTAGCACTTTTCAATTACCAAAGCCTAAGAATTAACATTTATACTGACTCCAAATGTGCTTTCCTGGTACTACATGCCCATGGAGCTATTTGGAAGGAAAGGGGATTGCTATCAATCCATAACTCCCCAATCCAATATGGGCCTAAGTTCCAAAACCCTCCTTATTGCTATACTAAGGATGGTCTTAGATGTCCTGACAGCAGCCCAGGGTGGCACATGTGCAATTATCAAGACAGAATGTTGTGTGTACATTCCAGACTATCACAAAAATGTCACAGGACTAATAAAAGACGTGAATGCCCAGATTAAGGCCCTACAAGATCCTTCTCTCTCAGTGAATGGTTAAGTTCCTGGTTTGAAGGAGGACTATGGCCAAATCTCCTTTTCGGGCTTCTCATTCTTATCGCCTTATTAACTTTAATATGTTGCTTTGTTCCATGTTTCTCTACTTGGTGCCGAGACTCCATTGCTGCAATGACTTCACCACGACAGATGATCCTTACCACGCGCAAAGACACTCCTTCACTGTCAGCGCTGGATTCGGCTGCCTCTGCCTTTCGTAACTCCCCTATACATTCCTCCACTGATCAATATTGACCCGAGCAGGTAGGGACAGCTCTACGCCCCTATTCAGCACGAAGAAGTTACAGAAGATGAGACCTTCCACCTTCAACCACCTTAAAGATTTAAGGGTCAAAATTGTTCAGGGGGGAATGATGAGGGAGCAGGAGGCTGGCTGAGGACAAAGCAAAAGCTGGCGCCTTGCACCCCCCCTCCATCCGCTCCCCTCCATATGTGTAGCATCCCTCAGGCAGCCCTGACTGCCATGAACAATAAGCAAATAGTTAACTTGCAGAACTCACAATCCTGCTAGACAGGAGTCTCCCTTGGCTTACAAATGTTCTAAATCTCACTAACAAAGACGATTGATAGCAGGATTGTGACACCCCACCAAAAAGTCTCCCAACTATCTTAATGTTAATGACTGGTCTAAAGACAACATTGATCCAGCAGCAAGGGCAAGGCCTCCGGCAGGCCCAGAACATCCTGGCACCTTGTAGGCCCTCTTTAACATATGAAAACTCCACTGAAACCTCCCTTCCCCTCACCTTCCCCCAACAGCAGGGTACATAACCTGCCATCCCTCACAACCCGGGGCAGCAGCTCTTCCTGCCCACGGGTCCTGTCCCCGTGCTTTAATAAACCACCATTTTGCACCAAAGATGTCTCAAGAATTCTTTCTTGGTCATCGGCTCCGGACCTCAGCCCACCAAACCTCACCTAGGTTCTAGAACTTCATCACTAGCAACAAGACAGTTTAGATCTGATGGCTCTGCGGGAGCAACCTGGGTGGCTGAGTTGAAATGGACTTTCCTGAGGATGGGTCCTAATGTGTTTTTGTGTCCATGAGGGCCTTGGAATGGGGCGGTGGCACCGGGACCCTGAAGTACTCTCCTAAGCTTTGGACATGGCTCCCATGCACAGGTTTCCTTGTGGAGACGAGATGAGTTCTGATGGGTGCCTCAGGAAAACCCCTATGCTCGTATTGGAATCAGGCTTTTGAGGACACATGCCTGTAACCCAAAGCAATGGATCCTATTATGGCCTAGGGTCCTGTCTGGTTCAATCTTCTTCTCTGGGGACATCCATCTATGGTATGAGTGGAGGTCGATTATCAGCTGGTGTCAGACAGCCCTTGTTTGTTCCGGGCGACCTACACTATTGGGATGGCCTCAGGGACTTTGGAGATTTCTCCTAATTTGTACGATTTTGGACCATGGAATGGGCAGAATTCCCATGGATTGGTAGGCACAGTCCTAATGTGTGGCTCCAGGGGCCCAGCCTGGAGGGTGTGTGGCCCAAGACTTTGAGGACAGAAGTCTGAAAACACAAACTCAGCTTAGGTTTGGGGACGTAGGTATGGCAGGCCCGATCTACAAACCAAGAGAAGAACTCTTCAGGATATGAAGAATGTGCGAGTCTGAGGCTCTTGCTCAGGCTTTTGTCTCTGGATTTTGTATCAGCGATGGCCGTGGAATGTCGGGGACGCCTCATGGGCCATAGACGAATCTTCCTCTCTGAGGTTTTGGCCCGATTCCCAATTGCTTTTCGTTAATCTGTGGGAAGGGAGGACTCATTTCAGTTTTGTTACCTCAGGTGTCCCACCAAAAGAGGAATTCCAAAGCCAAGCCGTGGGGAAGACTGAAGGGACAACCCGAACTATGGTTAAAAATTGGGGCCTAGGGGCATGGCAAGCCCAATATGATATCTCTTCATCCAGCCACTGAGTGGCCTTACTTGAGGACTGGGCTCAGCCTGAGCGTCACAATGTGTGTTTGTGACCAATGTGGCCCGCGAGCATGGGCGGGGCCTCATGGGCCACACTGGTTTCAACTACACTGAACGTTGGACAACATGCCAACCACAAGGTTTCTTGCCATGGGGAAGGAGTTCTGATTTCTGCATCACCTTCAACCCTGGGCAGTGATTGGAGATAAGGTCTAGGTTCTGAAACCTGAAAACTGATGTTGGGAAGAGATGATGACCTAAGGCCATGGCGGCTCGATGTGCTCAGTGTGCGGCCAGCTGTCTGGGAGTGGCCAGGGGGTCCAGGCTCAGGCTGTGTCAGAAAGAGCATTAGTGCCCTGGTCAGCCTATGTATTTGGGGTACAGCCAAGGTCGGTGCAGGTAGATCCTCATTTGGGATTACTGGGTAGCACCAGAGGACAATGTTTTTCTTCTGGAGGGCCGGCAGAGTGCTGCATTGTAGTTCTGGATTGCCAAACTGGAGGGCTTGTGGGCCAGTAGTCTGACGACAAAAGACTGAGAACACAAGCTAGGCTTAGGTTTCTGGGTGAGGCCATGGCACGCACAATCTACAGACCTGAATCGAGATCTCGTGCATCTGAAGTCAGGGCGAGGATCAGACGATCGCTCAGGTTGGAGTTTCTGTCCCTGATGGCCCCTTCATGAATGGGCGGGGGCATCACGAGGCCATGGGGGTTTTCCCACGATGGGAGTTGTGAGAAGCTCCAAACTGCAGAGAGTCTTCTGCAGGACATTTGAGACCTGTTGTTTGGCTCCAGGCCAATGATTCTGAGCAGGGTTCTATGGATGGATGGCTGGGTAGTCCACCTCGCATTCCAATTGTCTCCTAGCAACAAGACAGGTTAGATCTCCTGGATCTGTGGGGAGCAACCGAGGACGCTGAGTTGAAATGGACACCCCTGGGGATGGGTCCTCACGTGCTTTTGTGTCTATGGAGACCTTGGAATGAAGCGGTGGCACTGGGGCCCTAAAGGGTTCTCCTAAACAGAGGCTTTGACACAGCTCCAACGTGCAAGTATCCCATGTATAGATGAGATGATTTCTGATGGGTGAGTCAAGAAACAGCTATATGCTGCTTTTGAAATCCAGGCCTCTGAGGAGAGATGCCTGGAAACCAAAGCAATGGATCTGATTAGTGCCTAGGGGCCTGTTCTTTCCTTTTTACCTCTGGGGACATCTGTCTATGGGTCTGAGTGCAGGTAGGTGCTCAGTTGGGCTCAGATTGCCCCTGCTGTTCCTGGGAAGCCACCACTATTGAGATGGATCAGGGACTTTGGAGGTTTATCCTATTCGAAGGGTAGTGGCCATTGGAATGGGCACACACAATTCCCTTGGAGAGGGCAAGTACAGTCCTCAGGTTTGGCTCCAGGGGCCTGAGCCTGTAGGTTGTGTAGGCCAGGGCTGTTTGGACAGTTGTCTGAAAACACAAACTCGGCTTATGTTTTGGGTCATAGGTATGGCAGGACTGATCTACAGACCATGAGGAGAACTCTTCGGGATTTGAAAGAAGGGCGAGTGTGAGGCTCCTGCTCAAGTTTTTGTCTCTGGATATCGTGTCACTCATGGTCGTGGAATTTCTGTGTGACTTCATGGGAAATGGACGAGTCTTACTCTCTGGTGGTTTGGCCCCGTCCAAAGAGTTTGGGGTCATTCTGTGGGCTGGAAGAAGTCCGTTTTTTTTCTTATTCTTGTTTTTTTCTTTTTTATCCTCAGGTGTCCCACCAAATGAGGGATTCCAGAGTAGAGCCCTGGGGAGGGGCGACTGGACCATCAGAAATTTGGTTAAATATTGGGGCCTAGGGACATGTCAAGCCCATTATGACATCTAATGGTCCAGCAACTGAGAGGACTTACTAGAGGACAGGACTCATGCTGAGGGTCACAATGCGTGTGTATGCTCTCGTCGCACTCAAGAATGGGCGGGGCCTCAGGGTGAATGCTGGTTTATCCTACACTGAACGTTGGACAGCGTGCCAACCACAGGGTTCTTGCCATGGGTAAGGAGGAGTTCTGATTTCTGCATCACACTCACCCCTGGGAAGTGATTGGAGATAAGGTCTCAGTTCTGAAGCCTGAAAACTGAGGTAGGGAAGAGATGATGACCTAAGGCCATGGCGGGTTTTATGTGCTCAGTGTGCGGTCAGCATTTTGGGTGTTGGTCAGGAGGTCCGGGCTCAGGTTGTGTTCGACAGTGCATTAGTGCCCAGTTTAGACTATATAATTTGGTTAAAGTCGAGTGCTGTGTAGGTTTACCCTCATTTAAGGGGCCTGGGCAGCTCATCAGGCAATAATTTTTTTTCTAGAGGGCAGGCAGAGTGCTGCATTGTGGGTCCGGATGTGCCAAACTTGAGGGCTTCGGGGCCAGGAGTGTGAGGACGGAAGTCTGAGAAGACAAGCTAGACTTGGGTTTCAGGTCGAGGGCACGGCAGGTACCCCCTGCAGATCTGAACCAATATCTCATGCATCTGGAGTCAGGGCGAAGATCAGACGTTGGCTCAGGTTGGAGTTTCTGAGCATGACGGCCGCTTCATGAAGGGAGCGGAATCTCGAGGCCATTGAGGTTTTTCCACGTTGGGAGTTGTGGGATGCCCCCTTCATGGATTCCTTCTGCGGGACAATTGAGACCTGTTGGACAGCTCCAGGACATCCCATATGGAATGACTCCAGAGCACCGTTTGCGGATGGATGCCTGGGAAGCCCGCCTCGCATTCCAATTGTCTCCTAGCAACAAGGCAGTTTAGATCTGATGGCTCTGCGGGAGCAACCTGGGTGGCTGAGTTGAAATGGACTTTCCTGAGGATGGGTCCTAATGTGTTTTTGTGTCCATGAGGGCCTTGGAATGGGGCGGTGGCACTGGGACCCTGAAGTACTCTCCTAAGCTTAGGACATGGCTCCCATGCACAGGTTTCCTTGTGGAGACGAGATGAGTTCTGATGGGTGCCTCAGGAAAACACCTATGCTCGTATTGGAATCAGGCTTTTGAGGACACATGCCTGTAACCCAAAGCAATGGATCCTATTATGGCCTAGGGTCCTGTCTGGTTCAATCTTCTTCTCTGGGGACATCCATCTATGGTATGAGTGGAGGTCGATTATCAGCTGGTGTCAGACAGCCCTTGTTTGTTCCGGGCGACCTACACTATTGGGATGGCCTCAGGGACTTTGGAGATTTCTCCTAATTTGTACGATTTTGGACCATGGAATGGGCAGAATTCCCATGGATTGGTAGGCACAGTCCTAATGTGTGGCTCCAGGGGCCCAGCCTGGAGGGTGTGTGGCCCAAGACTTTGAGGACAGAAGTCTGAAAACACAAACTCAGCTTAGGTTTGGGGACGTAGGTATGGCAGGCCCGATCTACAAACCATGAGAAGAACTCTTCAGGATATGAAGAATGTGCGAGTCTGAGGCTCTTGCTCAGGCTTTTGTCTCTGGATTTTGTATCAGCGATGGCTGTGGAATGTCGGGGACGCCTCATGGGCCATAGACGAATCTTCCTCTCTGAGGTTTTGGCCCGATTCCCAATTGCTTTTCGTTACTCTGTGGGATGGGAGGACTCATTTCAGTTTTGTTACCTCAGGTGTCCCACCAAAAGAGGAATTCCAAAGCCAAGCCGTGGGGAAGACTGAAGGGACAACCCGAACTATGGTTAAAAATTGGGGCCTAGGGGCAGGGCAAGCCCAATATGATATCTCTTCATCCAACCACTGAGTGGCCTTACTTGAGGACTGGGCTCAGCCTGAGCGTCACAATGTGTGTTTGTGACCAATGTGGCCCGCGAGCATGGGCGGGGCCTCATGGGCCACACTGGTTTCAACTTCACTGAACGTTGGACACATGCCAACCACAAGGTTTCTTGCCATGGGGAAGGAGTTCTGATTTCTGCATCACCTTCAACCCTGGGCAGTGATTGGAGATAAGGTCTAGGTTCTGAAACCTGAAAACTGATGTTGTGAAGAGATGATGACCTAAGGCCATGGCGGCTCGATGTGCTCAGTGTGCGGCCAGCTGTCTGGGAGTGGCCAGGGGGTCCAGGCTCAGGCTGTGTCAGAAAGAGCATTAGTGCCCTGGTCAGCCTATGTATTTGGGGTACAGCCAAGGTCGGTGCAGGTAGATCCTCATTTGGGATTACTGGGTAGCACCAGAGGACAATGTTTTTCTTCTGGAGGGCCGGCAGAGTGCTGCATTGTAGTTCTGGATTGCCAAACTGGAGGGCTTGTGGGCCAGTAGTCTGACGACAAAAGACTGAGAACACAAGCTAGGCTTAGATTTCTGGGTGAGGCCATGGCACGCACAATCTACAGACCTGAATCGAGATCTCGTGCATCTGAAGTCAGGGCGAGGATCAGACGATCGCTCAGGTTGGAGTTTCTGTCCCTGATGGCCCCTTCATGAATGGGCGGGGGCATCACGAGGCCATGGGGGTTTTCCCACGATGGGAGTTGTGAGAAGCTCCAAACTGCAGAGAGTCTTCTGCAGGACATTTGAGACCTGTTGTTTGGCTCCAGGCCAATGATTCTGAGCAGGGTTCTATGGATGGATGGCTGGGTAGTCCACCTCGCATTCCAATTGTCTCCTAGCAACAAGACAGGTTAGATCTCCTGGATCTGTGGGGAGCAACCGAGGACGCTGAGTTGAAATGGACACCCCTGGGGATGGGTCCTCACGTGCTTTTGTGTCTATGGAGACCTTGGAATGAAGCGGTGGCACTGGGGCCCTAAAGGGTTCTCCTAAACAGAGGCTTTGACACAGCTCCAACGTGCAAGTATCCCATGTGTAGATGAGAAGTTTTCTGATGGGTGAGTCAAGAAACAGCTATATGCTGCTTTTGAAATCCAGGCCTCTGAGGAGAGATGCCTGGAAACCAAAGCAATGGATCTGATTAGTGCCTAGGGGCCTGTTCTTTCCTTTTTACCTCTGGGGACATCTGTCTATGGGTCTGAGTGCAGGTAGGTGCTCAGTTGGGCTCAGATTGCCCCTGCTGTTCCTGGGAAGCCACCACTATTGAGATGGATCAGGGACTTTGGAGGTTTATCCTATTCGAAGGGTAGTGGCCATTGGAATGGGCACACACAATTCCCTTGGAGAGGGCAAGTACAGTCCTCATGTTTGGCTCCAGGGGCCTGAGCCTGTAGGTTGTGTAGGCCAGGGCTGTTTGGACAGTTGTCTGAAAACACAAACTCGGCTTATGTTTCGGGTCATAGGTATGGCAGGACTGATCTACAGACCATGAGGAGAACTCTTCGGGATTTGAAAGAAGGGCGAGTGTGAGGCTCCTGCTCAAGTTTTTGTCTCTGGATATCGTGTCACTCATGGTCGTGGAATTTCTGTGTGACTTCATGGGAAATGGACGAGTCTTACTCTCTGGTGGTTTGGCCCCGTCCAAAGAGTTTGGGGTCATTCTGTGGGCTGGAAGAAGTCCGTTTTTTTTCTTATTCTTGTTTTTTTCTTTTTTATCCTCAGGTGTCCCACCAAATGAGGGATTCCAGAGTAGAGCCCTGGGGAGGGGCGACTGGACCATCAGAAATTTGGTTAAAAATTGGGGCCTAGGGACATGTCAAGCCCATTATGACATCTAATGGTCCAGCAACTGAGAGGACTACTAGAGGACAGGACTCATGCTGAGGGTCACAATGCGTGTGTATGCCCTCGTCGCACTCAAGAATGGGCGGGGCCTCAGGGTGAATGCTGGTTTATTCTACACTGAACGTTGGACAGCGTGCCAACCACAGGGTTCTTGCCATGGGTAAGGAGGAGTTCTGATTTCTGCATCACACTCACCCCTGGGAAGTGATTGGAGATAAGGTCTCGGTTCTGAAGCCTGAAAACTGAGGTAGGGAAGAGATGATGACCTAAGGCCATGGCGGGTTTTATGTGCTCAGTGTGCGGTCAGCATTCTGGGTGTTGGTCAGGAGGTCCGGGCTCAGGTTGTGTTCGACAGTGCATTAGTGCCCAGGTTAGACTATATAATTTGGTTAAAGTCGAGTGCTGTGTAGGTTTACCCTCATTTAAGGGGCCTGGGCAGCTCATCAGGCAATAATTTTTTTTCTAGAGGGCAGGCAGAGTGCTGCATTGTGGGTCCGGATGTGCCAAACTTGAGGGCTTCGGGGCCAGGAGTGTGAGGACGGAAGTCTGAGAAGACAAGCTAGACTTGGGTTTCAGGTCGAGGGCACGGCAGGTACCCCCTGCAGATCTGAACCAATATCTCATGCATCTGAAGTCAGGGCGAGGATCAGACGTTGGCTCAGGTTGGAGTTTCTGAGCATGACGGCCGCTTCATGAAGGGAGCGGAATCTCGAGGCCATTGAGGTTTTCCCACGTTGGGAGTTGTGGGATGCCCCCTTCATGGATTCCTTCTGCGGGACAATTGAGACCTGTTGGACAGCTCCAGGACATCCCATATGGAATGACTCCAGAGCACCGTTCGCGGATGGATGCCTGGGAAGCCCGTTTCTCATTCCAATCGTCTCCTAGCAACAAGACAGTTTAGATCTGATGGCTCTGCGGGAGCAACCTGGGTGGCTGAGTTGAAATGGACTTCCCTGAGGATGGGTCCTAATGTGTTATTGTGTCCATGAGGGCCTTGGAATGGGGCGGTGGCACCGGGACCCTGAAGTACTCTCCTAAGCTTTGGACATGGCTCCCATGCACAGGTTTCCTTGTGGAGACGAGATGAGTTCTGATGGGTGCCTCAGGAAAACCCCTATGCTCGTATTGGAATCAGGCTTTTGAGGACACATGCCTGTAACCCAAAGCAATGGATCCTATTATGGCCTAGGGTCCTGTCTGGTTCAATCTTCTTCTCTGGGGACATCCATCTATGGTATGAGTGGAGGTCGATTATCAGCTGGTGTCAGACAGCCCTTGTTTGTTCCGGGCGACCTACACTATTGGGATGGCCTCAGGGACTTTGGAGATTTCTCCTAATTTGTACGATTTTGGACCATGGAATGGGCAGAATTCCCATGGATTGGTAGGCACAGTCCTAATGTGTGGCTCCAGGGGCCCAGCCTGGAGGGTGTGTGGCCCAAGACTTTGAGGACAGAAGTCTGAAAACACAAACTCAGCTTAGGTTTGGGGACGTAGGTATGGCAGGCCCGATCTACAAACCAAGAGAAGAACTCTTCAGGATATGAAGAATGTGCGAGTCTGAGGCTCTTGCTCAGGCTTTTGTCTCTGGATTTTGTATCAGCGATGGCCGTGGAATGTCGGGGACGCCTCATGGGCCATAGACGAATCTTCCTCTCTGAGGTTTTGGCCCGATTCCCAATTGCTTTTCGTTAATCTGTGGGAAGGGAGGACTCATTTCAGTTTTGTTACCTCAGGTGTCCCACCAAAAGAGGAATTCCAAAGCCAAGCCGTGGGGAAGACTGAAGGGACAACCCGAACTATGGTTAAAAATTGGGGCCTAGGGGCATGGCAAGCCCAATATGATATCTCTTCATCCAGCCACTGAGTGGCCTTACTTGAGGACTGGGCTCAGCCTGAGCGTCACAATGTGTGTTTGTGACCAATGTGGCCCGCGAGCATGGGCGGGGCCTCATGGGCCACACTGGTTTCGACTACACTGAACGTTGGACAACATGCCAACCACAAGGTTTCTTGCCATGGGGAAGGAGTTCTGATTTCTGCATCACCTTCAACCCTGGGCAGTGATTGGAGATAAGGTCTAGGTTCTGAAACCTGAAAACTGATGTTGGGAAGAGATGATGACCTAAGGCCATGGCGGCTCGATGTGCTCAGTGTGCGGCCAGCTGTCTGGGAGTGGCCAGGGGGTCCAGGCTCAGGCTGTGTCAGAAAGAGCATTAGTGCCCTGGTCAGCCTATGTATTTGGGGTACAGCCAAGGTCGGTGCAGGTAGATCCTCATTTGGGATTACTGGGTAGCACCAGAGGACAATGTTTTTCTTCTGGAGGGCCGGCAGAGTGCTGCATTGTAGTTCTGGATTGCCAAACTGGAGGGCTTGTGGGCCAGTAGTCTGACGACAAAAGACTGAGAACACAAGCTAGGCTTAGATTTCTGGGTGAGGCCATGGCACGCACAATCTACAGACCTGAATCGAGATCTCGTGCATCTGAAGTCAGGGCGAGGATCAGACGATCGCTCAGGTTGGAGTTTCTGTCCCTGATGGCCCCTTCATGAATGGGCGGGGGCATCACGAGGCCATGGGGGTTTTCCCACGATGGGAGTTGTGAGAAGCTCCAAACTGCAGAGAGTCTTCTGCAGGACATTTGAGACCTGTTGTTTGGCTCCAGGCCAATGATTCTGAGCAGGGTTCTATGGATGGATGGCTGGGTAGTCCACCTCGCATTCCAATTGTCTCCTAGCAACAAGACAGGTTAGATCTCCTGGATCTGTGGGGAGCAACCGAGGACGCTGAGTTGAAATGGACACCCCTGGGGATGGGTCCTCACGTGCTTTTGTGTCTATGGAGACCTTGGAATGAAGCGGTGGCACTGGGGCCCTAAAGGGTTCTCCTAAACAGAGGCTTTGACACAGCTCCAACGTGCAAGTATCCCATGTGTAGATGAGATGTTTTCTGATGGGTGAGTCAAGAAACAGCTATATGCTGCTTTTGAAATCCAGGCCTCTGAGGAGAGATGCCTGGAAACCAAAGCAATGGATCTGATTAGTGCCTAGGGGCCTGTTCTTTCCTTTTTACCTCTGGGGACATCTGTCTATGGGTCTGAGTGCAGGTAGGTGCTCAGTTGGGCTCAGATTGCCCCTGCTGTTCCTGGGAAGCCACCACTATTGAGATGGATCAGGGACTTTGGAGGTTTATCCTATTCGAAGGGTAGTGGCCATTGGAATGGGCACACACAATTCCCTTGGAGAGGGCAAGTACAGTCCTCAGGTTTGGCTCCAGGGGCCTGAGCCTGTAGGTTGTGTAGGCCAGGGCTGTTTGGACAGTTGTCTGAAAACACAAACTCGGCTTATGTTTCGGGTCATAGGTATGGCAGGACTGATCTACAGACCATGAGGAGAACTCTTCGGGATTTGAAAGAAGGGCGAGTGTGAGGCTCCTGCTCAAGTTTTTGTCTCTGGATATCGTGTCACTCATGGTCGTGGAATTTCTGTGTGACTTCATGGGAAATGGACGAGTCTTACTCTCTGGTGGTTTGGCCCCGTCCAAAGAGTTTGGGGTCATTCTGTGGGCTGGAAGAAGTCCGTTTTTTTTCTTATTCTTGTTTTTTTCTTTTTTATCCTCAGGTGTCCCACCAAATGAGGGATTCCAGAGTAGAGCCCTGGGGAGGGGCGACTGGACCATCAGAAATTTGGTTAAAAATTGGGGCCTAGGGACATGTCAAGCCCATTATGACATCTAATGGTCCAGCAACTGAGAGGACTACTAGAGGACAGGACTCATGCTGAGGGTCACAATGCGTGTGTATGCTTTCGTCGCACTCAAGAATGGGCGGGGCCTCAGGGTGAATGCTGGTTTATCCTACACTGAACGTTGGACAGCGTGCCAACCACAGGGTTCTTGCCATGGGTAAGGAGGAGTTCTGATTTCTGCATCACACTCACCCCTGGGAAGTGATTGGAGATAAGGTCTCGGTTCTGAAGCCTGAAAACTGAGGTAGGGAAGAGATGATGACCTAAGGCCATGGCGGGTTTTATGTGCTCAGTGTGCGGTCAGCATTCTGGGTGTTGGTCAGGAGGTCCGGGCTCAGGTTGTGTTCGACAGTGCATTAGTGCCCAGGTTAGACTATATAATTTGGTTAAAGTCGAGTGCTGTGTAGGTTTACCCTCATTTAAGGGGCCTGGGCAGCTCATCAGGCAATAATTTTTTTTCTAGAGGGCAGGCAGAGTGCTGCATTGTGGGTCCGGATGTGCCAAACTTGAGGGCTTCGGGGCCAGGAGTGTGAGGACGGAAGTCTGAGAAGACAAGCTAGACTTGGGTTTCAGGTCGAGGGCACGGCAGGTACCCCCTGCAGATCTGAACCAATATCTCATGCATCTGGAGTCAGGGCGAAGATCAGACGTTGGCTCAGGTTGGAGTTTCTGAGCATGACGGCCGCTTCATGAAGGGAGCGGAATCTCGAGGCCATTGAGGTTTTTCCACGTTGGGAGTTGTGGGATGCCCCCTTCATGGATTCCTTCTGCGGGACAATTGAGACCTGTTGGACAGCTCCAGGACATCCCATATGGAATGACTCCAGAGCACCATTCGCGGTTGGATGCCTGGGAAGCCCGCCTCGCATTCCAATTGTCTCCTAGCAACAAGACAGTTTAGATCTGATGGCTCTGCGGGAGCAACCTGGGTGGCTGAGTTGAAATGGACTTTCCTGAGGATGGGTCCTAATGTGTTTTTGTGTCCATGAGGGCCTTGGAATGGGGCGGTGGCACTGGGACCCTGAAGTACACTCCTAAGCTTAGGACATGGCTCCCATGCACAGGTTTCCTTGTGGAGACGAGATGAGTTCTGATGGGTGCCTCAGGAAAACACCTATGCTCGTATTGGAATCAGGCTTTTGAGGACACATGCCTGTAACCCAAAGCAATGGATCCTATTATGGCCTAGGGTCCTGTCTGGTTCAATCTTCTTCTCTGGGGACATCCATCTATGGTATGAGTGGAGGTCGATTATCAGCTGGTGTCAGACAGCCCTTGTTTGTTCCGGGCGACCTACACCTTTGGGATGGCCTCAGGGACTTTGGAGATTTCTCCTAATTTGTACGATTTTGGACCATGGAATGGGCAGAATTCCAATGGATTGGTAGGCACAGTCCTAATGTGTGGCTCCAGGGGCCCAGCCTGGAGGGGGTGTGGCCCAAGACTTTGAGGACAGAAGTCTGAAAACACAAACTCAGCTTAGGTTTGGGGACGTAGGTATGGCAGGCCCGATCTACAAACCATGAGAAGAACTCTTCAGGATATGAAGAATGTGCGAGTCTGAGGCTCTTGCTCAGGCTTTTGTCTCTGGATTTTGTATCAGCGATGGCCGTGGAATGTCGGGGACGCCTCATGGGCCATAGACGAATCTTCCTCTCTGAGGTTTTGGCCCAATTCCCAATTGCTTTTCGTCAATCTGTGGGATGGGAGGACTCATTTCAGTTTTGTTACCTCAGGTGTCCCACCAAAAGAGGAATTCCAAAGCCAAGCCGTGGGGAAGACTGAAGGGACAACCCGAACTATGGTTAAAAATTGGGGCCTAGGGGCAGGGCAAGCCCAATATGATATCTCTTCATCCAACCACTGAGTGACCTTACTTGAGGACTGGGCTCAGCCTGAGCGTCACAATGTGTGTTTGTGACCAATGTGGCCCGCGAGCATGGGCGGGGCCTCATGGGCCACACTGGTTTCAACTACACTGAACGTTGGACAACATGCCAACCACAAGGTTTCTTGCCATGGGGAAGGAGTTCTGATTTCTGCATCACCTTCAACCCTGGGCAGTGATTGGAGATAAGGTCTAGGTTCTGAAACCTGAAAACTGATGTTGGGAAGAGATGATGACCTAAGGCCATGGCGGCTCGATGTGCTCAGTGTGCGGCCAGCTGTCTGGGAGTGGCCAGGGGGTCCAGGCTCAGGCTGTGTCAGAAAGAGCATTAGTGCCCTGGTCAGCCTATGTATTTGGGGTACAGCCAAGGTCGGTGCAGGTAGATCCTCATTTGGGATTACTGGGTAGCACCAGAGGACAATGTTTTTCTTCTGGAGGGCCGGCAGAGTGCTGCATTGTAGTTCTGGATTGCCAAACTGGAGGGCTTGTGGGCCAGTAGTCTGACGACAAAAGACTGAGAACACAAGCTAGGCTTAGATTTCTGGGTGAGGCCATGGCACGCACAATCTACAGACCTGAATCGAGATCTCGTGCATCTGAAGTCAGGGCGAGGATCAGACGATCGCTCAGGTTGGAGTTTCTGTCCCTGATGGCCCCTTCATGAATGGGCGGGGGCATCACGAGGCCATGGGGGTTTTCCCACGATGGGAGTTGTGAGAAGCTCCAAACTGCAGAGAGTCTTCTGCAGGACATTTGAGACCTGTTGTTTGGCTCCAGGCCAATGATTCTGAGCAGGGTTCTATGGATGGATGGCTGGGTAGTCCACCTCGCATTCCAATTGTCTCCTAGCAACAAGACAGGTTAGATCTCCTGGATCTGTGGGGAGCAACCGAGGACGCTGAGTTGAAATGGACACCCCTGGGGATGGGTCCTCACGTGCTTTTGTGTCTATGGAGACCTTGGAATGAAGCGGTGGCACTGGGGCCCTAAAGGGTTCTCCTAAACAGAGGCTTTGACACAGCTCCAACGTGCAAGTATCCCATGTGTAGATGAGATGTTTTCTGATGGGTGAGTCAAGAAACAGCTATATGCTGCTTTTGAAATCCAGGCCTCTGAGGAGAGATGCCTGGAAACCAAAGCAATGGATCTGATTAGTGCCTAGGGGCCTGTTCTTTCCTTTTTACCTCTGGGGACATCTGTCTATGGGTCTGAGTGCAGGTAGGTGCTCAGTTGGGCTCAGATTGCCCCTGCTGTTCCTGGGAAGCCACCACTATTGAGATGGATCAGGGACTTTGGAGGTTTATCCTATTCGAAGGGTAGTGGCCATTGGAATGGGCACACACAATTCCCTTGGAGAGGGCAAGTACAGTCCTCAGGTTTGGCTCCAGGGGCCTGAGCCTGTAGGTTGTGTATGCCAGGGCTGTTTGGACAGTTGTCTGAAAACACAAACTCGGCTTATGTTTCGGGTCATAGGTATGGCAGGACTGATCTACAGACCATGAGGAGAACTCTTCGGGATTTGAAAGAAGGGCGAGTGTGAGGCTCCTGCTCAAGTTTTTGTCTCTGGATATCGTGTCACTCATGGTCGTGGAATTTCTGTGTGACTTCATGGGAAATGGACGAGTCTTACTCTCTGGTGGTTTGGCCCCGTCCAAAGAGTTTGGGGTCATTCTGTGGGCTGGAAGAAGTCCGTTTTTTTTCTTATTCTTGTTTTTTTCTTTTTTATCCTCAGGTGTCCCACCAAATGAGGGATTCCAGAGTAGAGCCCTGGGGAGGGGCGACTGGACCATCAGAAATTTGGTTAAAAATTGGGGCCTAGGGACATGTCAAGCCCATTATGACATCTAATGGTCCAGCAACTGAGAGGACTTACTAGAGGACAGGACTCATGCTGAGGGTCACAATGCGTGTGTATGCCCTCGTCGCACTCAAGAATGGGCGGGGCCTCAGGGTGAATGCTGGTTTATCCTACACTGAACGTTGGACAGCGTGCCAACCACAGGGTTCTTGCCATGGGTAAGGAGGAGTTCTGATTTCTGCATCACACTCACCCCTGGGAAGTGATTGGAGATAAGGTCTCGGTTCTGAAGCCTGAAAACTGAGGTAGGGAAGAGATGATGACCTAAGGCCATGGCGGGTTTTATGTGCTCAGTGTGCGGTCAGCATTCTGGGTGTTGGTCAGGAGGTCCGGGCTCAGGTTGTGTTCGACAGTGCATTAGTGCCCAGGTTAGACTATATAATTTGGTTAAAGTCGAGTGCTGTGTAGGTTTACCCTCATTTAAGGGGCCTGGGCAGCTCATCAGGCAATAATTTTTTTTCTAGAGGGCAGGCAGAGTGCTGCATTTTGGGTCCGGATGTGCCAAACTTGAGGGCTTCGGGGCCAGGAGTGTGAGGACAGAAGTCTGAGAAGACAAGCTAGACTTGGGTTTCAGGTCGAGGGCACGGCAGGTACCCCCTGCAGATCTGAACCAATATCTCATGCATCTGAAGTCAGGGCGAGGATCAGACGTTGGCTCAGGTTGGAGTTTCTGAGCATGACGGCCGCTTCATGAAGGGAGCGGAATCTCGAGGCCATTGAGGTTTTCCCACGTTGGGAGTTGTGGGATGCCCCCTTCATGGATTCCTTCTGCGGGACAATTGAGACCTGTTGGACAGCTCCAGGACATCCCATATGGAATGACTCCAGAGCACCGTTCGCGGATGGATGCCTGGGAAGCCCGTTTCTCATTCCAATCGTCTCCTAGCAACAAGACAGTTTAGATCTGATGGCTCTGCGGGAGCAACCTGGGTGGCTGAGTTGAAATGGACTTCCCTGAGGATGGGTCCTAATGTGTTATTGTGTCCATGAGGGCCTTGGAATGGGGCGGTGGCACCGGGACCCTGAAGTACTCTCCTAAGCTTTGGACATGGCTCCCATGCACAGGTTTCCTTGTGGAGACGAGATGAGTTCTGATGGGTGCCTCAGGAAAACCCCTATGCTCGTATTGGAATCAGGCTTTTGAGGACACATGCCTGTAACCCAAAGCAATGGATCCTATTATGGCCTAGGGTCCTGTCTGGTTCAATCTTCTTCTCTGGGGACATCCATCTATGGTATGAGTGGAGGTCGATTATCAGCTGGTGTCAGACAGCCCTTGTTTGTTCCGGGCGACCTACACTATTGGGATGGCCTCAGGGACTTTGGAGATTTCTCCTAATTTGTACGATTTTGGACCATGGAATGGGCAGAATTCCCATGGATTGGTAGGCACAGTCCTAATGTGTGGCTCCAGGGGCCCAGCCTGGAGGGTGTGTGGCCCAAGACTTTGAGGACAGAAGTCTGAAAACACAAACTCAGCTTAGGTTTGGGGACGTAGGTATGGCAGGCCCGATCTACAAACCAAGAGAAGAACTCTTCAGGATATGAAGAATGTGCGAGTCTGAGGCTCTTGCTCAGGCTTTTGTCTCTGGATTTTGTATCAGCGATGGCCGTGGAATGTCGGGGACGCCTCATGGGCCATAGACGAATCTTCCTCTCTGAGGTTTTGGCCCGATTCCCAATTGCTTTTCGTTAATCTGTGGGAAGGGAGGACTCATTTCAGTTTTGTTACCTCAGGTGTCCCACCAAAAGAGGAATTCCAAAGCCAAGCCGTGGGGAAGACTGAAGGGACAACCCGAACTATGGTTAAAAATTGGGGCCTAGGGGCATGGCAAGCCCAATATGATATCTCTTCATCCAGCCACTGAGTGGCCTTACTTGAGGACTGGGCTCAGCCTGAGCGTCACAATGTGTGTTTGTGACCAATGTGGCCCGCGAGCATGGGCGGGGCCTCATGGGCCACACTGGTTTCAACTACACTGAACGTTGGACAACATGCCAACCACAAGGTTTCTTGCCATGGGGAAGGAGTTCTGATTTCTGCATCACCTTCAACCCTGGGCAGTGATTGGAGATAAGGTCTAGGTTCTGAAACCTGAAAACTGATGTTGGGAAGAGATGATGACCTAAGGCCATGGCGGCTCGATGTGCTCAGTGTGCGGCCAGCTGTCTGGGAGTGGCCAGGGGGTCCAGGCTCAGGCTGTGTCAGAAAGAGCATTAGTGCCCTGGTCAGCCTATGTATTTGGGGTACAGCCAAGGTCGGTGAGGTAGATCCTCATTTGGGATTACTGGGTAGCACCAGAGGACAATGTTTTTCTTCTGGAGGGACGGCAGAGTGCTGCATTGTAGTTCTGGATTGCCAAACTGGAGGGCTTGTGGGCCAGTAGTCTGACGACAAAAGACTGAGAACACAAGCTAGGCTTAGATTTCTGGGTGAGGCCATGGCACGCACAATCTACAGACCTGAATCGAGATCTCGTGCATCTGAAGTCAGGGCGAGGATCAGACGATCGCTCAGGTTGGAGTTTCTGTCCCTGATGGCCCCTTCATGAATGGGCGGGGGCATCACGAGGCCATGGGGGTTTTCCCACGATGGGAGTTGTGAGAAGCTCCAAACTGCAGAGAGTCTTCTGCAGGACATTTGAGACCTGTTGTTTGGCTCCAGGCCAATGATTCTGAGCAGGGTTCTATGGATGGATGGCTGGGTAGTCCACCTCGCATTCCAATTGTCTCCTAGCAACAAGACAGGTTAGATCTCCTGGATCTGTGGGGAGCAACCGAGGACGCTGAGTTGAAATGGACACCCCTGGGGATGGGTCCTCACGTGCTTTTGTGTCTATGGAGACCTTGGAATGAAGCGGTGGCACTGGGGCCCTAAAGGATTCTCCTAAACAGAGGCTTTGACACAGCTCCAACGTGCAAGTATCCCATGTGTAGATGAGATGTTTTCTGATGGGTGAGTCAAGAAACAGCTATATGCTGCTTTTGAAATCCAGGCCTCTGAGGAGAGATGCCTGGAAACCAAAGCAATGGATCTGATTAGTGCCTAGGGGCCTGTTCTTTCCTTTTTACCTCTGGGGACATCTGTCTATGGGTCTGAGTGCAGGTAGGTGCTCAGTTGGGCTCAGATTGCCCCTGCTGTTCCTGGGAAGCCACCACTATTGAGATGGATCAGGGACTTTGGAGGTTTATCCTATTCGAAGGGTAGTGGCCATTGGAATGGGCACACACAATTCCCTTGGAGAGGGCAAGTACAGTCCTCATGTTTGGCTCCAGGGGCCTGAGCCTGTAGGTTGTGTATGCCAGGGCTGTTTGGACAGTTGTCTGAAAACACAAACTCGGCTTATGTTTCGGGTCATAGGTATGGCAGGACTGATCTACAGACCATGAGGAGAACTCTTCGGGATTTGAAAGAAGGGCGAGTGTGAGGCTCCTGCTCAAGTTTTTGTCTCTGGATATCGTGTCACTCATGGTCGTGGAATTTCTGTGTGACTTCATGGGAAATGGACGAGTCTTACTCTCTGGTGGTTTGGCCCCGTCCAAAGAGTTTGGGGTCATTCTGTGGGCTGGAAGAAGTCCGTTTTTTTTCTTATTCTTGTTTTTTTCTTTTTTATCCTCAGGTGTCCCACCAAATGAGGGATTCCAGAGTAGAGCCCTGGGGAGGGGCGACTGGACCATCAGAAATTTGGTTAAAAATTGGGGCCTAGGGACATGTCAAGCCCATTATGACATCTAATGGTCCAGCAACTGAGAGGACTTACTAGAGGACAGGACTCATGCTGAGGGTCACAATGCGTGTGTATGCCCTCGTCGCACTCAAGAATGGGCGGGGCCTCAGGGTGAATGCTGGTTTATCCTACACTGAACGTTGGACAGCGTGCCAACCACAGGGTTCTTGCCATGGGTAAGGAGGAGTTCTGATTTCTGCATCACACTCACCCCTGGGAAGTGATTGGAGATAAGGTCTCGGTTCTGAAGCCTGAAAACTGAGGTAGGGAAGAGATGATGACCTAAGGCCATGGCGGGTTTTATGTGCTCAGTGTGCGGTCAGCATTCTGGGTGTTGGTCAGGAGGTCCGGGCTCAGGTTGTGTTCGACAGTGCATTAGTGCCCAGGTTAGACTATATAATTTGGTTAAAGTCGAGTGCTGTGTAGGTTTACCCTCATTTAAGGGGCCTGGGCAGCTCATCAGGCAATAATTTTTTTTCTAGAGGGCAGGCAGAGTGCTGCATTGTGGGTCCGGATGTGCCAAACTTGAGGGCTTCGGGGCCAGGAGTGTGAGGACGGAAGTCTGAGAAGACAAGCTAGACTTGGGTTTCAGGTCGAGGGCACGGCAGGTACCCCCTGCAGATCTGAACCAATATCTCATGCATCTGGAGTCAGGGCGAAGATCAGACGTTGGCTCAGGTTGGAGTTTCTGAGCATGACGGCCGCTTCATGAAGGGAGCGGAATCTCGAGGCCATTGAGGTTTTTCCACGTTGGGAGTTGTGGGATGCCCCCTTCATGGATTCCTTCTGCGGGACAATTGAGACCTGTTGGACAGCTCCAGGACATCCCATATGGAATGACTCCAGAGCACCATTCGCGGTTGGATGCCTGGGAAGCCCGCCTCGCATTCCAATTGTCTCCTAGCAACAAGACAGTTTAGATCTGATGGCTCTGCGGGAGCAACCTGGGTGGCTGAGTTGAAATGGACTTTCCTGAGGATGGGTCCTAATGTGTTTTTGTGTCCATGAGGGCCTTGGAATGGGGCGGTGGCACTGGGACCCTGAAGTACTCTCCTAAGCTTAGGACATGGCTCCCATGCACAGGTTTCCTTGTGGAGACGAGATGAGTTCTGATGGGTGCCTCAGGAAAACACCTATGCTCGTATTGGAATCAGGCTTTTGAGGACACATGCCTGTAACCCAAAGCAATGGATCCTATTATGGCCTAGGGTCCTGTCTGGTTCAATCTTCTTCTCTGGGGACATCCATCTATGGTATGAGTGGAGGTCGATTATCAGCTGGTGTCAGACAGCCCTTGTTTGTTCCGGGCGACCTACACCTTTGGGATGGCCTCAGGGACTTTGGAGATTTCTCCTAATTTGTACGATTTTGGACCATGGAATGGGCAGAATTCCAATGGATTGGTAGGCACAGTCCTAATGTGTGGCTCCAGGGGCCCAGCCTGGAGGGGGTGTGGCCCAAGACTTTGAGGACAGAAGTCTGAAAACACAAACTCAGCTTAGGTTTGGGGACGTAGGTATGGCAGGCCCGATCTACAAACCATGAGAAGAACTCTTCAGGATATGAAGAATGTGCGAGTCTGAGGCTCTTGCTCAGGCTTTTGTCTCTGGATTTTGTATCAGCGATGGCCGTGGAATGTCGGGGACGCCTCATGGGCCATAGACGAATCTTCCTCTCTGAGGTTTTGGCCCGATTCCCAATTGCTTTTCGTCAATCTGTGGGATGGGAGGACTCATTTCAGTTTTGTTACCTCAGGTGTCCCACCAAAAGAGGAATTCCAAAGCCAAGCCGTGGGGAAGACTGAAGGGACAACCCGAACTATGGTTAAAAATTGGGGCCTAGGGGCAGGGCAAGCCCAATATGATATCTCTTCATCCAACCACTGAGTGACCTTACTTGAGGACTGGGCTCAGCCTGAGCGTCACAATGTGTGTTTGTGACCAATGTGGCCCGCGAGCATGGGCGGGGCCTCATGGGCCACACTGGTTTCAACTACACTGAACGTTGGACAACATGCCAACCACAAGGTTTCTTGCCATGGGGAAGGAGTTCTGATTTCTGCATCACCTTCAACCCTGGGCAGTGATTGGAGATAAGGTCTAGGTTCTGAAACCTGAAAACTGATGTTGGGAAGAGATGATGACCTAAGGCCATGGCGGCTCGATGTGCTCAGTGTGCGGCCAGCTGTCTGGGAGTGGCCAGGGGGTCCAGGCTCAGGCTGTGTCAGAAAGAGCATTAGTGCCCTGGTCAGCCTATGTATTTGGGGTACAGCCAAGGTCGGTGCAGGTAGATCCTCATTTGGGATTACTGGGTAGCACCAGAGGACAATGTTTTTCTTCTGGAGGGCCGGCAGAGTGCTGCATTGTAGTTCTGGATTGCCAAACTGGAGGGCTTGTGGGCCAGTAGTCTGACGACAAAAGACTGAGAACACAAGCTAGGCTTAGATTTCTGGGTGAGGCCATGGCACGCACAATCTACAGACCTGAATCGAGATCTCGTGCATCTGAAGTCAGGGCGAGGATCAGACGATCGCTCAGGTTGGAGTTTCTGTCCCTGATGGCCCCTTCATGAATGGGCGGGGGCATCACGAGGCCATGGGGGTTTTCCCACGATGGGAGTTGTGAGAAGCTCCAAACTGCAGAGAGTCTTCTGCAGGACATTTGAGACCTGTTGTTTGGCTCCAGGCCAATGATTCTGAGCAGGGTTCTATGGATGGATGGCTGGGTAGTCCACCTCGCATTCCAATTGTCTCCTAGCAACAAGACAGGTTAGATCTCCTGGATCTGTGGGGAGCAACCGAGGACGCTGAGTTGAAATGGACACCCCTGGGGATGGGTCCTCACGTGCTTTTGTGTCTATGGAGACCTTGGAATGAAGCGGTGGCACTGGGGCCCTAAAGGGTTCTCCTAAACAGAGGCTTTGACACAGCTCCAACGTGCAAGTTTCCCATGTGTAGATGAGATGTTTTCTGATGGGTGAGTCAAGAAACAGCTATATGCTGCTTTTGAAATCCAGGCCTCTGAGGAGAGATGCCTGGAAACCAAAGCAATGGATCTGATTAGTGCCTAGGGGCCTGTTCTTTCCTTTTTACCTCTGGGGACATCTGTCTATGGGTCTGAGTGCAGGTAGGTGCTCAGTTGGGCTCAGATTGCCCCTGCTGTTCCTGGGAAGCCACCACTATTGAGATGGATCAGGGACTTTGGAGGTTTATCCTATTCGAAGGGTAGTGGCCATTGGAATGGGCACACACAATTCCCTTGGAGAGGGCAAGTACAGTCCTCAGGTTTGGCTCCAGGGGCCTGAGCCTGTAGGTTGTGTATGCCAGGGCTGTTTGGACAGTTGTCTGAAAACACAAACTCGGCTTATGTTTCGGGTCATAGGTATGGCAGGACTGATCTACAGACCATGAGGAGAACTCTTCGGGATTTGAAAGAAGGGCGAGTGTGAGGCTCCTGCTCAAGTTTTTGTCTCTGGATATCGTGTCACTCATGGTCGTGGAATTTCTGTGTGACTTCATGGGAAATGGACGAGTCTTACTCTCTGGTGGTTTGGCCCCGTCCAAAGAGTTTGGGGTCATTCTGTGGGCTGGAAGAAGTCCGTTTTTTTTCTTATTCTTGTTTTTTTCTTTTTTATCCTCAGGTGTCCCACCAAATGAGGGATTCCAGAGTAGAGCCCTGGGGAGGGGCGACTGGACCATCAGAAATTTGGTTAAAAATTGGGGCCTAGGGACATGTCAAGCCCATTATGACATCTAATGGTCCAGCAACTGAGAGGACTTACTAGAGGACAGGACTCATGCTGAGGGTCACAATGCGTGTGTATGCCCTCGTCGCACTCAAGAATGGGCGGGGCCTCAGGGTGAATGCTGGTTTATCCTACACTGAACGTTGGACAGCGTGCCAACCACAGGGTTCTTGCCATGGGTAAGGAGGAGTTCTGATTTCTGCATCACACTCACCCCTGGGAAGTGATTGGAGATAAGGTCTCGGTTCTGAAGCCTGAAAACTGAGGTAGGGAAGAGATGATGACCTAAGGCCATGGCGGGTTTTATGTGCTCAGTGTGCGGTCAGCATTCTGGGTGTTGGTCAGGAGGTCCGGGCTCAGGTTGTGTTCGACAGTGCATTAGTGCCCAGGTTAGACTATATAATTTGGTTAAAGTCGAGTGCTGTGTAGGTTTACCCTCATTTAAGGGGCCTGGGCAGCTCATCAGGCAATAATTTTTTTTCTAGAGGGCAGGCAGAGTGCTGCATTTTGGGTCCGGATGTGCCAAACTTGAGGGCTTCGGGGCCAGGAGTGTGAGGACAGAAGTCTGAGAAGACAAGCCAGACTTGGGTTTCAGGTCGAGGGCACGGCAGGTACCCCCTGCAGATCTGAACCAATATCTCATGCATCTGAAGTCAGGGCGAGGATCAGACGTTGGCTCAGGTTGGAGTTTCTGAGCATGACGGCCGCTTCATGAAGGGAGCGGAATCTCGAGGCCATTGAGGTTTTCCCACGTTGGGAATTGTGGGATGCCCCCTTCATGGATTCCTTCTGCGGGACAATTGAGACCTGTTGGACAGCTCCAGGACATCCCATATGGAATGACTCCAGAGCACCGTTCGCGGATGGATGCCTGGGAAGCCCGTTTCTCATTCCAATCGTCTCCTAGCAACAAGACAGTTTAGATCTGATGGCTCTGCGGGAGCAACCTGGGTGGCTGAGTTGAAATGGACTTCCCTGAGGATGGGTCCTAATGTGTTATTGTGTCCATGAGGGCCTTGGAATGGGGCGGTGGCACCGGGACCCTGAAGTACTCTCCTAAGCTTTGGACATGGCTCCCATGCACAGGTTTCCTTGTGGAGACGAGATGAGTTCTGATGGGTGCCTCAGGAAAACCCCTATGCTCGTATTGGAATCAGGCTTTTGAGGACACATGCCTGTAACCCAAAGCAATGGATCCTATTATGGCCTAGGGTCCTGTCTGGTTCAATCTTCTTCTCTGGGGACATCCATCTATGGTATGAGTGGAGGTCGATTATCAGCTGGTGTCAGACAGCCCTTGTTTGTTCCGGGCGACCTACACTATTGGGATGGCCTCAGGGACTTTGGAGATTTCTCCTAATTTGTACGATTTTGGACCATGGAATGGGCAGAATTCCCATGGATTGGTAGGCACAGTCCTAATGTGTGGCTCCAGGGGCCCAGCCTGGAGGGTGTGTGGCCCAAGACTTTGAGGACAGAAGTCTGAAAACACAAACTCAGCTTAGGTTTGGGGACGTAGGTATGGCAGGCCCGATCTACAAACCATGAGAAGAACTCTTCAGGATATGAAGAATGTGCGAGTCTGAGGCTCTTGCTCAGGCTTTTGTCTCTGGATTTTGTATCAGCGATGGCCGTGGAATGTCGGGGACGCCTCATGGGCCATAGACGAATCTTCCTCTCTGAGGTTTTGGCCCGATTCCCAATTGCTTTTCGTTAATCTGTGGGAAGGGAGGACTCATTTCAGTTTTGTTACCTCAGGTGTCCCACCAAAAGAGGAATTCCAAAGCCAAGCCGTGGGGAAGACTGAAGGGACAACCCGAACTATGGTTAAAAATTGGGGCCTAGGGGCATGGCAAGCCCAATATGATATCTCTTCATCCAGCCACTGAGTGGCCTTACTTGAGGACTGGGCTCAGCCTGAGCGTCACAATGTGTGTTTGTGACCAATGTGGCCCGCGAGCATGGGCGGGGCCTCATGGGCCACACTGGTTTCAACTACACTGAACGTTGGACAACATGCCAACCACAAGGTTTCTTGCCATGGGGAAGGAGTTCTGATTTCTGCATCACCTTCAACCCTGGGCAGTGATTGGAGATAAGGTTTAGGTTCTGAAACCTGAAAACTGATGTTGTGAAGAGATGATGACCTAAGGCCATGGCGGCTCGATGTGCTCAGTGTGCGGCCAGCTGTCTGGGAGTGGCCAGGGGGTCCAGGCTCAGGCTGTGTCAGAAAGAGCATTAGTGCCCTGGTCAGCCTATGTATTTGGGGTACAGCCAAGGTCGGTGCAGGTAGATCCTCATTTGGGATTACTGGGTAGCACCAGAGGACAATGTTTTTCTTCTGGAGGGCCGGCAGAGTGCTGCATTGTAGTTCTGGATTGCCAAACTGGAGGGCTTGTGGGCCAGTAGTCTGACGACAAAAGACTGAGAACACAAGCTAGGCTTAGATTTCTGGGTGAGGCCATGGCACGCACAATCTACAGACCTGAATCGAGATCTCGTGAATCTGAAGTCAGGGCGAGGATCAGACGATCGCTCAGGTTGGAGTTTCTGTCCCTGATGGCCCCTTCATGAATGGGCGGGGGCATCACGAGGCCATGGGGGTTTTCCCACGATGGGAGTTGTGAGAAGCTCCAAACTGCAGAGAGTCTTCTGCAGGACATTTGAGACCTGTTGTTTGGCTCCAGGCCAATGATTCTGAGCAGGGTTCTATGGATGGATGGCTGGGTAGTCCACCTCGCATTCCAATTGTCTCCTAGCAACAAGACAGGTTAGATCTCCTGGATCTGTGGGGAGCAACCGAGGACGCTGAGTTGAAATGGACACCCCTGGGGATGGGTCCTCACGTGCTTTTGTGTCTATGGAGACCTTGGAATGAAGCGGTGGCACTGGGGCCCTAAAGGGTTCTCCTAAACAGAGGCTTTGACACAGCTCCAACGTGCAAGTATCCCATGTGTAGATGAGATGTTTTCTGATGGGTGAGTCAAGAAACAGCTATATGCTGCTTTTGAAATCCAGGCCTCTGAGGAGAGATGCCTGGAAACCAAAGCAATGGATCTGATTAGTGCCTAGGTGCCTGTTCTTTCCTTTTTACCTCTGGGGACATCTGTCTATGGGTCTGAGTGCAGGTAGGTGCTCAGTTGGGCTCAGATTGCCCCTGCTGTTCCTGGGAAGCCACCACTATTGAGATGGATCAGGGACTTTGGAGGTTTATCCTATTCGAAGGGTAGTGGCCATTGGAATGGGCACACACAATTCCCTTGGAGAGGGCAAGTACAGTCCTCAGGTTTGGCTCCAGGGGCCTGAGCCTGTAGGTTGTGTATGCCAGGGCTGTTTGGACAGTTGTCTGAATACACAAACTCGGCTTATGTTTCGGGTCATAGGTATGGCAGGACTGATCTACAGACCATGAGGAGAACTCTTCGGGATTTGAAAGAAGGGCGAGTGTGAGGCTCCTGCTCAAGTTTTTGTCTCTGGATATCGTGTCACTCATGGTCGTGGAATTTCTGTGTGACTTCATGGGAAATGGACGAGTCTTACTCTCTGGTGGTTTGGCCCCGTCCAAAGAGTTTGGGGTCATTCTGTGGGCTGGAAGAAGTCCGTTTTTTTTCTTATTCTTGTTTTTTTCTTTTTTATCCTCAGGTCTCCCACCAAATGAGGGATTCCAGAGTAGAGCCCTGGGGAGGGGCGACTGGACCATCAGAAATTTGGTTAAATATTGGGGCCTAGGGACATGTCAAGCCCATTATGACATCTAATGGTCCAGCAACTGAGAGGACTTACTAGAGGACAGGACTCATGCTGAGGGTCACAATGCGTGTGTATGCCCTCGTCGCACTCAAGAATGGGCGGGGCCTCAGGGTGAATGCTGGTTTATCCTACACTGAACGTTGGACAGCGTGCCAACCACAGGGTTCTTGCCATGGGTAAGGAGGAGTTCTGATTTCTGCATCACACTCACCCCTGGGAAGTGATTGGAGATAAGGTCTCGGTTCTGAAGCCTGAAAACTGAGGTAGGGAAGAGATGATGACCTAAGGCCATGGCGGGTTTTATGTGCTCAGTGTGCGGTCAGCATTCTGGGTGTTGGTCAGGAGGTCCGGGCTCAGGTTGTGTTCGACAGTGCATTAGTGCCCAGGTTAGACTATATAATTTGGTTAAAGTCGAGTGCTGTGTAGGTTTACCCTCATTTAAGGGGCCTGGGCAGCTCATCAGGCAATAATTTTTTTTCTAGAGGGCAGGCAGAGTGCTGCATTTTGGGTCCGGATGTGCCAAACTTGAGGGCTTCGGGGCCAGGAGTGTGAGGACAGAAGTCTGAGAAGACAAGCTAGACTTGGGTTTCAGGTCGAGGGCACGGCAGGTACCCCCTGCAGATCTGAACCAATATCTCATGCATCTGAAGTCAGGGCGAGGATCAGACGTTGGCTCAGGTTGGAGTTTCTGAGCATGACGGCCGCTTCATGAAGGGAGCGGAATCTCGAGGCCATTGAGGTTTTCCCACGTTGGGAGTTGTGGGATGCCCCCTTCATGGATTCCTTCTGCGGGACAATTGAGACCTGTTGGACAGCTCCAGGACATCCCATATGGAATGACTCCAGAGCACCGTTCGTCGATGGATGCCTGGGAAGCCCGTTTCTCATTCCAATCGTCTCCTAGCAACAAGACAGTTTAGATATGATGGCTCTGCGGGAGCAACCTGGGTGGCTGAGTTGAAATGGACTTTCCTGAGGATGGGTCCTAATGTGTTTTTGTGTCCATGAGGGCCTTGGAATGGGGCGGTGGCACCGGGACCCTGAAGTACTCTCCTAAGCTTTGGACATGGCTCCCATGCACAGGATTCCTTGTGGAGACGAGATGAGTTCTGATGGGTGCCTCAGGAAAACCCCTATGCTCGTATTGGAATCAGGCTTTTGAGGACACATGCCTGTAACCCAAAGCAATGGATCCTATTATGGCCTAGGGTCCTGTCTGGTTCAATCTTCTTCTCTGGGGACATCCATCTATGGTATGAGTGGAGGTCGATTATCAGCTGGTGTCAGACAGCCCTTGTTTGTTCCAGGCGACCTACACTATTGGGATGGCCTCAGGGACTTTGGAGATTTCTCCTAATTTGTACGATTTTGGACCATGGAATGGGCAGAATTCCCATGGATTGGTAGGCACAGTCCTAATGTGTGGCTCCAGGGGCCCAGCCTGGAGGGTGTGTGGCCCAAGACTTTGAGGACAGAAGTCTGAAAACACAAACTCAGCTTAGGTTTGGGGACGTAGGTATGGCAGGCCCGATCTACAAACCATGAGAAGAACTCTTCAGGATATGAAGAATGTGCGAGTCTGAGGCTCTTGCTCAGGCTTTTGTCTCTGGATTTTGTATCAGCGATGGCCGTGGAATGTCGGGGACGCCTCATGGGCCATAGACGAATCTTCCTCTCTGAGGTTTTGGCCCGATTCCCAATTGCTTTTCGTTAATCTGTGGGAAGGGAGGACTCATTTCAGTTTTGTTACCTCAGGTGTCCCACCAAAAGAGGAATTCCAAAGCCAAGCCGTGGGGAAGACTGAAGGGACAACCCGAACTATGGTTAAAAATTGGGGCCTAGGGGCATGGCAAGCCCAATATGATATCTCTTCATCCAGCCACTGAGTGGCCTTACTTGAGGACTGGGCTCAGCCTGAGCGTCACAATGTGTGTTTGTGACCAATGTGGCCCGCGAGCATGGGCGGGGCCTCATGGGCCACACTGGTTTCAACTACACTGAACGTTGGACAACATGCCAACCACAAGGTTTCTTGCCATGGGGAAGGAGTTCTGATTTCTGCATCACCTTCAACCCTGGGCAGTGATTGGATATAAGGTATAGGTTCTGAAACCTGAAAACTGATGTTGGGAAGAGATGACGATTTAAGGCCATGGCGGCTCGATGTGCTCAGTGTGCGGCCAGGTGTGTGGGAGGGGCCAGGGGGTCCAGGCTCAGGCTGTGTCAGAAAGAGCATTAGTGCCCTGGTCAGCCTATGTATTTGGGGTACAGCCAAGGTCGGTGCAGGTTGATCCTCATTTGGGATTACTGGGTAGCACCAGAGGACAATGTTTTTCTTCTGGAGGGCCGGCAGAGTGCTGCATTGTAGTTCTGGATTGCCAAACTGGAGGGCTTGTGGGCCAGTAGTCTGACGACAAAAGTCTGAGAACACAAGCTAGGCTTAGGTTTCTGGGTGAGGCCATGGCACGCACAATCTACAGACCTGAATCGAGGTCTCGTGCATCTGAAGTCAGGGCGAGGATCAGACGATCGCTCAGGTTGGAGTTTCTGTCCCTTATGGCCCCTTCATGAATGGGCGTGGGCATCACTAGGCCATGGGGGTTTTCCCACGATGGGAGTTGTGAGAAGCTCCAAACTTCAGAGAGTCTTCTGCAGGACATTTGAGACCTGTTGTTTGGCTCCAGGCCAATGATTCTGAGCAGGGTTCTAAGGATGGATGGCTGGGTAGGCCACCTCGCATTCCAATTGTCTCCTAGCAACAAGACAGGTTAGATCTCCTGGATCTGTGGGGAGCAACCGAGGACGCTGAGTAGAAATGGACACCCCTGGGGATGGGTACTAACGTGCTTTTGTGTCTATGGAGACCTTGGAATGAAGCGGTGGCACTGGGGCCCTAAAGGGTTCTCCTAAACAGAGGCTTTGACACAGCTCCAACGTGCAAGTTTCCCATGTGTAGATGAGATGTTTTCTGATGGGTGAGTCAAGAAACAGCTATATGCTGCTTTTGAAATCCAGGCCTCTGAGGAGAGATGTCTGGAAACCAAAGCAATGGATCTGATTAGTGCCTAGGTGCCTGTTCTTTCCTTTTTACCTCTGGGGACATCTGTCTATGGGTCTGAGTGCAGGTAGGTGCTCAGTTGGGCTCAGATTGCCCCTGTTGTTCCTGGGAAGCCACCACTATTGAGATGGATCAGGGACTTTGGAGGTTTATCTTATTAGAAGGGTAGTGGCCATTGGAATGGGCACACACAATTCCCTTGGAGAGGGCAAGTACAGTCCTCAGGTTTGGCTCCAGGGGCCTAAGCCTGTAGGTTGTGTAAGCCAGGGCTGTTTGGACAGCTGTCTGAAAACACAAACTCGGCTTATGTTTGGGGTCATAGGTATGGCAGGACTGATCTACAGACCATGAGGAGAACACTTCGGGATTTGAAAGAAGGGCGAGTGTGAGGCTCCTGCTCAAGTTTTTGTCTCTGGATATCGTGTCACTCATGGTCGTGGAATTTCTGTGTGACTTCATGGGAAATGGACGAGTCTTACTCTCTGGTGGTTTGTCCCCGTCCAAAGAGTTTGGGGTCATTCTGTGGGCTGGAAGAAGTCCGTTTTTTTTTTTTTATTCTTGTTTTTTTCTTTTTTATCCTCAGGTGTCCCACCAATTGAGGGATTCCAGAGTAGAGCCCTGGGGAGGGGCGACTGGACCATCAGAAATTTGGTTAAAAATTGGGGCCTAGGGACATGTCAAGCCCATTATGACATCTAATGGTCCAGCAACTGAGAGGACTTACTAGAGGACAGGACTCATGCTGAGGGTCACAATGCGTGTGTATGCCCTCGTCGCACTCAAGAATGGGCGGGGCCTCAGGGTGAATGCTGGTTTATCCTACACTGAACGTTGGACAACGTGCCAACCACAGGGTTCTTGCCATGGGTAAGGAGGAGTTCTGATTTCTGCATCACACTCACCCCTGGGAAGTGATTGGAGATAAGGTCTCGGTTCTGAAGCCTGAAAACTGAGGTAGGGAAGAGATGATGACCTAAGACCATGGGGGGTTTTATGTGCTCAGTGTGCGGTCAGCATTCTGGGTGTTGGTCAGGAGGTCCGGGCTCAGGTTGTGTTCGACAGTGCATTAGTGCCCAGGTTAGACTATATAATTTGGTTAAAGTCGAGTGCTGTGTAGGTTTACCCTCATTTAAGGTGCCTGGGCAGCTCATCAGGCAATAATTTTTTTTCTAGAGGGCAGGCAGAGTGCTGCATTGTGGGTCCGGATGTGCCAAACTTGAGGGCTTCGGGGCCAGGAGTGTGAGGACGGAAGTCTGAGAAGACAAGCTAGACTTGGGTTTCAGGTCGAGGGCACGGCAGGTACCCCCTGCAGATCTGAACCAATATCTCATGCATCTGGAGTCAAGGCGAAGATCAGACGTTGGCTCAGGTTGGAGTTTCTGAGCATGACGGCCGCTTCATGAAGGGAGCGGAATCTCGAGGCCATTGAGGTTTTTCCACGTTGGGAGTTGTGGGATGCCCCCTTCATGGATTCCTTCTGCGGGACAATTGAGACCTGTTGGACAGCTCCAGGCCATCCCATATGGAATGACTCCAGAGCACCGTTCGCGGATGGAATCCTGGAAAGCCCGCCTCGCATTCCAATTGTCTCCTAGCAACAAGACAGTTTAGATCTAATGGCTCTGCGGGAGCAACCTGGGTGGCTGAGTTGAAATGGACTTTCCTGAGGATGGGTCCTAATGTGTTTTTGTGTCCATGAGGGCCTTGGAATGGGGCGGTGGCACCGGGACCCTGAAGTACTCTCCTAAGCTTTGGACATGGCTCCCATGCACAGGTTTCCTTGTGGAGACGAGATGAGTTCTGATGGGTGCCTCAGGAAAACCCCTATGCTCGTATTGGAATCAGGCTTTTGAGGACACATGCCTGTAACCCAAAGCAATGGATCCTATTATGGCCTAGGGTCCTGTCTGGTTTAATCTTCTTCACTGGGGACATCCATCTATGGTATGAGTGGAGGTCGATTATCAGCTGGTGTCAGAGAGCCCTTGTTTGTTCCGGGCGACCTACACTATTGGGATGGCCTCAGGGACTTTGGAGATTTCTCCTAATTTGTACGATTTTGGACCATGGAATGGGCAGAATTCCCATGGATTGGTAGGCACAGTCCTAATGTGTGGCTCCAGGGGCCCAGCCTGGAGGGTGTGTGGCCCAAGACTTTGAGGACAGAAGTCTGAAAACACAAACTCAGCTTAGGTTTGGGGACGTAGGTATGGCAGGCCCGATCTACAAACCATGAGAAGAACTCTTCAGGATATGAAGAATGTGCGAGTCTGAGGCTCTTGCTCAGGCTTTTGTCTCTGGATTTTGTATCAGCGATGGCCGTGGAATGTCGGGGACGCCTCATGGGCCATAGACGAATCTTCCTCTCTGAGGTTTTGGCCCGATTCCCAATTGCTTTTCGTTAATCTGTGGGAAGGGAGGACTCATTTCAGTTTTGTTACCTCAGGTGTCCCACCAAAAGAGGAATTCCAAAGCCAAGCCGTGGGGAAGACTGAAGGGACAACTCGAACTATGGTTAAAAATTGGGGCCTAGGGGCATGGCAAGCCCAATATGATATCTCTTCATCCAGCCACTGAGTGGCCTCACTTGAGGACTGGGCTCAGCCTGAGCGTCACAATGTGTGTTTGTGACCAATGTGGCCCGCGAGCATGGGCGGGGCCTCATGGGCCACACTGGTTTCAACTACACTGAACGTTGGACAACATGCCAACCACAAGGTTTCTTGCCATGGGGAAGGAGTTCTGATTTCTGCATCACCTTCAACCCTGGGCAGTGATTGGATATAAGGTCTAGGTTCTGAAACCTGTAAACTGATGTTGGGAAGAGATGACGATTTAAGGCCATGGCGGCTCGATGTGCTCAGTGTGCGGCCAGGTGTGTGGGAGGGGCCAGGGGGTCCAGGCTCAGGCTGTGTCAGAAAGAGCATTAGTGCCCTGGTCAGCCTATGTATTTGGGGTACAGCCAAGGTCGGTGCAGGTTGATCCTCATTTGGGATTAATGGGTAGCACCAGAGGACAATGTTTTTCTTCTGGAGGGCCGGCAGAGTGCTGCATTGTAGTTCTGGATTGCCAAACTGGAGGGCTTGTGGGCCAGTAGTCTGACGACAAAAGTCTGAGAACACAAGCTAGGCTTAGGTTTCTGGGTGAGGCCATGGCACGCACAATCTACAGACCTGAATCGAGATCTCGTGCATCTGAAGTCAGGGCGAGGATCAGACGATCGCTCAGGTTGGAGTTTCTGTCCCTTATGGCCCCTTCATGAATGGGCGTGGGCATCACTAGGCCATGGGGGTTTTCCCACGATGGGAGTTGTGAGAAGCTCCAAACTTCAGAGAGTCTTCTGCAGGACATTTGAGACCTGTTGTTTGGCTCCAGGCCAATGATTCTGAGCAGGGTTCTAAGGATGGATGGCTGGGTAGCCCACCTCGCATTCCAATTGTCTCCTAGCAACAAGACAGGTTAGATCTCCTGGATCTGTGGGGAGCAACCGAGGACGCTGAGTTGAAATGGACACCCCTGGGGATGGGTCCTAACGTGCTTTTGTGTCTATGGAGACCTTGGAATGAAGCGGTGGCACTGGGGCCCTAAAGGGTTCTCCTAAACAGAGGCTTTGACACAGCTCCAACGTGCAAGTTTCCCATGTGTAGATGAGATGTTTTCTGATGGGTGAGTCAAGAAACAGCTATATGCTGCTTTTGAAATCCAGGCCTCTGAGGAGAGATGTCTGGAAACCAAAGCAATGGATCTGATTAGTGCCTAGGGGCCTGTTCTTTCCTTTTTACCTCTGGGGACATCTGTCTATGGGTCTGAGTGCAGGTAGGTGCTCAGTTGGGCTCAGATTGCCCCTGTTGTTCCTGGGAAGCCACCACTATTGAGATGGATCAGGGACTTTGGAGGTTTATCTTATTAGAAGGGTAGTGGCCATTGGAATGGGCACACACAATTTCCTTGGAGAGGGCAAGTACAGTCCTCAGGTTTGGCTCCAAGGGTTAAGCCTGTAGGTTGTGTAAGCCAGGGCTGTTTGGACAGTTGTCTGAAAACACAAACTCGGCTTATGTTTCGGGTCATAGGTATGGCAGGACTGATCTACAGACCATGAGGAGAACACTTCGGGATTTGAAAGAAGGGCGAGTGTGAGGCTCCTGCTCAAGTTTTTGTCTATGGATATCGTGTCACTCATGGTCGTGGAATTTCTGTGTGACTTCATGGGAAATGGACGAGTCTTACTCTCTGGTGGTTTGGCCCCGTCCAAAGAGTTTGGGGTCATTCTGTGGGCTGGAAGAAGTCCGTTTTTTTTTTTTTATTCTTGTTTTTTTCTTTTTTATCCTCAGGTGTTCCACCAAATGAGGGATTCCAGAGTAGAGCCCTGGGGAGGGGCGACTGGACCATCAGAAATTTGGTTAAAAATTGGGGCCTAGGGACATGTCAAGCCCATTATGACATCTAATGGTCCAGCAACTGAGAGGACTTACTAGAGGACAGGACTCATGCTGAGGGTCACAATGCGTGTGTATGCCCTCGTCGCACTCAAGAATGGGCGGGGCCTCAGGGTGAATGCTGGTTTATCCTACACTGAACGTTGGACAACGTGCCAACCACAGGGTTCTTGCCATGGGTAAGGAGGAGTTCTGATTTCTGCATCACACTCACCCCTGGGAAGTGATTGGAGATAAGGTCTCGGTTCTGAAGCCTGAAAACTGAGGTAGGGAAGAGATGATGACCTAAGACCATGGGGGGTTTTATGTGCTCAGTGTGCGGTCAGCATTCTGGGTGTTGGTCAGGAGGTCCGGGCTCAGGTTGTGTTCGACAGTGCATTAGTGCCCAGGTTAGACTATATAATTTGGTTAAAGTCGAGTGCTGTGTAGGTTTACCCTCATTTAAGGTGCCTGGGCAGCTCATGAGGCAATAATTTTTTTTCTAGAGGGCAGGCAGAGCGCTGCATTGTGGGTCCGGATGTGCCAAACTTGAGGGCTTCGGGGCCAATAGTGTGAGGTCGGAAGTCTGAGAAGACAAGCTAGACATGGGTTTCAGGTCGAGGGCACGACAGGTACCCCCTGCAGATCTGAACCAATATCTCATGCATCTGGAGTCAGGGCGAAGATCAGACGTTGGCTCAGGTTGGAGTTTCTGAGCATGACGGCCGCTTCATGAAGGGAGCGGAATCTCGAGGCCATTGAGGTTTTCCCACGTTGGGAGTTGTGGGATGCCCCCTTCATGGATTCCTTCTGCGGGACAATTGAGACCTGTTGGACAGCTCTAGGACATCCCATATGGAATGACTCCAGAGCACCGTTCGCGGATGGATGCCTGGGAAGCCCGCCTTGCATTCCAATTGTCTCCTAGCAAAAAGACAGTTTAGATCTGATGGCTCTGCGGGAGCAACCGGGGTGGCTGAGTTGAAATGGACTTTCTTGAGGATGGGTCCTAATGTGTTTTTGTGTCCATGAGGGCCTTGGAATGGGGCGGTGGCACTGGGACCCTGAAGTACTCTCCTAAGCTTAGGACATGGCTCCCATGCACAGGTTTCCTTGTGGAGACGAGATGAGTTCTGATGGGTGCCTCAGGAAAACACCTATGCTCGTATTGGAATCAGGCTTTTGAGGACACATGCCTGTAACCCAAAGCAATGGATCCTATTATGGCCTAGGCTCCTGTCTGGTTCAATCTTCTTCTCTGGGGACATCCATCTATGGTATGAGTGGAGGTCGATTATCAGCTGGTGTCAGACAGCCCTTGTTTGTTCCGGGCGACCTACACTATTGGGATGGCCTCAGGGACTTTGGAGATTTCTCCTAATTTGTACGATTTTGGACCATGGAATGGGCAGAATTCCCATGGATTGGTAGGCACAGTCCTAATGTGTGGCTCCAGGGGCCCAGCCTGGAGGGTGTGTGGCCCAAGACTTTGAGGACAGAAGTCTGAAAACACAAACTCAGCTTAGGTTTGGGGACGTAGGTATGGCAGGCCCGATCTACAAACCATGAGAAGAACTCTTCAGGATATGAAGAAAGTGCGAGTCTGAGGTGCTTGCTCATGCTTTTGTCTCTGGATTTTGTATCAGCGATGGCCGTGGAATGTCGGGGAGGCCTCATGGGCCATGGACGAATCTTCCTCTTTGAGGATTTGGCCCGATTCCCCATTGCTTTTCGTCAATCTGTTGATGGGAGGACTCATTTCAGTTTTGTTACCTCAGGTGTCCCACCAAAAGAGGAATTCCAAAGCCAAGCCGTGGGGAAGACTGAAGGGACAACCCGAACTATGGTTAAAAATTGGGGCCTAGGGGCATGGCAAGCCCAATATGATATCTCTTCATCCAACCACTGAGTGGCCTTACTTGAGGACTGGGCTCAGCCTGAGCGTCACAATGTGTGTTTGTGACCAATGTGGCCCGCGAGCATGGGCGGGGCCTCATGGGCCACACTGGTTTCAACTACACTGAACGTTGGACAACATGCCAACCACAAGGTTTCTTGCCATGGGGAAGGAGTTCTGATTTCTGCATCACCTTCAACCCTGGGCAGTGATTGGAGATAAGGTCTAGGTTCTGAAACCTGAAAACTGATGTTGGGAAGAGATGACGACCTAAGGCCATGGCGGCTGGATGTGCTCAGTGTGCGGCCAGCTGTCTGGGAGGGGCCAGGGGGTCTAGGCTCAGGCTGTGTCAGAAAGGGCATTAGTGCCCTGGTCAGCCTATGTATTTGGGGTACAGCCAAGGTCGGTGCAGGTTGATCCTCATTTGTGATTACTGGGTAGCACCAGAGGACAATGTTTTTCTTCTGGAGGGCTGGCAGAGTGCTGCATTGTAGTTCTGGATTGCCATACTGGAGGGCTTGTGGTCCAGTAGTCTGACGACAAAAGTCTGAGAACACAAGCTAGGCTTAGGTTTCTGGGTGAGGCCATGGCAGGCACAATCTACAGACCTGAATCGAGATCTCGTGCATCTGAAGTCAGGGCGAGGATCAGACGATCGCTCAGGTTGGAGTTTCTGTCCCTGATGGCCCCTTCATGAATGGGCGGGGGCATCACGAGGCCATGGGGGTTTTCCCACGAAGGGAGTTGTGAGAAGCTCCAAACTGCAGAGAGTCTTCTGCAGGAGAATTGAGACCTGTTGTTTGGCTCCAGGCCAATGATTCTGAGCAGGGTTCTAAGGATGGATGGCTGGGTAGCCCACCTCGCATTCCAATTGTCTCCTAGCAACAAGACAGGTTAGATCTCCTGGATCTGTGGGGAGCAACCGAGGACGCTGAGTTGAAATGGACACCCCTGGGGATGGGTCCTAACGTGCTTTTGTGTCTATGGAGACCTTGGAATGAAGCGGTGGCACTGGGGCCCTAAAGGGTTCTCCTAAACAGAGGCTTTGACACAGCTCCAACGTGCAAGTTTCCCATGTGTAGATGAGATGTTTTCTGATGGGTGAGTGAAGAAACAGCTATATGCTGCTTTTGAAATCCAGGCCTCTGAGGAGAGATGCTTGGAAACCAAAGCAATGGATCTGATTAGTGCCTAGGGGCTTGTTCATACCTTTTTATATCTGGGGACATCTGTCTATGGGTCTGAGTGCAGGTAGGTGCTCAGTTGGGCTCAGATTGCCCCTGTTGTTCCTGGGAAGCCACCACTATTGAGATGGATCTGGGACTTTGGAGGTTTATCCTATTAGAAGGGTAGTGGCCATTGGAATGGGCACACACAATTCCCTTGGAGAGGGCAAGTACAGTCCTCAGGCTTGGCTCCAGGGGCCTGAGCCTGTAGGTTGTGTAGGCCAGGGCTGTTTGGACTGTTGTCTGAAAACACAAACTCGGCTTATGTTTCGGGTCATAGGTATGGCAGGACTGATCTACAGACCATGAGGAGAACTCTTCGGGATTTGAAAGAAGGGCGAGTGTGAGGCTCCTGCTCAAGTTTTTGTCTCTGGATATCGTGTCACTCATGGTCGTGGAATTTCTGGGTGACTTCATGGGAAATGGACGAGTCTTACTCTCTGGTGGTTTGGCCCCGTCCAAAGAGTTTGGGGTCATTCTGTGGGCTGGAAGAAGTCCGTTTTTTTTTTTTATTCTTGTTTTTTTATTTTTTATCCTCAGGTGTCCCACCAAATGAGGGATTCCAGAGTAGAGCCCTGGGGAGGGGCGACTGGACCATCAGAAATTTGGTTAAAAATTGGGGCCTAGGGACATGTCAAGCCCATTATGACATCTAATGGTCCAGCCACTGAGAGGACTTACTAGAGGACAGGACTCATGCTGAGGGTCACAATGCGTGTGTATGCCCTCGTCGCACTCAAGAATGGGCGGGGCCTCAGGGTGAATGCTGGTTTCTCCTACACTGAACGTTGGACAACGTGCCAACCACAGGGTTCTTGCCATGGGTAAGGAGGAGTTCTGATTTCTGCATCACACTCACCCCTGGGAAGTGATTGGAGATAAGGTCTCGGTTCTGAAGCCTGAAAACTGAGGTAGGGAAGAGATGATGACCTAAGGCCATGGCGGGTTTTATGTGCTCAGTGTGCGGTCAGCTTTCTGGGTGTTGGTCAGGAGGTCCGGGCTCAGGTTGTGTTCGACAGTGCATTAGTGCCCAGGTTAGACTATATAATTTGGGTAAAGTCGAGTGCTGTGTAGGTTTACCCTCATTTAAGGTGCCTGGGCAGCTCATGAGGCAATAATTTTTTTTCTAGAGGGCAGGCAGAGTGCTGCATTGTGGGTCCGGAATTGCCAAACTTGAGGGCTTCAGGGCCAGGAATGTGCGGACGGAAGTCTGAGAAGACAAGCTAGACTTGGGTTTCAGGGCGAGGGCACGGCAGGTACCCCCTGCAGATCTGAACCAATATCTCATGCATCTGAAGTCAGGGCGAGGATCAGACGTTGGCTCAGGTTGGAGTTTCTGAGCATCACGGCCGCTTCATGAAGGGAGTGGAAACTCGAGGCCATTGAGGTTTTCCCACGTTGGGAGTTGTGGGATGCCCCCTTCATGGTTTCCTTCTGTGGGACAATTGAGACCTGTTGGACAGCTCCAGGACATCCCATATGGAATGACTCCAGAGCACCGTTCGCGGATGGATGCCTGGGAAGCCCGCCTCGCATTCCAATTGTCTCCTAGCAACAAGACAGTTTAGATCTGATGGCTCTGCGGGAGCAACCGGGGTGGCTGAGTTGAAATGGACTTTCCTGAGGATGGGTCCTAATGTGTTTTTGTGTCCATGAGGGCCTTGGAATGGGGCGGTGGCACCGGGACCCTGAAGTACTCTCCTAAGCTTTGGATATGGCTGCCATGCACAGGTTTCCTTGTGGAGACGAGATGAGTTCTGATGGGTGCCTCAGGAAAACCCCTATGCTCGTATTGGAATCAGGCTTTTGAGGACACATGCCTGTAACCCAAAGCAATGGATCCTATTATGGCCTAGGGTCCTGTCTGGTTCAATCTTCTTCTCTGGGGACATCCATCTATGGTATGAGTGGAGGTCGATTATCAGCTGGAGTCAGACAGCCCTTGTTTGTTCCGGGCACCTACACTATTGGGATGGCCTTAGGGACTTTGGAGATTTCTCCTAGTTTGTACGATTTTGGACCATGGAATGGGCAGAATTCCCATGGATTGGTAGGCACAGTCCTAATGTGTGGCTCCAGGGGCCCAGCCTGGAGGGTGTGTGGCCCAAGACTTTGAGGACAGAAGTCTGAAAACACAAACTCAGCTTAGGTTTGGGGATGTAGGTATGGCAGGCCCGATCTACAAACCATGAGAAGAACTCTTTAGGATATGATGAAAGTGCGAGTCTGAGGCTCTTGCTCAGGCTTTTGTCTCTGGATTTTGTATCAGCGATGGCCGTGGAATGTCGGGGACGCCTCATGGGCCATGGACGCATCTTCCTCTCTGAGGATTTGGCCCGATTCCCAATTGCTTTTCGTCAATCTGTGGGATGGGAGGACTCATTTCAGTTTTGTTACCTCAGGTGTCCCACCAAAAGAGGAATTCCAAAGCCAAGCCGTGGGGAAGACTGAAGGGACAACCCGAACTATGGTTAAAAATTGGGGCCTAGGGGCATGGCAAGCCCAATATGATATCTCTTCATCCAGCCACTGAGTGGCCTTACTTGGGGACTGGGCTCAGCCTGAGCGTCACAATGTGTGTTTGTGACCAATGTGGCCCGCGAGCATGGGCGGGGCCTCATGGGCCACACTGGTTTCAACTACACTGAACGTTGGACAACATGCCAACCACAAGGTTTCTTGCCATGGGGAAGGAGTTCTGATTTCTGCATCACCTTCAACCCTGGGCAGTGATTGGAGATAAGGTCTAGGTTCTGAAACCTGAAAACTGATGTTGGGAAGAGATGACGACCTAAGGCCATGGCGGCTGGATGTGCTCAGTGTGCGGCCAGCTGTCTGGGAGGGGCCAGGGGGTCCAGGTTAAGGCTGTGTCAGAAAGGGCATTAGTGCCCTGGTCAGCCTATGTATTTGGGGTACAGCCAAGGTCGGTGCAGGTTGATCCTCATTTGGGATTACTGGGTAGCACCAGAGGACAATGTTTTTCTTCTGGAGGGCCGGCAGAGTGCTGCATTGTAGTTCTGGATTGCCAAACTGGAGGGCTTGTGGGCCAGTAGTCTGAGGACAAAAGTCTTAGAACACAAGCGAGGCTTAGGTTTCTGGGTGAGGCCATGGCACGCACAATCTACAGACCTGAATCGAGATCTCGTGCATCTGAAGTCAGGGCGAGGATCAGACGATCGCTCAGGTTGGAGTTTCTGTCCCTGATGGCCCCTTCATGAATGGGCGGGGGCATCACGAGGCCATGGGGGTTTACCCACGATGGGTGTTGTGAGAAGCTCCAAACTGCAGAGAGTCTTCTGCAGGACAATTGAGACCTGTTGTTTGGCTCCAGGCCAATGATTCTGAGCAGGGTTCTAAGGATGGATGGCTGGGTAGCCCACCTCGCATTCCAATTGTCTCCTAGCAACAAGACAGGTTAGATCTCCTGGATCTGTGGGGAGCAACCGAGGACGCTGAGTTGAAATGGACACCTCTGGGTATGGGTCCTAACGTGTTTTTGTGTCTATGGAGACCTTGGAATGAAGCGGTGGCACTGGGGCCCTAAAGGGTTCTCCTAAACAGAGGCTTTGACACAGCTCCAACGTGCAAGTTTCCCATGTGTAGATGAGATGTTTTCTGATGGGTGAGTCAAGAAACAGCTATATGCTGCTTTTGAAATCCAGGCCTCTGAGGAGAGATGCCTGGAAACCAAAGCAATGGATCTGATTAGTGCCTAGGGGCCTGTTCTTTCCTTTTTCCTCTGGGGACATCTGTCTATGGGTCTGAGTGCAGGTAGGTGCTCAGTTGGGCTCAGATTGCCCCTGTTTTTCCTGGGAAGCCACAACTATTGAGATGGATCAGGGACTTTGGAGGTTTATCCTATTAGAAGGGTAGTGGCCATTGGAATGGGCACACACAATTCCCTTTGAGAGGGCAAGTACAGTCCTCAGGTTTGGCTCCAGGGGCCTGAGCCTGTAGGTTGTGTTGGCCAGGGCTGTTTGGACTGTTGTCTGAAAACACAAACTCGGCTTATGTTTCGGGTCATAGGTATGGCAGGACTGATCTACAGACCATGAGGAGTACTCTTCGGGATTTGAAAGAAGGGCGAGTGTGAGGCTCCTGCTCAAGATTTTGTCTCTGGATATCGTGTCTCTCATGGTCGTGGAATTTCTGGGTGACTTCATGGGAAATGGACGAGTCTTACTCTCTGGTGGTTTGGCCCCGTCCAAAGAGTTTGGGGTCATTCTGTGGGTTGGAAGAAGTCCGTTTTTTTTTTTTTTATTCTTGTTTTTTTCTTTTTCATCCTCAGGTGTCCCACCAAATGAGGGATTCCAGAGTAGAGCCCTGGGGAGTGGCGACTGGACCAGCAGAAATTTGGTTAAAAATTGGGGCCTAGGGACATGTCAAGTCCATTATGACATCTAATCGTCCAGCAACTGAGAGGACTTACTAGAGGACAGGACTCATGCTGAGGGTCACAATGCCTGTGTATGCCCTCGTCGTACTAAAGAATGGGCGGGGCCTCAGGGTGAATGCAGGTTTCTCCTACACTGAACGTGGACAACGTGCCAACCACAGGGTTCTTGCCATGGGTAAGGAGGATTTCTGATTTCTGCATCACACTCACCCCTGGGAAGTGATTGGAGATAAGGTCTCGGTTCTGAAGCCTGAAAACTGAGGTAGGGAAGAGATGATGACCTAAGGCCATGGCGGGTTTTATGTGCTCAGTGTGCAGTCAGCATTCTGGGTGTTGGTCAGGAGGTCCGGGCTCAGGTTGTGTTCGACAGTGCATTAGTGCCCAGGTTAGACTATATAATTTGGGTAAAGTCGAGTGCTGTGTAGGTTTACCCTCATTTAAGGTGCCTGGGCAGCTCATGAGGCAATAATTTTTTTTTCTAGAGGGCAGGCAGAGTGCTGCATTGTGGGTCCGGAATTGCCAAACTTGAGGGCTTCGGGGCCAGGAGTGTGAGGACGGAAGTCTGAGAAGACAAGCTAGATTGGTTTTCAGGGCTAGGGCACGGCAGGTACCCCCTGCAGATCTGAACCAATATCTCATGCATCTGAAGTCAGGGCGAGGATCTGACTTTGGCTCAGGTTGGAGTTTCTGAGCATGACGGCCGCTTCATGAAGGGTGCGGAATCTCGAGGCCATTGAGGTTTTTTCACGTTGGGAGTTGTGGGATGCCCCCTTCATGGATTCCTTCTGCGGGACAATTGAGACCTGTTGGACAGCTCCAGGACATCCCATATGGAATGACTCCAGAGCACCGTTCGCGGATGGATGCCTGGGAAGCCCGCCTCGCATTCCAATTGTCTCCTAGCAACAAGACAGTTTAGATCTGATGGCTCTGCGGGAGCAACCGGGGTGGCTGAGTTGAAATGGACTTTCCTGAGGATGGGTCCTAATGTGTTTTTGTGTCCATGAGGGCCTTGGAATGGGGCGGTGGCACCGGGACCCTGAAGTACTCTCCTAAGCTTTGGACATGGCTCCCATGCACAGGTTTCCTTGTGGAGACGAGATGAGTTCTGATGGGTGCCTCAGGAAAACCCCTATGCTCGTATTGGAATCAGGCTTTTGAGGACACATGCCTGTAACCCAAAGCAATGGATCCTATTATGGCCTAGGGTCCTGTCTGGTTCAATCTTCTTCTCTGGGGACATCCATCTATGGCATGAGTGGAGGTCGATTATCAGCTGGTGTCAGACAGCCCTTGTTTGTTCCGGGCGACCTACACTATTGGGATGGCCTCAGGGACTTTGGAGATTTCTCCTAATTTGTACGATTTTGGACCATGGAATGGGCAGAATTCCCATGGATTGGTAGGCACAGTCCTAATGTGTGGCTCCAGGGGCCCAGCCTGGAGGGTGTGTGGCCCAAGACTTTGAGGACAGAAGTCTGAAAACACAAACTCAGCTTAGGTTTGGGGACGTAGGTATGGCAGGCCCGATCTACAAACCATGAGAAGAACTCTTTAGGATATGAAGAAAGTGCGATTCTGAGGCTCTTGCTCAGGCTTTTGTCTCTGGATTTTGTATCAGCGATGGCCGTGGAATGTCGGGGACGCCTCATGGGCCATGGACGTATCTTCCTCTCTGAGGATTTGGCCCGATTCCCCATTGCTTTTCGTCAATATGTGGGATGGTAGGACTCATTTCAGTTTTGTTACCTCAGGTGTCCGACCAAAAGAGGAATTCCAAAGCCAAGCCGTGGGGAAGACTGAAGGGACTACCCGAACTATGGTTAAAAATTGGGGCCTAGGAGCATGGCAAGCCCAATATGATATCTCTTCATCCAGCCACTGAGTGGCCTTACTTGAGGACTGGGCTCAGCCTGAGCGTCACAATGTGTGTTTGTGACCAATGTGGCCCGCGAGCATGGGCGGGGCCTCATGGGCCACACTGGTTTCAACTACACTGAACGTTGGACCACATGCCAACCACAAGGTTTCTTGCCATGGGGAAGGAGTTCTGATTTCTGCATCACCTTCAACCCTGGGCAGTGATTGGAGATAAGGTCTAGGTTCTGAAACCTGAAAACTGATGTTGGGAAGAGATGACGACCTAAGGCCATGGCGGCTCGATGTGCTCAGTGTGCGGCCAGCTGTCTGGGAGGGGCCAGGGGGTCTAGGCTCAGGCTGTGTCAGAAAGGGCATTAGTGCCCTGGTCAGCCTAAGTATTTGGGGTACAGCCAAGGTCGGTGCAGGTTGATCCTCATTTGGGATTACTGGGTAGCACCAGAGGACAATGTTTTTCTTCTGGAGGGCCGGCAGAGTGCTGCAATGTAGTTCTGGATTGCCAAACTGGAGGGCTTGTGGGCCAGTAGTCTGACGACAAAAGTCTGAGAACACAAGCTAGGCTTAGGTTTCTGGGTGAGGCAATGGCACGCACAATCTACAGACCTGAATCGAGATCTCCTGCATCTGAAGTCAGGGCGAGGATCAGACGATCGCTCAGGTTGGAGTTTCTGTCCCTGATGGCCCCTTCAAATGGGCGGGGGCATCACGAGGCCATGGGGGTTTTCCCACGATGGGTGTTGTGAGAAGCTCCAAACTGCAGAGAGTCTTCTGCAGGACAATTGAGACCTATGTTTGGCTCCAGGCCAATGATTCTGAGCAGGGTTCTAAGGATGGATGGCTGGGTAGCCCACCTCGCATTCCAATTGTCTCCTAGCAACCAGACAGGTTAGATCTCCTGGATCTGTGGGGAGCAACCGAGGACGCTGAGTTGAAATGGACACCTCTGGGGATGGGTCCTAACGTGCTTTTGTGTCTATGGAGACCTTGGAATGAAGCGGTGGCACTGGGGCCCTAAAGGGTTCTCCTAAACAGAGGCTTTGACACAGCTCCAACGTGCAAGTTTCCCATGTGTAGATGAGATGTTTTCTGATGGGTGAGTCAAGAAACAGCTATATGCTGCTTTTGAAATCCAGGCCTCTGAGGAGAGATGCCTGAAAACCAAAGCAATGGATCTGATAAGTGCCTAGGGGCCTGTTCTTTCCTTTTTACCTCTGGGAACATCTGTCTATGGGTCTGAGTGCAGGTAGGTGCTCAGTTGGGCTCAGATTGCCCCTGTTTTTCCTGGGAAGTCACCACAATTGAGATGAATCAGGGACTTTGGAGGTTTATCCTATTAGAAGGTTTGTGGCCATTCGAATGGGCACACACAATTCCCTTGGAGAGGGCAAGTACAGTCCTCAGGTTTGGCTCCACGGGCCTGATCCTGTAGGTTGTGTAGGCCTGGGCTGTTTGGACAGTTGTCTGAAAACACACACCCTCCAGTCTAGGGCCCCTTGAACCACACCTCAGGATAGTTCCTGCCCTCTCAAAGGGAATTCTTCATATTCCATTGGCCACTACCATATAAATCAGGAGAAATCTCCAATGTCCCTGGGACCATACCAATATTGTAGGCCGCTTGGAACAAACATTGGTGATCTGACACTAGCTGAGCAACTAGCTCCACACCAACTCGGAGACAGATGTCCCCAGAGAAGAACATTGAACTGGATAGGCCCCTAGGCCCTAATCAGATCCATTGCTTTGGTTCCAGGCTTCTCTTCTCAGATGCCTGGTTTCCAATACCAGCCTATGGGGTTTCCAGAGGCCCCTTCAGAGCAAGTCTTGTCTGCACATTGGAAACTTGCTCGTGGAGCTATGTCAGAACCTCAGAGGCCTGGTTTTCAATACCACCATATGGGGGTTTCCTGAGTCATCAGTCAGAACAAATGTCTTCTCCACATGGGAAACGTGCTCTTTCAAGCTGTGTCAAAACCTCCGGCTAGGAAAATCCTTCAGGGCCCCGGTGCCACCACCTCATTCCAAGGTCTCCCTGGACACAATCCCACATTAGGACCCATCTGCAGGAGAGTCTATTTCAACTCAGTGCCCTTGGGTGCTCCCCTAGAGCCAGCAGATCGAACCTATCTTGTCACTAGGAGACAATTGGAATGTGAGGCGGGCTGGCTAGGCATCCATCTGTAGAAAACTACTCTGAAGTAATTCCATATGGGACGTCCTGGAGCCATCCAACAGGTCACAGCTGTCCTGCAGAAGGAATCCTTGCGCTTTGGAGCACCTCACCACTCCCATCATGGGAAAAGCTCTGTGGCCTCGTGGTGCACCGTCCCCTTCATGAAAGAGACATCTTGGACTGAAACTCCAACCTGAGCCAACGTCTAATCCTCGCCCTGACTTCAGATGCACGAAATCTTGATTCAACTCTGCAGAGTGTGCCTGCCGAAACCCCGCCCCGAAGCAAAACCTAGCTATTGTTCTCAGACTTCGTCCTCACACTCCGAGCCCACCAGCCCTCCAGTTAGGGAATTCTGGAGAGACACAATGCAGCACTCTGACTGCCCTCCAGAAGAGAAACGTTGTCCTATGGGGCTATCCAGAAACACCAAATGAGGATCAACCTGCATGCCACTTGACTCTACCCCAATTATACAGTTTCGCTTCGGCGTTAATGCCCTGTCTTGCACAGCCTGAGGTCTGAATTCCCAACCGACACCCAGACAGCTGGCTGTACACTGAGCACATCAGACCCGCCATGGCTTTAGGTCATCATCTCTTCCCAACCTTGGTTTTCAGGCTTCAGAACCTAGACCTTATATATACTCACTACCCAGGGGTGAACGTGATGCAGAAATGAAACTCCTTCTTCCTCAAGGCAAGAAACCTTGTGGTTGGCATGTTTTCCAACGTTCAGTGTAGGAGAATCCAGTGTAGCCCATGAGTCCCCGCCCATGCTTGATAACCGCAATGGGCACAAACACATTGGGACCCTCAGTGTGAGCCCTGTCCTCAAGTAAAGCCTCTCAGGGGCTGGACCAAGAACCCGCATTGCCATCCCTAGTCCCCCAATATTAATGAGAGGTTGAGAGGTCTAGTCACCCCTATTCAGGTCTCTGCTCTGGAACCCCTGAGGAAAAAAATATCGAAGGGTCTCCTCCATCCCCTGAATGAGCCCCAAAACTTGGGATCTGACCAAATCTTAAAAGAGAAAGAATCATCCATGGCCAAAGAGGCCATCCCGTCATTCCATGGCCACCATTGACACAAAATCTAGAGACAAAAGCCTGGAGATATGCCTCACACTTGCCCTTTGTTCATAGCCTGAAAAATTCTCCTCACGGTCTATAGATCAGGCCTGTCATACCTACGTCCCCAAACCTAAGCTGAGTTTGGGTTTTCAGATTTCTGTCCCCACTGTCCTGGCCCACACACCCTCCAGGCTGGGGCCCCTGGAGCCATGCCTCAGGACTGTGCCTGCCTTCTCCAAGCAAATTCTGCCCATTCCATTGGCCACAACCCTAAAGATTAGGAGAACACTCCAACGTCCCTGAGGCCATCCCAATAGTGTTGGCCACTCAGGGCAAACAGGGTGATCTGTCCCAAGATGAGCAACTACCTCAAATCAGATCCATAGACAGATAACCCCAGAGAAGAAGATTGAACCGGACAGGCACCTAGGACCTAATCAGATCCATTGCTTTTGATTCCAGGCATCTCTCCTCAGAGGCCTGGTTTCCAATACCAGCATATGTGTTCTTCTGGAGGTACCAGTCTGAACAAATCTCATTTCCACATGGGAAACATGCATTTTGGAGCTGTGTCACAACCTCCAGTTAAGGGAAACCTTCAGGTCCCAGCAGCCAACACCCCATTCCAAGGTCTCCATGGACACAAACCCGCATTATGACCCATCCTCAGGCGAGTCCATTTCAACACATCCCCTTTGGTTGCTCCCCAAAAGAAGCAGATCGAACCTGCCTTGTCACTAGGAGACAATAGGAATGTGAGGCGGGCACTCCAGGAATCCATCCTTAGAACCCTGCACTGCCGTGGTTCCGCATGGGACATCCTGGAGCAATCTGACCGGTCTCGACTGTCCCGTAGAAGGAATCCTTGCCGATTGGAGCAACATACAATGCCAATCGTGGGAAAGTCTCCATAGCCCCATGATGCCCCCCACCATCATGAAGGGGCCATCCTGAACAGAAACTTCAACCTGAGCCTACGTCTGATCCTCGCCCTGACTTCAGATGCATGAGATTTAGATTTAGCTCTACAGAGTATGCCTGCCATGATCTTGACCCAAAACCTAAGCCTAGCTTGTGTTCTCACACTTCCTTCCTCACAATTCTGGCCCACAGGCCTCCAGTGTGAGAATTCCGTCGCCACAATGCAGCACTCTTTCTTCCCTCCAGAAGAAAAACGTTGCCCCTGGGGCTACCCAGAAACGCCAAATGAGGATCAACCTGCATGCCACTCAACTTTACTCCAATTATACAGTCTAAGCTTGGCACTAATGCCCTGTCTGACACAGCCTGAGCCTGGACCTCCTGGATGACACCCAGAAAGGTGGTGTCACACCTAAGGACTGTGCCATTGCTCTCCAAGGGAACTCTGCCCGTTTCATTTGCCACAACCTTACAGATTAGGAGAAACCTCCAATTCCCAAGACCAGTCCAATAGTGTTGGCCTCCCCCAACAAACATGGGTGATCTGACACAAGCTGAGCAGTGACCTCCATTCTGAATCTTAGACAGAGACACTCAGAGGAGAATATTGAAAAGGACAGGCCCCTAGACCGTAATCAGATCCATTGCTTTGGATTCCAGGCATTGTTCCCCAGATGCTTGGTTTCCAATACCAGGTTGTGGGGGTTTCAGAACAAATCTCGTCTCTACATGGGAAACTTGCTCTTTGGAGCTGCATCAAAACCTCAGGTTAGGAGAATTCTTCAGGGCAACAGAGCCACTGCCCCATTCCAAGGGATCCATGGACACAAATCCACATCATGACTGATCCTCATGAGAGTCCATTTCAATTCAGCCCCCTCGGTTGTTCCCCCAGTGACAGCAGATCGAATCCTCCTTTTCACTAGGACACAACTGGAATGCAAGTTGGACTGCCCAGGCATCCATCATTAGAACTGTGCTTTGGAGCATTTCTTATGGGACGTCCTTGATCCATCCAAAAGGTCGTGACTGTCCCGCTGACGGAATCCTTGTGGTTTGGAGCATCACACACTCACAAAGTTGGAAATCTTCCATGGTTTCCTGATGCCCCCCCCACCTTCATGAAGGGGACATCATGTACAGAAACTCCAACCTAAGCCAACATCTGATCCTCGCCCTGACTTCAGATGCACGAGATCTCATTTCAGGTCTGTAGAGTGTGCCTGCCATGTCACCGCTGCGAATTCAAAGCTGAACTTGTGTTCTCAGACTTCTGTCCTAAAACACCTGGCCCACAAGCCCTGAAGTTGGCAATTCTGGAGCCAGAATGCAGCACTCTGCCTGCCCTCCAGAAGAAAATCTTTGCCCTATGGGGCCAACCAGAAACCCCAAATGAGGACCAACCTTCACATCACTCGACTGTACCCCAATTATACAGTCTAGCCTGGGGACTAATGCCCTGCCTGACACAGCCTGAGCCCAGACCTCATGATGGACACAGACATCTGGTCGCTCACTAAGTGCATCGGACCCACCATGGCCTTAGGTTGTCATCTCTTACCAACCTCGGTTTTCAGGCTTCAGAATCTAGACCTTATCTCTACTCACTGCCATGCCGTGTACGTGATGCAGAAATCAGAACTCCTCCTTCCCCATGACCAGAAACCCTGTGGTTGGCATGTTGTCCAACGTGCAGTGTAGGAGTAACCAGCATGGCCCATGAGGCCTCAGACATGCTTGAGGGCTGCGATGGGCACAAACACACATTAGGATCCTAAGCATGATCCCTGGCCTCAAGTAAAGCCTCTCCGGGGCTGGACCAAGAGCCCACATATGGAGATTACCATGCCCCTACTCCCCAAGCCTTAACCAGGGCTTGAGAAGTCTAGTCACCCCTACTCAGATCTCTTCTCTAGAATCCCTCCTTGGTGGGACACATGAGGTTAAAAAAAAATAGAGAAAGGACTCCTACCGTCCAAAGAATGACCGCAAACACTTGGAATTGGGCCAAATTCACAGAGAGAAATACTCGTCCATGGCTGATGAGGCCATCCTGACATTCCACGGCCACCATTGACACAAAATCCGGAGACAAAAGCCTGAAAAAGCGCCACACACTCGCCCTTTGTTCAAAGCCTGAAAAATTCTCACGGTCTGTAGATCGGGCCTGCCATACCTATGTCCCCAAACCTAAGCCAAGTTTGTGTTTTCAGACTTCTGTCTCCATTGTCCTGGCCCACACACCCTCAAGGCTTGGCCCCATGGAGCCACACCTCAGGACTGTGCCTGCCCTCTCCATGGGAATTCTGCTCATTCCTTTGGCACAACCTGACAGATTAGGAGAAACATCCGAATTCCCCGAGGCCACCCCAATATTGTAGAATGTCCGGGACAAACAGGGACCATCTGCCACAAGCTGAGCCACTACCTCCAATCAGACCTGTAGATAGATATCCATAGAAAAGAAGATTGAACAGGACAGGCACCTAGGCCCTAAACGGATCCATTGCTTTTGTTTTCACGTATCTCTCCTCAGAGGCCTGGATTCCAATACCAGCACATGGGGGTTTCTGGAGCTACCAATCAGAACAAATCGCATGCCACATGGGAATCATGCTATATGGAACTGTGTCAAAACCTCCAGTTAGGAGAAAATTTCACGTCACTGGAGCCACCGCCCCATTCCAATGTGTCAATGGACACAATCCCACATTATGACCCATCCTCAGGAGAGTCCATTTCAACTCAAACCTGGCGGTTGCTCACCCAGTGCCAGCAGATCAAACCTGCTTTGTCACTAGGAGACAATTGGAATGCGAGTTCGTTGCCCAGGTATCCGTTGTTAGAACTCTGCTCTGGAGAAATTCCTAATGGGGTGTCCTTGATCCATTCAACAGGTCTCAACTGTCCTGCAGAAGGAATCCTTGTGGTTTGCAGCATCACACACTCGCACCGTGGGAAAACCTCCATGGCCTCGTGATGCCTCCACCTTCAGGTAGAGGACATCATGGACAGAAACTCCCGTCTGATCCTCGCCCTGACTTCAGATGCATGAGATCTCAATTCAGCTCTGCAGAGTGTGCCTGCCTTGCCCTCGCCCCAAAACCTAAGCCAGCTCGCGTTCTCAGACTTCCATCCTCACACTCCTGGCCCACAAGCCTTCCACTTTGGGAATTCTGGAGACAAAATGCAGCACTCTGCCTGCCCTCCAGAAGAGAGACTTTGCCCTAGGGGTCTACCCAGAAACATCAAATGAGGATCAACCTGCAGTTCTCTAGACTGTACCCCAAGTATACAGTCTAGCCTGGGCACTAATGCCCTGTCTGACACAGCCTGACCCCAGACCTCGTGACCGACACCCAGACACCTGGCCTCACACTGAACACATCGAACATGCCATGGCCTTAGGTCATCATCTCTTCCCAACCTTGGTCTTCAGGCTTCAGAACCTAGACATTATCTCCACTCACAACTAAGTGATGTACGTGATGCAGAAATCAGAACTTCACCTTCCCCATGACCAGAAACCTTGTGGTTGGCATGTTGTCCAACGTTCAGTATATGAGAACCCAGCATGGCCCATGAGGCCTCAGACATGCTTGAGGGCTGCGATGGGCACAAACACACATTAGGACCCTAAGCATGAACCCTGGCCTCAAGTAAAGCCTCTCCGGGGCTGGACCAAGAGCCTGCATATGGGACTTGCCATGCCCCTACTCCCCCAATCCTAGCCAGAGCTTGAGAAGTCTAGTCAACCTTATTCAGAGCTCTTTTCTGGAATCCCTCTTTGGTGGGACACATAAGGTAAAAAAAAAAAAAAAAAAAAAAAAAAAAAAAAACCAAGATAAAGAAAAAAAAAATAAGGACTCCTACCATCCAAAGAATGACCCCAAACACTTGGAATCTGGCCAAATCCACAGAGAGAAATACTCGTCCATGGTCGATGAGGCCAGCCTGACATTCCACGGCCACCATTGACACAAAATCCGGAGACAAAAACCTGAAAAAGCGCCACACACTTGCCCTTTGTTCAGAGCCCCCAAAATTCTCAAGGTCTGTAGATCGGGCCTGCCATACCTATGTCCCCAAACCTAAGCCTAGTTTGTGTTTTCAGACTTCTGTCTCCATTGTCCTCACCCACACATACTAAAGGCTGGGCCCCATGGAGCCACACCTCAGGACTGTGCCTGCCCTCTCCAAGGGAATTCTGCTCATTCATGTGGCACAACCTGACAGATTAGGAGAATCATCCAAAATCTCTGAGGCCATCCCAATAGTGTAGGATGTCCTGGACATACAGGGACCCTCTGGCACAAGCTGAGCCACTACCTCCTATCAGAACCTTAGACAGATATCCATAGAAAAGAATATTGAACAAGACAGGCACCTAGGCCCTAATTGGATCCATTGCTTTTGTTTTCAGGCATCTCTCCTCAGAGGCCTGGATTCCAATACCAGCATAAGGGGGTTTCCAGAGCTACCTATCAGAAAAAATCTCGTCTCCACATGGGAATCTTGCTCTATGGAGCTGTGTCATAACCTCCAGTTAGGAGAAAATTCAGGTCACTGGAGCCACTGCCCCATTTGAATATCTCCATGGACACAATCCCAAATTATGACCCATCCTCAGGAGAGTCCATTTCAACTAAACCCCCTCGGTTGCTACTCCAGAGCCAGCAGATTGAACCTGCCTTATCGCTAGGAGACAATTGAAATGCGAGTTGGGCTCTTCAGGCATCCATCCTTAGAACCCTGTTCTTGCGTCGTTCCTTATGGGACATCCTTGAGCCATCCAACAGGTCTCGACTGTCCCACAGGAGTCCTTGTGCATGGACCACCTAACAACTCATATCATGGAAAGCTTCCAAGGTCACATGATGCCCCCAATCTTCATGAAGGCAGATCATGGAAAGAAACTCCAACCTGAGCCAACAGCTGATCTTCGCCTTGACTTCAGATGCACGAGATCTTGATTCAGCTCTTCAGAGTGTACCTGCTGTGCCCTCACCCCAAAACCTAAGCGTAGCTAGTGTTCTCCGACTTCCGTCCTCACTCTCCTGGACCACACGCCCTCTATTTTGGGATTTCCGATGACACAGTGCTGCACTCTGCCTGCCCTCTAGAAGAAAAATATTGCCCTATGGGTCTACCCAGAAACCTCAAATGAGGATAAACCTGCACGTCACTCAACTGTACACCAATTATATAGTCTAGCCTGTGCACTAATGCCCTGTCTGACAGAACCTGAGGCCTGAATTCCCAACCGACACCCAGACAGCTTGCAGTACACTGAGAACATCTGAAACGCCATGGCCTTAGGTCGCCATCTCTTTCCAACTTCGGTTTTCAGGCTACAGAATCCTAGACCTTATCTCTACTAACTTCCCATGGGTGAACGTGATGCAGAAATCAGAACTCCTCCTTCCCTCTCGCCAGAATCTTGTGGTTGGCATCTTGTCCAACGTTCAGTGGAGGACCCCTGTAGGGCCTACAGGGGTAGTAGTAGGGCCCCTGAGGGTAGTGTAGGGTCCCTGAGGCCCTGCCTATGCTTAAGAGCTGCGGTGGGCTCAAACACACATTGGGACCCTCAGTTTGAGCCCTGTCCTCAAGTAAAGCCTCTCAGTGGCTGGACCATGAGCCCGCATATGGGGCCTGCCATGCCCCAAGTCACCCAATCTTAACCAGAGGTAGAGACATCTAGTCACCCCTACTCAGGGCTCTGCTCTGGAATCCCTCTTTGGTGGGACATTTGAGGTAAATAAACACAGAAAGGACTCCTCCCACTCCCAGAATGACCCCAATCACTTGGGATTGGGCCATCCCAAGTGATTGGGGTCCAGAGAGAAAGACTCGTCCATGGCCCATGAGGCCAGCCCGACATTCCACGGCCACTATTGACACAAAATCCAGAGACATAAGCTTCAGCAAGCGTTCACACTCACCCTTAGGTCATAGCCCAAAAAATTCTCCTCATAGTCTGTAGATTGGGCCTGCCATACCTACGTCCCCAAACCTAAGCCGAGTTTGTATTTTCAGACTTCTATCCTGACATCCCTGTCCCACACACCCTCCAGACTGAGGCCCCTGGAGCCACACCTCAGGACTGTGCCTGCCCTCCCCAAGGAAATTCTTCCCATTCCATTGGCCACAACCCTACAGATAAGGAGAAACCTCCAAAGTCCCAGAGGCCATTCCAATAGTGTAGGCCACCCAGGACAAAGAGGGGCGATCTCTCACAAGCTGAGCAACGACGTCAACTCACCCGTAGACAGATAACCCAAGAGAAGAAGATTAAACTGGACTGGCCCCTAGAATGTAATTGGTTCCATTGCTTTTTTTTCTAAGCATCTCTCCTCAGAGGCCTGTTTTCCAATACCAGCATATGGGGGATTCCAGAGATACCAATCAGAACAAATCTTGTCTTCACATGGGAAACTTATCCTTTGGAGCTCTGTAAAAGCCTCCAGTTAGGAGAAACCTTCAGGTAGCCGGAGCAACCGCCCTATTCCAAGGTCTCCATGGACACATACCTGCATTATGACCATTCGGCAGGAGAGTACATTTCAACTCAGCCCCGTCGATTACTCCCCCAGAAGCAGAATATCAAACCTGCCTTGTCGCTAGGAGACAACTGGAATGCAAAGCAGACTCTCTAGGCATCCATCCATGGAATCCTGCTCTGGCGCCGTTCCATATGAGATGTCCTGGAGACTTCCAACAGGTCTTGACTGTCCCACAGAAGGAATCCTTGCAGATTGGAGCATCTCACAACTCCTATCGTGGGAAAACCTACATGGCCTCATGAGATGCTCCCCTTTATAAAGGGGCCATCATAGACAGAAACTCCAACCTGAGCCAACTTCTGATGCATTGCTTTGGTTTCTAGGTATCTCTCCTCAGAGGCCTGGTTTCCAATATCAGAATATGGGGGTTTCCTAAGGAAACAATCAGAACAGATCTCATCTCCACATGGGAAACTTGCTCTTTGGAGCTGTGTCAATACCTCAGGTTAGGAGGATCCTTCAGGGCGCTGGCACCATGGCCCAATCCCAAGGTCTCCAAGGACACAAACTTACATTATGAACCATTCTCAGGAGAGTCCATTTCAAATCAGCCCACTCGGCTGCTCACCCAGAGCCAGCAGTTCAAACCTTCCTTGTCACTAGGAGACAGTTAGAATGGGAGGCGGGCTGCCCAGGCATCCATCCTTAGAACCCTGCTCTGGAGAACTTCTTTATGGGACGTCTTGAATCCAACCAACCTGTCTTGACTGTCTCGCAGAATGAATCCTTGTGGTTTGAAGCATCACACAATAACACTGTGAGAAAACCTCCATTTCCTTATGATGCCCCACACCTTCATAAATGGGCCATCATGGACAGAAACTCCATCCTAAGCCAAAGTCTGATCCTCGCCCTGAATTCAGAAGCATGAGATCTCGATTCAGCACTTGAGAGTGTGCCTGCTGGGCCCTCGTCTTGAAACCTAAGCCTATCTTGTGTTCTCAGACTTCCGTCCTCAGAATCCTGGCCACACCCCTCCAGTTTGGAAATTCTGGAGACACAATGCAGCACTCTGCCTGGCCTCCAGAAGAAAAATGTTGCCCTATAGGGCTAACCAGAAACGCCAAATGAGTAACAACCTGCATGCCACTCGACCATACCCCAATTATACAGTCTAGCCTGTGCACTAAAGCCCTGTCTGACACAGCCTGAGGGCAGACCTCCAGTCCAACACCAGGACAGCTGGCCGTACACTGAGCATATCATACCCACAATGGCTTTAGGCCATCATCTCTACCCAACCTCAATTTTCACCTTCATAACCTAGACCTTATCTCCACTCACTGCTCAGGAGTGAACGTGATGCAAGAATCAGAACTTCTCCTTTGCCATGGCAAGAAACTTTGTGGTTGGCATGTTGTCCAACGTTCATTGTAGGAGAAAGCAGCATGGACTATGAGGTCCCACCTATCCCTGAGGGCCACAATTTGCACAAACACATATTGTGACCCTCAGCGTGAGCCCTATTCTCATGTGAAGCCTCTTAGTGACTGGAACAACAGCCCACATATGAGGCTTGCCAAGCCCCTAGTCACCCAATCACAACCAGAGTTCGAGATGTCTAGTCACCCGACTCAGGGCTCTGCTCTGGAATCCCTCTTTGGTGGGACACCTGAGGTAAAAAAAAAAAAAAATACAGAAAGGACTTTTCCCATCCACAGAATGATCCCAACCCCTTGGGATAGGGCAAATCACCAGAGAAAGAATTGTCCATGGCCCTTGAGGACACTCCGACATTCCACGGCCACCGTTGACACAAAATCCAGAGACAAGCCTGAGCAAGCGCCACATACTCGCCCTTTGTTCATAGCCCGGAAAATTCTCACGGTCTGTAGATCAAGCCTTCATACATACATCCCCAAACCTAAGCTGAGTTTGTGTTTTCAGACTTCTGTCCCCACAGTCCTGGCCCACACACCATCCAAGCTGGGGCCCCTGGAGCCACACCTCAGGACTGTGGCTTCCCTCTCCAGGGGAATTCTGCCATTTCCATTGGCCACAACCTTATAGATTAGGAGAAACCTCCAAGCTCCCCGAGGCCATCCGAATAGTGTTGGCTGCCCAGGACAAACAGGGATGATCTTTCACAAGTTAGGAAACTACCTCCACTCAGACCCAGAGACAGATATCCCCATAGAATAAGATTGAACTGGACAGGCACTTAGGCCCTAATCAGATCCATTGCTTTTGTTTCCAGGCATCTCTCCTCAGAGGCCTGGTTTCCAATACCAGCATAGGGGGATTACTGAGGCACTCATCAGAAAAATCTCGTCTCCACATAGGAAATGTACTCTTTGGAGCTCTATAAAAACCTCTGTTTAGGAGAATCTTTCAGGGCCCCGGATCAAGCGCCCCATTCCAAGGTCTCCATGGACTTAAACCCACATTATGATCTATCCTCGGGAGAGTCCATGTCAACTCAACCCCCTTGGTTTCTCCCCCAGGGCCTGCAGATCAAACCTGCCTTGTTGCTAGGAGACAACTAGAATGGGAGGCGGGCTGGCCAGGCATCCATCCTTAGAACCCTACTCTGGAGTCGTTCCACATGGGACATCCTAGAGCCATCCAACAGGTCTCAAGTGTCCCACAGAAGGAATCTTTGCAGTCTGGAGCATCTCACAACTCCCATTGTGGGAAAATCTACATGGCCTCTTGAGACGCTCCACTTTATAAAGGGGCCATCATGGACAGAAACTCCAACCTGAGCAAACGTCTGATATTCGCCCTGACTTCAGGTGCATGAGATCTTGATTCAGCTCTGCAGAGTGTGCCTTCTGTTCACTCACCCCCAAAACTAAGCCTAGCTTGTGTTCTCAGACTACCGTCCTCACACCCCTGCCCCAAAAGCCCTACAGATTGGCAATACTGGGGCCATAATGCAGCACACTGCCTGCCCTCCAGAAGAAAAACGTTGCCTTATGGAGCTACCTAGAAACCCGAATAAGGATCAACTGAACGCCACTCGACTGCACCCCAAATATGCAGTCTACACTGTCTAATGCCTTGTCTGACACAGCATGAGCCCACACCTCCAGACCTACGCTCAACAGCTGGCTGCACACTGAGCTCATTGGACCCATCAGGTCCTTAGGTCTTCATCTCTTCCCAACCTCAGTTTTCGGGTTTCAGAACCTAGACCTAAACTCCAATCACTGTCCAGGGGTGAACGTGATGCAGAAATCACAACTCTTCCTTCGCCATGGCTGGAAACCTTGTGGTTGGCATATTCTCCAACGTTCAGTGTAGGAGAATCCAGCGTGGCCCATGAGGCACTTCCCATGCTTGAGGGCCTTGTTGGGCACAAATAGGCATTGTGACCCTCAGCGTGAGCCCTGTCCTCAAGGAAGGCCTCTCAGTGTCTGAATCAAGAGCCCGCCTATTGGACTTGCCATGCCCCTAGGCCCCCAAACTTAAACAGAGGTGGGGATATCCAGTTGTCCCTCCCAAGGACTCTGCTCTGGAATCCCTCTTTTATTGGGACACTTGAGGTACATAAAATAAAATATAAAATAAAATAAAATAAAAAACAGAAAAGACTCCTCCCATCCCACAGAATGTACCCAAACTCTTGGGATCGGGTCAAATCCTCAGAGAAGGAAAGCCATCCACAACCCATGAGGCCACGCCAGCATTCCACCCACATTGTTGACACAAATCCAGAGACAAAACCTGAGCAAGCACCTCAAACTCACCCTTTTTCATATCCCTAAGTGTTATCACAGTCTGTAGATTGGGCGTGCCATATCTATGTCCCCAATCCTAAGCGGAGTTTGTGTTTTCAGACTTTTGTCCCCACAGGCCTGGCCCACACAGCCTCAAGGCTGGGCCCCTAGAGCCAAACTCAGAACTGTGCCTGCCCTCTCCAGGGTATTTCTGCCCATTCCATTGGCCACAAACCTATAGATTAGGAGAAACTCCAAAGTCCGGAAGCCATCCCAATATTATAGGCTTCCCAGGACAAACAGGGGCGATCTGACACAAGCTGAGCAACTACATCCCCTCAGATCCTTAGACACGTATCCTCAGGAAAGAGATTGAACCGGACAGGCACCTAGGCCCTAATCATCTCGATTGCTTTTGTTTCCAGTCATCTCTCCTCAGAGGCCTGGTTTCCCATACCAGCATATGGGAGATTCCTTAGGCACTCATCAAAACAATTCTCTTCTCTACATAGGAAACGTACTCTTTAGAGCCCATCAAAACCTCCGGTTATGAACGTCCCTCAAGGCCCCGGATCAAGCACCCCATTCCAAGGTCTCCATGGACACAAATGCACATTATGACCCATCCTCAACTCACCCATTTCAACACACCCGCCTCGGTTGCTCCCCTAGATCCAGCAGATCGAACTTGCCTTGGCGCTATGAGACACCTGGAATGGGAGGCAGGCTGCCCAGGCATCCATCCTTAGAACCCTGCTCTGGATAACTTCCTTATGGGATGTCCTGGAGCCATCCAACAGGTCTCGACTGTCCCACAGAAGGAATCATTGCGGTTTGGAGCAACTCACAATTCCCATCATGGGAAAACCTCCATGTCCTCGTGACACCGTCCCCTTCATGAAGGGGCCGTCATGGACAGAAACTCCGACGTAAGCCAACGTCTGATTCTAGTTCTGTCTTCAGGCATACGGGATCTGGAATCATCTCTGCAGAGGGTGCCTGCCGTCCCCTCACCCCGAAATCTAAGTCTGGCTTGTGTTCTCAGAATTTTTTTCTCACACTCCTGGCCCACAAGCCTTCCAGTTTGGGAATTCTGGAGCCACTATGTGGCACTGTGTCTTCCCTCCAGAAGAAAAACGTTGCCCTCTGGGGCTACCCAGTAACCACAAATGAGTACCATCCTGCACGAAACTCGACTGCACCCCAATGATACAGTCTAGCCTGGGCACTAATTCCCTGTCTGCCACAGCCTGAACCTGCACCTCCCAACCCACACTCAACAGCTGGCCGAACACTGAGCACATCAGCCACACCATGGCCTTAGGTCTTCATCTCTTCCCAACCTCAGTTTTCAGGCTTCAGATCCTAGACCTTAAATCCAATCACAGTCCAGGAGTGAAAGTGTTGCAGAAATTAGAACTCCTTCTTCCCCATGGCCAGAAAACTTGTGGTTGCCATATTGTGCAACGTTCAGTGTAGGAGAAACCAGCATGGTACATTAGGCCACGCCCTGACTTGAGGGGCTCCTTGGGCACAAAAACACATTGTGAAACTCAGTGTGAGACCTATCCTCAAGGAAGGCCTCTCAGTGTCTGGACCAAGAGCCCACATAAGGGGCTTGCCATGTTCTTAGGTCCCAATGTTAACCAGAGGTCTGGTTGTCCAGTCGCCCCTCGCCAGGACTCTGCTCTTGGATCCCTCTTTTGGTGGTCCACCTTAGGTAAAAAAAAATAATAATACTAAAAAAATAAACAAAAAAACAAGAAAGGCCTCCTCCCTTCCCACAGAATGACCCCAAACTCTTGGGGGCTGGACAAACTACCAGAGAGGGAGACTTCTACGACCCATGAGGCAACTCCTACATTAAACGGCCATTGTGGACAAAACATCCAGAGACAAAAGCCTGAGCGACTGCCTTCATCTCACCCTTCTTTCATATCCAGAGGAGCTCCCCTCATGGACTGTAGATCAGGCCTGCCGTAACCTCGGCCCCAAACCTGAGCTGAGTTAGGGTTTTTGGATGTCTGTCTGCAAAGCCATGGCCCACACAGCCTCCAGGCTGGGGTCTCTGGAGCCACACCACAGAACTGTGCCTGCTCTCTCCTAAGAAACTGCCCATTCCATTGGCCACAAGTCTACAAAATAGTAGAAACCTCAAGGTCCTCAAGGACATCCCACTACCACAAGCCGCACTGGACAAATACTGGCATTATGACACAAGATGAGCAACTACTACCTCCATGCAGACACACAGACAGATATCCGCAGAGAAAGAAGATTGAACCAGACAGGCCCCTAGGCCCTAGTATGAACTCTTGCTTTGGTGTCCAGGTATCACTCCTCAGAGGCCTGGGTTCGAAGACCAGCATACGCGGCTTTCCTGAGGCACCAGACAGAAGACCTCTCATCTCCACATGGGAAGCTTCCTTGTTGGAGTTGTGTCAAGCCCTTCGGGTTGGAGAATCCTGCAGAGTCCCTTAGCTACTGCCACATTCCAAGGTCTCCTTGGCCACCAACCCACATTATGACTCATCCTCAGGAGAGTCCATTTAAACTCAGCCTTCTGGGTAGCTCACCCAAAAGCCCGCAGATTGAGCGTGCCTTGTCTCGACCAGGCAATGGGAAGGTGAGTTGGCGTTTCTCGGCATCCATGCTTAGGGCCCTGCTCTCGAGTCTTTCTGTATGGGGCTTCAAGGGACCATCCAATAGTACTCGACTGTCCTGAAGAAGGAAACTTTGAAGTTTGGAGCAGCTCACAACTCCCAGCGTAGGGAAACCTCACTGGCCTCATGACGCCCCCACCCCCTTCAGGAAGGGGCCGTCATGGACACAAACTCCAGCTTGAGGCAACATCTGATACTCGCCCTGACCTCACCTGCAGGAGTTCTCGATTCAGCCTCTGCAGAGTGGGCCTGCCATGCTCTTGGCCCCAAAACTCGTGCTAGCTTGTGTTTTCAGACTTCCTTCCTCACAATCCTGGCCACACCCCTCCAGTTTGGCAATTCTGGAGACACAATGCAGCACTCTGCCTGCCCTCCAGAAGAAAAATGTTGCCCTATAGGCCTAACCAGAAACGCCAAATGAGTAACAACCTGCATGCCACTCGACCATACCCCAATTATACAGTCTAGCCTGTGCACTAAAGCCCTGTCTGAAACAGCCTGAGGGCAGACCTCCAGTCCAACACCCAGACAGCTGGCCATACACAGAGCATATCACACCCACAATGGCTTTAGGCCATCAAATCTACACAACCTCAGTTTTCACCTTCAGAACCTAGACCTTATCTCGACTCACTGCTCAGGAGTGAACGTGATACAAGCATCAGAACTTCTCCTTCGCCTTGGCAAGAAACCTAGTGGTTGGCATGTTTTTCCAACGTTCAATGTAGTTGAAACCAGTGTGGCCCATGATGCCCCGCCCATGTTTATGGGCCACATTGGTCACAAACACACATTGTGTCCCTCAGCCTGATCCCAGGCCTCAGGTAAGGCCTCTCAGTGGCTGGATGAAGAGTCAGCATATTCGGCTTGCCATGCCCCTAGGCCCCAAATTTTACCCATAGTTCGGGTTCTCCCTTCACTTTTCCCCAGGGCTCATCTTTGGAATTCCTCTTTTGGCGGGACACCTGAGGTAACAAACCTGAAAGGAGTCCTCCCATTCCACAGATTGATGAAAAGCAATTGGGATCGGACCAAATCCCCAGAGAGAAAGATTCGTCCATGGCCCATGAGGCTTCCCCGACATTCCACGGCCATCTCTGATACAAAATCCAGAGACAAAAGCCTGAGCAAGTGCCTCAGACTCGCTCTTTCTTTATATCCGGAAGAGTTCTTCTCATGGTTTATAGATCGGGCCTGCCATACCTACCTCCCCAAAGCTAAGCTGAGTTTGTGTTTTCAGACTTCTGTCCCCAAAGTCCTGAGCCATACACCTTCCAGGCAGGGGCCCCAGGTGTCACACATTAGGACTGTGTCTACCCAATCCATGGGAATTCTGCCCATTCCATGGTCCAAAACCGTAAAATTAGGAGAACCCTCCAAATCCCTGAGGCCATCCCAATAGTGCAGGTCGCCCGGGACAAGTAAGGGCGGTCTGATACCAGCTGAGCATCTACCTCTACTCATACCATAGATGGATGTCCCCTGAGAAGCAGATTGAAACAGACAGGACCCTAGGCCATAATCGGATACATTGCTTTGGTTTACAGGCATGTCTCCTCAAAAGCCTGGATTCCAATACCAGCATAGGGGTTTTTCTGAGGCACCCATTAGAACAAATCTCGTCTCCACAAGGAACCTTGTGCATCGAGCTATGTCAAAAGCTTAGGAGAATACTTCAGGGTCCCGGTGCCACCGCCCCATTTTAAGGCACTCATGGACACAAACACACATTAGGACCCATCCTCAGGAAAGTCCATTTCAAGTCAGTCACTCCTGTTGCTCACGCAGAGCCATCAGATCTAAACTCTCTTGTTGCTAGGAGAAAATTGGAATGCGAGGCCTGCTTCCCAGTCATCCATTCTCGAATAGTGCCCTGGAGTCATTCCATATGGGATGTCCTGAAGCTGCCCAACAGGTCTCAATTGTCCCGCAGAAGGTATCCTTGAAGGGGGCATCCCACAACACCCAACGTGGGAAAACCTACATGGCCTCGAGATTTCGCTCTCTTCATGAAGGGGCCGTCATGCACATAAACTCCAACGTGAGACAACGTCTGATCCTCGCCCTGACTTCAGATGCATGAGATATTGGTTCAGATCTACAGTGGTCCCTGCCGTGTCCTCGCCCTGATACACAAGTCTAGCTTGTGTTCTCAGACTTCCGTCCTCACACTCCTGGACACGAAGCCCTCAAGTTTGGCAATTCCGGACCGACAATGAAGCACTCTGCCTGCCCTCTAGAAAACAAATTTTGCCTAATGAGCTGCCCAGACAACTTATATGAGGATAAATCTACATGGCACTCGACTTTACCCAAATTATATAGTCTACGGGGTCACTAATGCACTGTCTGACACAACCAGAGCCCGGACCTCCTGACCAGCACCCAGAGAGCTGACCGCACACTGAGCACATCAGACCCGCCATGGCCTTAGGTTATCATCTCTTCCCTACCTCTGTTTTCAGGCTTCAGAATCTAGACCTTATCTCCAATCACTGCCCAAGGGTGACTGTGATGCAGAAATCAGAACTCTTCCTTACCCATGGCAAGAAATCTTGTCATTGGCAGGTTGTCCAACGTTCAGTGTAGGAGAAACCAGGATTCACCATGAGGCCCCGCCCATTCTTGTTTGCGAAGTGGGCATAAACACGCATTGTGACCCTCAGTGTGAGTCCTGTCCTCTAGTAAGTCCTCTCAGTCTCTCGACCATTAGATGTCATAATGGGCTTGACATGTCCCTAGGCCCAAATTTGTAACCAGATTTCTGGTTGTCCAGTCGGCCCTCCCCAGGGCTCTACTCTGGAATACCTCATTTGGTGGGACACCTGAGGTTAAAAAACAAAACAAGGCAAATCACAACAACAACAAAACGGACTTCTTCCATCCCACAGAATGACCCAAAAATCTTGCGATGGGGACAAACCACCAGAGAGTAAGACTCGTCCATTTCCCATGAAGTCAACCGGAAATTTCATGACCATGAGTGACACGATATCCAGAGACAAAAACTTGAGCAAGAGCCTCACACTCGCCCTTTTTTCATATCCCGAAGAGTTCTCCTCATGGTCTGTAGATCAATACTGCCATACCTATTACCCGAAACATAAGCCGCGTTTGTGTTTTCAGACAACTGTCCAAACAGCTCTGCCTACACACCCTACAGGCTCAGGCCCCTGGAGCCAAACCTGAGGACTGTACTTGCCCTCACCAAGGGAATTGTATGTGCCCATTCCAATGGCCACAACCTACTAATAGGATAAACCTCCAAACTCCCTGAGGCCATCCCAATAGTGGTGGCTCTCCAGGACAAACAGGAGCAATCTGAGCCCATCTGACACCTACATGCACTCAGATGCATAGACTGATGTCCCCAGAGGTAAAAAGGTACGAACAGGCCCCTAGGCACTATTTGGATTCATTGTTGTGCTATCCAGTCATCTCTCCTCAGAGGCCTGGATTTCAATACCAGCGTATTGCTGTTTCCTGACTCATCCCTCAGAACAAATCTCATTTACATATGGGAAACTTGCACGTTGGAGCTGTGTCAAAGCCTCTGTTTGAAAAAACCCTTCAGGGCCCCAGTGCCACCGCTTCATTCCAAGATCTCCATAGACACAAAAACATATTAGGATCCATCCACAGGAGAGTCCATTTCAACTCAGGCTCCTGGGTTGCTCCCCCAGATCCAGCAGATATAACCTGTCTTGTTGCTAGGACACAATTGGAATGCGAGGTGGGCTACCCAGCCATCCATCCTTAGAACCCTGCTCGGAATCGTTGCCCTGGAGCCAACCAACAGGTCTAAATTGTCCTGCAGAAGAATCTTTGCAGTTTGGAGCTTCTCACAACTAACATCGTGGGAAAACCCCCACGGCCTCATGACCCCCCCGCCCCTTCATGAAGGGCCATCAGGGACAGAAACACCAACCTGAGCGAACTTCTGATCCTCGCCCTGACATCATAAGCACGAGATCTCGATTCAGGTCTGTAGATTGTTCCTGCCTTGTCCTCACCCAGAAACCTAAGCCTAGCTTGTTCTCAGATTTCCTTCCTCAGACTACTGGCCCACAAGCCTCCAGTTTGAAAACCAGAACTATATTGCAGCACTCTTCCTGCCCTCAGGAAGAAAAACATTGCCCTCTGGGGCTACCCAGAAACTCCAAAAGAGGATCAACCTGCACGCCATACGACTGTACCCCAAACATATAGGCTGACCTGGGCACTATTGCCCTTTTTGACACAGCCTGAGCCTGGATTACCTGGCCCCACACAGAAAGCTGGCCGCTCACTGAGCACATCGGACCCGCCATGGTCTTAGGTCGTCATCTCTTCCCAACCTCGGTTGTCAAGTTTCAGAACCTAGACCTTATCTCCAATCACTGCCCAGGCTTGAAAGTGATGCAGAAAACACAACTCCTTCCCCGTGGCAAGAAACCATGTGGTTGGCATGTTGTCCAACGTTCAGTGTAGTTGAAAATAGTGTGGTCCATGAGGCCCCGCTCATGTTTGCGGGCCACATTGGTCAAAACCACACATTGTGACCCTCACCCTGATCCCAGTCCTCAATAAGGCCTCTCAGTGGCTGGATGAAGAGATAGCATATTGGGCTTGCCATGCCCCTAGGCCCCAAATTTTACCCATAGTTCGGGTTCTCCCTTCACTTTTCCCCAGGGCTCTTCTTTGGAATTCATCTTTTGGCGGGACACCTGAGGTAACAAACCTGAAAGGAGTCCTCCCATTCCACAGATTGACGAAAAACAATTGGGATCGGGCCAAATCCACAGAGAAGAAGATTCGTCCATGGCCCATGAGGCCTCCCCGACATTCCACGGCCATCTCTGATACAAAATCCAGAGACAAAAGCCTGAGCAAGTGCCTCAGACTCTCTCTTTCTTCATATCCGGAAGAGTTCTTCTCATGGTTTATAGATCGGGCCTGCCAAACCTACGTCCCCAAACCTAAGCTGAGTTTGTGTTTTCAGACTTCTGTCCTCAAAGTCCTGGGCCACACACCCTCCAGGCTGGGGCCCCTGGAGTCACACATTAGGACTGTGCCTACCCAATCCATGGGAATTCTGCCGATGCCATTGTCCAAAACAGTAAAATTTGGAGAACCCTCCAAATCGCTGAGGCCATCCCAATAGTGCAGGTCGCCCGGGACAAACAAGGGCGGTCTGATACCAGCTGAACATCTACCTCCACTCATACCATAGATGGATGTCCCCTGAGAAGAAGATTGAACCAGACAGGACCTTAGGCCATAATCGGATACATTGCTTTGGATTACAGGCATGTCTCCTCAAAAGCCTGGATACCAATACCAGCATAGAGGTTTTCCTGAGGCACCCATCAAAAGAAATCTCGTCTCCACAAGGAACCTTGTGCATCGAGCTATGTCAAATGCTTAGGAGAATACTTCAGTGTCCCGTTGCCACCGCCCCATTTTAAGGCCCTCATGGACACAAACACACATTAGGACCCATCCTCAGGAAAGTCCATTTCAAGTCAGCCACCCCGTTTTCTCCAGCTAAGCCATCAGATCTAAACTGTCTTGTTGCTAGGAGACAATTGGAATGCAAGGCGGGCTTCCCAGGCATCCATCCCGAACGGTGACCTGGAGTCATTCCATATGGGATGTCCTGGAGCTGCCCAACAAGTCTCAATTGTCCCGCAGAAGGAATCCTTGAAGGGGTCATCCCACAACTCCCAACGTGGGAAAACCTCCATGGCCTCGAGATTCCGCTCCCTTCATGAAGCGGCCGTCATGCTCAGAAACTCCAACCTGAGCCAACGTCTGATCCTCGCCCTGACTTCACATGCATGAGATATAGGTTCAGATCTACAGGGGTACCTGCCGTGCCCTGGCCCTGAAACCCAAGTCTAGCTTGTGTTCTCAGACTTCCGTCCTCACACTCCAGGCCCCGAAGCCCGGAAGTTTCGCAATTCCAGACCCACAATGCAGCACTCTGCCTGCCCTCTAGAAAAAAAATTTGGCCTAATGAGCTGCCAGGCACCTTATATGAGGATAAATCTACATGGCATTCGACTATACCCAAAGTATATAGTCTAACCTGGGCACTAATGCACTGTCTGACACAACCTTTGCTCGGACCTCCTGACCAACACGCAGACAGCTGACCGCACACTGAGCACATCAGAACCGCCATGGCCTTAGGTTATCATCTCTTCCCAACTGCGGTTTTTCAGGCTTCAGAACCTAGACCTTATCTCCAACCACTGCCCAGGGGTGCCTGTGATGCAGAAATCAGACCTTGTCCTTACCCATGGCAAGAAACCTTGTGGTTGGCATGTTGTCCAACGTTCAGTGTAGGAGAAACCAGCATTCACCCGGAGGCCCCGCCAATTCTTGAGTGCGAAGAGGGCATAAACACGCATTGTGACCCTCAGCGTGAGTCCTGTGCTCTAGTAAGTCCTCTCAGTGGCTCGACCATTAGATGTCATAATGGGCTTGACATGTCCCTAGGCCACAATTTTTAACCAGATTTCTGGTTGTCCGGTCGGCCCTCCCCAGGGCTCTACTCTGGAATACCTCATTTGGTGAGACACCTGAGGTTAAAAAACAAAACAAAGCAAATCACAACAACAACAACAAAACGGACTTCTTCCATCCCCAGAATGACCCAAAACTCTTGGGACGGGGCAAAACCCCAGAGAGTAAGACTCGTCCATTTCCCATGAAGTCACCCGGAAATTTCATGACCATGAGTGACACGATATCCAGATACAAAAACGAGCACGAGCCTCACACTCGCCCTTTTTTCATATCCTGAAGAGTTCTCCTCATGGTCTGTAGATCAGTCCTGCCATACCTATGACCCGAAACATAAGCCGCGTTTGTGTTTTCATACAACTGTCCAAACAGCTCTGGCCTACACACCCTACAGGCTCAGGCCCCTGGAGCCAAACCTGAGGACTGTACTTGCCCTCTCCAAGGGAATTGTGTGTGCCCATTCCAATGGCCACAACCCTACTAATAGGATAAACCTCCAAACTGCCTGAGGCCATCCCAATAGTGGTGGCTTCCCAGGACAAACAGGGGCAATCTGAGCTCATCTGAGCACCTACCTGCACTCAGACGCATAGACTGATGTCCCCAGAGGTAAAAAGGAACGAACAGGCCCCTAGGCACTATTCGGATCCATTGCTGTGGTATCCAGTCATCTCTCCTCAGAGGCCTGGATTTCAATACCAGCGTATGGCTGTTTCTTGACTCACCCATCAGAAAACATCTCATCTACATATGGGAAACTTGCACGTTGGAGCTGTGTCAAAGCCTCTGTTTGGAAAAACCCTTCAGGGCCCCAGTGCCACCGCTACATTCCAAGGTCTCCATAGACACAAAAAGACATTAGGACCCATCCACAGGAGAGTTTATTTCAACTCAGCCTCCTGGGTTGCTCCCCCAGATCCAGCAGATCTAACCTGTCTTGTTGCTAGGACACAATTGGAATGCGAGGTGGGCTACCCAGCCATCCATCCTTAGAACCCTGCTCGGAATCGTTGCCCTGGAGCCAACCAACAGGTCTAAATTGTCCTGCAGAAGAATCTTTGCAGTTTGGAGCTTCTCACAACTAACATCGTGGGAAAACCCCCACGGCCTCATGACCCCCCCACCCCTTCATGAAGGGCTATCAGGGACAGAAACTCCAACCTGAGCGATCTTCTGATCCTCGCCCTGACATCATAAGCACGAGATCTCGATTCAGGTCTGTAGATTGTTCCTGCCTTGTCCTCACCCAGAAACCTAAGCCTAGCTTGTTCTCAGATTTCCTTCCTCAGACTACTGGCCCACAAGCCTCCAGTTTGAAAACCAGAACTATAATGCAGCACTCTTCCTGCCCTCAGGAAGAAAAACATTGCCCTCTGGGGCTACCCAGAAACTCCAAAAGAGGATCAACCTGCACGCCATACGACTGTACCCCAAATATATAGGCTGACCTGGGCACTATTGCCCTTTTTGACACAGCCTGAGCCTGGATTACCTGGCCCCACACAAAAAGCTGGCCGCTCACTGAGCACATCGGACCCGCCATGGTCTTAGGTCGTCATCTCTTCCCAACCTCGGTTGTCAAGTTTCAGAACCTAGACCTTATCTCCAATCACTGCCCAGGCTTGAAAGTGATGCAGAAAACACAACTCCTTCCCCGTGGCAAGAAACCATGTGGTTGGCATGTTGTCCAACATTCAGTGTAGTTGAAACCAGTGTGGCCCATGAGGCCCCGCTCATGTTTGCGGGCCACATTGGTCAAAACCACACATTGTGACCCTCACCCTGATCCCAGTCCTCAATAAGGCCTCTCAGTGGCTGGATGAAGAGATAGCATATTGGGCATGCCATGCCCCTAGGCCCCAAATTTTACCCATAGTTCGGGTTCTCCCTTCACTTTTCCCCAGGGCTCTTCTTTGGAATTCCTCTTTGGCGGGACACCTGAGGTAACAAACCTGAAAGGAGTCCTCCCATTCCACAGATTGACGAAAAACAATTGGGATCGGGCCAAATCCACAGAGAGGAAGATTCGTCCATGGCCCATGAGGCCTCCCCAACATTCCACGGCCATTTCTGATACAAAATCCAGAGACAAAAGCCTGAGCAAGCCCCTCAGACTCACTCTTTCTTCATATCCGGAAGAGTGCTTCTCATGGTTTATAGATCAGGCCTGCCATACCTACGTCCCCAAACCTAAGCTGAGTTTGTGTTTTCAGACTTCTGTCCTCAAAGTCCTGGGCCACACACCCTCCAGGCTGGGGCCCCTGAAGTCACACAGTAGGACTGTGCCTACCCAATCCATGGGAATTCTGCCGATGCCATTGTCCAAAACAGTAAAATTTGGAGAACCCTCCAAATCGCTGAGGCCATCCCAATAGTGCAGGTCGCCCGGGACAAACAAGGGCGGTCTGATACCAGCTGAGCATCTACCTCCACTCATACCATAGATGGATGTCCCCTGAGAAGAAGATTGAACCAGACAGGACCCTAGGCCATAATCGGATACATTGCTTTGGATTACAGGCATGTCTCCTCAAAAGCCTGGATTCCAATACCAGCATAGAGGTTTTCCTGAGGCACCCATCAAAACAAATCTCGTCTCCACAAGGAACCTTGTGCATCGAGCTATGTCAAAAGCTTAGGAGAATACTTCAGGGTCTCGGTGCCACCGCCCCATTTTAAGGCACTCATGGACAAAAACACACATTAGGACCCATCCTCAGGAAAGTCCATTTCAAGTCAGCCACCCCGGTTTCTCCCGCAGAGCCATCAGATCTAAACTGTCTTGTTGCTGGGAGACAATTGGAATGCGAGGCCGGCTTCCCAGGCATCCAACCTCGAACAGTGCCCTGGAGTCATTCCATATGGGATGTCCTGAAGCTGCCCAACAGGTCTCAATTGTCCCGCAGAAGGAATCCTTGAAGTGGGCATCCCACAACTCCCAACGTGGGAAAAACTCCATGGCCTTGAGATTCCACTCCCTTCATGAAGGGTCCGTCATGCACAGAAACTCCAACCTGAGCCAATGTCTGATCCTCGCCCTGACTTCAGATGCATGAGATATAGGTTCAGATCTACAGTGGTACCTGCCGTGTCCTCGCCCTGAAACCCAAGTCTAGCTTGTGTTCTCAGACTTCCGTCCTCACACTCCTGGACACGAATCCCTCAAGTTTATAATTCCGGACCGACAATTAAGCACTCTGCCTGCCCTCTAGAAAACAAATTTTGCCTAATGAGCTGCCCAGACAACTTATATGAGGATAAATCTACATGGCACTCGACTGTACCCAAAGTATATAGTCTAAACTGGGCACTAATGCACTCTCTGACACAACCTGAGCCCGGATCTCCTGACCAACACCCAGACAGCTGACCACACACTGAGCACATCAGTCCCGCCATGGCCTTAGGTCATCATCTCTTCCCTACCTCAGTTTTTAGGCTTCAGAACCTAGACCTTATCTCCAATCACTGCCCAGGGGTGCCTGTGATGCAGAAATCAGAACTCTTCCTTACCCATGGCAAGAAACCTTGTGGTTGGCATGTTGTCCAACGTTCAGTGTACGAGATACCAGGATTCACCATGAGGCCCTGCCCATTCTTGTTTGCGAAGTGGGCATAAACACGCATTGTGACCCTCAGCGTGAGTCCTGTCCTCTAGTAAGTCCTCTCAGTGGCTCGACCATTAGATGTCATAATGGGCTTGACATGTCCCTAGGCCACAATTTTTAACCACATTTCTAGTTGTCCGGTCGGCCCTCCCCAGGGCTCTACTCTGGAATCCCCCATTTGGTGGGACACCTGAGGTTAAAAAACAAAACAAGGCAAATCAACAACAACAACAAAACGGACTTCTTCCATCCCCAGAATGACCCAAAACTCCTTGGACGGGGCCAAACCCCCAGAGTGTAAGACTCGTCCATTTCCCATGAAGTCACCAGGAAATTTCACGACCATGAGTGACACGATATCCAGAGACAAAAACTTGAGCACGAGCCTCACACTCGCCCCTTATTCATATCCCGAAGAGTTCTCCTCATGGTCTGTAGATCAATCCTGCCATACCTATGACCTGAAACATAAGCCGCGTTTGTGTTTTCAGACTGTCCAAACAGCTCTGCCTACACACCCTACAGGCTCAGGCCCCTGGAGCCAAACCTGAGGATTGTACTTGTCCTCTACAAGGGAATTGTATGTGCCCATTCCAATGGCCACAACCTACTAATAGGATAAACCTGCAAACTCCCTGAGGCCATCCCAATAGTGGTGGCTTCCCAGGACAAACAGGGGCAATCTGAGCCCATCTGAGCACCTACATGCTCTCAGACGCATAGACTGATGTCCCCAGAGGTAAAAATGTACGAACAGGCCCCTAGGCACTATTCGGATCCATTGCTGTGGTATCCAGTCATCTCTCCTCAGAGGCCTGGATTTCAATACCAGCATATGGCTGTTTCCTGACTCATCCGTCAGAACAAATCTCATCTACATATGGGAAACTTGCACGTTGGAGCTGTGTCAAAGCCTCTGTTTGAAAAAACCCTTCAGGACCCCAGTGCCACCGCTACATTCCAAGGTCTCCATAGACACAAAAACATATTAGGATCCATCCACAGGAGAGTCCATTTCAGCCCAGATCCAGATTGCTCGCCCAGATCCAGCAGATATAACCTGTCTTGTTGCTAGGACACAATTGGAATGCAAGGTGGGCTACCCAGGCATCCATCCTTAGAACCCTGCTCGGAATCGTTGCCCTGGAGCCAACCAACATGTCTCAATTGTCTTGCACAAGAATCTTTGCAGTTTGGACCTTCTCACAACTAACATCTTGGGAAAACCCCCACGAACTCGAGACCCCGCCCCTTCATGAAGGGGCCATCAGGGACAGAAACACCAACCTGAGCGATCTTCTGATCCTCACCCTGACTTCAGAAGCACGAGATCTCGATTCAGGTCTGTAGATTGTTCCTGCCTTGTCCTCACCCAGAAACCTAAGCCTAGCTTGTGTTATCAGATTTCCGTCTTCAGACTACTGGCCCACAAGCCCTCCAGTTTGCAAACCAGAACTATAATGCAGCACTCTGCCAGCATTCAGGAAGAAAAACATAGCACTGTGGTGCTACCCAGAAACTCCAAATGAGGATCAACCTGCATGCCATTCGACTGTACCCCAAATATATAGGCTGACCTAGGCACTATTGCCCTTTCTGACACAGACTGAGCCTGGACTTCCTGGCCCCACCCAGAAAGCTGGTCGAACACTGAGCACGCCGGACGAGCCATGTCCTTAGGTCGTCATCTCTTCCCAACCTCGGTTGTCAAGTTTCAGAACCTAGACCTTATCTCCAATCACTGCCCAGGCTTGTAAGTGATGCAGAAATCACAACTCCTTCCCCGTGGCAAGAAACCATGTGGTTGGCATGTTGTCCAACGTTCAGTGTAGTTGAAACCAGTGTGGCCCATGAGGCCCCGCCCATGTTTATGGGCCACATTGGTCACAAACACACATTGTGACCCTCAGCCTGATCCCAGTCCTCAGGTAAGGCCTCTCAGTGGCTGGAAGAAGAGACAGCATATTGGGCTTGCCATGCCCCTAGGCCCCAAATTTTACCCATAATTCGGGTTGTCCCTTCGCTTTTCCCCAGGGCTCTTCTTTGGAATTCCTCTTTTGGCGGGACACCTAAGGTAACCAACCTGAAAGGAGACCTCCCATTCCACAGATTGACGAAAAAGAATTGGGATCGGGCCAATTCCACAGAGAGGAAGATTCGTCCATGGCCCATGAGGTTTCCCAGACAATCCACGGCCATCGCTGATACCGAATCTAGAGACAAAAGACTGAACAAGCACCTCAGACTCGCTCTTTCTTCATATCCTGAAGAGTTCTTCTCATGGTTTATAGATCGGGCCTGCCATACCTACGTCTCCAAACCTAAGCTGAGTTTATGTTTTCAGACTTCTGTCCTCAAAGTCCTGGGCCACACACCCTCCAGGCTGCGGTCCCCGGAGCCACACATAAGGACTGTGCCTACCCAATCCATGGGAACTCTGCCCATTCCATTGTCCAAAACCGTAAAATTAGGAGAACCCTCCAAATCCCTGAGGCCATCCCAATAGGGCATGTCGCCCGTGACATACAAGCGCGGTCTGATAGCAGCTGAGCATCAACCTCCACTCATACCATAGATGGATGTCCCCAGAGAAGAAGATTGAACCAGACAGGACCCTGGCCAATCTGATCCATTGCTTTGGTGAGAGGCATGTCTCCTCAAAAGCCTGGATTCCAATACCAGCATAGGTGTTTTCCTGAGGTAGCAATCAGAACAAATCTCGTCTCCACAAGGAAACATGTGCATTGAGCTCTGTCAAAAGCTTAGGAGAATACTTCAGGGTCCCGGTGCCACGGCCCCATTCCAAGGCCCCATGGACACAAAGACACATTAGGACCCATCCTGAGGAAAGTCCATTTCAAGTCAGTCACCCCGGTTGCTCCCGCAGAGCCATCAGATCTAAACTGGCTTGTTGCTAGGAGACAATTGGAATGCGAGGCTGGCTTCCCAGGCATCCTCCCTCGAATGGTGCTATGGAGTCACTCCATATGGGATGTCCTGGAGCTGCCCAAAGGTCTCAATTGTCCCGCAGAAGGAATTCTTGAAGGGGGCAACCCACAACTCCCACGTGGGAAAAACTCCATGGACACAAGATTCCGCTCCCTTCATGAAGGAGCCGTCAGGCACAGAAACTCCAACCTAAGCCAAAGTCTAATTCTCTCCCTGACTTGAAATGGATGAGATATTGGTTCAGATCTGCAGGGGGTACCTGCCGAGCCCTTGCCCTTAGCCCAAGTATAACTTTTGTTCTCAGAATTCCGACCTCACTCTCCTGGCCTCAAAGCCCTCATGATTGGTAAATCCGGTCCCAAAATTAAGCACATGGCCTGCTTTCTGGAAAAAAAATATTGCCTAAAGAGCTGCCAAGGCACCTTATATGAAGATAAACCTACACGGTACTCGACTTTGCCGGAATTATATAGTCTAACCTGGGCACTAATGCACTGTCTGACACAACCTGAGCCCGGACTTCCTGACCAACACCCAGACAGATGACCGCACACTGAGCACATCAGACCCGCCATGGCCTTAGGTCCTCATCTCTTCCCTACCTCAGTTTTCAGGCCTCAGAAACTAGACTTTATCTCTGCCTGGGGGTGAGTGTGATGCAGAAATCAGAACTTCTCCTTACACATGGCAAGAAACCTTGTGGTTGGCATGTTGTCCAACGTTCATTGTAGGAGAAACTAGCATTCACCCTGAGGCCCGCCTATTCTTGAGTGCGACGAGGGCATAAATATGCATTGTGACCCTTAGGGTGAGTCCTGTCCTCTAGTAAGTCCTCTCAGAGCCTGGATCACTAGATGTCATAATGGGCTTGACATAGCCCTAGGCCCCAATTTTTAACCAGATTTCTGGTTGTTCAGTCACCCCTCCCCAGAGCTCTACTCTGGAATTCCTCATGTGGTGGGACAACGGAGGTTAAAAAATGAAACAAAACAAAGCAACAACAACAAAAAAAAAACGACTTCTTCCATCCCACAGAATGACCCCAACCTCTTTGGAAGGGGCCAAATCCCCAGAGAGTAAGACTCGTCCATTTCCCATGAAGTCACCCGGAAATTTCACGACCATGAGTGACATGATATGCAGAGACAAAAACATGAGCAATAGCCTCACACTCGCCCTTTTTTCATATACCGAAATGTTCTCCTCATGGTCTGTAGATCAGTCCTGCCCTACCTATGACCCGAAACAGAAGTCGAGTTTGTGTTTTCAGACAACTGTCCAAACAGCCCTGGCCTACACACCCTATAGGCTCAGGCCCCTGAAGCCAAACCTGAGGACTGTTCTTGCCCTCGCAAGGGAATTGTGTGAGCCCATTCCAATGGCGACAACGCAACTAAAAGTATAAACCTTTAAATTCCCTGAGGCCATCCCATAGTGTTGGCTTCCAAGGACAAACACGGGCAATCTGAGTTCATCTGACCACCTACCTGCACTCTGACCCATAGATAGATGTCGCCCGAGGTAAAAAGAAACCAACAGGCCCCTAGGCACTAATCGGATCCATTGCTTTGGTTTCCAGGCATCTCTCCTCAGAGGCCTGGATTTCAATACCAGAATATGGCTGTTTCTTGACTCACCCATCAGAACAAATCTCCTCTACACATGGGAAACTTGCATGGTGGACCTGTGTCAAACCTCTGTTTAGGAGAAGCCTTCAGGGCCCTAGTGCCACCGCTTAATGCCACAGTCTCCATAGACACAAAAACATATTAGGACCCATCCACAGGAGAGTCCATTTAAACTCAGCCTCCTCGGTTGCTCCCCGAGATCCAACAGATCTAGCCTGTCTTGTAGCTAGGAGAATATTGGAATGCGAGGTGGGCTACCCAGCCATCCATCCTTAGAACCCTGCTCAGAATCGTTGGCCTGGAGCCAACCAACTGGTCTCAATTGTCCCACAGTAGAATCTTTGCAGTTTGGAGCTTCTCACAACTCCCATGGTGGGAAAACCCCCACGGCCTCGTGATTCCCCCCCTTTATGAAGGGGCCATCAGGGACAGAAAGTCAAACCTGAGGCATCGTCTGATGCTCAACCTGACTTCAGGTGCAAGAGATCTCGATTCAGGTCTGTAGATTGTGCCTGCCATGTCCTCACACATAAAACCTAAGCCTTGCTTGTGTTCTCGGAGTTCCGTCCTCAGACTACCGGCCCATAAGCCCTCCAGTTTGGCAATCCAGAAGTACATTGCGGCACTCTGCCTGCTCCCTGGAAGAAGAACATTGCCCTCTGGGGCTACCCAGAAACCCCAAATGAGGATCAACCTGCACGCCATTTGGCTGTACACCAAATATATAGGCTGAAGTGGGCACAATTGCCCATTCTGACACAGCCTGAGCCTGGAACTCCTGGCCCCACCCAGACAGCTGGCCACACACTGAGCACATCGGACCCGCCATGGCCATAGGTCGTCATCTCTACCCAACCTCGGTTTTCAGGCTTCAGAACCTTGACCTTATCTCCAATCACTGCCCAGGTTTGAAAATGTTGCAGAAATCCGAACTCGTTCCCTTGGCAAGAAACCTCGTGGTTGGCATGTTGTCCAACTTTCAGTGTAGTTGAAACCAGTGTGGCACATGAGACCCAGCCCACGCTTGAGGGCCACATTGGTCTCAAACACACATTGTGACCCTCAGCCTGAGCCCGGTCCTCAGGCAAGGCCTCTCAGTGGCTGCATGAAGAAAGAGCATATTGGGCTTGCCATGCCCCTAGACCCCAATTTTTAACCAAGTTTGGGTTGTCCCTTCACTCTTGCCCAGGGCTCTGCTTTGGAATTCCTCTTTTGGTGGGACACCTCAGGTAACAAACCTTAAAGGAGTCCTCCCATTCCACAGATTCACGAAAAAGAATTGGGATAGGGCCAAATCCACAGAGAGGAAGATTCGTCCATGGCTCATGAGGCCTCCCCGACATTCCACGGCCATCGCTGATACAAAATCCAGAGACAAAAGCCTAAGCAAGCGCCTCAGACTCGCTCTTTCTTCATATCCTGAAGAGTTCTTCTCATGATTTGTAGTTCGGCCGTGCCATACCTACGTCCCCAAACCTAAGCTGAGTTTGTGTTTTTTGAGTTCTGTCCTCAAAGTCCTGGGCCACAGACCCTCCAGGCTGGGCCCCTGGAACCACACATTAGGACTGTGCCTTACCAATCCATGGGAATTCTGCCCATTCCATTATCCAAAACCATACAAATTAGGAGAAACCTCCAAATTCCCTGAGGCCATACCAATGGTGTAGGTTGTCCGGGACAAAAAAGGGCCGTCTGACACCAGCTGAGCATCTACCTCCACTCATACCATAGATGGATGTCCCCAGAGAAGAAGATTGACCAGACAGGACCCCAGGCCATAATGGGATCCATAGCTTTGGTTTACAGGCATGTCTCTTCAAAAGCCTGGTTTCCAATACCAGCTGAGGGCTTTTCCTGAGGCACCCATCAGAACAAATCTCGTTTACACATGGGAAACTTGCATGTTGGAGCTCTCTCAAAGCCTCTGGTTAGAAGGACATTTCAGGTTCCCGGTGCCAGCGCCTCATTCCAAGGTCTCCATGGAGACACACCCACATTAGGACCCATCCACAGGAGAGTCCATTTCAACTCAGCCCCCTCAGTTGCTCCCCCTGATCCAGCAGATCTAACCCGTCTTGTCGCTAGGAGATGATTGGAATGAGAGGCAGGCTTCCCAGACATCCATACTTAGAACCATTCTCAGAATTATGCTGTATGGGAAGTCCTGGAGCCAACCAACAGGTCTCAATAGTCCCGCAGAAGAATCTTTACTGTTTGGAGCATCTCACAACTCCCATCGTGGGAAAACCTCCATGGCCTCGTGATCCCGCCCCCTGCGCTTCATGAAGGGGCCATCAGGGACAGAAGCTCCAACCTGAGCGATCGTCTGATCCTCGCCCTGACTTCAGATGCAGGACATCTTGATTCAGCTCTGCAGAGTGTGCCTGCCGTGCCCTTGCCCAGAAACGTAAGTCTAGTTTGTGTTCTCAACTTCCATCCTCACATTCCTGGCCCACAAGCCCTCCAGTTTGGCAATTCCAGAACTACAAGGCAGCACTCTGCCTGCTTTCCGGAAGAAAAACTTTGCCCTCTGGGGCTACCCAGATTCCCCAAATGAGGATCAACCTGCATGCCACTTGACTGGACCCCAATTATACAGGCTGCCCTGGGCACTACTGCCCTTTCTGGCACAGCCTGAGACTGAACCTCCTGGCTCGCACCCACCCAGCTAGCCACACACTGAGCACATCGGACCCGCCATGGCCTTAGGTCATCATCTCTTTCCAACCTCGGTTTTCAGGCTTCAGAACCTAAACCTTATCTCCAGTCACCACCCAGGGTTGAACATGGTGCAGGAATCAGAACTCCTTCCCCATGGCAAGAAACCTTGTGGTTGGCATGTTGTCCAACGTAAAGTGTAGTTGAAACCAGTGTGGCCCATGAGGCCCTGCAGATGCTTGAGGACCAAGTCGGTCACAAACATGCATTGTGACCCTCAACGTGAGCCCAGTTCTCAAGTAAGGCCTCTCAGCGGCTGGACCAAAAGACAGCATATTGGGCTTGCAATGCCCCTAGGCCCCAATTTTTAACCAGATTTCTGGTTGTCCAGTCTCCCCTCCCCAGGGCTCGGCTTTGGAATCCCTCTTTTGGTGGGACACCTGAGGTAACAAAACTGAAAGGACTCCTCCCATCCCACAGTTTGACCCAAAACAATTGGAATCGGGCCAAATCCACAGAGCGGAAGACTCGTCCATGGCCCATGAGGCCTCCCCGACATTCCACGCCCATCGTTGACACAAAATCCAGAAACAAAAGCCTGAACAAGTGCCTCACAATCTCTCTTTCTTCATATCCGGAAGAATTCTCCTCACGGTCTGTAGATCGGGCCTGCCATACCTACGTCCCTAAACCTAAACTGAGTTTGTGTTTTAGACTTCTGTCTCCACAGTCCTGGTGCACACACCCTGCAGGCTGGGGCCCCTGGAGCCACATCAAAACTGTGCCTTCCCTCTCCACGGGAATTCTGCCCATTCCATTGTCCATAATCATAAAATTAGGAGAAACCTCCAAAGTCCCCAAGGCCTTCACAATAGTGTAGGCCGCCTGGGACAAACAAGGGCCATCTGACACCAGCTGAGCATCTAACTCCACTAATACCTTAGATGGATGTACACAGAGAAGAAGATTCAACCGGACAGGCCCCTAGGCTCTAAACGGAGCCATTGCTTTGGTTTCCAGTTATTTCTCTTCAGAGGCCTATATTCCAATAACAGTATATGGGGGTTTCCTGAGGCACCAATCAGAACAAATCTCGTCTCCACATGGGAAACTTGTCCTTTGGAGATGTCTCAAAACCTCCGGTTAGGAGAATCCTTCAGGGCCCATGCACCAACGCCCCATTCCAAGGTCTCCATGGACACAAACCCACATTAGCATCCATCCTCAGGAGAGTCCATTTCAACTCAGCCCCCTTGGTTGCTCTGACAGAGCCAGCATATCAAACCTGTCTATTTGCTAGGAGACAACTGCAATGTGAGGCGGGCTTCCCATGCATCCATCCTTAGATCCCTGCTCTGGTGTCATTCTGTATGGTATGTACTGGAGTGATACAAAAGGTCTCAATTGTTGATCAGAAGGAATCTTTGTTGTTTGGAGCATCTCACAACTTCCATTGTGGGTAAACCTCCATGGACTGGAGATGCTGTCCCCTTCATAAAGTGGCCAGAATGGACATAAATTCAAACCTAAGCCTAGGTTTGAACCTCGCCCTGACTTCAGATTCATGATATCCCGATTCAGATCTGCAGAGGGTGCCTGCCGTGCCCTCGCCCAGAACCTACGCCTAACATGTGTTCTCAGACTTCCGTCCTCACACTCCCCGTCCACAAGGCATCCACTTTGGAAATTCCGGAGCCACAATGCAGCACTCTGCCTGTTCTCCAGAAGAAAAACATTGCCCTTGGGGCTACCCAGAAATGCCAAATAAAGATCAACCTGCACAGCACTCAGTTGTACCCCAATTATACAATCTACCCTGGGCACTAAGGCCCTGTCTGACACAGCCCAAGCTTGGACCTCCCGACCAACACCCAGACAGCTGGCTCCACGCTGAGCATATTGGACCCGACATGGTCTTAGGTCGTCATCTCTTCCCAACCTCGGTTTTCAGACTTCACAACCTAGACCTTATCTCCAATCACTGCCCAGGGGTGAATGACATGCAGAAATCAGAATTAATACTTCCCCATGGCAAGAACTCATGTGGTTGACATGTTGACTATCATTCAGTGTAGGAGAAACAAGCATGCACCATGAGTCCCCACCCATGCTTGAGTACCACGAGGGCATAAACACGCATTGTGACCCTCAGCATGAGTTCTGTCCTCAATGAAGGCCTCTCAGTGGCTGGACCATTAGAAGGCATATTGGGCTTGCCATGCCCCTAGGCCCGTATTTTTAGTTAGATTTCTTGTTGTCCAGGGCTCTGCTCTGGAATCCCTCTTTTGGTGGGACACCTTAGTTAACAAAACTGAATCCCACAGATTAACCCAAAACAATTGGGATCTGGCCAAATCCACAGAGAGAAACACTCTTCCATGGCCCATGAGGACTCCTTGACATTCCACAGCCATCATTGACACAAAATCCAGGGGCAAAAGCCTGACAAGTGTCACACTTTCACCCTTTATTCATATCCCAAAAAGTTCTCCTCATAGTCTGTAAATCGGACCTGCCATACCTACGTCCCCAAAGCTAAGCTGAGTTTGTGTTTTCAGACATCTGTCCCCACAGTCCTTGCCCACACACCCTCAAGGCTGGGCCCTTGGAGCCACACATCAGGTCTGTGCCTGCCCACTCCACAGGAATTCTGCCCATGCCATTGTCCATAATCATACAATTTAGGAGAAACCTCCAAAGTCCCCGAGGCCAACCCTATAGTGTAGGCCGCCCGGACAAACAGGAGCGGTCTGACACCAGCTGAGCAACTACCTCCATTTCATAAAATAGACAGATGTCGACAGAGAAGAAGATTGAACCAGAGAGGCTCCTAGGACCTAATTGGATGCATTGCTGTGGTTTCTATGTATCTCTCCTCAGAGGCCTGGTTCTAATACCAGCATATGTGGGTTTCCTGAGGCACCAATTAGAACAAATCTTGTCTCCACATGGAAAACTTGCTCTTTCGAGTTGTTTCAAAATCTCCGGTTAGAATCCTTTAGAGCCCTGGGGCCACCAACCCATTCCAACGTCCTCATGGACACAAACACACATTAAGACCCATCTTCAGGAGAGTCCATTTCAACTCAGCTCCCACGATTGCTCCTGCATAGCCATCAGATCGTACCTGTCTTGTGGCAGGGAGACAATTGGTGTAAGAGGCAGTCTGCTCAGGCATCCATCCTTAGAACCCGGCTCTGGAGTCATTCCATATGGGATGTCCTGGAGCCATCCAACAGTTCTCAATTTTCCCGCAGAAGGAATCCTTGCAGTTTGGAGCATCCCACAACTCCCAACGTGGGAAAACCTCCATGGCCTCGAGATTCCACCCCTTTGATGAAGGGGCCATCATGGACAGAAACTCCAACCTGCGCCTAAGTCTGATCCTCGTCCTGACTTCAGATGAATGAGATTTTGATTCGGATCTGCAGAGGGTGCCTGCCGTGCCCTCGCCCTGAAACTTAAGTTTAGCTTATGATCTCAGACTTACGTCCTCACACTCCTGGTCCCGACGCCCTCAAGTTTTGCAATTCTGGACCCACAATGCTGCACTCTGCCTGCCCACCAGAAGAAAAATGTTGCCCCAGTGAGCTTCCCTGACACAATAAATGAGGATGAACCTACATGGAACTCAACTGTACCCAAATTATACATTCTAACCTGGGCACTAATGCACTGTCTGACACAGCCTGAATCCATACCTCCTGAACAACACCCAGAAAGCTGACCGCACACTGAGCACATCGGACCCTCCATGACCTTAGGTTATCATCTCATCCCAACCTCGATTTTCTGGATTCAGAACTTAGATCTTATCTCCAGTCACTGCCCAGGGGTGAACATGATGCAGAAATCAGAATTCCTCCTTCCCCATGGAAAGAAACCTTGCGGTTCGTATGTTGTCCAAAGTTCAGTGTAGGAGAATCAAGCATGGCCCATGAGTCCCCGCCCATGCTTGATGCCTACATTGGGCACAAACATGCATTGTGACCCTCAGTGTGAGCACTGTACTCAAGTAAGACCTCTCAGTGGCTGGACCAAGGTACCCCATATGGGGATTGCCATGCCCTTAGGCCCCCAATCTTATACAGAGTTCGGGTTGTCCAGTCGCCCCTTCCCAGGGTTCTGCTCTGGAATCCCTCTTTAGTGGCACACCTGAGGTAAAAAAAAAAAAAAAAAAAAAAAAAAAAAAAGAATGGACTCCTCCCATCCCACGGAATGACCCCAAAATATTGGGATCATCCAAATCCCCATAGAGGAAGTCTCACCCATGGTCCATGAGGACGCCCCTACATTCCACGGCCATCAGTGACACAAAATCCAGAGTCAAAAGCCTGAGCAAGTGCCTCACACTCACTCTTTGTTCATATCCTGAAGAGTTCTGCTCAAGGTCTGTAGATCGGGCCTCCCATACCTATGTCCCCAAACCTAAGACGAGTTTCTGTTTTCAGACTTCTGTCCCCACAGCTCTGACCCACACACCCTCCATGCTTGAGCCCCTAGAGCCACACCTCAGGATTGTGCCTTCCCTCCCCAAAGGAATTCTGCCCATTTCATTGGCCACAAACTTGCAAATTAGGAGAAACCTCCAAAGTCAAAGTGGCCATCCCAATAGTGTAGACTGCCCAGGACAAATAGGGGCACTCTGACACCAGCTGAGGAACTACCTCCACTCAATCCCATAGACAGATGAACCGAGAGAAGAAGATTAAACCAGACAGGCCCCAGGCCCTAATCAGATCCATTGCCTTGGTTTCCAGGCATCTCTCCTCAGAGTTCTGGTTTCCAATACCAGCATATTGGGGGTTACTGAAGCACCAATGAGAACAAATCTTGTTTCCCCATGGGAAAAATGCTTCTTGGAGCTGTGTCAAAACCTCTGGTTAGGAGCATCCTTCAGAGCCCTGGTGCCACTGCCCCATTCCAAGGTCTCCATGGACACAATCCCACATTATGACCGATCCTCAGGAGAATGCATTTCAACTCAGCCCCCTCGGCTGCTACATCATAGGCAGCAATCAAACGTGCCGTTTCGCTAGGAGACAATTGGAATGCAAGGCCGGATGCCCAGGCATCCATCCTTAGAACCCTGCTCTGCAATTGTTCCATATGGGATGTCCTGGAGCCATCCAACAGGTTTCAACTGACCCGCAGAAAATCCTTGTGGTTTGGAGCATCTCACTACTGCCATCATGGGAAAACACCAATGGCGGTGTGATGACCCCCCTTCATGAAGGGGCCATCATGGACAGAAACTCCAACCTGAGCCAATATATGAACCTCGCCCTGACCTCAGATGCATGAAATCTAAATTCAGCTCTGCAGAGTGTGCCTGCCATTTCCTCGCCCTGAAACCAAAGCAAAGCTTCAGTTCTCAGACTTACATCCTTGCATTCCTGGCCGCAAGGCCTCCAGTTTGGCAGTTCTGGAGCCAGAATGCAGCACTCTGCCTGCCCTCCAGAAGAAAGACTTTGCTTTATGGGGCTACGGAGAAACCCCAAATAATTATCTTCTGCATGCCACTCAACTGTACCCCAATTATACAGCGTATCTGGGCACGAATGCCCTGTCTGGCACAGCCTGAGTGCAGACTTCCTGAACGACACCTAGAAAGCTGGCCCCAAACTGAACACATCGGACCCGCCATGGCCTTAGGTCGTCATCTCTTCCAAACCTCGGTTTTCAGGCTTCAGAACCTAGACCTTATCTCCAATTAGTGCCCAGAGGTGAACGTGATGCAGAAATCAAAACTCCTCCTTCCCCATGGCAAGAAACCCTGAGGTTGGCATGTCCAAGGTTCACTGTAGGAGAAACCTGCAAGCTCAATGAGGTCCCGCCCAATATTGAGGACCACCTTGGGCACAAACACACATTGTGACCCTCAGCATGAGTCCACTATTCAAGTAACGTCTCTCAGTGGCTGGACCAAGAATCTGCATATGGGCTTGCCATGCCCATAGGACCCCAGGCCTAACCAGAGGGTGGGTATTCCAGTTGTATGTACCCAGTGCTCTGCTCTAGAATCCCTCTATTTTGGGGACACATGAGGCAGAAAACAGGACTCCTCCCTTCCCACAAAATGACCCCAATCTCTTGGGAGCCGGACAAATCACCAGAGAGGGAGACTTCCATGGCCCATGAGACCATGCTTACATTAAATGACCATCATGAATACAACATCCAGAGACATAAGCCTGAACGACCGCCTCTCACTCGCCTTACTTTCTAATCACAATGAGCTCCCCTCACGGACTGTAGATCACTCCTGCCATAACCTCAGCCCCAAACCTCAGCCGAGTTTGTGTTTTTGGATGTCTGTCCCCACAGCCCTGGCCCACACAGCCGCCAGGCTGGGGCCTCTGGAGCCACACCACAGGACTGTCCTGCTCTCTCCAAGGAGACTATGCCCATTCCATTGCCCATAACCCCACAGAATAGGAGAAACATCAAGGCCCCCGAGGACATCCCACTACTATAAGCCACTCTGGACAAAGGCATCCTGACACAAGCTGAGCAACTACCTCCATGCAGAAACACAGACAGATGTCGGCAGAGACAGTTGATTGAACCAGACAGGCCCCTGGGCCCTAATCTGAACTCTTGCTTTGGTTTCCAGGTGTCACTCCTCAGAGGCCTGGGTTTGAAGACCAGCATCTGGGGCTTTCCTGAGACACCAAACAGAACAACTATCGTCTCCACATGGGAAGCTTCATTGTTGGAGCTGTGTCAAACCCTTCGGTTTGGAGAAACCTGCAGAGTCCCTGAGCCACCGCCACATTCCAAGGTCTCCATGGCCACCAACCCACAGTATGACTCATCCTCAGGAGAGTCCATTTCAACTCAGCCCTCTGAGAAACCCGCCCAAGAGCCTGCAGATTGAGCCTGCCTTGCCCCAAGCAGCCAGTGGGAATGTGAGGTGGCATTTGCAGACATTCATGCTTAGACCCCTTCTCTCGAGTCTTTCTGTAGGGGTCATCCTAGAACCATCTCATAGTACTCGACTGTCCTACAGAGGAAACCTTGATGTTTGGGGCAGCTCATAACTCCCAGCGTTGGGAAACCTCCCTGGCCTCATGACGCCCCCACCCCCTTCAGGAAGGGGCCAGAATGGACACAAACTCCAACCTGAGGCAACGTCTGATACTCGCCCTGACCTCAGATGCAGGAGATCTTGATTCAGTCTCTGCAGAGTGGGCCTGCCATGCCCTCGGCCCCAAACCTAACGCTAGCTTGTGTTTTCAGACTTCCCTCTTCACACTCCTGGCAAACAAGCCCTCCAGACTGGGAATTCCAGAACCACAACACAGTTTTCTGCCTGCCCACCAGAAGAAAAACGTTGCCCTATGGGGCTCTCCAGAAACCACAAATGAGAACCAACCTGCTCTGGCCTCGACCGCACCCTAACTGGAAAGGTTACCCTGGTCAGTAATGCTCTGTCTGACACAGCCTGACGTCCCGACAGACAAGGAAACAGCTGGCTGCACACTAAGCACATCAGACAGGCCATGGCCTTATGCCGTCATCTCTTCCCAACCTGGGTTTTCCGACATCTGACCCTAGATATTATATCAAATCCTGGCAAACGTGGGTAACTGAAGCACAAATCAGATCTTCTCCTTCCTCATGGCTGGAAAACTTGCTGTTGGCATGGAGTCATACCTTCAGTGTAGGAGAAACCTTCATGGCCCCTGAGGCCAAGCCTAAACTTGAGTGCCTCCTTGGGTACAAACTCGCATTGGGACCATCAGCATGGGCCCCATGTCGAAGTAAGGTCTCTCAGGGCCTCGACCAAGAGCCCGCATATGGGGCTTGCCAAGCCCCTATAATCCCAATCTTCACAAGAGCTCGAGTATTCCATTTGCTCGAACCCAGGACTGTGATCTGGAGTCCCTCTCCTGGAAGAACACCTGAGCCAGACAGCAGGACTCCACCCTTCCCACAAAATGTCCCCAAAATCTTAAGAGCTGGACCAACTCCTCAGAGAGGGAGACTCTTCCATAGCCCCTGAGGTCACCCCTACATTCCACGGCTATGGGAGACAAAACATCCAAAGACAAAAGCTTGCGTGACTGCCTCCCATTTGCCCTTCTTTCATAAGCTGAGGATCTCCTCTCACGGTCTGTGGGTCCATCCTGCCATGCTCTCGACTCCACACCCAAGCCGAGTTTGTGTTTTCAGACTTCTGTACCCACAGCCCGGACCCACACACCCTCCAGGCTAGGGCCTATGGAGACACACTGAAGGACTGTGCCAGTCCTCTCCAAGAAAACTGTACCCAATCCATTGGCCACAACCCTAGAGATTAGGAGAATCCAATAAGGTCTCCAAGGCCATGCCTCGGCCATGGACTAAGAGGGGCACTCTGACACCAGCTGAGCAACTATCTCCACTTAGATACTCAGACAGTGTCCCCAGAGACAGAAGATTGAAAAGGACAGGCATCTAGGCTCTAATCTGAACCCTAGCTTTGGTTTCCAGGTGTCTCTACTCAGAGAACTGGTTTGAAGACCAGTATCTGGGGCTTTTCTGAGGCACCAAAGAGAACCTGTCTCATCTCCACATAGGGATCTCTTTTTAATTGGAGCAATATTACACCCTTCGGTTAGGCGAATACTTCATGGCCCCTGAGCTGCCAAAATATTCCAAGGTCTCCATGCACACAAACCCACATTATGACCCATCCGCAGGAGAGTCCATTTCAATTCAGCCCCCTAGTTAGCTCGCCCCAGAGCCAGTAGTTCAAACATGTCTTGTCACAAAGAGCCAATGGGAATGTGAGGTATGCTGTACAGGCATCCATCCTTCGAATCCTGCTCTCCAGTCTTTCCGTATGGGACATCCTGGAGCCATTCAACAGGACTCGACTGTCCAGCAGATGGAAAGCTTGTGGTATGGGTCAACGCACAAACTAGAGTTTGTGCTGGTGTCTAAGGTGCTGTGCAGGATTCTCCAATCTTGAGGGTTTGGCACAGGTCGAAGGGCATGGTTTCCTACTGGGGACAGGAGATATTCTATTGTGTGGCTCAGGGACCACATGTTGTATCCTAAGTTGGTATTTCAGAACAGGACCCTGAGGACAGATGCCTGAAAACCTAATCTAGTGTTCCAATGACGTCCTAGGAGCATGTCAGGTACAATCTTCTGACCCAGGAACATTGAAATGGCTGTCTGCTTGGATGTAGGTGATTAGGGCGTTTCAGACTGGCATTTGTGTCCAGTGCTGCCGACAATATTGGGTCGGGTTCAGGGCTCTTGCATGTTTCTCCTAAACTGGAAGGTTTGGGCAGGTTTGACGGGCACAATTTCCTTGGGGATTGCAGGCCCAGTCATGTGTTGTGGATCCAGAGACCCTGTCCTGGAGGGCATATGAGCCATGGTTTTGGGAGAGAAGTCTGCAAACACAAATGTGGGTTATGGTTAGTGGAAAGGTGATCACAGGCCCAATGAGTAGACCTGGAGTGCAGCTTGTCAGGAGTAATTAGGGTGACTGAAAGGCAGTAGCACAGGCTTTTCTCTCTATATTGTGTGTCCAGGATGGCCTTGGAATGCAGGTATAGTCTCATGGGTCCATGGGAAACTTTTCCTCTCTATGGATCTGTGCAGCTCATAGTTTGGTGGCTTTTTTGGGGAAGGGAAGAGTGTTGTTTTCCATCTTATGGGTGCCCCAAAACAGGGATTCCAGATACAGGCTCTTTTTCTGGGTATCTGGGACTTCCCACCAAGGGTTAGGATTTGCACCTAGGGGTGTATGAGGCCTGCAATGCGGGATCATGATGGTGCAACTGAGAGGGATTGTTTGAAAGCTTGCTCAGGCTGAGTCTCACAATGCCTGTTTGCTCCCATGGCGGCCCTCAGGAGTGGGAGTGGTCTCATTGGTCATATATCTGGCTCCCTCTTAGAGAGTTGGACACCCAACCCAACAGCCAAATGTCCTGCCATGAGGAAGGATGAGTTCTCTTCCGTCAGGTTCCTCTGTGCTTCAGGTTGCCCCATTGGCAGGGTTTCCAGCAAGGTCTCGAGATAGGTGCCTGAATACCAAGGATGGGTGGAGATGACGTACTTGGGCCATAGCAATCCCAAATGCTAGATATGAGGCCTAAAACTCGGTCGGGGCTCAGGCTCTGTCAGACAGAGCGCTAGTGGCCATGGCAGCCTTTATATCAGAGTAGATTCGAGGGCGGAGCAGATTGATCCTCATGTGGAGTTTCTTGGGAAGATTCCCAGGCATTTGTTCATTCAATAGGGAAGGCAGAATGCTGTGTTGTGGCTCCAGATTTGGGGACCAGTCAGTTTTGGGTGGAATTGTAAACAAAAGCTATGGTTCAATTCAGTGCCAAGCAGAAGGCAGTTCCAATTTGTAGCAGTTTACTCGAGACATCCAGCACTGGAATAAGGGTGGATGTCAGATGCTTGCTCACACTAGAGTTTTTGTCTATGATGACCGACAAGTGGAGGGGTGGTATAAAGAGGCCATGGAGGAGTTCACAAGCTGAGCCCTGTGAACTTCTGCAAAAAGTAACATTTCTTTGTACAGAGTAGGTGAAGTCTGGTTTGTTTACTCTAGGTTTCCCCATGTGGAAAGTTTGTGAAGAAGAGCTCTCCGGCATGGATGCCAGGAAAGCACACCTCCATTGACAATTGCAGCTGAGGAACATGGCAGATTCGTTCTGGTGGCTCTGGGACAAAGTGCCAAGGCCTTGAGTTGACATGGGATCTCTTGCAGATGGGTCACAATGCTTGTTTCTTACCAGGGAGAACTTAGAATGTGCTGGTTGCTAAGGTGCCATGCAGGATTCTCCTACCCTGAGGGTTTGGCACAGGTCGAAGAGCATGGTATTCTTCTGGGGACAGGGGATGTTCTGTCGTGTGGCTCAGAGACCACATGATGTGTCATAGATTGGTATTTCAGAACAGGCCCCTGAGGACAGATGCCTGAAAACCTAATGGGGTTCCATTGAGAGCCTACTGGCATTTTAGGTTCAATCGTCTATCTCACGATCATTGACTTGGCTATTTCCCTGGATGTAGGTGATAAGGGTGTTTTAGACTGCACATTTCCATCCCGAGTGGCCGGCAATATTGGTGTGGGCTCAGGGGCCACACAGGTTTCTCCTAATTTGGAAGGTTTGGGCAAATCTGATATGCACAGTGTCCTTGGGGTTGGCAGCCAGAGTTCTGTGGTGTGGCTCCAGAGATCACATTCTGGTGGGCATGTGAGCCATGGTTTTGGGAGAGAAGTCTGCAAACACAAATACAAATTAGGGTGAGTGGCGAGGTGATCACAGGCCCAATGCGTAGACCTGGAGGGAAGCTCCTCATGAACTATAATTAGGGAGACTGGAAGGCAGTAGCACAGGCTTTTCTCTTTGGATTGTGTGTCCAGCATGGCCTTGGAATGCAGGTGTGGTCTCATGGGTCCATGGGAGTCTTTTCCTCTCTATGGATCCTGGTGACTCTCCATAGTTTGGTGGCTTTTTCGGGGAAGGGGAGAGTGATGTTTTCCACCTTATGGGTGCCCCAAAACAGGGATTCCAGAGACGGGCTCTGGTGCATGGCATCTGGGACATCACAACAAGTGCTAGGATTTGGGCTTAGGGGCATATTAGGCCTGCAATGCGGGTTCATGGTGGTGCAACAGAGAAGGATTGTTTGAAAGCATGCTCAGGCTGAGGGTCACAAGGCCTGTTTGCCTCCAGGGCATCCCTGAGGAGTTTGTGTGGTCTCACTGGACTTGTAAATGACTCCCCCTTTCAGGGTTGAACACCCATCCTAACAGCCAAGTTTCCTGATATGAAGAAGGAGGAGTTCTCTATTGTGCTTCAGGATGCCCCATTATCAGGGATTCCAGCAAAGGTCTGGGGACAGGTGCCTGAATACCAAGGATGGGTAGAGATGAAATACTTGAGCCATGGCAATCCCAAATGCTAGATGTGGGGCTCAAACTCTGGTGACTGACACTAGGTCTGGGCTCAGGCTCTGTCAAACACAGCACTAGTGGCCAGGGCAACCTATAAATCAGGGTCCCTCCGATATAGGGCCGAGCAGATTGATCCTCATGTGGGGTTTCTGGCCAGACTCACCAGGCACTTGTTTCTATCGGGAAGGCAGAATGCTGTGTTGTGTCTCCATAATTCGCTATCAAGAAGGCTTGGGGACCAGTCGGGTGAGGAAGGAATTGTAAACACAAGCTACAGTTCAATTCACTGCCAAGTGGAAGGCAGTTCCTGTGTCCAGCAGCTTTTTCGAGATATCCAGCAGCTTAGTAAGGGAGGACGTCGGATATTTGCTCACACTGGAGTTTGTGTCTATGATGACTGACAAATGGAGGGGTGGCGTCAAGAAGCCATGGAGGGATTTTCACGTTGAGACTCATGAGCTGCTCCAAATAGCAAGGTTTCATTCTACTGGACAGGTGGAGTGTGGTTTATTTGCTCCAGGGTCCCCCATGTGGAAAGTTTGGGTAGCAGAGCTCTACCGCATGGATGCCTGGAATGTTCAACTTCATTGACCATTGCAACTGAAGAACATGGCAGCTTTATTCTGGTGTCTCTGTAGCAAAGTACCAAGTCCTTGATTTGACATGGAATCTCTTGCAGATGGGCCAAACAGCTGGTTTGTTACCAGGTAGATCTTAGAATGTGCTGGTGGCTTAGTAGTTGTGCAGGAATCTACTACTCTGGGATTTTGCACAGATTGTAGGGCACGGTTTCCTTCTGGGGACAGGAGATGTTCTGTTGTGTGGCCCAGGCACCACATGTTGTATCATAAGTTCGCATTCTAGAACAGGCCTCTGAGGACACATGTCTGAAAACCGAATCAATGGTTCCAATGACGTCCTAGGGGCATGTTAGGTTCATTATTCTGACTCAGGACCATTGACTTGGCTGTGTTCCTGGATGTAGGGGATCAGGGTATTTCAGACTGTGCATTTGTGTTCAGAGCGGCCGCCGAAATTGGGGTAGGCCCAGAGGCCTTGTAGGTTTCTCCTAATCTAGACAGTTTGGGCAACTGTGATGGAAACAGTTTCCTTGTGGATGGCAGGGACAGTCCTGCAGTGTGGATCCAGAGACCCCATCCTGGAGGGCATGTGTGCCATGGTTTTGGTAGATAAGTCTGCAAACACAAATTCGAATTAGGGTGAGTGGCGAGGTGATCACAGGCCCAATGCATATACCTTGAGAGCAGCTAATCTGGAACTGTAATTAGGGTGAATGGAAGGCAGTAGCACAGGCTTTTCGCTCCGGATTGTGTGTCCAGGATGGCCTCGGAATGCAGGTGTGTTCTCATGGGTCCATGGGAGACATTGCCTCTCTATGGATCCTGGTGGCTCCTCATAATTTGGTGACATTTTTGGGGAAGGGATGAGTGCTGTTTTCCATCTGAAGGGTGCACCAAAACAAAAATTCCAGAGATGGTCTCTGGGTCTGGGCACCTCGAAAATCCCACCAAGCTTTATGATTTGAACCTACAGGCATACCAGGCCTGAAATGAGGGATCATTGTGGTGAATCTGAGAGGGATTTTTTGAAAGCATGCTCAGGGTGAGGGTCACAATGCCTGTTTGTGCCAAGGGTAGTCCTCAGGAGTGTGTGTGGTGTCATTGATGTTGTAACTGGCTCCCCCTTTGAGGGTAGAACACCCATCCCAAAAGCCAGGTTTATTGCTATGGGGAAAGAAGAGTTCTCTATTGTGCTTCAAGTTCCCTAATTGGCAGGGATCCCTGCCAAGGTCTGGGGACAGGTGCCTGAATATCAAGGATGGGTAGAGATGACATACTTGGGCCATGGCAATCCCAAATGCTAGATATGGGGCCTGCTCTCTAGTGGCTGAAACTCAGTCGAGCTCAGGCTCTGTCAGACACGGCACTAGTGGCCATGGCAGCCTATAAATCGGTGTTGACTCGAGGGCCGACCTGATTGATCCTCATGTGGGTTTTCAGGGCAGACTCACCAGGCATTTCTTCATTCGATGGGGAAGGCAGAATGCTGCGTTGTGGCCCCAGATTTCCCTATCAAGAGGGCTTAGGGACCAGTCAGGTGAGGATGGAATTGTAAACACAAGCTATGGTTCAATTCAGTGCCAAGTGGAAGGCAGTTCCAATGTGCAGTGGTTTATTCAAGACATCCAGCACTGGGATAAGGGTGCATGTCAGATGTTTGCTTAGACTGGAGTTTGTGTCTATGATGACCGACCAATGGAGTGGTGGCATCAAGAGGCCATGGAGCAGTTTACAAGCTCAGGCCTGTGAGTTGATCCAAACATAAGGTTTCCTTCCACTGGACAGGGGAGGTCTGGTTTGTTTACACCAGGTTCCCCCATGTGCAAAGTTTGGGTAGCATAGTACTCGCATGTGGATACTGGAAAGCACACCTACATTAACCATTGCACCTAAGGAACATGGCAGGTTCTTTCTGGTTGCTCTAGGGCAAAGTACCAAGGCCTGGATTCTAATGAAGTTGGGTCACAATGCAGTTTTGTTACCACGGAAATCTTACTATGTACTGGTGGCTAAGGGGCCATGTATGATTAGTCTATCCTGATGGTTTGACACCGGTCGAAGAACACGGTTTCTTTCTGGGTATCGGAGATGTTCTGTTGTGGGGCTCACGGACCAAATGTTGTATCATAAGTTGGTATTCCAGAACAGGCCTCTGAGGACAGATGCCTAAAAACTTCATCTAGGGTTCCAATGAAGTCCAAGGGGAATTTCAGGTTGAATCATTAGACTCAGGACCATTGACTTCGGTGTCTGCCTATATGTAGGCAACCAGGGTGTTTCTGACTGTGCCTTTGTGTACAGAGTGGCCTCCAATATTGGGGTGGGCTCTGGGGCCTTGCAGGTTTCTCCTAATCTTGAAGGTTTAGGCAAATTTGTGGGCACGGTTTCCTTGGGGGTGGCAGGCACAGTCCTGTGGTGTGGCTCCAGAGACTCCATCGTGGAGGGCATGTAAGCCATGGTTTTGGGAGAGAAGTCTGCAATCACAAACTCGGATTAGGTTGAGTTGCGAGGTGATCGTAGGCCCAATGCATAGACCTGGAGGGCAGATCGTCAGGAACTGTAAATCACGTACCTCGAAGGCACTAGCACTGGCTTTTGTATCTGGATTGTGTGTCCATGATAGCCTTGGAATGCAGGTGTGTTCTAATGTTTCCATGAGAGTATTTTCCTCTCTACGGATCCTGGAAGCTCCCAATAGTATGGTGGCTTTCTCGTTTGAATGGAAGAGTGCTGTTTTCAATCTTAGATGTTCCCCAAAAAGGGATTCCAGAGAAGGGCTGTGAGTCTGGGTGCTTGGAAAATCCCACCAGGATTAGGATTTGGGCCTAGGGGAGTACCAGGCCTACAATGTGTGACTTGGAGGTACAACTGAGAGCGTTTGTTTGAAAGCATGCTAGTCTGAGTGTCACAATGCCTGATGTGATTAGGGCAGCCCTTATGAGTGGGAGTTGTCTCCTTGGCCATGCAGCTGGCTACCACTTTAATGTAGGACACCCATCCCAACTACCAGGATTCCTGCCATGGAAAAGGAAGAATTCTCTATTGTGCCTCAGGTTCCCCCATTAGCAGGTATTCTAGCAAATGTCTGGGGACAGATGCCTGAATACCAAGGATGGGTAGAGATGAGGGACCTGAGACATGGCCAGTCTCACATGCCTGACTCTCTGAGTAGCTGACATGAATTGAGCACTCAGGCTCTGTCAGAAACAGAACTAGTGGTCAGGGCTGAGTATGAATCAGGGATCCCTCAAGGGCTGAGCAGATTGATCCTCATGCAGAGTTTCTGGGCAGAATCACCATGCCCTTCTTCTTTCTAAGGGGAAGGCAAAAAGCTGCGTTGTGGCCCCAGAATTCCCTATCAAGCGGGCTTGGGGACCAGTAGGGTGAGGATGGAATTGTAAACTCAAGCTAAGGTTCAATTCAGTGCCAAGCAAAAGGCAGTTCCATTGTGCAGTGTCTGATTCCAGATATCCAGCACCTGAGTAAAGGTGAAAGTCAGACATTTCCTCATGCTGGAGTTTATGTCTATGATGACCGATGAATGGAGGGGTGGCGTCAAGAGGCCATGGAGGATTTCACATGCTGGGGCTTGTGAGATGCTTCAAACAGCAAAGTTTCCTTCTACCACACAAGGGGAGTCTGGTTTATTTGCTCCAGGGTCCCCCATGTGGAAAGTTTGGGTAGCAGAGCACTCCCACGTGGATGCCTGAAAAGCACACCTCCATTAAAATTGCAGCTGAGAAACATGGCCAATTCGTTCTGGTGGCTCTTGGGCGAATTACCAAGGCCTGGAGTTGACATGAAGTCTCATGAAGATGGGTCAGAATGCAGGTTTGTTACCATGGAGACCTTACAGTGTGCTGGTGGCTAAGGGACCATGTAGGATTCATCTACCCTGAGGGTTTGACACTGGTCAAAGGGCACGGTTTCCTTCTCGGACCAGAGATGTTCTGATGTGGGGCTAACGGACCAAATGTATCATAATTTGGTATTGCAGAACAGGCCTCTGAGGATAGATGCGTGAAAATTTAATCTAGGGTTCCAATAAAATCCTAACGGAATGTCAGGTTCAATCCTCTGACTCAGTATCATTGACTTCAAAGTCTGCCTAGATGTAGGTGATCAGGGTGTTCCAGACTGTGCATTTGTGTACAGAGTGGCAACCAGTATTGGGGTGGGCTCAGGGGCCTTGCAGGTTTCTCCTAATCTGGAAAGATAGGGCAATTTGATGGGCACAGTTTCCTTGGCAATGGTGGGCACAGTCCTGTGGTGTGGCTCCAGAGACCCCATGCTGGAGGGCATGAGAGCCATGGTTTTGGGAGGGAAGTCTGCAAACACAAATGCGGGTTAGGTTTAGTGGCGAAGTGATTGTAGGCCCAATGCATACTCCTGGAGGGAAGCTCCGTGTGAAATGTAAATCGCATGCCTCAAAGGAGGTAGCACAGGCTTTTTTATCTGGATTGTGTATCCACGATGGACTAAGAATGCAGGTGTGGTCTCAGGTGCCCATGGGTGATATTTCCTCTCAAGTATCCTGGCGGCTCCTTATAATGTGGTGGCTTTCTCAGAGAGGAAAGAGTTCTGTTTTCCATATTAAGGGTGTCCCATAACAGGGATTGCAGAGAAGTGCTCTGGCTCTGGGCACCTGGAAATACCCACCAAGGGTTATGATTTGGGCATAGGGGCTTACCAGGCCTCCAATGCAAGTCCTGGAGATACAACTGAGAGCGTTTGTTTGAAAGCATGCTCAGGCTGAGGGTCACTATGCAAGCTTTTGCATAGGGTGGCCCTCAGGAATGGGGGTGGTCTCAATGGCCATTCAGTAGGCTAACACTCTGAGTGTTGGACACCCTTCCGAACTTACAGGAATCCTGCCATGGGGAATGAGGATTTCTCTATTGTGATTCAGGTTCCCTCATTGGTAGGGATTCCAGGAAAGGTCTGGGACACATGCCTGAATACCAAGGATGGGTAAAGATGACGGCTCTGTTCCATGGCCAGTCTAACATGCGGGATATGGGCCCCGCCTTCTAGGTGGCTGACACGAGGTCGGGGCTTAGGCTCTGTCAGACACAACACTAGGGGCCAGGGCTGTCTATAATTCAGGGTTCGCTCAAGGGACAAGTAGATTGATCATAATGTGGAGTTTCTGGGCAGACTCACCAGGCCCTTCTTCTTTCTATTGGGAAGGCAGAATGCTGTGTTGTGGCCGCAGAATTCCCTATCATGAGGGCTTGTGGACCAGTAGGGTGAAGATGGAATTGTAAACCCAAGCTATGAATAAATTCAGTGACAAGCGAATGGCATTTCCAGTGTGCAGCGGCTGATTCGAATATCCAGCACCTGAGTAAGCGCAGACGTCAGATGTTTGCTCAAGCTGGAGTTTGTGTCTATAATGACCGACAAATGGAGAGGAGTTGAAAAGAGGTCATAGAGGATTTCCCACACTTGAGCTTGTGAGATGCTCCAAACAGCCAGGTTTCCTTCTACAGGACAGGGCAGTCAGATTTGTTTGCTCGAGAGTCCCCCATGTGGAAAGTTTGGGTAGCAGAGCACTCCCACATGGATGCCTGGAAAGCACACTTACACTGAACATTGCAGCTGAGGAACATGGCAGGTTCTTTCTGAAGTCTCTGGGGTGAAGTACCAAGGCCTGTAGTTGACATGGAATCTCATGAAGATGGCTCACAATGCTGGCTTGTTACCAGTGAGATCTTAGAATCTGCTGGTGGCTACGGGCCAAGTAGGATTCATCTACCCTGAGGGTTTGACACAGTTCCAAGAGCACGGCTTCCATCTAGAGAAAGGAGATGTTCTGTTGTGGGGATCAGGGACCATATGTTGTATCTTAAGTTGGTACTCCAGAACAGGTCTCTGATTACAAATGCCTGAAAACCTAATCAGGGGTTACAATGAGGTCATAGGAGCATGTCAGGTTCAATCTTCTGACTGAGAAACACTGACTTGGGTATCTGCCTGGATTCAGGTGATCAGCGTATTTCAGAATGCACATTTGTGTCCAGAGGGGCCTCCAGTATTGGGGTGGGCTCAGGGGCCTTGCAGGTTTCTCCTTATCTCGAAGTTTTAGGCAAATGTGACGGACACATTTTCCTTGGGGATGGCAGGCACAGTCCTTTGGTGTGGCTCCAGAGACCCCATCCTGGAGGAAATATGAGCCATGGTTTCGGGATAGAAGTCTGTAAGCACAAACTCGGGTTAAGGTTAGCGGTGAGGTGATCGCAGGCCCAATGCATAGACCTGGAGGGCAGCTCGTCTGGAACTATAAATTAGTTGCCTTGAAGGTGGTAGCACAGGCTTGTGTATCTGGCTTTTGTGTCCAGGATGGCCTCGGAATGCAGGTGTGGCCTCATGGATCCATGGGAGATTTTTCCTCTCAAGGATCCTAGCGGCTCCCTATACTATGGTGGCTTTCTTGGCGAAGGGGAGAGTGCTATTTTACATCTTAGGGGTGTCCCAAAATAGGGATTCCAGAGACAGGCTGTGTTTCTGGTCCCCTGAAAAATCCCACCAGGTGTTAGGATTTGTGCTTAGGGGCATATCAGGCCTGCAAATTTGGATTCTGGAATGCAACTGAGAGTGTTTGAAAGCATGCTCATGTTGGGGGTCACAATGCCTGCTTGTGTCCAGGGCAGCCCTCATGAGTGGGCGGGTTATCATTGGCCATTCAGCTGGCTACCACTCTGAGGTCTGGAAACCCATCCCAAGAGCCATCATTCCTGCCATGGGGAAGGAGGATTTCCCTATTGTGCTTCTGGTTCCCCCATTGGCAGGGATTTCAGCAAATGTCTGGGGACAGATGCCTGAATCAAGAATGGGTAGAGATGACAGCCCTGGGACATGGCTGGTCTCACATTCTGGAGTTGGAGCCCAGTCTCTGGGTCCTGACACGAGGTCAGAGACGAGGTTCTGTCAGACTCAGCGCTAGTGGCCAGGTAAACCTATAAATGGGGTTCACTCGAGGGTCGAGTAGATTTATCCTCATGTAGTGTTTCTGGGCAGTCTCTCCAGGCTGTTTTTTCTTGCTATGGGGAAGGCAGAATGCTGTGTTGTGGCTTCAGAATTCCCTATCAAGAGAGCTTACTGAACACCAGGGTGAGGATGGAATTGCAAACCCAAGCTACTTTTTTTTTTCAAGATTTTATTTATTTGTCAGAGAGTGAGCGAGAGCAAGCACAGGCAGACAGAGTGGAAGGCAGAGTCAGACGGAGAAGCAGGCTCCCTGCAGAGCAAGGAGCCTGATGTGGGACTCGATCCCAGGACGCTGGGATCATGACCTGAGCCGAAGGCAGCTGTTTAACCAACTGAGCCACCCAGGCGTCCCGCCAAGCTACTTTTAAATTCAGTGCCAAGCATAAGGCAATTCCAGTGTGTAGCAGCTGATTCAAATATCCAGCACTTGAGTAAGTGCAGATGTCAGTTGATTGCTCACGCTGGAGTTAGTGTCTATGATGACCAACAAATGGATGGGTGGCCTCAAGAGGCCATGGAGGATTACCCACCCTCAGGCTTGAGATACTCCATACAGAAAAGATTCCTTTTACCGTACAGGGGAGTCTGGTTTGTTTCCTCCAGGGTTCCCCATGTGGAAAGTTGGTATCAGAGCACTCCCGCTGGATGCCTGGAAAGTACACCTACATTGACCATGGCAGCAGAGGAACATGGCAGTTTCATTCTGGTGGCTCTGGGCCGAAGTACCAAGGGCTGGAGTTGTCATGGAGTCTCATGAAGATGGGTCACAATGCTGGTATGTTGTCAGGGAGATCATAGAAAGTGCTGGTTGCCAGGGGGCCTTGAAGGATTCATCTACCCAGAGTGTTTGACACAGGTCCAGAGCACAGCTTTCTTCTAAGGACAGGAGATGTTCTTTTGTGTGGCTCAGTGACCATATTGTATCATACATTGATATTCAGAACAGCCTTCTGAGTACAGATACCTGAAAACCTATTCTAGTGTTCCAGTGAATCCTAGGAGCATGTCAGGTTCAATCTTCTGTCTGAGGACCATTGACTTGGATATCAGCCTGGATGTAGGTGATATGGTGTGTCAGACTGTGCATTTGCGTCCAGAGTGGCCTCCAATATTGGGCTGGGCTTAGGGGACTTGCAGGGTTCTCCTAATCTAGAGGGTTTGTTTAATAGTGACAATCACAGTTTCCTTTGGGAAGACAGGTACAATCCCGTGGTGTGGCTCCAGTTATCACAAACTGGAGGGCATGTGAGCCACGGTTTTGGGAGGGAAGTCTGAAAACACAAACTTGGGTTAGGGTTAGTGGCAAGGTTATCACAGGCCCAATGCATAGACATGGATGGCAGCTCTTCAGGAACTGTTAATCGGGTGACTCAAAGGCAGAATCACAGGCTTTTTTCTCTGTATTGTGTGCAGGATGGCCTCAGAATGCAGTTGTGGCCTCATGGGTCCATGGGAGATTTTTCCTCTCTAAGGATCCTGGTGGCTCCCAATAGTTGGTGGCTTTTTCGGGGAAGGGAAGAGTGCTGTTTTTCATGTTAGGGGTGACCCAAAATATGGATTCCAGAGACGGACTCTGGGTTTGGTCCCCTGGAAAATCCCACCAAGTGTTAGGATTTGGGCCTAGTGGCTTACCAGGCCTGCATGCAGGATCCTGGAGGTGCAACTGAGAGGTCTTGTTTGAAATCATTCTCAGGCTGAGGGTCACAATACTTGCTTATGCCCAGGTGGCCCTCATGAGTGGGCGTGGTCACATTGGCCATGCAGCTGGCTCCCACTTTGAGGGTTGGACAACCATCCCAACAGCCAGAATCCTGCCATGGGGAAAGAGGAGTTCTCTATAGTGCGTCAGGTTCCCCCATTAGCGGGGATTCCAGCAAAGGTCTGGGGACAGAGGCCTGAATACCAAGGATGGGTAAAGATGATGGACATGGGCCATGGCCAGTATCAAATTGTGGATATGGGCCCCGATCACTGGGTGGCTGACACTAGGTCTTGGCTCAGGCTCTGTCAGACACAGCACTAGTGCCCAGGGCAGCCTATAAATTGGGGTTCCCTCGAGTGCCGAGCAGATTGATCCTCATGTATGGTTTCTGGGCAGACTCACCAGGCCCTTCTTGTTTGTAAGGGGAAGGCAGAATGCTGTTTTGTGGCTCTAGAATTCACTATCAAGAGGGCTTGTGGACCAGGAGGCTGAGGATGGAATTGTAAACCTAAGCTATGGTTACATTCTGTATCAAGCGAAAGAAATTTCCAGTGTGCAATGTTTGAATCCAATATTCAGCACTTGAGTGAGGGTGGATGTCAGATATTTGCTCATGCTGGAGTTTGTGTCTATGATGACACAAAAATGGAGGGGTGGCGTCAAGAGGTTATGGAGGATTTCCCAATCTGGTGTTTTTGAGATGCTCCAAACAGCAAGGTTTCCTTCTACCAGACAGGGGCAGTCTGATTTGTTTCCTCCATGGTTCCCCATGTCGAAAGATCAGATAACATAGATCTCCCACATGGGTGACTGGAAAGCACACCTTCATTGACCATGACAGCGAAGGAACATGGCATCTGGTGGCTTTGAGGCGAAGAAATAAAGACTGGATTGGACATGGAACCTCATGAAGATGGGTCAAAATGTTGGTTTGTTACCAGGGAGATCTTAGAATGTGCTGGTGGTTAATGGGCCATGCAGGATTCATCTAGCCTGAGGATTTGACACAGGCCCAAGAGCCCGGATTGCTTCTGGGGGCAGGAGATATTCTGTTGTGGGGCTCAGCGGCCATATGTTGTATCATAAATTGGTAATCCAGAACAGGTCTCTGAGGACAGAAGCCTGAAAACCTAATAAAGGGTTTGAATGAGGCCCTAGGGGAATGTCATTCAATCTTCTGACTCAGGATCATTGACTCTGGTGTCTGACTGGATGCAGGTGATGAGGGTGTTTCAGACTGTGCATTTGTGTCCAGAGTGGCATCCAATAATAGGGTTGGCTCAGGTTCCTTGCAGGTTTCTCCTTATATGGGGTTTTTGGACAACTGTGATGGGCAGTTTCCTTGGGGATTGCAGGAACTGTCCTGTGGTGTGACTCCAGAGACCCCATCCTGGAGGACATGTGCGCCATGATTTTGAGAGAGAAGTCTGCAAACACAAACTTAGGTTAGGGTTAGTGGCAAGGTGATCATAGTCCCAATCCATAGACCAGGAGGGCAGCAAGTCTGGAACTGTAAATCACGTAACTCAAAGGTGGTAGCACAGGTAATTGTATCTGGATTTAATTTCCAGAATGGCCTTTATTGCAGGTGTTGTCTCAAGGGTCCATGGGAGATTTCTCCTCTCAAGGATCCTGGCGGTTCTCAATAGTTTGTTGGATTTCTCCGGGAAGGGATGAGTACTGTTTTCCAGCTTAGGCGTGCCCCAAAACAGGCATTCCAGAGATGAGCTCTGGGTCTAAGTGCTTGGAAAATCCCACCAAGGGTTAATATTTAGGCCTAGGGCCATACCAGGCCTGCAATGCGGGATCCTGGAGGTGCAACTGAGAGCGTTTGTTTGAAAGTATGGTCAAGCTGAGGGTCCCAATGCCTGCTTGTGCCCCGGAGGCCATCAGGATTGGGCGATGTCTACTCAGCCATGCAGCCAGTTCCCATTCCTAGGGTTGGACACCCATCCAAAAGCCAGGATTCCTGCCATGGCGAAGGATGAATTCTCTATTGTGCTTCAGGTCCCCCCATTGGTAGGGATTCCAGCTAAGATCTAGGGGACAGATGCCTGAATACCAAGGATGGGTAGTAATGACAGCCCTGGGCCATGGCCGGTCTCACATGGTTAATGTGGGCCCCACCCTCTGGGTTGCTGACACGAGGTAGGGGCTCAGGCTCTGTCAGACACAGCACTAGTGGCTAGGGCAAACTATAAATAGGGGTTCCCTCCTGGGATGAGTATATTGATCTTCATGTGCAGTTTATGGGCAGACTCACCAGGTCCTTCTATCTATGAAGAAGGCAGAATGTTGCGTTGTGGCTCCAGAATTCCCTATCAAGAGATATGGCAGACCAGTAGGGTGAGGATGAAATTGTAGTCTGAAGCTAGGCTTAAATTCATTGCAAAGCGAAAGGCAGTTCCAGTGTGCCGCAGCTGATTCCAATATCAGCACCTGAATATGGGCGGATGTCAGATGTTTGCTCAGGCTGGAGTTTGTGTCTACGATGACCAACAAATGGAGAGGTGGCGTCAAGAGGCCATGGAGGATTTCCCACCCTGGGGCTCAGGGGCCATAATTTGTATCATAAGTTGGTATTCCAGAAGAGGCCTCTGAGGACAGGTGCCTGAAAAGTTAATCCCTCTTCCAATGAGGTCCTAGGGCCATGTCAGGTTCAATTATCTGACTCAGGACCATTGATTTGGGTGTCTGCCTGGATGGAGGTGATCAGGGTGTTTCAGACTGTGCATTTGCATCCAGAGCAGCCTCCAATATTGGGATGTGCTCAGGAGCCTTACGGGTTTCTCCTAATCAGGAGGGTTTGGGCAACTGTGATGGGCCCAGTTTCCTTGGGGATGGCAAGCACAGTCTTGTGGTGTGACTCTAGGGGCCCCATCCTGGAGGACATGTGAGCTATGGTTTTTAGAGAGAGATCTGCAAACACAAACTCGGGATAAGGTTAATGGAGAGGTGTTCACAGTCCCAATCCAAAGATCTGGAGGGCAGCACGTCAGGAACTGTAAATCAGGTGACTCGAAGCCAGTAGCACAGTCTCTTGTATCTGGATAGCATATCCACGCTGGCCTCGGAATACAGGTGTGGACTCATGGGACCATGGGAGATTCTTCTTCTCAAGGATCCTGGGGGATCCCATTAGTTTGGTGGCTTTCTCAGGGAAGTGAAGAGGGCTGTTTTCCATCTTAGGGGTGCCTCAAAACAGGGATTCCAGTGACGGGCTCTGGGTATGTGCACATGGAACATCCCACGATGTGTTAGGATTTGGGCTTAAGGGCATATCAGGCCTGCAATGCAGGATCCTGGAGGTGCAACTAAGAGCATTTTTTTGAAGGCTTGATCAAGCTGAGGGTTACAATGGCTACTTGTGCCCAGGGAAGCCCTCATGAGTGGGCATTGTCTCCTTGGCCATGCAGCTGGCTCCCACTTTGAGGTTTGGACACTCATATCAACAGCCAGGATTCCTACTATGGGGAAGGAGGAGTTCTCTATTGTGCTTTAGGTTACCCCATTGGTAGTGATTACATAAAAGGTCTGGGGACAGGTGCCTGAATACCAAGGATGGGTAGAGATGATGGACTTGGGCCCTGGCCAATCTCACATGCTGGATATGGGCTCATATCTCTGGGTGCCTGAAACTAGGTCTTGGCTCAGGCTCTGTCAGACACAGTACTACTACTAGTACTAGTAGTAGTGCCCAGGACAGCCTATAAATCAAGGTTCCATCGAGTGCCAAGTAGATTGAACCTCATGTGGAGTTTCTGGGAAGATTCACCAGGCCCTATTTCTTTCTAGTGGGAATGGAGAATGTTGCCTTGTGGCTCCAAATTCCCTCTCTAGAGGGCTTGCAGACCAGGAGGCTGAGGATGGAATTCTAAACCCAAGCTATGGATAAATTCAGTGTCAAGTGAAACGCAGTTCTAGTGTGCAGTGGTGGAAAAGAAAGTGCAGAATCTAAATAACGGCAGATTTCAGATGTTTTCTCATGCTGGAGTTTTTGTCTATGATGACTGACAAATGGAGGGGTTGTGTCAAGGGCCATGGAGGATTTCTCCTGCTGGTGCTTCTGAGATGCTCCAAACAGAGGGTTCCCTTCTACTGGTCAGTGGCAGTCTGGTTTGTTTGCTCCAGGGTCCCTTATGTGGAAAGAATAAGTAGAAGAGCACTCCCACATGGATGCCTGGAAAGCACACCTCCACTGACCATATCAGGTGAGGAACATGGCAGGTTCATTCTGGTGGCTCTGGGGCGAATTACCAAGGACTTGAAGTGACATGGAATCTCATGAAGATGGATCACAATGCTGTTTGTTTGTTACCAGAGAGATCTTAGAATGTGCTGGGGGCTAAGGGGCTGTGCATAATTCATATACCCCGACCCTTGACACAAGTTGAAGAGCACGAATTCCATCTGGGGACAGGAGATATTCTATTGTGGGGTTCAGGGACCAATCTTCTGACTCAGGACCATTGACTTGGGTGTCTTCCTGGATGGAGGTGATCAGGGTGTTGCACACTGTGCATTTGTGTCCAAAGTGGCCTCCAATATTGGACTGGGCTCAGGGGACTTGCAGGTCTCTCCTAATCTGGAGGGTTTGGGCAACTGTGATTGACACAGTTTCATTGGGGATAGCAGGATCTTTCCTGTGGTGTGGCTACAGAGACCCATCATAGAGGGCATGTGAGCCATGGTTTTGGGAAAGAAGTCTGCAAACACAAACTTGGGGTAGGGTTAATGGCGAGGTGATCACAGGCCCAATGCATAGGTCTGTAGGGCAGCTCGTCTGGAACTGTAAACCAGGTGATTCGAAGGTGGTAGCACAGTCTCTTGTATCTGGATTGTGTGTCCAGGATGGCCTCGAAATGAAGGTGTGGTCTTATGGAGCCCTGGGAGATTTTTCCTCTCTATGCATCCTGGAAGCTCCTAATAGTTTTCTCAGGGGAGGGAAGATTGCTGTTTTCCATCATAGGGGTGCTTCAAAACAGAGATTCCAGAGACGGGCTCTGGTTATGTTGGCATGGAAAATCCCACGAAGTGTTAGGATTTGGTCCTAAGGGCATACCAGGCCTGCGATGCGGGACCCTGCAGAAACAACTGAAAGCATTTGTTTGAATGCATGCTAAGGTTGAGGGACACAATGCCTGCTTTGGCCCAGGCGGCCCTTATGATTGGGCGTTGTCTCATTGGCCATGCACCTGGTTCTAATTCTGAGGGTTGGGCACCCATAGCAACAGCCAGGCTTCCTGCGATGGGGAAGGAGGAGTTCTCAATTGTGCTTCAGATTCCCCCACTGGTAGGGATTCCAGCAAAGGTCTGGGATAGTTTCCGGAATACCAAGGATGGGTAGAGATGACTGGGCCATGGCCAGTCCCACATCCTGGATAAGGGCCCCACACTCTGGGTGGCTGACACGAGGTTGGGGCTCAGGCTCTCTCAGACACAGCGCTAGTGGCCAGCGCAAAGTATAAATCGGGGTTCCCTCGAGGGCCAAGTAGATTGATCTTCATGGGGAGTTTCTGGGCAGACTCACCAGGCCCTTCTTTCTATGGGGAAGGCAGAATGTTGCGTTTTGTCTCCCTAATTCCCTCTCAAGAAGACTTGCGGTCCAGTAGGGTGAGGATGGAATTGTAAACCCAAACTATGCAAGAATACAGTGTCAAGTGAAAGGTATTTCCAGTGTGCGTGACTGATTCGAATATCCAGCACCTGAGTAAGAGCAGATGTCAGATGTTTGCTCATGCTGGAATTTGTGTCTATGATGACTAACAAATGGAGTGTTGGCATCAAGAGAATGTGGAGGACTTCCCAGGCTGGGGCTTGTGAGATGCTCCAAACAACCAAGGTTTCCTTCAACCTGACAGGAGCAGTCTTATTTGTTTGCTCTAGGGTTCCCTATGTGGAATTTTTGTGTAGCAGAGAACTACCTCTTGGATGCCTAGAAAGCACACGTCCATTGACCTTTGTACCTGAGGAACATGGCAGATTCGTTTCATGGCTCTTGGGCAAAGTACCAACACCTTGAGTTGGCATCAAGTCTCAGGAAGCTGGGTCACAATGCTGGTTTGTTACCAGGGAGATCATAGAAGGTGCTGGGGCTAATGGGTCATGCAGGATCCATCTACCCTGAAAGTTGGACATAGATCCAAGAGCACATTTTCCTTCTGGAGACAGGAGATGTTCTGTTGTGGGAATCAGGGACCACATGTTGTATCATAACTTGGTATTCCAGAACAGGACTCTGAGAACAGATGTCTGAAGACCCAATCTAGGGTTCCAGTGAAGTCCTAGGGGCATGTCAGGTTCAATCATCTGACTCAGATCCATTGACTTGGCTTTCTGCCTCGATGGAGATGCTCAGGGTGTTTCAGACTGCACGTTTGCATCCAGAGCAACCGCCAATATTGGGGTGGGTTCAGGGGCCTGGCAGGTTTCTCCTAATCTGGAGGGTTTGGACAACCTGATGGGCACAGTTTTCTTGGGGATGGCAGGAACTTTCCTGTGATGTGGCTTGAGGGACCACATCTTGGTGGGCATGTAAGCCATGGTTTTGGGAGAGAAGTCGGCAAACACAAACTGGGGTTAGGGTTAGTGTCGAGATGATCATAGGCCCAATGCATAGACATGGATGGCAGCTCGTCAGGAAATGTAAATAGGATGACTCGAAGGCGGTAGCAAAGACTTTTCTCTCTGGATTGTGTGGACAGGATGGCCTCGGAATGCAGGTTTGTTTTCATGGGTCCATGGGAGATTTTTTCTCTCTAAGGATCCTGGCGGCTCCCAATAGTTTGGTGCCTTTCTCAGGGAAGAGAAGAGTGCTGTTTTCCATCTTAATGGTGCCCCAAACAGGGATTCTCAGACGGACTCTGGGTCTGGGCACCTGGAAAATCCCACCAAGGGTTAGGATTTGGGCCTAGGGGCATACCAGGCCTGCAATGCTGGTACTGGAGGAGCAACTGAGAGTGTTTGTTTGAAAACATGCTCAGGCTGAGGATCACCATGCCTGCCTGTGCCCATGTCGGCCCTCAGGAGTGGGCATGGTCTCCTTGGCCATGCAGCTGGCTCCCACGCTGTTGGACAACCATCCCAACAGCCAATATTCCTGCCATGGGGAAGGAGGTGTTCTCTATTGTGTTTCAGGTTCGCCATTGGCAGGAATTCCAGCAAAGTTTGGGGGACAGATGACTGGATACCAAGGATGGGTACAGATGATGGCCCAGGGCCATGGCCGATCTTCATGCTAAATATGGGCCCTCACCTCTGGGTGGCTGACACGAGGTCGGGGCTTAGACTCTGTCAGACACAGCACTAGTGGTCAGGGAAATCTATTAATCAGGGTTGCCTCGTGGTCTGAGTAGATTGATCCTCATGTGCAGTTTCTGGGCAGACTCAACAGGTCCTTCTTCTTTCTATGTGGAAGGCAGAATACTGCGTTGTGGCTCCAGAATTCCCTATCAAGAGATATTGTGGAGCAGTGTGGTGAGGATAGAATAGTAATACAAAGCTATGGTTAAGTTCAGTGAAAAGCAAAAGGCAGTTCCATTGTGCAGCTGCCGTTTCGAATATCCAGCACTTGAGTAAGGGTGGATGTCAGATGTTTGCTCACACTGGAGTTTGTGTCTGTGATTACCCACAAATGGAAGGGTGGCGTCAAGAGGCCATGGAGGATTTCCCATGCTGGGGCTTGTGAGATGCTCCAAATAGCAAAGTTTCTTTCTACCGGACAGGAGAAGTCTGGTTTGTTTTCTCTGGTTTCTCCATGTGGAAAGTTTTGTAGCAGAGAACGCCACAGGGATGCCTGGAAATCACCCCTCCATTGACCATTGCAGCTGAGGAACATGGCAGGTGCATTCTGGTGGCTCTGGGGCAATATATCGAGACCTTGAGTTGACATGGAGTCTCATGAAGATGGGGCACAATGATGGTTTGTTACCAGGAATATCATAGAATGTGCTGGTTGCTAAGGGGCCATTCAGGATCCAAATACCCTTAGGGTATGACACAATTCCAGGAGCATGGCTTCCTTTTTGGGGAGGACATATTCTGTTCTGTGGCTCAGGGACTATATATTTTATCATAAGTTGATATTCCAGAGCAGGCCTCTGATGACAGATACCTGTAAACCTAATCTAGTGTGCCAATGAAGTCCTCGGGGCATGTCAGGTTCAATCTTCTGACTCAGGAGCATTGACTTGGGTGTCTGCCTGTATGGAGGTGATCAGGGTGTCTCAGACTGTGCATTTGTGCCCAGAGCGGCCTCCATTATTTTGCTGTGCTCAGGGTCCTTGCAGGTTTCTCCTAATCTAAAGGTATCGGGCAAAAGTGATGGGCACAGTTTCCTTGAGGATCTCAGGCACAGTCTTGTGGTGTGGCTTCAGATGCCAGAACCTGGAGGTCATGTGAGCCATGATTTTAGGAAGGAAGTCTGCAAACACAAACTCAGTTTAGGTTAATGGCAAGGTGATTGCAGGCCCAATGCATAGACCTGGAAGGCAGCTCGTCAGGAACTGTAAATCCGATGACTCAAAGGTGATAGCACATGATATGTATCTGGATTGTATGTCCAGGATGGCCTCGGAATGCAGGTGTGTTCTCATGGGTCTATGGCAGATTTTTCCACTCAAGGATCCTGGTGGCTACCATGAGTTTGGTGACTATCTCGGGGAAGGGAAGAGTGCTGTTTTCCATCTTAAGGGTCCCCCAAAATAGGGATTCCAGAGATGGGCTCTGTGTCTGGGCCCCTGTAAAATCCCACCAGGGTTAGGATTTGGGCCTAGGTGTGTACTAGGCCTGCAATTCGGGGTCCCAGAGATGCAATTGAGAGCGTTTGGTTGAAAGCATGCTCAGGCTGAGGTCACAATGCCTGCTTGTGCCCGGGGAAGCCATCATGAGTGCACATGGTCTCCTTGGCCATGGAGCTGCCTTCCACTTTGAGGGTTGAGCAACTATCCCAACTGTCAGAATACCTTCCATGGGGAAGGAGGAGTTCTCTATTGTGCTTCAGGTTCCCCCAATGGCAAGGATTTCAGCAAAGGTGTGGGTACAGATGCCTGAATACCAAGAATAGAAGAGAAGACAGACTTGGGCCATAGCTGGTCTCACATGCTGGATATGGGCCCTGATCTCTCCGTGGCTGACACTAGGTCCTGGCTCCGGCTATGTCAGACACAGCACTAGTGCCCAGGGCAGCCTATGAATCAGGGTTCCGTCTAGCACCGAGACGATTGACCATCATATGGAGTTTCTGGGCAGACTCTCCAGGCCCTTTTTCTTTCTATGGGAAGGCAGAATATTGTGTTGTAGCTCCAGAATTCCCTCACAATAGGGCTTGTGGACCAGTAGACTGAGGATGGAATTGTAAACCCAAGCTATGGCTTAATTCAGTCAAACTAAAGGCAGTTCCAGTGTGCAGCGATCGAATTGAAATCCAGCACCTGAGTAAGGGCGGATGTCAGATGTTTGCTCATGCTGGAGTTTGTGTCTATGATGACTGACAAATGGAGTGGTGGCTTCAAGAGGAAATGGAGAATTTCCCACGCTGGGGCTTGTGAGATGCTCCAAACAGAAGGTTTCCTTCTACCGGACAGGGGCATTCTGTTTTTTTGTCTCAAGGGTCCCAGCCAATTGCAAAGTTTGTGTAGCAGAGCACCCCCGTATGGTTGCCTGGAAACCACACCTCCACTGACCATTGCAGCTTAGGAACATGGCAAGTTCATTCTGGTGGCTCTGGGGCGAAGTACTAAGGGCTTATTTCTACATGGAATGTCATGAACATGGGTAACAATGCTGTTTTGTTACCTGGGAATTCTTATCCTGTCATCTGTACACATCCTTGGTATTAAGGCAACTTTCCACAGACCTTTCCTGTAACCCTGCCAATGGGGGAACCTGAAGCACAATAGAGAACTCCTCTTTCCATTGCAGGAAGCCTGGCTGTTGCAATGGGTGTCCAACCCTCAAAGTGGGATCCAGCTATATGGCCAATGAGACTACGCCCTCTCCTGAGGGCCCCCCTGGGAACAAAGAGGCATGATGACCCTCAGCCTGAGCATGCGTTCAAACAAGCCCTCTCTGTTACACCATTAGGATCCTGCATTGCAGGCCTAAAATGCCCCTAGGCCCAAATCCCAACACTTGGTGGGATATCCGGGCACCCAGACCCAGAGCCCGTCTCTGGAATCCCTGTTTTGGCATAAGCCTAAGTTGGAAAACAGCATTCTTCCCTGTTTTGGAGCACCCCTAAGATGGAAAAGAGCACTCTTTTCTTCTCTGAAAAACCACCAATCTATGGAGATCCACCAGGATCCTTAGAGAGGAAAAGTCTCCCATTGAACCATGAGACCACGTCTACATTCAGAGCCCATCCTGGACACACAATCCAGATAGAAAAGCCTGTGCTACCAGCTTTCAGTCACCCTAATTACAGTTCCTGACGTGATGCCTTCTAGGTCTATGCATTGGACCTGCGATCACCTTGCCACTATCCCTGACCCAAATTTGTGTTTGCAGACTTCCCTCCCAAAACCATGGCTCTCATATCCTCAAGGAGGTGGTCTCTGAAGCCTTACCACAGGACTGGGCCTGCCATCCCCAAGGAAACTGTGCCCATCACAGTTCCCCAAAGCCTCCAAGTTAGGAGAAACCTGCAAGGCCCCTGAGCCCACCCCAATATTGGAAGTGGCTCTGGATGCAAATGCACAGTCTGAAACACCCTGATCACCTACATCCAGTCAGACAACCATATCAATGGTCCTTAGTAAGAAAATTGAACCTGATGGGCACCAAGGACATCATTGGATCTCTAGATTAGATTGCAAGCATCAATCCTCAGAGGCCTGTTCTTGAATACCAAGTCAGGATACAACATATTTACCCTGAGCCACAATACAGAACATCTCCTCTCCCAAGATGGAAACTGTGCACATCGACCTGTGCCAAACCCTCAGCGTGGCCCATAGCCACCAATACATTCTAAGACCTCCCTTGTAACAAACCAGTTTTGGGACACATCTGTAAGAGATTCCAAGTCAACTCAAGGCCTTGGTACTTGGCACCAGAACCACCAAAACGAACCTGTCATGTTCCTCAGCTGCAATGGTCATTGGACGTGTGCTTTCCAGTCATCCATGCGGGAGGGCTCTGCTACGCAAACTTCCACTTGAGGGACCCTGGAGGAAAAAAAAAAACAGACTCCTCCTGTCCTTTAGAAGGAAACCTTGTTGTTTGGAGCATCTCACAATCTTAAGCGTGGGTAATCCTCCATTGCCTCCTGAAGCCACCCCTCCATTAGTCGTCATCCTAGACACAAACTCCAGTGTGAGCAAATATCTGACATCTGCCCTTACTCAGGTGCTGGATATCTCGTATAAGCTGCTGCACATTGAAACTGACTTCCGCTTGGCACTCAATTTAAGCATAGCTGGTGTTTACAATTGCATTCTCACCCTATTTGTCCCCAAACCCTCTTGATAGGGAATTCTGGATCCATAAGGCAGCATTCTGCCTGCCCCACAGAAAGAAGTGCTTCGTGAGTCTCGCCAGAAACCCTACATGAGGATCAATTTACTCGGCCCTGGAGAGAACCCCAATATATAGACTTCTCTGGCCACTAGTGCTGTGTCTGACACAGCCTGAGCCCAGACCTCGTGTCAGCCACCCAGAGAGCGGGGCCCATATCCAGCATGTGAGAACGGCCATGGCCCAAATCTGTCATCTCTATGCATCCTTGGTATTCAGGCATCTGTCCCCAGACCTTTGCTGTAATCCCTGCCTATGGGGGAACATGAAGCACAATAGATATTTCCTCCTTCCCCATGGCTGGAAACCTGGCCATTGGAATGTGTGTCCATCCCTCAGTGTGGGAGCCAGAAAATGGACAATGGGACCACGCCCACTCCTGAGGGCCACCCTGGGCACAAACAGGCATTGTAATGCTCAGCCTGAGCATGCTTCCAAACAAGCCCTCTCAGTTGCACCACCAAGATCCTACATTGCAGGCCTGGTCTGCCCATAAGCCCAAATCCCAACCCTTGGTGGGATTTTCCATGCGCCTAGACCCAGAGCCCATCTCTGGAATCCCTGTTTTGGGGCACACCTAAGATCGAAAATAGCAGTCTTCCCATCTCAAAAAGTCATCAAAATATTGGGAGCCGCCAGTATCCTTAGAGGAAAAATCTCCCAAAGATCCATGAGGCCACAGCTACATTCTGAGGTCACCCTAGACACACAATCCAGATATAAAAGCCTGTGCTTCCACCTTCGGGTCATTCCAGTTACTGTTCCTGACGAGTAGCCTTCCAGGTCTACACATTGCCCTGCGATAACCTAGCCACTAAACCTAACCCGAGTTTGTGTTTGCAGACTTCCCTCCCAGAACCATGGCTCACATGCCCTCCAGGGTGGAGTCTCTGGAGCCACACCACAGGACTGTGCTTGCCATCCCCATGGAAATTGTGCATGTCAGTTAACCAAACCCTCCAGAGTTGGTTGAAACATTCAAGACCCCTGTGGCCACCCGAATATTGGAGGTTACTCTGGACATAAGTGCGCAGTCTGAAACTCCCTGATCACCTACATCCTGGCAGACACCCAAGTCAACTTTCCTAAGTCTGAAGATTGAACCTCTCATGCCCCTGGGACTCATTGGAACCCTAGATTAGGTTGTCGGGCATCTGTCTTCAGAGGCCTGTTCTTGAATAGGAACTTATGATATGGCATGTGGTCCCTGAGCCACAAAACACTACATCTCCTGTCCCCAGAAGGTAACCGTGCTCTTCGACCTGTGTTAAACCCTCAGGGTAGGAGAATCTTGCAGGCACCTTAGCCACCAACACATTCTAAGATCTACCTGGTAAAAAAAACCAGCATTGTAACCCATCTTCAAGAGATTCCATGTCAACTCAAGACCTTGGTGCTTCGCCCCAGAAGCACCATAAAGAACCTGCATGTTCCTCAGCTGCATTGGTCAATGGAGGTGTGCTTTCCAGGCATCCATGTGGAAGGGCTCTGCTACCCATACTTTTCACATGGGGGGCCCTGCAGAAAACATACCAGACTCTAACTGTCCAGTAGAAAAAACAACCTTGCTGTTTGGAGCATCTCACATGCATCAGCCTCTTGATGCCACTCCTCCATTCGGTCATCAGAGACACAAACTCCAGTGTGCGTAAACATCTGAAATCCACCTTTACTCAGGTGCTGGATATTTCATTTGTTGGCCACGATAGATACAAACTCTATCATGAGCAGACATCTGACCCTCGCCTGTACTCAGATGCTGGAGATCTCGAAAAAACCACTGCACATTGGAACGGCCATGTTCTCGGCACTGAGATTAAGCATAGATTGTGTTTTCTGCCTTCTGTTCTCACACTCCTCGCCTTCAAGTCCCCCATATTGGGAATTTGGGAGCCACAATGCCTTCTGCCTGCCCACCAGAAAAAAGAGGTGCCCTATGGGTCTGCGTGAAACTCCATATAAGGTTCCACCAGCACAGCCCTCTATAGCACCACAATATCATAGGCCACCTTGTGAACTAATGCTTTGTCTGACACAGCTCGAGCCCCGACCTCCTGGTAGCCACCTAGATAGCGGGACCCATATCTGGCAGGTGTGACCTGCCTTGACCTGAGTCCTTCATCTCAAACCAACCTGGTTATTCACGTACCAGTCCCAGAACATAGCTCAAATTACTGTGCATGGGGGAATCTGAAGCACAAAAGAGTACTCCTCCTTCCACATAGAAGGAAAATTAAATGTTGATATGGTGGTCCAACCCTCATATTGGGATCCAGGTGCATGGAACAAGAGCCAATGCCCACTCAGGATGGGCATCTGGGCAAAAACAGGCATTGTGACCCTTACCCTGAGACCCATTTCCAACAAGTCTCCATGGGAGCTGAACCAAAGCCCCACAGAGCCAGGCAGTCAAGCCTCTAGGCCCAAATACTAAGCCTTTGTAGGGTTATCCAGGCACAGGGACCTATAACCCATCTCTGGAATCCCTGTGTTGACGGAAACTCTGAAACAGTAAACCACGCTCTCTCCTTCCCAGTGAGACACCAAACTCCTGGGTGCTGGGCAGAATCCCCAGAGAGGTAGAATATTCCATGGACACATGAGGACACCCCACCATTCTAAGGCCATCCTAGACACAATCCAGACAGAAAAGCCTTTGCTCCTGCCTCCCAGCCACACGAATTTCAAATCCTGAGGAGCTGCCCTCAGCGTCTGCAGATCGGGGCTGCCATCACCTCCCTCCTAATTGATACACAATTTTGTGTCTGAAGACTTTGGTCCCAGAGCCCTTAACCACATTCCCTGCAGGATGGGGCTGACAGAACCACACTACATCACTGGGCCTGATCTCTGGATGAAATTCTGCCGTCTCAGTTGCACAAACCCTCCAGATTAGGAAAAGCCTGCAACGCCCCTGAGCCCACCCCAATTTCATAGGCCACTCTGGAAAAAATGCACAGTCTGACACAGCCTGAGCATCTACCTCCAGGAAGACTCACAGGTCAAAGTCCCTAAGTCCGAAGGTTGAGGATGACATGCCCCTACAACCTCATAAGAACCCTAGCCTAGATATTCAGGCCTCTGTGCCCAGAGGCCTGGTCTTGAAATCCAACATATGATCCGACATGTGGTCCCTGAGCCATACAAGAGAACCCCTCCTGTCCCGAGAAGGGAACCTGGCTCCTGGGAACTGGGTCTAACCCTCAGGTAGGAAAATCCTGCATGGCCACAGACCCACAACCACATTGTTTTTTTTATATAGATTTAATTTATTTATTTGACATACAGAGATCACAAGTAGGCATAGAGGAAGGCAGAGAGAGAGAGAGGAAGAAGCAGGCTCCCTGCTGAGCAGAGAGCCCGATGCGGGACTCAATCCCAGGAACCTGAGATCATGACCTGAGCCGAAGGCAGCGGCTTAGCCCATTGAGCCACCCAGGCACCCTCACCACCACATTCTAAGGTCTCCCTGGACACCAAGCAGCATTGTGACTCATTAGACTGAGAACATCCGTCAACTTAGATCACTTGGAAATTTGAACAAAAACCAGCAGATCAAGCCTGCAATGTTCCTCAGCTGCAATGGTCATGCAAGGAAGACTTCCCAGGCCCCCATTCAGAGACCTCTGCTGTCGAATCTTTCTATATGGGGACCCTGGAGCCTTGTAAGCGGACTTCCCCTGTCCCACAGTAGGACACCTTGCTGTTTGGAGCAGCTCACAAGGTCCTGCTTGGGAAAATCTCCAAGAATTCTTGAGGCCACCCCACAATTCGTTGACCATCATGGATGCAGACATCTGACCCTCGCCCATACTCAGGTGCTGGAAATCTCGAAACAACCACTGCACAATGGAATGGTCCTGTGGTCGGCACTGAGCTTATCCGTGGCTTGTGTTTTCAGACTTCTGTCTTCAAACTCCTCGCCTACAAGCCCTTCATATTGGGAATTCTGAAGCCACAGTGCAGCTTTCTGCCTGCCCACCAGAAAGAAGTGCCCTATGGGTCTTCGTAGAAACCCACATGAGGATCCTCCTGCACGGCCCTCAATGGCACCCCAATATAATAGACCGACCTCTGCATACATTGTCTATCTGACACCGCCTGATCCCCGACCTCCTGTCAGCCACCCAGATAGTGGACCCCATATCCTCCAGGTGGGTCCAACCTTGGCCCGAGGCCATCATCTTGAAGCAACCTGGATATTCAGGTACCTGTCCCAGACTTAGCTCAAATTCCTGCCCATAGGGGACTCGGAAGCACAAAAGAGTGCTCCTCCTTCCCCATGGCCAGAAAACTGAATGTTGAGATGGCTGTACAACCCTGAGTGGGAACCAGGTGCATGGTCCATGAGACCATGCCTACACAGGATGGGCAGCTGGGCACAAATAGGCATTGTGACCCTCAGAATGAGACCCCTTTCCAAAGATCCCCCTTGGGATCTGGACCAGGATCCCAAATCGAAGCTTTGGTTAAGTTTTCCCAGTGTCTGGACCCAGAACCCATCTCTGGAATCCCTGTTTGGACAGGATCCCAGAGATGGAATACAGTCTTTTCCTCTTCCCCAGAAAGAAATCAAACTCTTGGGTGCCAAGCAGAATCACCAGAGTGGAAGAATATCCCATGGACACATGAGGTCACCCCTCCATTTAGTGGCCATCCTAGACACAAAATCCAGACAGAAAAGCCTGTGCTCCTCCCTCCCAGCCACCTGAATTACAAATCCCGAGGAGCTTCCCTCAGGGTCTTCAGATTCGGACTGCCATCACCTCACTCCTATCTCTTATCCGAGGTTGTGTCTAAAGTCTTTGGTCCCAAAGTCCTGACACACATGACCTCCAGGATGGGGCCTCGAGAAACACATGACATCACTGGCCCTGCTCTCCTGAGGAAACCCTGCCCATCTCAGTTTCCCAAAATGTCCAGATTAGGAGAAAACTGCAAGGCCCCTGACTGCACCCCAATATCATAGGCCACTCTGGAAAAAGTGCACAGCCTGACACAGCCTCAGCACCTACCTCCAGGATGACATGCAGGCCAATGGCACTTAGTCCGAAGATTGAAACTTCCATGGCCCTAAAACCTCATCAGAACCCTAGCTTATGTTTTGAGGTCTCTCTTCCTAGAGGTCTGTTCTGGAAATTCAAGCATATGGTCCAACCTGTGGTCCGTGAGCCATACAAGAGCACACATCCTGTCCCAAGAAGGAAACCTGGCTCCTGGGTACTGGGTCTAATCCTAAGGATAGAGAATCCTCAATGGTCAGAGAGCCGCCACCACATTCTAAGGTCTCCCTGGACACCAAGCAGCATTGGGACCTGTTAGACTGAGAACTTCCATCAACGAAAATCACTTGGAACTTGGAATCAGTGTCATTGGTTCAAGCTTACCCTGTTCCTCAGCTGCAATGGTAACAAGAGATTGGCTTCCCAGGCCTCCATTCAGAGAGCATTGCTATCGAATCTTCCATATGGGGGACCCTGGAGCCCTGTAAGAAGACTTCTGCTGTCCCTTAGTAGGACACCTTGATATTTGGAGCAGCTCACAAGCTCCAGCTTGGAAAAACCTCCAAGAATTCTTGAGGCCTCCCCACCATTTGTTGGCCATCATGGATACAAACTCCAGCGTGAGCAGACATCTTCCCCTCGCCCAGGTGCTGGAGATCTCGAAACAACTGCTGTACATTGGAATAGACATGTGCTCGGCACTGAGCGTAACCGTAGCTTATGTTTTCATACTTCTGTCCTCACACTCCTCGCCTGCAAACCCTCCAACTTGGATATTCTGGAGCCGTAATGCAGCCATCTGCCTGCTCACCAGATAGAAGAAGTGAAGAAAGGGTCTGTGCAAAAATCCCCCATGAGGATCCAGTTGCACAGCTCTCAAAAGCACCCCAATATCATAGGCCGAACTCTCCACGAATGTTCTGTCTGACACAGCTCGAGCCCGAGCTCCTGACAGCCACCCAGAAAGCAAGCCTCATTTTCTGCAGGTGGGTCCTGCCTTGGCCCGAGGACCTCATCTCAAAGTGAACTGGCTATTCAGGCACCGGTCCCAGAACTTAGCTCAAATTCCTGCCCATGCGGGAACCTGAAGCATAAAAAAGTACCCCTCCTTCCCCATTGCAGGAAAACTGAATGTTGAGATGGCAGTCCAACCCTCAGAGTGGGAGCCAAGTGCATATCCCATGAGGTCAGACCCACTCAGCATGGGCATCTGGGCAAAAACAGGCATTGTGACCCTCAGAATGAGACCCATTTCCAACAAGAACACTCGGGAGCTGTACCAGGAAAACATAGAGCAGGACCCTAGGCCCAAATCCTAAGCCTTGTTGTGGTGATCCAGGCTCCAGAACCCAGGACCCATCTCTGGAATGGCTGTTTGGACGGGATCCCTGACTCATAAAACTGCGCTCCTCCCATCCCCCAGAAATACACCAAACTCTTGGGTGCCGAGCAGAATTCCCAGAGAGGTAGAATCTCACATGGACCCATGAGGCCACCCCTCCATTTCGTGGCCATCATAGACAAACAAGTCAGACAGAAAAGACTGTGCTCCTGCCTCACAGCCGTCCGAATTTCATATCTGGAGATGCTTCGCTCAGGGTCTGCAGATTGGGTCTGCCATCACCTCGAGCTTAACTCTTACCCGAGTTTGTGTCTGAAGACTTTTGACCCAGAGTCCTGACCCATATGCCCTCCAGGATGGGGCCTCCAGGAACACACAACAGCACTGGGCCATCTCTCCCAAGGAATGTCAGCCTGTCTCAGTTTCCCAACCCACCAGATTAAGAGAAAATTGCAAGGCCCCTAATACCACCCCAATTCCATAGGAAGCTCCAGAAAAAATGCATAGTCTGACACAGCCTCAGAATATACCTCCAGGAAGACACCCAGGTCAATGGGAAGGGATGAAATGGCCTAACCCATGGCAGGCTCGATGTGCTGGGTGTGAAGCCAACTGTCTCAATGTCTCTCACAAGGTCTGGGCTCAGGCTATGTAAGACAGAGCATAGTGTTTAGGGTAGCCTATGCAATTGGGGTGTTGCCGAGGGCTGAGCAGGTTGATTTTCATTTGGGGTTTCTGAGCAATGCCATAGACAATGTTTTTCTTTGGGGGGCAGGCAGAGTGCTTCGTTCTGGAACCAGAATTCCCAATCATGAGGGCTTTTGGGCCAGGAGTGCTAGGGTAGAGTCTGAAAACAAAAGATAGGGTGAGGTTGGGAGCAGGCACACTCTGCAAAGGCTGAAAGGATATCTCATGCATCTGAAGTCAGGCTGAGGATCAGACGTTGGCTGAGGTTGGATTGTGCCCTTGATAGCACCTTCATGAAGCAGGTGCCTCATGAGGCCAACGAAATTTTCCCACGCTGAGTTTGGAGGTTGCCACAAACCACAAGGTTTCCTTCTGCAAGACAGTCGAGTCCTGTTGAGTGGCTCCAGTACATACCATACGGAAGGACTGAATAGGAGGGTTCAAAGGATGGATCCCTGAACAGCATGCCTCGCATTCCCTTTGGCCATTAACGACAAGATATGTTTGATCTGCTGGCTCTGGGGCAAGCTAACCAGCGGGCTGAGTTGAAATGGCCTCTCCTGAGGATGCGTCATAATGTGTGTTTCTGTCCATGGAGACCTTGGAATGTGATGGTTGTACTGTGGCCCTGCGGAATTCTCCGACCAGAAGGGTTTGATACAGATCCAGTAAGAAAGCACTCCATGTGGAGACGAGAGAGGTTTGGTTTGGAGCCTCAGAAAAACCTAATATGCTGGTATACGAAACCAGTCCTCTGAGGACAGACACATGAAAACTAAAGCTAAGGTTCATATTAGGGCCTAACGGCCTGTCCATTTCAATCTTCTGTCTCTGGGGACACTGTCTGAGAGTCTAAGTGGTGATAATGGCTCAGCTGGTGTCAGAGTGCCCCTTTTATTCCAGGGCAGCCTACACTATCAGGATGGCCTCAGGGGCCTTGGAGCTTTTCCCTAACCTGTAGGGTTGTGGTCAATGGATTGGGCACACTTTCCTTGGAGAGGGCAGGCACAATCTTTCGCTGTGGCTCCAGATGCCCTAGCCTGGAGGGTGTGTGGGTCCAGGCTGTGGGCACAGAAGTCTGAAAACACAAACTCAGCTTATGAGTGGCGCCGAGGGTATGGCAGGCCGGATGTACAGATAGAGAGTGAGCTCCTTGGCTTGTGAATCAAGGGCGAGATTCCTTCAGGCTTTTGTCTCTGGATGCGTCCAGGATAGCCGTAGATTGTAGGGGGTGGCCTCAGTGACTGTGGACAAGTATCCCTCTCTGGGGATTTGTCCCAGCTAACAGGAGTTTGGGGTCATTTTGTGGGAAGGGTGGAGTCGTGTTGTCTGGCTCATGTGTCTCTCCAAGAAAGTGATTCCAGAGCAGAGCCCCAGGAACGGGGGGGAGACTGGAAAACTCAAACACTGGTGAGGATTGGGTGTATAGGGGCTTGGCACACCTCATATGCGGGCTCTTGGTCAAGGCCCTGACAGGCCTTTCTTTGATATTGGGCTCATGCTGAGGGTCACAGAGTGAATTTGTGCCCAAGGCAGCACTCAAGTTTGGGCGTGGTTTCAGGGGAAATGAAGGTTTCTCCCACCCTGAAGGTGTGACTCCATGCCAAGAGCAAGCCTTACAGCCATGGGGAAGAAGGAGTTCTGATTTGTGCTTCAGATGCCCAACTGTGTGGGGAATTGATATAATATCTGGGTTTAGATATCGGAAAACCAAGGTTAGGAAGAGATAACGGCATAAGACCATGGCGTGTCAGAAGTGCTAGGTGTGTGGCCAGCTGTCTCCTTGCCTGTCTGGACGTCTGGCATCAGGCTGTGAAAGGCAGAGCATTAGTGCCCAGAGCAGCCTATCAAATCTGAGTGCCGTCGAGGCAAGAGCAGGTTGATCCTCATCTGGGTTTGATGGAGAGCCCCACAAGGAAACGTTTTCTACCGGTGGGCAGTAACTGGGCTGCCTTGTGGTTCTGCAAATCCTACTCTGGAGGGATTGTTTGCCAGGAGTGTGAGGAAGGAAGTCTGAAAACACAAGCTAGCGTGAGGTTTGGGACCGAGGGCACGGCAGGCCACTCTGCAGAGGCTGAATCAAGATCTCCTGCATTGCGGTCATATCTACTATGAGACGTGCTTCAAGCTAGAATTTTTGTCCATGATGGCCTCTCCCTGAAGGATATGGGGGGCTTCATGAGGCCCGGCAGGTTTGCCGTTTTCTCCTACACTGAAGGTTTGACTCACGGCCAGCAGCAAGGTTTCTTGCCATGGGGAAGGAGGGGTTCTGACTTGTGCATCAGGTTCCCCCTGTGCAGGGATTGGAGATAAGGTCTAGGTTCCGATGACTGAAAACCCAGGTTGGGAATGGATGGTGGCCTAAGGCAGTGGCGGGTCCAATGTGCTGGGTGTGCAGCCAGCTGTGTCGGTGTCTGTTGGAAGGTCTGGGCTCAGGCTATTTGCGACAGAGCATCACTGTTTAAGGTAGCCTATGCAATTGGGGTGTTGCCGAGGGCCAAGCAGTTTGATCCTCATTTGGGGTTTCTGGGCAGCGCCATAGACAATGTTTTTCTCCTGGGAGGCAGGCACAGTGCTTCATTGTGGCCCCAGAATTCCCAGTAGGGAGGGTTTGTGGGCCAGGAGTGTGAGGACGGAAGTCTGAAAACACAAGCTAGTGTGAGGATTGGAGCCAAGGGCAGAGCAGGCCCACTCTGCAGAGGCTGAATCAAAATCTCTTGCATCTGAAGTCAGGCTGAGGATCAGAAGATGGCTGAGGATGGAGTATGTGTCCATGATGGCACCTTCATGAAGCGGGGGCCTCATGAGTTTGGGGTCATTTTGTGGGAAGGGTGGAGTCGTGTTGTCTGGCCCATGGGTCTCTCCAAGAAAGGGATTCCAGAGCAGAGCCCAGGTACAGGTGGGGCGACTGGAAAACTCAAACACTGGTGAGGATTGGGTGCATAGGGGCTTGGCAAGCCCCATATGCAGGCTCTTGGTCCAGGTCCTGACAGGCCTTTCTTTGACATGGGGCTCATGCTGAGGGTCCCAGTGTGAATTTGTGCCCAAGAAGCACTCAAGTTTGGGCGTGGCATCAGGGGCCATGAAGGTTTCTCCCACCCTGAAGGTGTGACTCCATGCCAAGAGCAAGCTTGACAGCCATGGGGAAGGAGGAGTTCTGTTTTGTGCTTGCGATACCCAGCTGTGTGGAGAATTGATATAATGTCTAGGTTCAGATATCTGAAAACCAAGGTTAGGAAGAGGTGACGGCATAAGACCATGGCGTGTCCGAAGTGCTGGGTGTGCGGCCAGCTGTCTCTTTGTCTGTCTGGACGTCTGGCTTCAGGCTGTGTCAGACAGAGCATGAGTGCCCAGAGCAGCATATCCACTTCGGGGACCGTCGAGGCCCGAGCAGGTTGATCATCATCTGGGTTTTCTGGAGAGCCCCATAGGGAAGCGTTTTTCTTCCGTTGGGCAGACACTGGGCTGGGTTGTGGTTCTGGAGTTCCTAGTCCGTAGGGCTTGTTTGCCAGGAGTGTGAGGAAGGAAGTCTGAAAACAAAAGCTAGCGTGAGGTTTGGGACCGAGGGCATGGCAGGGCCACTCTGCAGAGGCTGAATCGAGATCTCCTGCACTGAGGTCATGTCAACTATGAGACGTGCCTCAGGCTAGAGTTTTTGTCCAGCATGGCCTCTTCCTGAAGGGTGTCGGGGCTTCATGAAGCCAGGGAGGTTTGCCTACGATGGGATTTGTGAACTACTCCAAACCTCAAGGTTTCCTTCTGCACGACAGTCGAGTCCTACTGGATGGTTCCAGGAGGCCCCATACGGAAAGACTCGAGAGCAGGTGTCTAAGCATGGATGCCTGGGAACGCCACCTCATATTCCCACTCTTTAGGCAGGACAAGGCAGGCTCAATCTGCAGGCTCCTGGGTGAGCTACCCAGTGGGGAGAGTTGAAATGGACTCTCCTGAAGATGAGTCCTACTGTGGCTTGGTGGCCTGGGAGACCTTGGAATGTGGAGGTGGCTCAGGGACTCTTCAGGGTTTTCCAAACTGAGGTGTTTGACACAGCCCCAACAGGGAAGCTTCCCATGTGAAGACGAGAGGAGTTCTGTTCAGTGCCTCAGGAAAGCCCCATATCCTGTTCTTTGAACCAAAGCCACTGAGGAGTGACACCTGGAACCCAAAGCAAGAGTTGAGATTACAGCCTAAGGGCCTGTCCGGATCAACCTTCTATCTCTGTTGACATCTGTTTGCATGCCTTCGTGGAGGTAGCTGCTCAGCATGTGTCCGAATGCCCCTGTGTGTCCAGGGAGCCTCCCAGTAGTGGGATGTCCTCGGGGGCCTTGAGGTTTCTCATATTCTGGAGGTGTGTGTCCAAAGGAATGGACACAGTTTCCCAGGAGAGAGCAGGCACGGTCCTGTGGTATGGCTCCAGAGGACCCAGCCTAGAGGCTGTGTTTGCCAGGGCTGTGGGGACAGATGTCTGAAAAAGCAAACTTGGCTCAGCTAGTGGCCAAGGTAATGGCAGGACTGATCTACAGTCCGTGAGGGGATCCTCTGGATATCAAAGGACGGCAAGTGGGAGGCAGTCACTAAGGATTTTGTCTCTGGGTGTTGCGTTCACAGTGTCCGGTCAGGGTAGGTGTTGTCTCAGAGGCCGAGGAAGAGCCTTCCTCTCGGGGGATTTTGCAAGCTCCCAAGTATTTGGATTCATTCTGTGGGAAGGGAAGAGTACTGTTTTCTGCCACAGGGGACCCCCCAGGAGAGGGACTCTAGAGCACAGCAGTGGGTTCCCTCAACTGGAATACACACCATCTAGTTAATCCTGGGTGCCTATGGGCATGGCAAGCCACATATGCGGGCTCTTGGTCCAGTCACTGAGAGGCGTTACTTGAATAAGGTATTCACGCTGAGGGTCACAATGTGTGTTTGTGCCCAAGGCGGCCCTAACGCTTCGGAGTTGCCTCATGGGCCATGTCGTTTTTCCTACACTGAAGGTTTGACTCACTGCCAGCAGCAAGTTTTCTTGCCATGGGGAAGGAGGGGTTCTGATTTGTGCATCAGGTTCCCCCCTGTGCAGGGATTGGAGATAAGGTCTAGGATCCGATGACTGAAAACCCAGGTTGGGAATGGATGGTGGCCTAAGGCAGTGGCGGGTCGAATGTCCTAGGAGTGCAGCCAGCTGTGTCGGTGTCTGTTGGAAGGTCTGGGCTCAGGCTATTTGTGACAGAGCATCAGTGTTTAGTGTAGCCTATGCAATCGGGGTGTTGCCGAGGGCCAAGCAGTTTGATCCTCATTTGGGGTTTCTGGGCAGCACCATAGACAATGTTTTTCTCCTGGGAGGCAGGCAAAGTGCTTCAGTGTGGCCCCAGAATTCCCAGTAGGGAGGGTTTGTTGGCAAGGAGTGTGAGGACGGAAGTCTGAAAACACAAGCTAGGGTGAGTATTGGAGCCAAGGGCAGAGCAGGCCCACTCTGCAGAGGCTGAATCAAAATCTCCTGCATCTGAAGTCAGGCTGAGGATCAGACGTTGGCTGAGGCTGGAGTATGTGTCCATGATGGCACCTTCATGAAGCGGGGGCTTCATGAGGCCAAGGAAGTTTTCCCACGCTGAGTTTGGAGGTTGCCCCAAACCACAAGGTTTCCTTCTGCGGGACATTCGAGTCCTGTTGCATGGCTCCAGGACATACCATATGGAAGGACTGGAGAGCAGGGTTCGAAGGATGGATCCCTGTACAGCATTCCTCGCATTCCAATTGGCCATTAGCGACAAGATATGTTTGATCTGCTGCCTCTGGGTCATGCTACACAGGGGGCTGAGTTGAAATGGCCTCTCCTGAGGATGCGTCATAATGTGCATTTGGGTCCATGGAGACCTTGGAATGTGCTGGTTGTTCGGTGGCCTTGCGGAACTCTCCTACCTGAAGGGTTTGATACATCCCCAGTAAGAAAGCTGCCCAAGTGGAGACGAGAGGTGCTTGGTTTGGCGCCTCAGAAAAGCCCCATGTGCTGGTCTACGAAAACAGTCCTCTGAGAACGGACACATGGAAACAAAGCTAAGGTTCATATTAGGGCCTGGGGGCCTGTCCATTTCAACCTTCTGTCTCTGGGGACACTGTCTGAGAATCTAAGTGGAGATAGTTGCTCTGCTGGTATCAGAGAGCCCCTCTTAGTCCAGGGTGGCCTACCTATTGATGGCCTCAGGGGCCTTGCAGCTTTTCCCTAAACTGTAGGGTTGTGATCAATGGATTGGACACACTTTCCTTAGAGAGGGCCGGCACAATCTTTCGCTGTAGCTTCAGAGGCCCTAGCCTGGAGGTTGTGTGGGTCCATGCTGTGGGCACAGAAGTCTTAAAACACAAAGTCAGCTTATGAGTGGCGCCTAGGGTATGACAGGCCGGATGTACAGCCCGAGAGGGAACTCCTGGGCCTCTCAAACAAGGGCGAGTGGAAGGCGTTCCTTCAGGCTTTTGTCTCTGGATGTTGTGTCCGGGATAGCCGTGGATTGGAGCGGTGGCCTCAGGGACTGTGGACGAGTATCCCTCTCTGGGGATTTGTCCCAGCTCCCAAGAGTTTGGGGACATTTTGAGGGAAGGGTGGAGTCGTGTTGTCTGGCTCATGTGTCTCTCCAAGAAAGGGATTCCAGAGCAGAGCTCAGGTACAGGTGGGGCGACTGGAAAACTCAAACACTGGTGAGGATTGGGTGCATAGGGGCTTGGCAAGCCCCATATTCGGGCTCTTGGTCCAGGTCCCGACAGGTCTTTCTTTGACATGGGGCTCATGCTGAGGGTCACAGTGTGAATTTGTGCCCAAGAAGCACTCAAGTTTGGGCGTGGCTTCAGGGGCCATGAAGGTTTCTCCCACCCTGAAGGTGTGACTCCATGCCAAGAGCAAGCTTGACAGCCATGGGGAAGGAGGACTTCTGTTTGTGCTTGCGATACCCAGCTGTGTGGAGAATTGATATAATGTCTAGGTTCAGATATCTGAAAACCAAGGTTAGGATGAGGTGACGGCATAAGACCATGGCGTGTCCGAAGTGCTGGGTGTGCGGCCAGCTGTCTCCTTGTCTGTCTGGACGTCTGGATTCAGGCTGTGTCAGACAGAGCATGAGTGCCCAGAGCATCCTATCCAGTTCGGGTACCGTCGAGGCCCGAGCAGGTTGATCCTCATCTGGGTTTTCTGGAGAGCCCCACAGGGAAACGTTTTTTTTCCGTTGGGCAGACACCGGGCTGGGTTTTGGTTCTGGAGTTCCTTGTCCGGAGGGCTTGTTTGCCAGGAGTGTGAGGAAGGAAGTCTGAAAACACAAGGTAGCGTGAGGTTTGGGACCGAGGGCACGGCAGGCCCACTTTGCAGAGGCTGAATCGAGATCTCCTGCACTGAGGTCATGTCAACTATGAGACGTGCCTCAGGCTAGAGTTTTTGTCCAGCTTGCCTCTTCCTGAAGGGTGAGGGCTTCATTAGGCCAGGGAGGTTTGCCTACGATGGGATTTGTGAACTACTCCAAACCTCAAGGTTTCTTTCTGCACGACAGTCAAGTCCTATTGGATGGTTCCAGGAGGCCCCATACTGAAAGACTCGAGAGCAGGTATCTAAACATGGATGCCTGGGAACGCCACCTCATATACCCACTCTTTAGTCAGGACAAGGCAGGCTCAATCTGCAGGCTCCTGGGTGAGCTACCCAGAGGGGAGAGTTGAAATGGTCTCTCCTGAAGATGAGTCCTACTGTGGCTTGGTGGCCTGGGAGACCTTGGAATGTGTAGGTGGCTCAGGGACTCTGCAGGGTTTTCCAAACTGAGGTGTTTGACACAGCATCAACAAGGAAACTTCCCATGTGAAGACGAGAGGAGTTCTGTTCAGTGCCTCAGGAAAGCCCCATATCCTGTTCTTCGAACCAAAGCCTCTGAGGAGTAACACCTGGAAACCAAAGCAAGAGTTGAGATTACGGCCTAAGGGCCTGTCCGGATCAACCTTCTATCTCTGTTGACATCTGTGGGCATGCCTTCGTGGAGGTAGGTGCTCAGCTTGTGTCCGAATGCCCCTGTGTGTCCAGGGAGCCTCCCAGTAGTGGGATGTCCTCGGGGGCCTTGAGGTTTCTCATATTCTGGAGGTGTGTGTCCAAAGGAATGGACACAGTTTCCCAGGAGAGAGCAGGCACGGTCCTGTGGTATGGCTGCAGAGGACCCAGCCTAGAGGCTGTGTTTGCCAGGGCTGTGGGGACAGATGTCTGAAAAAGCAAACCTGGCTCAGCTAGTGGCCAAGGTAATGGCAGGACTGATCTCCAGTCCGTGAGGGGAGATCCTCTGGATATCAAAGGAGGGCAAGTGGGAGGCAGTCACTCAGGATTTTGTCTCTGGGTGTTGCGTTCACAGTGTCCGGTCAGGGTAGGGGTTGTCTCAGAGGCCGAGGAAGAGCCTTCCTCTCGGGGGATTGTCCAAGCTCCCAAGTGTTTGGGTTCATTCTGTGGGAAGGGAAGAGTACTGTTTTCTGCCACAGAGGACCCCCCAGGAGAGGGACTCTAGAGCACAGCAGTGGGTTCCCTCAACTGGAATACACACCATCTAGTTAATCCTGGGTGCCTATGGTCATGGCAAGCCACATATGCGGGCTCTTGGCCCAGTCACTGTGAGGCGTTACTTGAATAAGGTACTCACGCTGAGGGTCACAATGTGTGTTTGTGCCCAAGGCGGCCCTAACGCTTGGGCGTTGCCTCATGGGCCATGTCGTTTTTCCTACACTGAAGGTTTGACTCACTGCCAGCAGCAAGGTTTCTTGCCATGGGGAAGGAGGGGTTCTGATTTGTGCATCAGGTTCCCCCCTGTGCAGGGATTGGAGATAAGGTCTAGGTTCTGATGACTGAAAACCCAGGTTGGGAATGGATGGTGGCCTAAGGCAGTGGCGGGTCCAATGTGCTGGGTGTGCAGCCAGCTGTGTCGGTGTCTGTTGGAAGGTCTGGGCTCAGGCTATTTGCGACAGAGCATCACTGTTTAAGGTAGCCTATGCAATTGGGGTGTTGCCGAGGGCCAAGCAGTTTGATCCTCATTTGGGGTTTCTGGGCAGCACCATAGACAATGTATTTCTCCTGGGAGGCAGACAGAGTGCTTCATTGTGGCCCCAGAATTCCCAGTAGGGAGGGCTTGTGGGCCAGGAGTGTGAGGACGGAAGTCTGAAAACACAAGCTAGGGTGAGGATTGGAGCCAAAGACAGAGCAGACCCACTCTGCAGAGGCTGAATCAAAATCTCCTGCATCTGAAGCCAGGCTGAGGATCAGACGTTGGCTGAGGCTGGAGTATGTGTCCATGATGGCACCTTCATGAAGCGGGGGCCTCATGAGGCCAAGGAAGTTTTCGCACGCTGAGTTTGGAGGTTGCCCCAAACCACAAGGTTTCCTTCTGCGGGACATTCGAGTCCTGTTGCATGGCTCCAGGACATACCATATGGAAGGACTGGAGAGCAGGGTTCGAAGGATGGATCCCTGTACAGCATGCCTCGCATTCCCATTGGCCATTAGCGAAAAGATATGTTTGATCTGCTGCCTCTGGGTCACGCTACCCAGGGGGCTGAGTTGAAATGGCATCTCCTGAGGATGCGTCATAATGTGCGTTTGGGTCCATGGAGACCTTGGAATGTGCTGGTTGTTCAGTGGCCCTTTGGAACTCTCCTACCTGAAGGGTTTGATACATCCCCAGTAAGAAAGCTGCCCATGTGGAGACGAGAGGTTTGGTTTGGTGCCTCGGAAAAGTCCCGTGTGCTGGTCTACGAAAACAGTCCTCTGAGAACGGACACATGGAAACAAAGCTAAGGTTCATATTAGGGCCTGGGGGCCTGTCCATTTCAACCTTCTGTCTCTGGGTACACTGTCTTAGAATCTAAGTGGAGATAGTTGCTCTGCTGGTGTCAGAGAGCCCCTCTTAGTCCAGGGTGGCCTACCTATTGATGGCCTCAGGGGCCTTGGAGCTTTTCCCTAAACTGTAGGGTTGTGGTCAATGGATTGGACACACTTTCCTTAGAGAGGGCCGGCACAATCTTTCGCTGTAGCTTCAGAGGCCCTAGCCTGGAGGTTGTGTGGGTCCATGCTGTGGGCACAGAAGTCTTAAAACACAAAGTCAGCTTATGAGTGGCGCCTAGGGTATGACAGGCCGGAGGTACAACCCAAGAGGGAGCTCCTGGGCCTCTGAAACAAGGGCGAGTGGGTGGCGTTCCTTCAGGCTTTTGTCTCTGAATGTTGTGTCCTGGATAGCCGTGGATTGGAGGGGTGGCCTCAGGGACTGTGGACGAGTATCCCTCTCTGGGGATTTGTCCCAGCTCCCAAGAGTTTGGGGTCATTTTGTGGGAAGGGTGGAGTCGTGTTGTCTGGCTCATGGGTCTCTCCAAGAAAGGGATTCCAGAACATAGCCCCAGGTACGAGCGGGGCGACTGGAAAACTCAAACACTGGTGAGGATTGGGTGCATAGGGGCTTGGCAAGCCCCATATGCGGGCACTTGGTCCAGGTCCTGACAGGTCTTTCTTTGACATGGGGCTTATGCTGAGGGTCACAGTGTGAATTTGTGCCCAAGCAGCACTCAAGTTTGGGCTGGCATCAGGGGCCATGAAGGTTTCTCCCACCCTGAAGGTGTGACTCCATGCCAAGAGCAAGCTTGACAGCCATGGGGAAGGAGGAGTTCTGTTTTGTGCTTGCTATACCCAGCTGTGTGGAGAATTGATATAATGTCTAGGTTCAGATATCTGAAAACCAAGGTTAGGAAGAGGTGACGGCATAAGACCATGGCGTGTCCGAAGTGCTGGGTGTGCGGCCAGCTGTCTCCTTGTCTGTCTGGACGTTGGCTTCAGGCTGTGTCAGACAGAGCATGAGTGCCCAGAGCAGCCTATCCAGTTCGGGTACCGTCGAGGCCCGAGCAGGTTGATCCTCATCTGGGTTTTCTGGAGAGCCCCACAGGGAAACGTTTTTCTTCCTTTGGGCAGACACTGGGCTGGGTTGTGGTTCTGGAGTTCCTAATCCGGAGGGCTTGTTTGCCAGGAGTGTGAGGAAGGAAGTCTGAAAACACAAGCTAGCATGAGGTTTGGGACCGAGGGCAAGGCAGGGCCAGTCTGCAGAGGCTGAATCGAGATCTCTTGCACTGATATCATGTCAACTATGAGACGTGCCTCAGGCTAGAGTTTTTGTCCAGCATGGCCTCTTTCTGAAGGGTGTGGGGGCTTCATGAAGCCAGGGAGGTTTGCCTACGATGGGATTTGTGAACTACTCCAAACCTCAAGGTTTTCTTCTGCACCTCAGTCGAGTCCTATTGGATGGTTCCAGGAGGCCCCATACGGAAAGACTCGAGAGCAGATGTCTAAGCATGGATGCCTGGGAACGCCACCTCATATTCCCACTCTTTAGTCAGGACAAGGCAGGCTCAATCTGCATGCTCTTGGGTGAGCTAACCAAGGGGAGAATTGAAATGGACTCTCCTGAAGATGAGTCCTACTGAGGCTTGGTGGCCTGGGAGACCTTGGAATGTGGAGGTGGCTCAGGAACTCTGCAGGGTTTTCCAAACTGAGGTGTTTGACACAGCTCCAACAAGGAAGCTTCCCATGTGGAGACGAGAGGAGTTCTGTTCAGTGCCTCAGGAAAGCCCCATATCCTGTTCTTCGAACCAAAGCCTCTGAGGAGTAACACCTGGATCCCAAAGCAAGAGTTGAGATTATGGCCTAAGGGCCTGTCCGGCTCAACCTTCTATCTCTGTTGACATCTGTTTGCATGCCTTCGTGGAGGTAGCTGCTCAGCTTGTGACGGAATGCCCCTGTGTGTCCAGGGAGGCTCCCAGTAGTAGGATGTCCTCGGGGGCCTTGAGGTTTCTCATATTCTGGAGGTGTGTGTCCAAAGGAATGGACACAGTTTCCCAGGAGAGAGCAGGCACGGTCCTGTGGTATGGCTCCAGAGGACCCAGCCTAGAGGCTGTGTTTGTCAGGGCTATGGGGACAGATGTCTGAAAAAGCAAACTTGGCTCAGCTAGGGGCCAATGTAATAGCAGGACTGATCTCCAGTCCGTGAGGGGAGATCCTCTGGAAATCAAAGTAGGGCAAGTGGGAGGCAGTCACTCAGGATTTACAGTGTCCGGTCAGGGTAGGGGATGTCTCAGAGGCCGAGGAAGAGCCTTCCTCTCGGGGGATTGTCCAAGCTCCCAAGTGTTTGTGTTCATTCTGTGGGAATGAAGAGTACTGTTTTCTGCCACAGGGGACCCCCCAGGAGAGGGACTCTAGAGCACAGCAGTGGGTTCCCTCAACTGGAATACACACCATCTAGTTAGTCCTGGGTGCCTATGGGCATGGCAAACCACATATGCGGGCTCTTGGTCCAGTCACTGAGAGGCGTTACTTGAATAAGGTACTCACGCTGAGGGTCACAATGTGTGTTTGTGCCCAAGGAGGCCCTCACGCATGTGCGTGGCCTCATGGGTCATGCCGTTTTCTCCAACACTGAAGGTTTGACTCACTGCCAGCAGCAAGGTTTCTTGCCATGGGGTAGGAGGGGTTCTGACTTGTGTGCATCAGAGGGGGTCCCCCCTGTGCAGGGATTGGATATAAGGTCTAGGTTCCGATGACTGAAAACCCAGGTTGGGAATAGATGGTGGCCTAAGGCAGTGGCGGGTCCAATGTGCTGGGTGTGCAGCCAGCTGTGTCGGTGTCTGTTGGAAGGTCTGGGCTCAGCTATTTGCCTCAGAGCATCAGTGTTTAAAGTAGCCTATGCAATTGGGGTGTTGCCGAGGGCCAAGCAGTTTGATCCTCATTTGGGGTTTCTGGGCAGCACCGTAGACAATGATTTTCTCCTGGGAGGCAGGCAGAGTGCTTCATTGTGGCCCCAGAATTCCCAGTAGGGAGGGCTTGTGGGCCTGGAGTGAGAGGACGGAAGTCTGAAAACACAAGCTAGGGTGAGGATTGGAGCCAAGGGCAGAGCAGGCCCATTCTGCAGAGGCTGAATCAAAATCTCCTGCATCTGAAGTCAGGCTGAGGATCAGACGTTGGCTGAGGCTGGAGTATGTGTCCATGATGGCACCTTCATGAAGCGGGGGCCTCATGAGGCCAAGGAAGTATTCCCACGCTGAGTTTGGAGGTTGCCCCAAACCACAAGGTTTCCTTCTGCGGGACATTCGAGTCCTGTTGCATGGCTCCAGGACATACCATACGGAAGGACTGGAGAGCAGGGTTCGAAGGATGGATCCCTGTACAGCATGCCTCGCATTCCAATTGGCCATTAGCGATAAGATATGTTTGATCTGGGGCCTCTGGAACACGCGACCCAGGGGGCTGAGTTGAAATGGCCTCTCCTGAGGATGCGTCATAATGTGCATTTGGGTCCATGGAGACCTTGGAATGTGCTGGTTGTTCAGTGGCCCTTCGGAACTCTCCTACCTGAAGGGTTTGATACATCCCCAGTACGAAAGCTGCCCATGTGGAGACGAGAGATCCTTGGTTTGGTGCCTCAGAAAAGCCCCATGTGCTGGTCTACAAAAACAGTCCTCTGAGAACGGACACATGGAACAAAGCTAAGGTTCATATTAGGGCCTGGGTGTCTGTCCATTTCAACCTTCTGTCTCTGGGGACACTTTCTGAGAGTCTAAGTGAAGATAGTTGCTCCGCTGGTGTCAGAGAGCCCCTCTTAGTCCAGGGTGGCCTACACTATTGATGTCCTCAGGGGCCTTGGAGCTTTTCCCTAACCTGTAGGGCTGTGGTCAATGGATTGGGCACACTTTCCTTGGAGAGGGCAGGCACAAACTTTCGCTGTGGCTCCAGAGGCCCTAGCCTGGAGGTGTGTGGGTCCAGGCTGTGGGCACAGAAGTCTGAAAACACAAACTCAGCTTATGAGTGGTGCCTAGGGTATGGCAGGCGGGATGTACAGCCCGAGAGGGAACTCCTGGGCCTCTGAAACAAGGGCGAGTGGGAGGCGTTCCTTCAGGCTTTTGTCTCTGGATGCTGTGTCCGGGATAGCCATGGATTTGAGGGGTGGCCTCAGGGACTGTGGACGAGTATCCCTCTTTGGGGATTTGTCCCATCTTCCAAGATTGGGGTCATTTGTGGGAAGGGTGGAGTCGTGTTGTCTGGCTCATGTGTCTCTCCAAGAAAGGGATTCCAGATCAGAGCCACAGGTACGGGCGGGGCGACTGGAAATCTCAAACCCTGGTGAGGATTGGGTGCATAGGGGCTTGGCAAGCCCCATATGCGGGCTCTTTGTCCAGGCCCTGACAGGCCTTTCTTTGACATGGGGCTCATGCTAGGGTCACAGTGTGAATTTGTTCCCAATCAGCACTCAGGTGCTGCTTGGGCACTACCTGAAGGGTTTGATACATCCCCAGTAAGAAAGCTCCCCATGTGGAGAAGAGAGGAGTTCTGTTCAGTGCCTCAGGAAAGCCCCATATCCTGTTCTTCGAACCAAATTTTCTGAGGAGTAACACCTGGAACCCAAAGCAAGAGTTGAGATTATGGCCTAAGGGCCTGTCCGGCTCAACCTTCTATCTCTGTTGACATCTGTGTGCATGCCTTCGTGGAGGTAGCTGCTCAGCTTGTGTCCGAATGCCCCTGTGTGTCCAGGGAGGCTCCCAGTAGTGGATGTCCTCGGGGGCCTTGAGGTTTCTCATATTCTGGAGGTGTGTGTCCAAAGGAATGGACACAGTTTCCCAGGAGAGAGCAGGCACGGTCCTGTTGTATGGCTCCAGAGGACCCAGCCTAGAGGCTGTGTTTGCCAGGGCTGTGGGGACTGATGTCTGAAAAAGCAAACTTGGCTCAGGAAGGGGCCAAGGTAATGGCAGGCCTGATCTCCAGTCCGTGAGGGGAGATTCTCTGGATATCAAATGAGGGCAAGTGGGAGGCAGTTGCTCAGGCTTTTGTCTCTGGGTGTTGCGTTCACAGTGTCTGGTCAGGGTAGGGGTTGCCTCAGGGGCCGAGGAAGATCCTTCCTCTCGGGGGATTGTCCAAGCTCCCAAGTGTTTGGGTTCATTCTGTGGGAAGTGAAGAGTACTGTTTTCTGCCACAGGGGACCCCCCAGGAGAGGGACTCTAGAGCACAGCAGTGGGTTCCCTCAACTGGAATACACACCATCTAGTTAGTCCTGGGTGCCTATGGGCATGGCAGGGACTATATGCAGGATCTTCGTCACGAACCTGACAGGCCTTTCTTTGACATGGGGCTCATGCTAGGGAAACAGTGTGAATTTGTGCCCAAGCAGCACTCATGTTTTGGCGTGGCATCAGGGGCCATGAAGGGTTCCCCATGTGAAGGTTGACTCCATGTGAAGAACAAGCATTACAGCCATGTGGAAGGCAGAGTTCTGATTGTGATTCCGATACACAAACTCAGCTTTTTTGGGGGACGTCGGTATGGCAGGCCCAATATACAAACAATGAGAAGAACTCATGAAGATTTGAATATAGAGCGAGTCTGAGGCGCTTGCTCAGGCATTTGTCTCTGGAATTTGTATCAGCAATGGCCGTAGAATGTCGGGGATGCTTCATGGGACATGGACGAATCTACCTCTATGAGGATTTCGCCCGATTCCCAATTTTTTTTCGTCAAACTGTGGGATGGGAGGACTCCTTTCAGTTTTGTTACCTCAGGTGTCCCACGAAAAGAGGAATTCCAAAGCAAAGCCGTGGGGAAGACTGAAGGGACGACAAGAACTATGGTTCAAAATTGGGGACTAGGGGCATGGCAAGCCCAATATGCTATCTCTTCATCCAGCCACTGAGAGGCCTTACTTGAGGACTTTGGTCAGGCTGAGGGTCACAATGTGTGTTTGTGACCAATGTAGCCTGCGAGCATGGCGGGGCCTCATGGGCAACACTGGATTCAACTACACTGAAAGTTGGACAACATGCCAACCACAAGGTATCTTGCCATGGGGAAGGAGTTCTGATTTCTGCATCACCTTCAACCCTGGGCAGTGATTGGAGATAAGGTCTAGGTTCTGAAACCTGAAAACCGTGGTTGGGAAGAGATGACGACCTAAGGCCATGGCGGCTCGATGTGCTCAGTGTGCGGCCAGCTGTCTGGGACGGGCCAGGGAGTCCAGGCTCAGGCTGTGTCAGAAAGGGCATTAGTGCCCTGGACAGCCAATGTATTTGGGGTACAGCCAAGGTCGGTGCAGGTTGATCCTCATTTGGGGTTACTGGGTAGCCCCAGAGGACAATGTTTTTCTTCTGGAGGGCCGGCAGAGTGCTGCATTGTAGTTCTGGATTGCCAAACTGGAGGGCTTGTGGGCCAGTAGTCTGACGACAAAAGTTGAGAACACAAGCTAGGCTTAGGTTTCTGGGTGAGGCCATGGCAGGCACAATCTACAGACCTGAATCGAGATCTCATGCATCTGAAGTCAGGGCGAGGATCAGACGATCGCTCAGGTTGTAGTTTCTGTCCCTGATGGCCCCTTCATGAATGGGGGGGGGGGTCACGAGGCCATGGGTGTTTTCCCACGATGGGAGTTGTGAGAAGCTCCAAACTGCAGAGAGTCTTCTGCAGGAAAATTGAGACCTGTTGTTTGGCTCCAGGCCAATGATTCTGAGCAGGGTTCTAAGGATGGATGGCTGGATAGCCCACCTCGCATTCCAATTGTCTCTTAGCAACAAGACAGGTTAGATCTCCTGGATCTGTGGGGAGCAACCGAGGACGCTGCATTGAAATGGACACCCCTGGGCATGGGTCCTAATGTGCTTTTGTGTCTAAGGAGACCTTGGAATGAAGCGGTGGCACTTGGGCCCTAAAGAGTTCTACTAAACAGAGGCTTTGACACAGCTCCAACGTGCAAGTATCCCATGTGTAGATGAGATGTTTTCTGTTGGGTGAGTCAAGAAACAGCTATATGCTGCTTTTGAAATCCAGGCCTCTGAGGAGAGATGCCTGGAAACCAAAGCAATGGATCTGATTAGTGCCTAGGGGCCTGTTCTTTCCTTTTTACCTCTGGGGACATCTCTCTATGGGTCTGAGTGCAGGTAGGTGCTCTGTGGTGCTCAGATTGCCCCTGTTTCTCCTGGGAAGCCACCACTATTGAGATGGATCAGGGACTTTGGAGGTTTATCCTATTAGAAGGGTTGTGGCCTTTGGAATGGGCACAAACAATTCCCTTGGAGAGGGCAAGTACAGTCCTCAGGTTCGGCTCCAGGGGCCTGAGCCTGTAGGTTGTGTAGGCCAGGGCTTTTTGGACAGTTGTCTGAAAACACAAACTCGGCTTATGTTTCGGGTCATAGGTATGGCAGGACTGATCTACAGACCATGAGGAGAACACTTCGGGATTTGAAAGAAGGGCGAGTGTGAGGCTCCTGCTCAAGTTTTTGTCTCTGGATATCGTGTCACTCATGGTCGTGGAATTTCTGGGTGACTTCATGGGAAATGGACGAGTCTTACTCTCTGGTGGTTTGGCCCCGTCCAAAGAGTTTGGGGTCATTTTGTGGGCTGGAAATAGTCCGTTTTGTTGTTGTTGTTGTTGTTGTTGTTTTCTTTTTTAACCTCAGGTGTCCCACCAAAAGATGGATTCCAGAGTAGAGCCCTGGGGAGGGGCGACTGGACAATCAGAAATCTGGTAAAAAATTGGGGCCTAGGGACATGTCAAGCCCATTATGACATCTAATGGTCCAGCCACTGAGAGGACTTACTAAAGGACAGGACTCATGGTGAGGGTCACAATGCGTGTGTATGCCCTCGTCGCACTCAAGAATGGGCGAGGCCGCAGGGTGAATGCTGGATTCTCCTACACTGAACGTTGGACAACGTGCCAACCACAAGGGCTCTTGCCATGGGTAAGGAGGAGTTCTGACTTCTGCATCACACTCACTCCTGGGCAGTTATTGGAGATAAGGTCTCGGTTCTGAAGCCTGAAAACTGAGGTAGGAAAGAGATGATGACCTAAGGCCATGGCGGGTTTTATTTGCTCAGTGTGCGGTCAGCTTTTGGGTGTTGGTCAGGAGGTCCGGGCTCAGGTTGTGTTCGACAGTGCATTAGTGCCCAGGTTAGACTATATAATTTGGGTAAAGTTGAGTGCTGTGTAGGTTTACCCTCATTTAATGTGCCTGGGCAGCTCATGAGGCAATAATTTTTTTTTCTAGAGGGCCGGCAGAGTGCTGCATTGTGGGTCCGGATTTGCCAAACTTTAGGGCTTCGGGGCCAGGAGTGTGAGGACGGAAGTCTGAGAAGACAAGCTAGACTTGGGTTTCAGGGCGAGGGCATGGCAGGTACCCCCTGCAGATCTGAACCAATATCTCATGCATCTGAAGTCAGGGCGAGGATCAGACGTTGGCTCAGGTTGGAGTTTCTGAGCATGACGGCCGATTCATGAAGGGAGCGGAATCTCGAGGCCATTGAGGTTTTCCCACGTTGGGAGTTGTGGGATGCCCCCTTCAAGGATTCCTCCTGTGGGACAATTGAGACCTGTTGAACAGCTCCAGGACATCCCATATGGAATGACTCCAGAGCACCGTTCGCTGATGGATGCCTGGGAAGCCCGCCTCGCATTCCAATTTTCTCCTAGCAACAAGAGAGTTTAGATCTGATGGCTCTGCGGGAGCAACCGGGGTGGCTGAGTTGAAATGGACTTTCCTGAGGATGGGTCCTCATGTGTTTTTGTGTCCATGAGAGCCTTGGAATGGGGCGGTGGCACCGGGACCCTGAAGTACTCTCCTAAGATTTGGACATGGCTCCCATGCACAGGTTTCCTTGTGGAGACGAGATGAGTTCTGATGGGTGCCTCAGGAAAACCCCTATGCTCGTATTGGAATCAGGCATTTGAGGACACATGCCTGTAATCCAAAGCAATGGATCCTATTATGGCCTAGGGTCCTGTCTGGTTCAATCTTCTTCTCTGGGGACATCCATCTATGGTATGAGTGGAGGTCGATTATCAGCTGGTGTCAGACAGCCCTTGTTTGTTCCGGGAGACCTACACTATTGGGATGGCCTCAGGGACTTTGGAGGTTTCTCCTAATTTGTACGATTTTGGACCATGGAATGGGCAGAATTCCCATGGATTGGTAGGCACAGTCCTAATGTGTGGCTCCAGGGGCCCAGCCTGGAGGGTGTGGGGCCCAAGACTTTGAGGACAGAAGTCTGAAAACACAAACTCAGCTTAAGTTTGGGGACGTAGGTATGGCAGGCCCGATCCACAAACCATGAGAAGAACTCTTCAGGATACGAAGAAAGTGCGAGTCTGAGTCGCTTGCTCAGGCTTTTGTCTCTGGATTTTGTATCAGCGATGGCCGTGGAATGTCGGGGAGGCCTCATGGGCCATGGACGAATCTTCCTCTCTGAGGATTTGGCCCGATTCCCAATTGTTTTTCGTCAATCTGTGGGATGGGAGGTCTCCTTTCAGTTTTGTTACCTCAGGTGTCCCACGAAAAGAGGAATTCCAAAGCCAAGCCTTGGGGAAGACTGAAGGGACAACTCGAACTATGGTTAAAAATTGGGGCCTAGGGGCATGGCAAGCCCAATATTCTATCTCTTCATCCAGCCACTGAGTGGCCTTACTTGAGGACTGGGCTCAGCCTGAGCGTCACAATGTGTGTTTTTGACCAATGTGGCCCGCGAGCATGGGCGGGGCCTCATGGGCCACACTGGTTTCAACTACACTGAACGTTGGACAACATGCCAACCACAAGATTCTTGCCATGGGAAAGGAGTTCTGATTTCTGCATCACCTTCAACCCTGGGCAGTGATTGGAGATAAGGTCTAGGTTCTGAAACCTGAAAACCGTGGTTGGGAAGAGATGACGACCTAAGGCCATGGCGGCTCGATGTGCTCAGTGTGCGGCCAGCTGTCTGGGAGGGTCCAGGGGATCCAGGCTCTTGCTGTGTCAGAAAGGGCATTAGTGCCCTGGTCAGCCAATGTATTTGAAGTACAGCCAAGGTCGGTGCAGGTTGATCCTCATTTGGGGTTACTGGGTAGCCCCAGAGGACAATGTTTTTCTTCTGGAGGGCCGGCAGAGTGCTGCATTGTAGTTCTGGATTGCCAAACTGGAGGGCTTGTGGGCCAGTAGTCTGACGACAAAAGTCTGAGAACACAAGCTAGGCTTAGGTTTCTGGGTGAGGCCATGGCAGGCACAATCTACAGACCTGAATCGAGATCTCGTGCATCTGAAGTCAGGGCGAGGATCAGACGATCGCTCAGGTTGGAGTTTCTGTCCCTGATGGCCCCTTCATGAATGGGGGAGGCATCACGAGGCCATGGGTGTTTTCCCACGACGGGAGTTGTGAAAAGCTCCAAACTGCAGAGAGTCTTCTGCAGGACAATTGAGACCTGTTGTTTGGCTCCAGGCCAATGATTCTGAGCAGGGTTCTAAGGATGGATGGCTGGGTAGCCCACCTCGCATTCCAATTGTCTCCCAGCAACAAGACAGGTTAGATCTCCTGGATCTGTGGGGAGCAACCGAGGACGCTGAGTTGAAATGGACACCCCTGGGGATGGGTCCTAACGTGCTTTTGTGTCTATGGAGACCTTGGAATGAAGCGGTGGCACTGGGGCCCTAAAGGGTTCTCCTAAACAGAGGATTTGACACAGCTCCAACGTGCAAGTTTCCCATTTGTAGATGAGATGTTTTCTGATGGGTGAGTCAAGAAACAGCTATATGCTGCTTTTGAAATCCAGGCTTCTGAGGAGAGATGCCTGGAAACCAAAGCAATGGATCTGATTAGTGCCTAGGGGCCTGTTCTTTCCTTTTTACCTCTGGGCACATCTGTCTATGGGTCTGAGTGCAGGTAGGTGCTCAGTTGGGCTCAGATTGCCCCTGTCTTTCCTGGGAAGCCACCACTATTGAGATGGATCAGGGACTTTGGAGGTTTATCCTATTAGAAGGGTTGTGGCCATTGGAATGGGCACACACAATTCCCTTGGGGAGGGCAAGTACTGTCCTCAGGTTTGGCTCCAGAGGCCTGGCCTGTAGGTTGTGTAGGCCAGGGCTTTTTGGACAGTTGTCTGAAAACACAAACTCGGCTTATGTTTCGGGTCATAGGTATGGCAGGACTGATCTACAGACCATGAGGAGAACTCTTCGGGATTTGAAAGAAGGGCGAGTGTGAGGCTGCTGCTCACGTTTTTGTCTCTGGATATCGTGTCACTCATGGTCGTGCAATTTCTGGGTGACTTCATGGGAAATGGACGAGGCTTACTCTCTGGTGGTTTGGCCCCGTCTAAAGAGTTTGGGTTCATTCTGTGGGCTGGAAGAAGTCCGTTTTTTTTTTTTTTTTTTGTTGTTGTTGTTGTTTTCTTTTTTAACCTCAGGTGTCCCACTAAATGATGGATTCCAGAGTAGACCCCTGGTGAGGGGCGACTGGACAATCAGAAATCTGGTTAAAAATTGGGGCCTAGGGACATGTCAAGCCCATTATGACATCTAATGGTCCATCCAGTGAGAGGACTTACTAGAGGACAGGACTCATGCTGAGGTTCACAATGCGTGTGTATGCCCTCGTAACACTCAAGAATGGGCGGGGCCTCAGGGTGAATGCTGGTTTATCCTACACTGAACGTTGGACAACGTGCCAACCACAGGGTTCTTGCCATGGGTAAGGAGGAGTTCTGACTTCTGCATCACACTCACCCCTGGGCAGTGATTGGAGATAAGGTCTCGGTTCTGAAGCCTGAAAACTGAGGTAGGAAAGAGATGATGACCTAAGGCCATGGCGGGTTTTATGTGCTCAGTGTGCGGTCAGCTTTCTGGGTGTTGGTCAGGAGGTCCGGGCACAGGTTGTGTTTGACAGTGCATTAGTGCCCTGGTTAGACTATATAATTTGGGTAAAGTCGAGTTCTGTGTAGGTTTACCCTCATTTAAGGTGCCTGGGCAGCTCATGAGGCAATAATTTTTTTTCTAGAGGGCAGGCACCGTGCTGCATTGTGGGTCCGGAATTGCCAAACTTGAGGGCTTCGGGGCCCGGAGTGTGAGGACGGAAGTCTGAGAAGACAAGCTAGACTTGGGTTTCAGGGCGAGGGCACGGCAGGTACCCCCTGCAGATCTGAACCAATATCTCATGCATCTGAAGTCAGGGCGAGGATCAGACGTTGGCTCAGGTTGGAGTTTCTGAGCATGACGGCCGCTTCATGAAGGGAGCGGAATCTCGAGGCCATTGAGGTTTTCCCACGTTGGGACTTGTGGGATGCCCCCTTCAAGGATTCCTTCTGCGGGACAATTGAGACCTGTTGGACAGATCCAGGACATCCCATATGGAATGACTCCAGAGCACCGTTCGCGGATGGATGCCTGGGAAGCCCGCATCGCATTCCAATTGTCTCCTAGCAACAAGACAGTTTATATCTGATGGCTCTGCCGGAGCAACCGGGTTGGCTGAGTTGAAATGGACTTTCCTGAGGATGGGTCCTAATGTGTTTTTGTGTCCATGAGGGCCTTGGAATGGGGCGGTGGCACCGGCACCCTGAAGTACTCTCCTAAGCTTTGGAAATGGCTTCCATGCACAGGTTTCCTTGTGGAGACGAGATGAGTTCTGATGGGTGCCTCAGGAACACACCTATGCTCATATTGGAAACAGGCTTTTGAGGACACATGCCTGTAACCCAAAGCAATGGATACTATTATGGCCTAGGGTCCTGTCTGGTTCAATCTTCTTCTCTGGGGACATCCATCTATGTTATGAGTGGAGGTCGATTATCAGCTGGTGTCAGACAGCCCTTGTTTGTTCCGGGAGACCTACACTATTGGGATGGCCTCAGGGACTTTGGAGGTTTCTCCTAATTTGTACGATTTTGGACCATGGAATGGGCAGAATTCCCATGGATTGGTAGGCACAGTCCTAATGTGTGGCTCCAGGGGCCCAGCCTGGAGGGTGTGGGGCCCAAGACTTTGAGGACAGAAGTCTGCAAACAGAAACTCAGCTTAGGTTTGGGGACGTAGGTATGGCAGGCCCGATCTACAAATCATGAGAAGAACCCTTCAGGATATGAAGAAAGTGCGAGTCTGAGGCGCTTGTTCAGGCTTTTGTCTCTGGATTTTGTATCAGCGATGGGCGTGGAATGTCGGGGAGGCCTCATGGGCCATGGAGGAATCTTCCTCTCTGAGGATTTGGCCCGATTCCCAATTGTTTTTCGTCAATCTGTGGGATGGGAGGTCTCCTTTCAGTTTTGTTACCTCAGGTCTCCCACCAAAAGAGGAATTCCAAAGCCAAGCCGTGGGGAAGACTGAAGGGACAACCCGAACTATGGTTAAAAATTGGGGCCTAGGGGCATGGCAAGCCCAATATTCTATCTCTTCATCCAGCCACTGAGTGGCCTTACTTGAGGACTGGGCTCAGCCTGAGGGTCACAATGTGTGTTTGTGACCAATGTGGCCCGCGAGCATGGGCGGGGCCTCATGGGCCACACTGGTTTCAACTACACTGAACGTTGGACAACATGCCAACCACAAGGTTTCTCGCCATGGGGAAGGAGTTCTGATTTCTGCATCACCTTCCACCCTGGGCAGTGATTGGAGATAAGGTCTAGGTTCTGAAACCTGAAAACCGAGGTTGGGAAGAGATGACGACCTAAGGCCATGGCGGCTGGATGTGCTCAGTGTGCGGCCAGATGTCTGGGAGGGTCCAGCGGGTCCATGCTCAGGCTGTGTCAGAAAGGGCATTAGTGCCCTGGTCAGTCTATGTATTGGGGGTACAGCCATGTTCGGTGCAGGTTGATCCTCATTTGGGGTTACTGGGTAGCCCCAGAGGACAATGTTTTTCTTCTGGAGGGCCGGCAGAGTGCTGCATTGTAGTTCTGGATTGCCAAACTGGAGGGCTTGTGGGCCCTTAGTCTGACGACAAAAGTCTGAGAACACAAGCCAGGCTTAGGTTTCTGGGTGAGGCCATGGCAGGCACAATCTACAGACCTGAATCGAGATCTCGTGCATCTGAAGTCAGGGCGAGGATCAGACGATCGCTCAGGTTGGAGTTTCTGTCCCTGATGGCCCCTTCATGAATGGGGGGGGCATCACGAGGCCATGGGTGTTTTCCCACGATGGGAGTTGTGAGAAGCTCCAAACTGCAGAGAGTCTTCTGCAGGACAATTGAGACCTGTTGTTCGGCTCCAGGCCAATGATTCTGAGCAGGGTTCTATGGATGGATGGCGGGGTAGCCCACCTCGCATTCCAATTGTCTCCTAGCAACCAGACAGGTTAGATCTCCTGGATCTGTCGGGAGCAACCGAGGACGCTGAGTTGAAATGGACACCCCTGGGGATGGATCCTAACGTGCTTTTGTGTCTATGGAGACCTTGGAATAAAGCGGTGGCACTGGAGCCCAAAAGGGTTCTCCTAAACAGAGGCTTTGACACAGCTCCAACGTGCCCGTTTCCCACTTGTAGATGAGATGTTTTCTGATGGGTGAGTCAAGAAACAGCTATATGCTGCTTTTGAAATCCAGGCCTCTGAGGAGAGATGCCTCGAAACCAAAGTAATGGATCTGATTAGTGCCTAGGGTCCTGTTCTTTCCTTTTTACCTCGGGGGACATCTGTCTATGGGTCTGAGTGCAGGTAGGTGCTCAGTTGGGCTCAGATTGCCCCTGTCTTTCCTGGGAAGCCACCACTATTGAGATGGATCAGGGACTTTGGAGGTTTATCCTATTAGAAGGGTTGTGGCCATTGGAATGGGCACACACAATTCCCTTGGAGAGGGCAAGTACTGTCCTCAGGTTTGGCTCCAGGGGCCTGGCCTGTAGGTTGTGTAGGCCAGGGCTGTTTGGACAGTTGTCTGAAAACACAAACTCGGCTTATGTTTCCGGTCATAGGTATGGCAGGACTGATCTACAGACCATGAGGAGAACTCTTCGGGATTTGATAGAAGGGAGAGTGTGAGGCTCCTGCTCAAGTTTTTGTCTCTGGATATCGTGTCACTCATGGTCGTGCAATTTCTGGGTGACTTCATGGGAAATGGACGAGTCTTACTCTCTGGTGGTTTGGCCCCGTCCAAAGAGTTTGGGGTCATTCTGTGGGCTGGAAGAAGTCCGTTTTTTTTTTGTTGTTGTTTTTGTTGTTTTCTTTTTTAACCTCAGGTGTCCCACCAAATGATGGATTCCAGAGTAGAGCTCTGGGGAGGGGCGACTGGACAATCAGAAATCTGGTTAAAAATTGGGGCCTTAACGACATGTCAAGCCCATTATGACATCTAATGGTCCAGCCACTGAGAGGACTTACTAGAGGACAGGACTCATGCTGAGGGTCACAATGTGTGTGTATGCCCTCGTCGCATTCAAGAATGGGCGGGGCCTCAGGTTGAATGCTGGTTTCTCCTACACTGAACGTTGGACAACGTGCCAACCACAAGGGTTCTTTCCATGTGTAAGGAAGAGTTCTGATTTCTGCATCACACTCACCCCTGGGCAGTGATTGGAGATAAGGTCTCGGTTCTGAAGCCTGAAAGCTGAGGTAGGGAAGAGATGATGACCTAAGGCCATGGCGGGTTTTATGTGCTCAGTGTGCGGTCAGCTTTCTGGGTGTTGGTCAGGAGGTCCGGGCTCAGGTTGTGTTCGACAGTGCATTAGTGCCCAGGTTAGACTATATAATTTGGGTAAAGTCGAGTGCTGCGTAGGTTTACCCGCATTTAAGGTGCCTGGGCAGCTTGAGGCAATAATTTTTTTTTCTAGAGGGCAGGCAGAGTGCTGCATTGTGGGTCAGGAATTGCCAAACTTGAGGGCTTCGGGGCCAGGAGTGTGAGGACGGAAGTGAGAAGACAAGCTAGACTTGGGTTTCAGGGCGAGGGCACGGCAGGTACCCCCTGCAGATCTGAACCAATATCTCATGCTTCTGAAGTCAGAGCGAGGATCAGACGTTGGCTCAGGTTGGAGTTTCTGAGCATGACGGCCGCTTCATGAAGAGAGCGGAATCTCGAGGCTATTGAGGTTTTCCCACGTTGGGAGTTGTGGGATGCCCCCTTCAAGGATTCCTTCTGCCGGACAATTGAGACCTGTTGGACAGCTCCAGGACATCCCATATGGAATGACTCCAGAGCACCGTTCGCGGATGGATGCCTGGGAAGCCCGCCTCGCATTCCAATTGTCTCCTAGCAACAAGACAGTTTAGATCTGATGGCTCTGCGGGAGCAACCGAGGTGGCTGAGTTGAAATGGACTTTCCTGAGGATGGGTCCTAATGTGTTTTTGTGTCCATGAGGGCCTTGGAATGGGGCGGTGGCACCGGGACCCTGAAGTACTCTCCTAAGCTTTGGACATGGCTCCCATGCACAGGTTTCCTTGTGGAGACGAGATGAGTTCTGATGGGTGCCTCAGGAAAACCCCTATGCTCGTATTGGAATCAGGCTTTTGAGGACACATGCCTGTAACCCAAAGCAATGGATCCTATTATGGCCTAGGGTCCTGTCTGGTTCAATCTTTTTCTGGGGACATCCATCTATGGTATGAGTGGAGGTCGATTATCAGCTGGTGTTAGACAGCCCTTGTTTGTTCCGGACGACCTACACTATTGGGATGGCCTCAGGGACTTTTGAGGTTTCTCCTAATTTGTACGATTTTGGACCATGGAATGGGCAGAATTCCCATGGATTGGTAGGCACAGTCCTAATGTGTGGCTCCAGGGGCCCCGCCTGGATGGTGTGTGGCCCAAGACTTTGAGGACAGAAGTCTGAAAACACAAACTCAACTTAGGGTTGGGGACGTAGGTATGGCAGGCCCGATCACAAACCATGAGAAGAACCCTTCAGGATATGAAGAAAGTGCGAGTCTGAGGCGCTTGCTCAGGCTTTTGTCTCTGGATTTTGTATCAGCGAAGGCCGTGGAATGTCGGGGAGGCCTCAGGGGCCATGGACGAATCTTCCTCTCTGAGGATTTGGCCCGATTCCCAATTGCTTTTCGTCAATCTGTGGGATGGGAGGACTCATTTCAGGTTTGTTACCTCAGGTGTCCCACCAAAAGAGGAATTCCAAAGCCAAGCCGTGGGGAAGACTGAAGCGACAACCCGAACTATGGTTAAAAATTGGGGCCTAGAGGAATGGCAAGCCCAATATGCTATCTCTTCATCCAGCCACTGAGTGGTCTTACTAGAGGACTGTGCTAGCCTGAGTGTCACAATGTGTGTTTGTGACCAATGTGGCCCGCGAGCATGGGCGGAGCCTCATGGGCCACACTGGTTTCAACTACACTGAACGTTGGACAACATGCCAACCACAAGGTTTCTTGCCATGGGAAAGGAGTTCTGATTTCTGCATCACCTTCAACCCTGGGCAGTGATTGGAGATAAGGTCTAGGTTCTGAAACCTGAAAACCGTGGTTGGGAAGAGATGACGACCTAAGGCCACGGAGGCTCGATGTGCTCAGTGTGCGGCCAGCTGTCTGGGACGGGCCAGGGAGTCCAGGCTCAGGCTGTGTCAGAAAGGGCATTAGTGCCCTGGTCAGCCTATGTATTGGGGGTATAGCCAAGGTCGGTGCAGGTTGATCCTCATTTGTGGTTACTGGGTAGCCCCAGAGGACAATGATTTTCTTCTGGAGGGCCGGCAAGTGCTGCATTGTAGTTCTGGATTGCCAAACTGGAGGGCTTGTGGGCCAGTAGTCTGACGACAAAAGTCTGAGAACACAAGCTAGGCTTAGGTTTCGGGGTGAGGCCATGGCAGGCACAATATACAGACCTGAATCGAGATCTCGTGCATCTGAAGTCAGGGCGAGGATCAGACGATCGCTCAGGTTGGAGTTTCTGTCCCTGATGGCCCCTTCATGAATGGGGGGGCATCACGAGGCCATGGGGGTTTTCCCACTATGGGAGTTGTGAGAAGCTCCAAACTGCAGAGAGTCTTCTGCAGGACAATTGAGACCTGTACTTTGGCTCCAGGCCAATGATTCTGAGCAGGGTTCTGAGGATGGATGGCTGAGTAGCCCACCTCGCATTCCAATTGTTTCCTAGCAACAAGACAGGTTAGATCTCCTGGATCTGTGGGGAGCAACCGAGGACGCTGAGTTGAAATGGATACCTCTGGGGATGGGTCCTAATGTGCTTTTGTGTCTATGGATACCTTGGAATGAAGCGGTGGCACTGGGGCCCTAAAGTGTTCTCCTAAACAGAGGCTTTGACACAGCTCCAACGTGCAAGTTTCCCATGTGTAGATGAGATGTATTCTGATGGGTGAATCAAGAAACAGCTATATGCTGCTTTTGAAATCCAGGCCTCTGAGGAGAGATGCCTGGAAACCAAAGCAATGGATCTGATTAGTGCCTAGGGGCCTGTTCTTTCCTTTTTACCTCTGGGGACATCTGTCTATGGGTCTGAGTGCAGGTAGGTGCTCATTTGGGCTCAGATTGCCCCTGTTTTTCCTGGGAAGCAACCACTTTTGAGATGGATCAGGGATTTTGGAGGTTTATCCTATTAGAAGGGTTGTGGCAATTGGAATGGGCACAAAAAATTCTCTTGGAGAAGGCAAGTACAGTCCTCAGGTTTGGTTCCAGGGGCCTGAGCCTGTAGTTTGTGTAGGCCAGGGCTGTTTAGACAGTTGTCTGAAAACAAACTCAGCTTAGGTTTGGGGACGTAGGTATGGCAGGCCCGAACTACAAACCATGAGAAGAACTCTTCAGGATATGAAGAAAGTGCGAGTCTGAGTCGCTTGCTCAGGCTTTTGTCTCTGGATTTTGTATCAGCGATGGCCGTGGAATGTCGCGGAGGCCTCATGGGCCATGGACGAATCTTCCTCTCTGAGGATTTGGCCCGATTCCTGATTTCTTTTCGTCAATCTGTGGGATGGGAGGACTCATTTCAGTTTTGTTACCTCAGGTGTCCCACCAAAAGAGGAATTCCAAAGCCAAGCCGTGGGGAAGACTGAAGGGACAACCCGAACTATGGTTAAAAATTGGGGCCTAGGGGCATGGCAAGCCCAATATTCTATCTCTTCATCCAGCCACTGAGTGGCCTTACTTGAGGACTGGGCTCAGCCTGAGCGTCACAATGTGTGTTTGTGACCAATGTGGCCCGCCAGCATGGGCGGGGCCTCATGGGCCACACTGGTTTCAACTACACTGAACGTTGGACAACATACCAACCACAAGGTTTCTTGCCATGGGGAAGGAGTTCTGATTTCTGCATCACCTTCAACCCTGGGCAGTGATTGGAGATAAGGTCTAGGTTCTGAAACCTGAAAACCGATATGGGGAAGAGATGACGACCTAAGGCCATGGCAGCTCGATGTGCTCAGTGTGCAGCCAGCTGTCTGGGAGGGTCCACGGGGTCCAGGCTCAGGCTGTGTCAGAAAGGGCATTAGTGCCCTGCTCAGCCAAAGTATTTGGGGTACATCCAAGGTCGGTGCAGGTTGATCCTCATTTGGGGTTACTGGGTAGCCCCAGAGGACAATGTTTTTCTTCTGTAGGGCCGGCAGAGTGCTGCATTGTAGTTCTGGATTGCCAAACTGGAGGGCTTGTGGGCCAGTAGTCTGACGACAAAAGTCTGAGAACACAAGCTAGGCTTAGGTTTCTGGGTGAGGCCATGGCAGGCACAATCTACAGACCTGAATCGAGATCTCGTGCATGTGAAGTCAGGGCGAGGATCAGACGATCGCTCAGGTTGGAGTTTCTGTCCCTGATGGCCCCTTCATGAATGGGGGGGCATCACGAGGCCATGGGTGTTTTCCCACGATGGGAGTTGTGAGAAGCTCCAAACTGCAGAGAGTCTTCTGCAGGACAATTGAGACCTGTTGTTTGGCTCCAGGCCAATGATTCTGAGCAGGGTTCTAAGGATGGATGGCTGGGTATCCCACCTCGCATTCCAATTGTCTCCCAGCAACAAGACAGGTTAGATCTCCTGGATCTGTGGGGAGCAACCGAGGACGCTGAGTTGAAATGGACACCCCTGGGGATGGGTCCTAACGTGCTTTTGTGTCTATGGAGACTTTGGAATGAAGCGGTGGCACTGGGGCCCTAAAAGTTTCTCCTAAACAGAGGCTTTGACACAGCTCCAACGTGCAAGTTTCCCATGTGTAGATGAGATGTTTTCTGATGGGTGAGTCAAGAAACAGCTAGATGCTGCTTTTGAAATCCAGGAATGTGAGGAGAGATGCCTGGAAACCAAAGCAATGGATCTGATTAGTGCCTAGGGGCCTGTTCTTTCCTTTTTACCTCTGGGGACATCTGTCTATGGGTCTGAGTGCAGGTAGGTGCTCAGTTGGGCTCAGATTGCCCCTGTTTTTCCTGGGAAGCCACCACTATTGAGATGGATAAGGGACTTTGGAGGTTTATCCTATTAGAAGGGTTGTGGCCATTGGAATGGGCACACACAATTCCCTTAGAGAGGGCAAGTACAGTCCTGAGGTTCGGCTCCAGGGGCCTGAGCCTGTAGGTTGTGTAGGCCAGGGCTGTTTGGACAGTTGTCTGAAAACACAAACTCGGCTTATGTTTCGGGTCATAGGTATGGCAGGACTGATCTACAGACCATGAGGAGAACTCTTCGGGATTTGAAAGAAGGGCGAGTGTGAGGCTCCTGCTCAAGTTTTTGGCTCTGGATATCGTGTCACTCATGGTCGTGGAATTTCTGGGTGACTTCATGGGAAATGGACGAGGCTTACTCTCTGGTGGTTTGGCCCCGTCTAAAGAGTTTGGGTTCATTCTGTGGGCTGGAAGAAGTCCGTTTTTGTTGTTGTTGTTGTTGTTTTCTTTTTTAACCTCAGGTGTCCCACCAAATGAGGGATTCCAGATTAGAGCCCTGGGGAGGGGCGACTGGACAATAAGAAATCTGGTTAAAAATTGGGGCCTAGGGACATGTCAAGACCATTATGACATCTAATGGTCCAGCCACTGAGAGGACTTACTAGAGGACAGGACTTATGCTGAGGTTCACAATGCGTGTGTATGCCCTCGTAACACTCAAGAATGGGCGGGGCCTCAGGGTGAATGCTGGTTTCTCCAAAACTGAACGTTGAACAACGTGCCAACCACAAGGATTCTTTCCATGGGTAAAGAGGAGTTCTGATTTCTGCATCACACTCACCCCTGGGCAGTGATTGGAAATAAGGTCTCGTTCTGAAGCCTGAAAACTGAGGTAGGGAAGAGATGATGACCTAAGGCCATGGCGGGTTTTATGTGCTCAGTGTGCGGTCAGCTTTCTGGGTGTTGGTCAGGAGGTCCGTGCTCAGGTTGTGTTCGACAGTGCATTAGTGCCCAGTTTAGACTATATAATTTGGGTAAAGTCGAGTGCTGTGTATGTTTACCCTCATTTAAGGTGCCTGGGCAGCTCATGAGGCAATAATTCTTTTTCTAGAGGGCAGGCAGAATGCTGCATTGTGGGTCCGGAATTGCCAAACTTGAGGGCTTCGGGGCCAGGAGTGTGAGGACGGAAGTCTGAGAAGACAAGCTAGACTTGGGTTTCGGGGGGGCATGGCAGGTACCCCCTTCATATCTGAACCAATATCTCATCCATGTGAAGTCAGGGCAAGGATCAGACGTTGGCTCAGGTGGGAGTTTCTGAGCATGACGGCCGCTTCATGAAGGGAGCAGAATCTCGATGCCATTGAGGTTTTCCCACGTTGGGAGTTGTGGGATGCCCCCTTCAAGGAATCCTTCTGCGGGACAATTGAGACCTGTTGGACAGCTCCAGGACATTCCATATGGAATGACTCCAGAGCACCGTTCGCGATGGATGCCTGGGAAGCCCGCCTCGCATTCCAATTTTCTCCTAGCAACAAGACAGTTTAGATCTGATGGCTCTGCCTGAGCAACCGGGGTGGCTGACTTGAAATGGACTTTCCTGAGGATGGGTCCTAATGTGCTTTTGTGTCCATGAGGGCCTTGGAATGGGGCGGTGGCACCGGGACACTGAAGTACTCTCCTAAGCTTTGGACATGGCTCCCATGCACAGGTTTCCTTTTGGAGACGAGATGAGTTCTGATGGGTGCCTCAGGAAAACCCCTATGCTCGTATTGGAATCAGGCTTTTGAGGACACATGCCTGTAACCCAAAGCAATGGATCCTATTATGGCCTAGGGTCCTGTGTGGTTCAATCTTCTTCTCTGGGGACATCCATCTATGTTATGAGTGGAGGTCGATTATCAGCTGGCGTTAGACAGCCCTTGTTTGTTCCGGGAGACCTACACTATTGGGATGGCCTCAGGGACTTTGGAGGTTTCTCCTAATTTGTACGATTTTGGACCAAGGAATGGGCAGAATTCCCATGGATTGGTAGGCACAGTCCTAATGTGTGGCTCCAGGGACCCAGCCTGGAGGGTGTGTGGCCCAAGACTTTGAGGACCGAAGTCTGAAAACACAAACTCAGCTTAGTTTTGGGGACGTAGGTATGGCAGGCCCGATCTACAAAGCATGAGAAGGACTCTTCAGGATATGAAGAAAGTGCGAGTCTGAGGCGCTTGCTCAGGCTTTTGTCTCTGGATTTTGAATCAGCGATGGCCGTGGAATGTCGCAGAGGCCTCATGGGCCATGGACGAATCTCCCTCTCTGAGGTTTTGGCCCGATTCCCAATTGCTTTTCGTCAATCTGTGGGATGGGAGGACTCATTTCAGTTTCGTTACCTCAGGTGTCCCACCAAAAGAGGAATTCCAAAGCCAAGCCGTGGGGAAGACTGAAGGGACAACCCGAACTATGCTTAAAATTGGGGCCTAGGGGCATGGCAAGTCCAATATGCTATCTCTTCATCCAGCCACTGAGTGGCCTTACTTGAGGACTGGGCTCAGCCTGAGCGTCACAATGTGTGTTTGTGACCAATGTGGCCCACGAGCATGGGCGGGGCCTCATGGGCCACACTGGTTTCAACTACACTGAACGTTGGACAACATGCCAACCACAAGGTTTCTTGCCATGGGGAAGGAGTTCTGATTTCTGCATCACCTTCAACCCTGGGCAGTGATTGGAGATAAGGTCTAGTTTCTGAAACCTGAAAACCGAGGTTGGGAAGAGATGACGACCTAAGGCCATGGCGGCTCGATGTGCTCAGTGTGCGGCTAGCTGTCTGGGTGGGTCCACGGGGTCCAGGCTCAGGCTGTGTCAGAAAGGGCATTAGTGCCCTGGTCAGCCTATGTATTTGGAGTACATCCAATGTCGGTGCAGGTTGATCCTCATTTGGGGTTACTGGGTAGCCCCAGAGGACAATGTTTTTCTTCTGTAGGGCCGGCAGAGTGCTGCATTGTAGTTCTGGATTGCCAAACTGGAGGGCTTGTGGGCCAGTAGTCTGACGACAAAAGTCTGAGAACACAAGCTAGGCTTGGGTTTCTGGGTGAGGCCATGACAGGCACCATCTACATACCTGAATCGAGATCTCGTGCATGTGAAGTCAGGGCGAGGATCAGACGATCGCTCAGGTTGGAGTTTCTGTCCCTTATGGCCCCTTCATGAATGGGCGTGGGCATCACTAGGCCATGGGGGTTTTCCCACGATGGGAGTTGTGAGAAGCTCCAAACTGCAGAGAGTCTTCTGCAGGACAATTGAGACCTGTTGTTTGGCTCCAGGCCAATGATTCTGAGCAGGGTTCTAAGGATGGATGGATGGTTAGCCTACCTCGCATTTCAATTGTCTCCTAGCAACAAGACAGGTTAGATCTCCTGGATCTGTGGGGAGCAACCGTGGACGCTGAGTTGAAATGGACACCCCTGGGGATCGGTCCTAATGTGCTTTTGTGTCTATGGAGACCTTGGAATGAAGCGGTGGCACTGGGGCCCTAAAGGGTTCTCCTAAACAGAGGCTTTGACACAGCCCCTACGTGCAAGTTTCCCATGTGTAGATGAGATGTTTTCTGATGGGTGAGTCAAGAAACAGCTATATGCTGCTTTTGAAATCCAGGCCTCTGAGGAGAGATGCCTTGAAACCAAAGCAATGGATCTGATTAGTGCCTAGGCGCCTGTTCTTTCCTTCATACCACTGGGGACATCTGTCTATGGGTCTGAGTGCAGGTAGGTTCTCAGTTGGGCTCAGATTGCCCCTGTTTTTCCTGGGAAGCCACCACTATTGAGATGGATCAGGGACTTTGGAGGTTTATCCTATTAGAAGGGTTGTGGCCTTTGGAATGGGCACACACAATTCCCTCTGAGAGGACAAGTACAGTCCTCAGGTTTGGCTCCAGGGGCATGAGCCTGTAGGTTGTGTAGGCCAGGGCTGTTTGGAAAGTTGTGTGAAAACACACACCCTCCATGCTAGGGCCCCTGGAACCACACATCAGTATTGTTCCTGCCCTCTCAAAGGGAATTCTTCATATTCCATTGGCCACAACCATATAAATCAGGAGAAATCTCCAATGTCCCTGGGACCATCCCAATATTGTAGGCTGCTCGGAACAAACAGGGGTGATCTGACACTAGCTGAGAACTAGCTCCACACAGACTCGGAGACAGATGTCCCCAGAGAAGAACATTGAACTGGACAGGCCCCTAGGCCCTAATCAGATCCATTGCTTTGGTTTCCAGGCATCTCTTCTCAGAGGCCTGGTTTCCAATACCAGCCTATGGGGTTTCCATAGGCTCCTTCAGAGCAAGTCTTGTCTGCACATTGGAAACTTGCTTGAGGAGCTATGTCAGAACCTCAGAGGCCTGGTTTTCAATACCACCATATGGGGGTTTCCTGAGGCATCAGTCAGAACAAATGTCTTCTCCACATGGGAAACGTGCTCTTTCAAGCTGTGTCAAAACCTCCAGCTAGGAAAATCCTTCAGAGCCCCGGTGCCACCACCTCATTCCAAGGTCTCCATGGACACAATCCCACATTAGGACCCATCTGCAGGAGAGTCTATTTCAACTCAGTGCCCTTGGGTGCTCCCCTAGAGCCAGCAGATCGAACCTATCTTGTCACTAGGAGACAATTGGAATGTGAGGCGGACTGGCTAGGCATCCATCTGTAGAAAACGACTCTGAAGTAATTCCATATGGGACGTCCTGGAGCCATCCAACAGGTCACAGCTGTCCTGCAGAAGGAATCCTTGCGCTTTGGAGCACCTCACAACTCCCATCATGGGAAAAGCTCTGTGGCCTCGTGGTGCACCGTCCCCTTCATGAAAGAGCCATCTTGGACAGAAACTCCAACCTGAGCCAACGTCTAATCCTCGCCCTGACTTCAGATGCACGAAATCTTGATTCAACTCTGCAGAGTGTGCCTGCCGAAACCCCGCCCCGAAGCAAAACCTAGCTATTGTTCTCAGACTTCGTCCTCACACTCCAAGCCCACCAGCCCTCCAGTTAGGGAATTCTGGAGAGACACAATGCAGCACTCTGACTGCCCTCCAGAAGAGAAACGTTGTCCTATGGGGCTAACCAGAAACACCAAATGAGGATCAACCTGCATGCCACTTGACTCTACCCCAATTATACAGTTTCGCTTCGGCGTTAATGCCCTGTCTTGCACAGCCTGAGGTCTGAATTTTCAACCGACACCCAGACAGCTGGCTGTACACTGAGCACATCAGACCCGCCATGGCTTTAGGTCATCACCTCTTTTCAACCGTGGTTTTCAGGCTTCAGAACCTAGACCTTATATATACTCACTACCCAGGGGTGAACGTGATGCAGAAATGAAACTCCTTCTTCCTCAAGGCAAGAAACCTTGTGGTTGGCATGTTTTCCAACGTTCAGTGTAGGAGAATCCAGTGTAGCCCATGAGTCCCCGCCCATGCTTGAGAACCGCAATGGGCACAAACACATTGGGACCCTCAGTGTGAGCCCTGTCCTCAAGTAAAGCCTCTCAGGGTCTGGACCAAGAACCCGCATTGCCATCCCTAGTCCCCCAATATTAATGAGAGGTTGAGAGTTCTAATCACCCCTATTCAGGTCTCTGCTCTGGAACCCCTGAGGAAAAAAAAATATTGAAGGGTCTCCTCCATCCCCTGAATGAGCCCCAAAACTTGGGATCTGACCAAATCTTAAAAGAGAAAGAATCATCCATGGCCAAAGAGGCCATCCCGTCATTCCATGGCCACCATTGACACAAAATCTAGAGACAAAAGCCTGGAGATATGCCTCACACTTGCCCTTTGTTCATAGCCTGATAAATTCTTCTCACGGTCTATAGATCAGGCATGTCATACCTACGTCCCCAAATCTAAGCTGAGTTTGGGTTTTCAGGTTTCTGTCCCCACTGTCCTGGCCCACACACCCTACAGGCTGGGGCCCCTGGAGCCATGCCTCAGGACTGTGCCTGCCTTCTCCAAGCAAATTCTGCCCATTCCATTGGCCACAACCCTAAAGATTAGGAGAACACTCCAACGTCCCTGAGGCCATCCCAATAGTGTTGGCCACTCAGGGCAAACAGGGTGATCTGTCCCAAGATGAGCAACTACCTCAACTCAGACCCATAGACAGATAACCCCAGAGAAGAAGATTGAACCGGACAGGCACCTAGGACCTAATCAGATCCATTGCTTTTGATTCCAGGCATCTCTCCTCAGAGGCCTGGTTTCCAATACCAGCATATGTGTTCTTCAAGAGGTACCAGTCTGAACAAATCTCATTTCCACATGGGAAACATGCATTTTGGAGCTGTGTCACAACCTCCAGTTAAGGGAAACCTTCAGGTCCCAGCAGCCAACACCCCATTCCAAGGTCTCCATGGACACAAACCCGCATTATGACCCATCCTCAGGCGAGTCCATTTCAACACATCCCCTTTGGTTGCTCCCCAAAAGAAGCAGATCGAACGTGCCTTGTCACTAGGAGACAATAGGAATGTGAGGCGGGCACTCCAGGAATCCATCCTTACAACCCTGCACTGCCCTGGTTCCGCATGGGACGTCCTGGAGCAATCTGACCGGTCTCGACTGTCCCGTAGAAGGAATCCTTGCCGATTGGAGCAACTTACAATGCCAATCGTGGGAAAGTCTCCATAGCCCCATGATGCCCCCCACCATCATGAAGGGGCCATCCTGAACAGAAACTTCAACCTGAGCCTACGTCTGATCCTCGCCCTGACTTCAGATGCATGAGATTTAGATTTAGCTCTACAGAGTGTGCCTGCCATGATCTTGACCCAAAACCTAAGCCTAGCTTGTGTTCTCTCACTTCCTTCCTCACAATTCTGGCCCACAAGCCCTCCAGTGTGAGAATTCCGTCGCCACAATGCAGCACTCTTCCTTCCCTCCAGAAGAAAAACGTTGCCCCTGGGGCTACCCAGAAACGCCAAATGAGGATCAACCTGCATGCCACTCAACTTTACTCCAATTATACAGTCTAAGCTTGGCACTAATGCCCTGTCTGACACAGCCTGAGCCTGGACCTCCTGGATGACACCCAGAAAGGTGGTGTCACACCTAAGGACTGTGCCAGTGCTCTCCAAGGGAACTCTGCCCGTTTCATTTGCCACAACCTTACAGATTAGGAGAAACCTCCAATTCCCAAGACCAGCCCAATAGTGTTGGCCTCCCCCAACAAACATGGGTGATCTGACACAAGCTGAGCAGTGACCTCCATTCTGAATCTTAGACAGAGACACTCAGAGGAGAATATTGAAAAGGACAGGCCCCTAGACCGTAATCAGATCCATTGCTTTGGATTCCAGGCATTGTTCCCCAGATGCTTGGTTTCCAATACCAGGTTGTGGGGGTTTCAGAACAAATCTCGTCTCTACATGGGAACCTTGCTTTTTGGAGCTGCATCAAAACCTCAGGTTAGGAGAATTCTTCAGGGCAACAGAGCCACTGCCCCATTCCAAGGGATCCATGGACACAAATCCACATCATGACTGATCCTCATGAGAGTCCATTTCAATTCAGCCCCCTCGGTTGTTCCCCCAGTGACAGCAGATCGAATCCTCCTTTTCACTAGGACACAACTGGAATGCAAGTTGGACTGCCCAGGCATCCATCATTAGAACTGTGCTTTGGAGCATTTCTTATGGGACGTCCTTGATCCATCCAAAAGGTCGTGACTGTCCCGCTGACGGAATCCTTGTGGTTTGGAGCATCACACACTCACAAAGTTGGAAATCTTCCATGGTTTCCTGATGCCCCCCCACCTTCATGAAGGGGACATCATGTACAGAAACTCCAACCTAAGCCAACATCTGATCCTCGCCCTGACTTCAGATGCACGAGATCTCATTTCAGGTCTGTAGAGTGTGCCTGCCATGTCACCGCTGCGAATTCTAAGCTAAACTTGTGTTCTCAGACTTCTGTCCAAAAACACCTGGCCCACAAGCCCTGAAGTTGGCAATTCTGGAGCCAGAATGCAGCACTCTGCCTGCCCTCCCGAAGAAAATCTTTGCCCTATGGGGCCAACCAGAAACCCCAAATGAGGACCAACCTTCACATCACTCGACTGTACCCCAATTATACAGTCTAGCCTGGGGACTAATGCCCTGCCTGACACAGCCTGAGCCCAGACCTCATGATGGACACAGACATCTGGCCGCACACTAAGTGCAACGGACCCACCATGGCCTTAGGTCGTCATCTCTTACCAACCTCGGTTTTCAGGCTTCAGAATCTAGACCTTATCTCTACTCACTGCCATGCCGTGTACGTGATGCAGAAATCAGAACTCCTCCTTCCCCATGACCAGAAACCCTGTGGTTGGCATGTTGTCCAACGTGCAGTGTAGGAGAAACCAGCATGGCCCATGAGGCCTCAGACATGCTTGAGGGCTGCGATGGGCACAAACACACATTAGGACCCTAAGCATGAACCCTGGCCTCAAGTAAAGCCTCTCCGGGGCTGGACCAAGAGCCCACATATGGAGATTACCATGCCCCTACTCCCCAAACCTTAACCAGTGCTTGAGAAGTCTAGTCACCCCTACTCAGATCTCTTCTCTAGAATCCCTCCTTGGTGGGACACATGAGGTTAAAAAAAAATAGAGAAAGGACTCCTACCGTCCAAAGAATGACCGCAAACACTTGGAATTGGGCCAAATTCACAGAGAGAAATACTCGTCCATGGCTGATGAGGCCATCCTGACATTCCACGGCCACCATTGACACAAAATCCGGAGACAAAAGCCTGAAAAAGCGCCACACACTCGCCCTTTGTTCAAAGCCTGAAAAATTCTCACGGTCTGTAGATCGAGCCTGCCATACCTATGTCCCCAAACCTAAGCCAAGTTTGTGTTTTCAGACTTCTGTCTCCATTGTCCTGGCCCACACACCCTCAAGGCTTGGCCCCATGGAGCCACACCTCAGGACTGTGCCTGCCCTCTCCATGGGAATTCTGCTCATTCCTTTGGCACAACCTGACAGATTAGGAGAAACATCCGAAGTCCCCGAGGCCACCCCAATATTGTAGGATGTCCGGGACAAACAGGGACCATCTGCCACAAGCTGAGCCACTACCTCCAATCAGACCTGTAGATAGATATCCATAGAAAAGAAGATTGAAGAGGACAGGCACCTAGGCCCTAAACGAATTCATTGCTTTTGTTTTCATGTATCTCTCCTCAGAGGCCTGGATTCCAATACCAGCACATGGGGGTTTCTGGAGCTACCAATCAGAACAAATCGCATGCCACATGGGAATCATGCTATATGGAACTGTGTCAAAACCTCCAGTTAGGAGAAAATTTCACGTCACTGGAGCCACCGCCCCATTCCAATGTCTCAATGGACACAATCCCACATTATGACCCATCCTCAGGAGAGTCCATTTCAACACAAACCTGGCGGTTGCTCACCCAGTGCCAGCAGATCAAACCTGCTTTGTCACTAGGAGACAATTGGAATGCGAGTTCGTTGCCCAGGTATCCATGTTAGAACTCTGCTCTGGAGAAATTCTTAATGGGGTGTCCTTGATCCATTCAACAGGTCTCAACTGTCCTGCAGAAGGAATCCTTGTGGTTTGCAGCATCACACACTCGCACCGTGGGAAAACCTCCATGGCCTCGTGATGCCTCCACCTTCAGGTAGAGGACATCATGGACAGAAACTCCCGTCTGATCCTCGCCCTGACCTCAGAGGCATGAGATCTCAATTCAGCTCTGCAGAGTGTGCCTGCCTTGCCCTCGCCCCAAAACCTAAGCCAGCTCGCGTTCTCAGACTTCCATCCTCACACTCCTGGCCCACAAGCCTTCCACTTTGGGAATTCTGGAGACAAAATGCAGCACTCTGCCTGCCCTCCAGAAGAGAGACTTTGCCCTAGGGGTCTACCCAGAAACATCAAATGAGGATCAACCTGCAATTCTCTAGACTGTACCCCAAGTATACAGTCTAGCCTGGGCACTAATGCCCTGTCTGACACAGCCTGACCCCAGACCTCGTGACCGACACCCAGACACCTGGCCTCACACTGAACACATCGAACATGCCATGGCCTTAGGTCATCATCTCTTCCCAACCTTGGTCTTCAGGCTTCAGAACCTAGACATTATCTCCACTCACAACTAAGTGATGTACGTGATGCAGAAATCAGAACTTCACCTTCCCCATGACCAGAAACCTTGTGGTTGGCATGTTGTCCAACGTTCAGTATATGAGAACCCAGCATGGCCAATGAGGCCTCAGACATGCTTGAGGGCTGTGATGGGCACAAACACACATTAGGACCCTAAGCATGATCCCTGGCCTCAAGTAAAGCCTCTCCGGGGCTGGACCAAGAGCCTGCATATGGGACTTGCCATGCCCCTACTCCCCCAATCCTAGCCAGAGCTTGAGAAGTCTAGTCAACCTTATTCAGAGCTCTTTTCTGGAATCCCTATTTGGTGGGACACATAAGGTAAAAAAAAAAAAAAAAAAACCAAGATAAAGAAAAAAAAAAGAAAGGACTCCTACCATCCAAAGAATGACCATAAACACTTGGAATCTGGCCAAATCCACAGAGAGAAATACTCGTCCATGGTCGATGAGGCCAGCCTGACATTCCACGGCCACCATTGACACAAAATCCGGAGACAAAAACCTGAAAAAGCGCCACACACTTGCCCTTTGTTCAGAGCCCCCAAAATTCTCAAGGTCTGTAGATCGGGCCTGCCATACCTATGTCCCCAAACCTAAGCCGAGTTTGTGTTTTCAGACTTCTGTCTCCATTGTCCTCACCCACACATTCTAAAGGCTGGGCCCCATGGAGCCACACCTCAGGACTGTGCCTGCCCTCTCCAAGGGAATTCTGCTCATTCATGTGGCACAACCTGACAGATTAGGAGAATCATCCAAAATCTCTGAGGCCATCCCAATAGTGTAGGATGTCCTGGACATACAGGGACCCTCTGGCACAAGCTGAGCCACTACCTCCAATCAGAACCTTAGACAGATATCCATAGAAAAGAATATTGAACAAGACAGGCACCTAGGCCCTAATTGGATCCATTGCTTTTGTTTTCAGGCATCTCTCCTCAGAGGCCTGGATTCCAATACCAGCATAAGGGGGTTTCCAGAGCTACCTATCAGAAAAAATCTCGTCTCCACATGGGAATCTTGCTCTATGGAGCTGTGTCATAACCTCCAGTTAGGAGAAAACTTCAGGTCACTGGAGCCACTGCCCCATTTGAATATCTCCATGGACACAATCCCAAATTATGACCCATCCTCAGGAGAGTCCATTTCAACTAAACCCCCTCGGTTGCTACTCCAGAGCCAGCAGATTGAACCTGCCTTGTCGCTAGGAGACAATTGAAATGCGAGTTGGGCTCTTCAGGCATCCATCCTTAGAACCCTGCTCTTGCGTCGTTCCTTATGGGACATCCTTGAGCCATCCAACAGGTCTCGACTGTCCCACAGGAGTCCTTGTGCATGGACCACCTAACAACTCATATCATGGAAAGCTTCCAAGGTCACATGATGCCCCCAATCTTCATGAAGGCAGATCATGGAAAGAAACTCCAACCTGAGCCAACAGCTGATCTCGCCTTGACTTCAGATGCACGAGATCTTGATTCAGCTCTTCAGAGTGTACCTGCTGTGCCCTCACCCCAAAACCTAAGCGTAGCTAGTGTTCTCCGACTTCCGTCCTCACTCTCCTGGACCACACGCCCTCTATTTTGGGATTTCCGATGACACAGTGCTGCACTCTGCCTGCCCTCTGGAAGAAAAATATTGCCCTATGGGTCTACCCAGAAACCTCAAATGAGGATAAACCTGCACGTCACTCAACTGTACACCAATTATATAGTCTATCCTGTGCACTAATGCCCTGTCTGACAGAACCTGAGGCCTGAATTCCCAACCGACACCCAGACAGCTTGCAGTACACTGAGAACATCTGAACCGCCATGGCCTTAGGTCGCCATCTCTTTCCAACTTCGGTTTTCAGGCTACAGAATCCTAGACCTTATCTCTACTCACTTCCCATGGGTGAACGTGATGCAGAAATCAGAACTCCTCCTTCCCTCTCGCCAGAATCTTGTGGTTGGCATCTTGTCCAACGTTCAGTGTAGGACCCCTGTAGGGACTACAGGGGTAGTAGTAGGGCCCCTGAGGGTAGTGTAGGGTCCCTGAGGCCCTGCCTATGCTTAAGAGCTGCGGTGGGCTCAAACACACATTGGGACCCTCAGTTTGAGCCCTGTCCTCAAGTAAAGCCTCTCAGTGGCTGGACCATGAGCCCGCATATGGGGCCTGCCATGCCCCAAGTCACCCAATCTTAACTAGAGGTAGAGACATCTAGTCACCCCTACTCAGGGCTCTGCTCTGGAATCCCTCTTTGGTGGGACATTTGAGGTAAATAAACACAGAAAGGACTCCTCCCACTCCCAGAATGACCCCAATCACTTGGGATTGGGCCATCCCAAGTGATTGGGGTCCAGAGAGAAAGACTCGTCCATGGCCCATGAGGCCAGCCCGACATTCCACGGCCACTATTGACACAAAATCCAGAGACATAAGCTTCAGCAAGCGTTCACACTCACCCTTAGGTCATAGCCCAAAAAATTCTCCTCATAGTCTGTAGATTGGGCCTGCCATACCTACGTCCCCAAACCTAAGCCGAGTTTGTGTTTTCAGACTTCTATCCTGACATCCCTGTCCCACACACCCTCCAGACTGAGGCCCCTGGAGCCACACCTCAGGACTGTGCCTGCCCTCTCCAAGGAAATTCTTCCCATTCCATTGGCCACAACCCTACAGATAAGGAGAAACCTCCAAAGTCCCAGAGGCCATTCCAATAGTGTAGGCCACCCAGGACAAAGAGGGGCGATCTCTCACAAGCTGAGCAACGACGTCAACTCACCCGTAGACAGATAACCCAAGAGAAGAAGATTAAACTGGACTGGCCCCTAGAATGTAATTGCTTCCATTGCTTTTTTTTCTAAGCATCTCTCCTCAGAGGCCTGTTTTCCAATACCAGCATATGGGGGATTCCAGAGATACCAATCAGAACAAATCTTGTCTTCACATGGGAAACTTATCCTTTGGAGCTCTGTAAAAGCCTCCAGTTAGGAGAAACCTTCAGGTAGCCGGAGCAACCGCCCTATTCCAAGGTCTCCATGGACACATACCCGCATTATGACCATTCGGCAGGAGAGTACATTTCAACTCAGCCCCGTCGATTACTCCCCCAGAGGCAGAATATCAAACCTGCCTTGTCGCTAGGAGACAACTGGAATGCAAAGCAGACTCTCTAGGCATCCATCCATGGAATCCTGCTCTGGCGCCGTTCCATATGGGATGTCCTGGAGCCTTCCAACAGGTCTTGACTGTCCCACAGAAGGAATCCTTGCAGATTGGAGCATCTCACAACTCCTATCGTGGGAAAACCTACATGGCCTCATGAGATGCTCCCCTTTATAAAGGGGCCATCATGGACAGAAACTCCAACCTGAGCCAACTTCTGATGCATTGCTTTGGTTTCTAGGTATCTCTCCTCAGAGGCCTGGTTTCCAATATCAGAATATGGGGGTTTCCTAAGGAAACAATCAGAACAGATCTCATCTCCACATGGGAAACTTGCTCTTTGGAGCTGTGTCAATACCTCAGGTTAGGAGGATCCTTCAGGGCGCTGGCACCATGGCCCAATCCCAAGGTCTCCAAGGACAAAAACTTACATTATGATCCATTCTCAGGAGAGTCCATTTCAAATCAGCCCCCTCGGCTGCTCACCCAGAGCCAGCAGATCAAACCTTCCTTGTCACTAGGAGACAGTTAGAATGGGAGGCGGGCTTCCCAGGCATCCATGCTTAGAACCCTGCTCTGGAAAACTTCTTTATGGGACGTCTTGAATCCAACCAACCTGTCTTGACTGTCTCGCAGAATGAATCCTTGTGGTTTGAAGCATCACACAATAACACTGTGAGAAAACCTCCATTTCCTCATGATGCCCCACACCTTCATAAATGGGCCATCACGGACAGAAACTCCATCCTAAGCCAAAGTCTGATCCTCGCCCTGAATTCAGAAGCATGAGATCTCGATTCAGCACTTGAGAGTGTGCCTGCTGGGCCCTCACCCTGAAACCTAAGCCTAACTTGTGTTCCCAGACTTCCGTCCTCAGAATCCTGGCCACACCCCTCCAGTTTGGAAATTCTGGAGACACAATGCAGCACTCTGCCTGCCCTCCAGAAGAAAAATGTTGCCCTATAGGGCTAACCAGAAACGCCAAATGAGTAACAACCTGCATGCCACTCGACCGTACCCCAATTATACAGTCTAGCCTGTGCACTAAAGCCCTGTCTGACACAGCCTGAGGGCAGACCTCCAGTCCAACACCCAGACAGCTGGCCGTACACAGAGCATATCACACCCACAATGGCTTTAGTCCATCATCTCTACCCAACCTCAGTTTTCACCTTCAGAACCTAGACCTTATCTCCACTCACTGCTCAGGAGTGAACGTGATGCAAGAATCAGAACTTATCCTTCGCCTTGGCAAGAAACCTAGTGGTTGGCATGTTGTCCAATGTTCATTGTAGGAGAAAGCAGCATGGACTATGAGGCCCCACCTATCCCTGAGGGCCACAATTTGCACAAACACACATTGTGACACTCAGCGTGAGCCCTATCCTCATGTAAAGCCTCTTAGTGACTGGAACAACAGCCCACATATGGGGCTTGCCAAGCCCCTAGTCCCCCAATCTCAACCAGAGTCTAGTCACCCCTACTCAGGGCTCTACTCGGGAATCCCTCTTTGGTGGGACACCTGAGGTAAAAAAAAAAAAAAATACAGAAAGGACTCTTCCCATTCACAGAATGATCCCAACCACTTGGGATCAGGCCAAATCACCAGAGAAAGAATTGTCCATGGCCCTTGAGGACACCCCGACATTCCACGGCCACCATTGACACAAAATCCAGAGACAAAACCCTGAGCAAGCGCCACATACTCGCCCTTTGTTCATAGCCCGGAAAATTCTCACGGTCTGTAGATCGAGCCTTCATACATACATCCCCAAACCTAAGCTGAGTTTGTGTTTTCAGACTTCTGTCCCCACAGTCCTGGCCCACACACCATCCAAGCTGGGGCCCCTGGAGCCACACCTCAGGACTGTGGCTTCCCTCTCCAGGGGAATTCTGCCATTTCCATTGGCCACAACCCTATAGATTAGGAGAATCCTCCAAACTCCCCCAGGCCATCCGAATTGTGTTGGCTGCCCAGGACAAACAGGGAGGATCTTTCACAAGTTAGGAAACCAACTCCACTCAGACACAGAGACAGATATCCCCATAGAATAAGATTGAACTGGAAGGGCACTTAGGCCCTAATCAGATCCATTGCTTGATTCCAGTCATCTCTCCTCAGAGGCCTGGTTTCCAATACCAGCATATGGGAGATTCCTTAGGCACTCATCAAAACAATTCTCTTCTCTACATAGGAAACATACTCTTTAGAGCTCCATCAAAACCTCCGGTTATGAACATCCCTCAAGGCCCCGGATTAAGCACCCCATTCCAAGGTCTACATGGACACAAATGCACATTATGACCCATCCTCAACTCACCCATTTCAACACACCCGCCTCGGTTGCTCACCTAGATCCAGCAGATCGAACTTGCCTTGGCTCTATGAGACACCTGGAATGGGAGGCAGGCTGCCCAGGCATCCATCCTTAGAACCCTGCTCTGGATAACTTCCTTATGGGATGTCCTGGAGCCATCCAACAGGTCTCGACTGTCCCACCGAAGAAATCATTGTGGTTTGGAGCATCTCACAATTCCCATCGTCGGACAACCTCCATGTCCTCGTGACACTCTCCCCTTCATGAAGAGGCCTTCATGGAGAGAAACTCCGACCTAAGCCAACGTCTGATCCTAGCTCTGTCATCAGGTATACGGGATCTCGAATCATCTTTGCAGAAGGTGCCTGCCTTCCCCTCACCCCGAAATCTAAGTCGGGCTTGTGTTCTCAGAATTTTTTGCTCACACTCCTGGCCCACAATCCTTCCAGTTTGGGAATTCTGGAACAAATATGTGGCACTGTGTCTTCCCTCCAGAAGAAAAACGTTGCCCTCTGGGGCTACCCAGTAACCACAAATGAGTACCATCCTGCATGAAACTCGACTGCACCCCAATGATACAGTCTAGCCTGGGCACTTATTCCCTGTCTGCCACAGCCTGAGCCTGCACCTCCCAACCCACACTCAACAGCTGGCCGAACACTGAGCACATCAGACACACCATGGCCTTAGGGCTTCATCTCTTCCTAAGCTCAGTTTTCAGGCTTCAGAACCTAGACCTTAAATCCAATCACAGTCCAGGAGTGAAAGTGTTGCAGAAATTAGAACTCCATCTACCCCATGGCCAGAAAACTTGTGGTTCCCATACTGTGCAACGTTCAGTGTAGGAGGCACCAGCATGGTACTTTAGACCACGCCCTGACTGGAGGGGATCCTTGGGCACAAAACCACATTGTGAAACTCAGTGTGAGACCTATCCTCAAGGAAGGCCTCTCAGTGTCTGGACCAAGAGCCCACATATGGGGCTTGCCATGTTCTTAGGTCCCAATGTTAACCAGAGGTCTGGTTGTCCAGTTGCCCCCACCCACGACTCTGCTCTGGAATCCCTCTTTTGGTGGTCCACCGGAGGTTAAAAAAAAATAAAATAAACAAAAAAACCCAGAAAGGCCTCCTCCCTTCCCACAGAATGACCCCAAACTCTTGGGATCGGGTTAAATCCCCAGAAAGGGAGCCCTATCGATGGCCCATGAGGACACCCCGACATTCCATGGCAATCGGTGACATTTTTCCAGAAAAAAAAAAAAAAAAAAAAAAGCATGAGCAAGCGCCTCACATTTGCCCTTTGTTCATATCCCGAGGAGGTCTCCTCACGGTCTATAGATCGGGCCGGCCATACCTACATCCCACAACCTAAGTGGAGTTTGTGTTTTCAGACTTTTGTCCAAATAGCCCTGGACCACACACGCTCCACACTTGGGTCCCTGGAGCCACACCTCAGGACTGTGCTTCCCTTTCAAGGGAATTCTTCCCATTCCATTGGCCACAACCTTGCAAATTAGGAAAAACCTCCAAAGTCACCGAGGCCATCCCAATAGTGTAGGCTGCCTAGGACAAACAGGGGTGATCTCAAACCAGCTGAGCAACTACCTCCACTCAGACAACAGATGTCCCCAAAGAAGAATATTGAACCGGACAGGCCCCTAGGCCCTAATCAGATCCATTGCTTTGGTTCCAGGCATCTCTCCTCAGAGGCCTCGTTTCCAATACCAGCATATGGTGGTTTCCTGAGGCACCAATAAGAACAAATCTCGTCTCCCCATGGAAACTTGCTCATTGGAGCTTTGTCATAACCTCTGGTTAGGAGAATCCTTCAGGGCCCTGGTGCCACTGCCCCATACCAAGGTCTCCATGGACTCAAACCAACATTAAGACCATCCTCAGGAAAGTCCATTTCAACTCAGCCCCCTCTGTTGCTACCCCAAGCCAGCAGATCAAACGTTTATTGATGATAGGAGACAATTGGAATGTGAGGCTGGCTGCCCAGGCATCCATACTTAGAACCCTGTTCTGGAAAAATACCTTATAAGACGTCCTGGAGCCATCCAACAAATCTTAATTGTCCCACAGAAGGAATCCTTGCAGTTTGGAGCATCTCACAACTCCAAAAGTGGGAAAACCCCCATGGCCTCATAATGCCCCCTCTTCTTGAAGGGGCCAACATGGACAGAAACTTAACCCTGAGGTAAGTCTGAACCCCGACTGACTTCAGACGCATGAGATCTCAATTCAGCTCTGCAGAGTGTGCCTGCCATGTCCTTGCCCCGAAACCTAAGCCTAGCTTGTGTTCTCAGCTTCCGTCCTCACTCTCCTGGCCCACAAGCCCTCCAGTTTGGGAATTCCAAAGCCACAATGCAGCACTCTGCCTGCCCTCCAGAAGAAAAACTTTGCCCTATGCTGCTAATAAGAAACCCCAAATGATTTTCTAATGCATGCCACTCGATGGTAAAGCAATTATACAGCCCACCCTGTATTCTAATGCCCTGTCTGGCACAGCCTGAGACAAGACATCCCAAACGACACCCAGACAGCTGGCCCCAACCTGGACACATTGGACCCGCTATGGCTGTAGGTCGTCATCTCTTCCCAACCTCGGTTTTCAGGCTTCAGAACCTAGACCTTATCTCCAATCACTGCCCAGGGGTGAACGTGATGAAGAAATTAGAATTCCTCCTTCCCCATGGCCAGAATCCTTGTGGTTGGCATGTTGTCCAACGTTCAATGTGGGAAAACCTGCATTGTCCGAAAGGCCACGCCAATGCTTGAGGGCCGCCTAGGGCACAGACATGCATTGTGACCTGCAGCGTGAGTCCCGTATTAAAGTAACGCCTCTCAGTGGCTGGACAAAGATCTTGCATATGGGGCTTGTCATATCCTTAGGCCCCCAGGCTTAACCAGAGGGCGAGTATTCCAGTTGTCAGTACCCACTGCTATGCTCTAGAATCCCACTACTGGGGGGACACATGAAGCAGAAAACAGGACACTTCCCTTCCCACAGAATGACCCCAAACTCTTGGGGGCTGGACAAACTACCAGAGAGGGAGACTTCTACGACCCATGAGGCAACTCCTACATTAAACGGCCATTGTGGACAAAACATCCAGAGACAAAAGCCTGAGCGACTGCCTCCCTCTCACCCTTCTTTAATATCCAGAGGAGCTCCCCTCAGGGACTGTAGATCAGGCCTGCCGTAACCTCGGCCCCAAACCTGAGCTGAGTTAGGGTTTTTGTTTGTCTGTCTACACAGCCATGGCCCACACAGCCTCCAGGCTGGCGTCCCTGGAGCCACAGCACAGAACTGTGCCTGCTCTGTCCTAAGAAACTGCCCATTCCATTGGCCACTCTACAAAAGAGTAGAAACCTCAAGGTCCCCAAGGACATCCCACTACCGCAAGCCGCACTGGACAAATAGGGGCATTATGACACAAGCTGAGCAACTACTACCTCCATGCAGACACACAGACAGATATCCTTAGAGACAGAAAATTGAACCAGACAGGCCCCTAGGCCCTATTATGAACTCTTGCTTTGGTGTCCAGGTATCACTCCTCAGAGGCCTGGGTTCGAAGACCAGCATACGGGGCTTTCCTGAGGCACCAGACAGAAGACCTCTCATCTCCACATGGGAAGCTTCCTTGTTGGAGTTGTGTCAAGCCCTTCGGGTTGGAGATTCCTGCAGAGTCCCTTAGCTACTGCCACATTCCAAGGTCTCCATGGCCACCAACCCACATTATGACTCATCCTCAGCAGAGTCCATTTAAATTCAGCCTTCTGGGTAGCTCACCCAAGAGCCCGCAGATTGAGCGTGCCTTGTCTCGACCAGGCAATGGGAAGGTGAGTTGGCGTTTCTCGGCATCCATGCTTAGGGCCCTGCTCTCGAGTCTTTCTGTATGGGGCATCAAGGAACCATCCACCAACCACCTGAGCAACTACCTCCACTCAGACAACAGATGTCCCCAGAAAAAATATTGAACCGGACAGGCCTGTAGGCCCTAATCAAATCCATTGCTTTGGTTTCCAGGCATCTCTCCTCAGAGGCCTCGTTTCCAATACCAGCATATGGTGGTTTCCTGAGGCACCAATAAGAACAAACCTCGTCTCCCCATGGAAAACTTGCTCATTGGAGCTTTGTCATAACCTCTGGTTAGGAGAATCCTTCAGGGCCCTGGTGCCCCTGCCCCATACCAAGGTCTCCATGGACTCAAACCAACATTAAGGCCATCCTCAGGAAAGTCCATTCAACTCAGCCCCCTCTGTTGCTACCCCAAGCCAGCAGATCAAACGTTTCTTGTTGCTAGGAGACAATTGGAATGTGAGGCTGCTGCCCAGGCATCCATACGTAGAACCCTGTTCTGGAAAAATACCTTATAGGACGTCCTGGAGCCATCCAACAAATCTTAATTGTCCCACAGAAGGAAACCTTGCGGTTTGGAGCATCTCACAACTCCAATAGTGGCAAAACCCCCATGGCCTCATAATCCCCTCTCTTCTTGAAGGGGCCAAAATGGAAAGAAACGCAAACCTGAGCCAAAGTCTGATCCTGACCTAACTTCAGACGCATGAGATCTCAATTCAGCTCTGCAGAGTGTGCCTGCCATGCCCTTGCCCCAAAACCTAAGCCCAGCTTGTGTTCTCAGCTTCCGTCCTCACTCTCCTGGCCCACAAGCCCTCCAGTTTGGTAATTCCGAAGCCACAATGCAGCACTCTGCCTGCCCTCCAGAAGAAAAACTTTGCCCTATGCTGCTAATAAGAAACCCCAAATGATTTTCTAATGCATGTCACTCGATGGTAAAGCAATTATACAGCCTACCCTGTATACTAATGCCCTGTCTGGCACAGCCTGAGACAAGACATCCCAAACGACACCCAGACAGCTGGCCCCAACCTGGACACATAGGACCCGCTATGGCTGTAGGTCGTCATCTCTACCCAAACTCGGTTTTCAGGATTCAGAACCTAGACATTAAATCCAATCATAGTCCAGGAGTGAAAGTGTTGCAGAAATTAGAACTCCTTCTTCCCCATGGCCAGAAAACTTGTGGTTGCCATATTGTGCAATGTTCAGTGTAGGAGAAACCAGCATGGTACATTAGGCCACGACCTACCTTGAGGGGCTCCTTGGGCTCAAAAACACATTGTGAAACTCAGTCTGAGACCTATCCTCAAGGAAAGCCTCTCAGTGTCTGGACCAAGAGCCCACATATGGGGCTTGCCATGTTCTTAGGTCCCAATGTTAACCAGAGGTCTGGTTGTCCAGTTGGCCCCACCCACGACATTGCTCTGGAATCCCTCATTTGGTGGTCCACCTGAGGTAAAAAAAAAAAAAACAAATAAACAAAAATAAATAAACAAAAAAACCAGAAAGGCATCCTTCCTTCCAACAGAATGACCCCAAACCCTTGGGATCGGGTTAAATCCCCAGAAAGGGAGCCCTATCGATGGCGCATGAGGACACCCCGACATTTCATGGCAATCGTGACACATTTCCAGAAAAAAAAAAAAAAAAAGCATGAGCAAGCACCTCACATTCGCCCTTTGTTCATATCCCGAAGAGTTCTCCTCACGGTCTATAGATCGGGCCGGCCATACATACATCCCCCAACCTAAGTGGAGTTTGTGTTTTCAGACTTTTGTCCAAATAGCCCTGAACCACACACGCTCCACACTTGTGTCCCTGGAGCCACACCTCAGGACTGTGCTTCCCTTTCAAGGGAATTCTTCCCATTCCATTGGCCACAACCTTGCAAATTAGGAAAAACCTCCAAAGTCACCGAGGCCATCCCAATAGTGTAGGACGCCCAGGACAAACAGGGGTGATCTCAAACCAGCTGAGCAACTACCTGCACTCAGACAAGAGATGTCCCCAGAGAAAAATATTGAACCGGACAGGCCCCTAGGCCCTAATCAGATCCATTGCTTTGGTTTCCAGGCATCTCTCCTCAGAGGCCTCGTTTCCAATACCAGCATATGGTGGTTTCCTGAGGCACCAATAAGAACAAATCTCGTCGACCCATGGAAAACTTGCTCTTTGGAGCTTTGTCATAACCTCTGGTTAGGAGAATCCTTCAGGGCCCTGGTGCCACTGCCCCATACCAAGGTCTCCATGGACTCAAACCAACATTAAGACCATCCTCAGGAAAGTCCATTTCAACTCAGCCCCCTCTGTTGCTACCCCAAGCCAGCAGATCAAATGTTTCTTGTTGCTAGGAGACAATTGGAATGTGAGGCTGGCTGCCCAGGCATCCATCCTTAGAACGCTGTTCTGGAAAAATACCTTATAAGACGTCCTGGAGCCATCCAACGAATCTTAATTGACCCACAGAAGGAATCCTTGCGGTTTGGAGCATCTCACAACTCCAATAGTGGCAAAACCCCCATGGCCTCATAATCCCCCCTCTTCTTGAAGGGGCCAACATGGACAGAAACTTAACCCTGAGGTAAGTCTGAACCCCGACTGACTTCAGACGCATGAGATCTCAATTCAGCTCTGCAGAGTGTGCCTGCCATGTCCTTGCCCCGAAGCCTAAGCCTAGCTTGTGTTCTCAGCTTCCGTCCTCACTCTCCTGGCCCACAAGCCCTCCAGTTTGGGAATTCCAAAGCCACAATGCAGCACTCTGCCTGCCCTCCAGAAGAAAAACTTTGCCCTATGCTGCTAATAAGAAACCCCAAAAGATTTTCTAATGCATGCCACTCGATGGTAAAGCAATTATACAGCCCACCCTGTATTCTAATGCCCTGTCTGGCACAGCCTGAGACAAGACATCCCAAACGACACCCAGACAGCTGGCCCCAACCTGGACACATTGGACCCGCTATGGCTGTAGGTCGTCATCTCTTCCCAACCTCGGTTTTCAGGCTTCAGAACCTAGACCTTATCTCCAATCACTGCCCAGGGGTGAACGTGATGAAGAAATTAGAATTCCTCCTTCCCCATGGCCAGAATCCTTGTGGTTGGCATGTTGTCCAACGTTCAATGTGGGAAAACCTGCATTGTCCGAAAGGCCACGCCAGTGCTTGAGGGCCGCCTAGGGCACAGAAATGCATTGTGACCTGCAGCGTGAGTCCCGTGTTAAAGTAACGCCTTTCAGTGGCTGGACCAAGATCCTGCATATGGGGCTTGTCATATCCATAGGCCCCCAGGCTTAACCATAGGGCGAGTATTCCAGTTGTCAGTACCCACTGCTATGCTCTAGAATCCCTCTACTGGGGGGACACATGAAGCAGAAAACAGGACACTTCCCTTCCCACAGAATGACCCCAAACTCTTGGGGGCTTGACAAACTACCAGAGAGGGAGACTTCTACGACCCATGAGGCAACTCCTACATTAAACGGCCATTGTGGACAAAACATCCAGAGACAAAAGCCTGAGCGACTGCCTCCCTCTCACCCTACTTTCATATCCAGAGGTACTCCCCTCATGGACTGTAGATCAGGCCTGCCGTAACCTTGGCCCCAAACCTGAGCTGAGTTAGGGTTTTTGGATGTCTGTCTGCACAGCCATGGCCCACACAGCCTCCAAGCTGGGGTCTCTGGAGCCACACCACAGAACTGTGCCTGCTCTCTCCTAAGAAACTGCCCATTCCATTGGCCACAACTCTACAAAATAGTAGAAACCTCAAGGTCCTCAAGGACATCCCACTACCGCAAGCCGCACTGGACAAATAGGGGCATTATGACACAAGCTGAGCAACTACTACCTCCATGCAGACACACAGACAGATATCCGCAGAGACAGAAGATTGAACCAGACAGGCCCCTAGGCCCTATTATGAACTCTTGCTTTGGTGTCCAGGTATCACTCCTCAGAGGCCTGGGTTCGAAGACCAGCATACGGGGCTTTCCTGAGGCACCAGACAGAAGACCTCTCATCTCCACATGGGAAGCTTCCTTGTTGGAGTTGTGGCAAGCCCTTCGGGTTGGAGAATCCTGCAGAGTCCCTTAGCTACTGCCAAATTCCAAGGTCTCCATGGCCACCAACCCACATTATGACTCATCCTCAGGAGAGTCCATTTAAACTCAGCCTTCTGGGTATCTCACCCAAGAGCCCGCAGATTTAGCGTGCCTTGTCTCGACCAGGCAATGGGAAGGTGAGTTGGCGTGTCTCGGCATCCATGCTTAGGCCCCTGCACTCGAGTCTTTCTGTATGGGGCATCCTGGAACCATCCAATAGTACTCGACTGTCCTGAAGAAGGAAACTTTCAAGTTTGGAGCAGCTCACAATTCCCAGCGTAGGGAAACCTCCCTGGCCTCATGACGCCCCCACCCCCTTCAGGAAGGGGCTGTCATGGACACAAACTCCAGCTTGAGGCAACATCTGATACTCGCCCTGACCTCACCTGCAGGAGATCTCGATTCAGCCTCTGCAGAGTGGGCCTGCCATGCTCTTGGCCCCAAAACTCGTGCTAGCTTGTGTTTTCAGACTTCCTTCCTCACAATCCTGGCCACACCCCTCCAGTTTGGCAATTCTGGAGACACAATGCAGCACTCTGCCTGCCCTCCAGAAGAAAAATGTTGCCCTATAGGGCTAACCGGAAACACCAAATGAGTAACAACCTGCATGCCACTCGACCACACCCCAATTATACAGTCTAGCCTGTGCACTAAAGCCCTGTCTGACACAGCCTGAGGGCAGACCTCCAGTCCAACACCGAGACAGCTGGCCATGCACAGAGCATATCACACCCACAATGGCTTTAGGCCATCATCTCTACCCAACCTCAGTTTTCACCTTCAGAACCTAGACCTTATCTCCACTCACTGCTCAGGAGTGAACGTGATGCAAGAATCAGAACTTCTCCTTCGCCTTGGCAAGAAACCTAGTGGTTGGCATGTTGTCCAATGTTCATTGTAGGAGAAAGCAGCATGGACTATGAGGCCCCACCTATCCCTGAGGGCCACAATGTGCACAAACACACATTGTGACCCTCAGCGTGAGCCCTATCCTAATGTAAAGCCTCTTAGTGACTGGAACAACAGCCCCCATATGGGGCTTGCCAAGCCCCTAGTCCCCCAATCTCAACCAGACTTCGAGATGTCTAGTCACACCTACTCAGGGCTCTACTCTGGAATCCCTCTTTGGTGGGAGAACTGAGGTAAAAAAAAATACATAAAGGACACTTCCCATCCACAGAATGATCCCAACCACTTGGGATCAGTCCAAATCACCAGAGAAAGAATTGTCCATGGCCCTTGTGGACACTCCGACATTCCACGGCCACCGTTGACACAAAATCCAGAGACAAAAGCCTGAGCAAGCGGCACATACTCGCCCTTTGTTCATAGCCCGGAAAATTCTCACGGTCTGTAGATCGAGCCTTCATACATACATCCCCAAAACTAAGCTGAGTTTGTGTTTTCAGACTTCTGTCCCCACAGTCCTGGCCCACACACCATCCAAGCTGGGGCCCCTGGAGCCACACCTCATGACTGTGGCTTCCCTCTCCAGGGGAATTCTGCATTTCCATTGGCCACAACCATATAGATTAGGAGAAACCGCCAAACTCCCCCAGGCCATCCGAATAATGTTGGCTACCCAGGACACACAGGGATGATCTTTCACAAGTTAGGAAACTACCTCCACTCAGACCCAGAGACTGATATCCCCATAGAATAAGATTGAACTGGACAGGCACTTAGGCCCTAATCAGATCCATTGCTTTTGATTCCAGTCTTCTCTCCTCAGAGGCCTGGTTTCCAATACCAGCATATGGGAGATTCCTTAGGCACTCATCAAAACAATTCTCTTCTCTACATAGGAAACATACTCTTTAGAGCTCCATCAAAACCTCCGGTTATGAACATCCCTCAAGGCCCCGGTTCAAGCACCCCATTCCAAGGTCTACATCGACACAAATGCACATTATGACCCATCCTCAACTCACCCATTTCAACACACCCGCCTCGGTTGCTCCCCTAGATTCAGCAGATCGAACTTGCCTTGGCGCTATGAGACACCTGGAATGGGAGGCAGGCTGCCCAGGCATCCATCCTTAGAACCCTGCTCTGGATAACTTCCTTATGGGATGTCCTGGAGCCATCCAACAGGTCTCGACTGTCCCACAGAAGGAATCATTGCGGTTTGGAGCATCTCACAATTCAAATCGTGGGAAAACCTCCATGTCCTCGTGACACCCTCCCCTTCATGAAGGGGCCGTCATGGACAGAAACTTCGACCTAAGCCAACGTCTGATCCTAGCTCTGTCTTCAGGTATACAGGATCTCGAATCATCTCTGCAGAGGGTGCCTGCCGTCCCCTCACCCCGAAATCTAAGTCTGGCTTGTGTTCTCAGAATTTTTTCCTCACAATCCTGGCCCACAAGCCTTCCAGTTTGGGAATTCTGGAGCCACTATATGGCACTGTGTCTTCCCTCCAGAAGAAAAACGTTGCCCTCTGGGGCTACCCAGTAACCACAAATGAGTACCATCTTGCACGAAACTCGACTGCACCCCAATGATACAGTCTAGCCTGGGCACTAATTCCCTGTCTGCCACAGCCTGAGCCTGCACCTCCCAACCCACACTCAACAGCTGGCCGAACACTGAGCACATCAGACACACCATGGCCTTAGGTCTTCATCTCTTCCCAACCTCAGATTTCAGTCTTCAGAACCTAGACCTTAAATCCAATCACAGTCCAGGAGTGAAAGTGTTGCAGAAATTAGAACTCCATCTTCCCCATGGCCAGAAAACTTGTGGTTGCCATATTGTGCAACGTTCAGTGTAGGAGAAACCAGCATGGTACATTAGGCCACGCCCTGACTTGAGGGGCTCCTTGGGCACAAAAACACATTGTGAAACTCAGTGTGAGACCTATCCTCAAGGAAGGCCTCTCAGTGTCTGGACCAAGAGCCCACATATGGGGATTGCCATGTTCTTAGGTCCCAATGTTAACCAGAGGTCTCGTTGTCCAGTTGCCCCAAACCACGACTCTGCTCTGGAATCCCTATTTTGGTGGTCCACCTGAGGTAAAAAAAATAAATAATAAACAAAAAAACCAGAAAGGCCTCCTCCCTTCCTACAGAATGACCCCAAACTCTTGGGATCAGGTCAAATCCCCAGAAAGGGAGCCTAATCGATGGCCCATGAGGACACCCCGACATTCCATGGCAATCGGTGACAGATTTCCAGAAAAAAAAAAAAAAGCATGAGCAAGCACCTCACATTCGCCCTTTGTTCATATCCCGAAGAGTTCTCCTCACGGTCTATAGATCGGGCCAGCCATAGATACATCCCCCAATCTAAGTGGAGTTTGTGTTTTCAGACTTTTGTCCAAATAGCCCTGGACCACACACGCTCCACACTTGGGTCCCTGGAGCCACACCTCAGGACTGTGCTTCCCTTTCAAGGGAATTCTTCCCATTCCATTGGCCACAACCTTGCAAATGAGGAAAAACCTCCAAAGTCACCGAGGCCATCCCAATAGTGTAGGCCGCCCAGGACAAACAGGGGTGATCTCAAACCAGCTGAGCAACTACCTCCACTCAGACAACAGATGTCCCCAGAAAAGAATATTGAACCGGACAGGCCCCTAGGCCCTAATCAGATCCATTGCTTTGGTTTCCAGGCATCTCTCCTCAGAGGCCTCGTTTCCAATACCAGCATATCGTGGTTTCCTGAGGCACCATTAATAACAAATCTCGTCTCCCCATGGAAATCTTGCTCATTGGAGCTTTGTCATAACCTCGGGTTAGGAGAATCCTTCAGGGCCTTGGTGCCACTGCCCCATACCAAGGTCTCCATGGACTCAATCCAACATTAAGACCATCCTCAGGAAAGTCCATTTCAACTCAGCCCCCTCTGTTGCTACCCCAAGCCAGCAGATCAAACGTTTCTTGTTGCTAGGAGACAATTGGAATGTGAGGCTGGCTGCCCAGGCATCCATACTTAGAACCCTGTTCTGGAAAAATACCTTATAAGACGTCCTGGAGCCATCCAACAAATCTTAATTGTCCCACAGAAGGAATCCTTGCGGTTTGGAGCATCTCACAACTCCAATAGTGGGAAAACCCCCATGGGCTCATAATGTCCCCCCTTCATGAAGGGGCCAACATGGACAGAAACTCAACCCTGAGCCAAAGTCTGATCCTCGACCTGACTTCAGACGCATGAGATCTCAATTCAGCTCTGCAGAGTGTGCCTGCCATGTCCTTGCCCCGAAACCTAAGCCTAGCTTGTGTTCTCAGCTTCCGTCCTCACTCTCCTGGCCCAGAAGCCCTCCAGTTTGGGAATTCCGAAGCCACAATGCAGCATGCTGCCTGCCCTCCAGAAGAAAAACTTTGCCCTATGCTGCTAATAAGAAACCCCAAATGATTTTCTAATGCATGCCACTCGATTTTAAAGCAATTATACAGCCCACCCTGTATTCTAATGCCCTGTAGGGCACAGCCTGAGACAAGACATCCCAAATGACACCCAGACAGCTGGCCCCAACATGGACACATAGGATCCGCTATGGCTGTAGGTCGTCATCTCTTCCCAACCTTGGTTTTCAGGCTTCAGAACCTAGACCTTATCTCCAATCACTGCCCAGGGGTGAACGTGATGCAGAAATTAGAATTCCTCCTTCCCCATGGCCAGAAACCTTGTGGTTGGCATGTTGTCCAGCGTTCAATGTGGGAAAACCTGCATTGTCCGAAAGGCCACGCCAGTGCTTGAGGGCCGCCTAGGGCACAGACATGCATTGTGACCTGCAGCGTGAGTCCCGTATTAAAGTAACGCCTCTCAGTGGCTGGACCAAGATCCTGCATATGGGGCTTGTCATATCCATAGGCCCCCAGGCTTAACCAGAGGGCGAGTATTCCAGTTGTCAGTACCCACTGTTATGCTCAATAATCCCTCTACTGGGGGGACACATGAGGCAGAAAACAGGACACTTCCCTTCCCACAGAATGACCCCAAACACTTGGGGGCTGGACAAACTACCAGAGAGGGAGACTTCTACGACCCATGAGGCAACTCCTACATTAAACGGCCATTGTGGACAAAACATCCAGAGACAAAAGCCTGAGCGACTGCCTCCCTCTCACCCTTCTTTCATATCCAGAGGAGCTCCCCTCATGGACTGTAGATCAGGCCTGCCGTAACCTCGGCCCCAAACCTGAGCTGAGTTAGGGTTTTTGGATGTCTGTCTGCACAGCCATGGCCCACACAGCCTCCAGGCTGGGGTCTCTGGAGCCACACCACAGAACTGTGCCTGCTCTCTCCTAAGAAATTGCCCATTCCATTGGCCACAACTCTACAAAATAGTAGAAACCTCAAGGTCCCCAAGGACATCCCACTACCGCAGGCCGCACTGGACAAATAGGGGCATTATGACACAAGCTGAGCAACTACTACCTCCATGCAGACACACAGACAGATATCCGCAGAGACAGAAGATTGAACCAGACAGGCCCCTAGGCCCTATTATGAACTCTTGCTTTGGTGTCCAGGTATCACTCCTCAGAGGCCTGGGTTCGAAGACCAGCATACGGGGCTTTCCTGAGGCACCAGACAGAAGACCTCTCATCTCCACATGGGAAGCTTCCTTGTTGGAGTTGTGTCAAGCCCTTCGGGTTGGAGAATCCTGCAGAGTCCCTTAGCTACTGCCTCATTCCAAGGTCTCCATGGCCACCAAACCACATTATGACTCATCCTCAGGAGAGTCCATTTAAACTCAGCCTTCTGGGTATCTCACCCAAGAGCCCGCAGATTGAGCGTGCCTTGTCTCGACCAGGCAATGGGAAGGTGATTTGGCGTTTTTCGGCATCCATGCTTAGGCCCCTGCTCTCGAGTCTTTCTGTATGGGGCATCCTGGAACCATCCAATAGTACTCGACTGTCCTGAAGAAGGAATCTTTGAAGTTTGGAGCAGCTCACAACTCCCAGCGTAGGGAAACCTCCCTGGCCTCATGACGCCCCCACCCCCTTCAGGAAGGGGCCGTCATGGACACAAACTCCAGCTTGAGGCAACATCTGATACTCGCCCTGACCTCACCTGCAGGAGATCTCGATTCAGCCTCTGCAGAGTGGGCCTGCCATGCTCTTGGCCCCAAAACTCGTGCTAGCTTGTGTTTTCAGACTTCCTTCCTCACAATCCTGGCCACACCCCTCCAGTTTGGCAATTCTGGAGACACAATGCAGCACTCTGCCTGCCCTCCAGAAGAAAAATGTTGCCCTATAGGGCTAACCAGAAACGCCAAATGAGTAACAACCTGCATGCCACTCGACCATACCCCAATTATACAGTCTAGCCTGTGCACTAAAGCCCTCTCTGACACAGCCTGAGGGCAGACCTCCAGTCCAACACCCAGACAGCTGGCCGTACACAGAGCATATCACACCCACAATGGCTTTAGGCCATCATCTCTACCCAACCTCAGTTTTCACCTTCAGAACCTAGGCCTTATCTCCACTCACTGCTCAGGAGTGAACGTGATGCAAGAATCAGAACTTCTCCTTCGCCTTGGCAAGAAACCTAGTGGTTGGCATGTTGTCCAATGTTCATTGTAGGAGAAAGCAGCATGGACTATGAGGCCCCACCTATCCCTGAGGGCCACAATGTACACAAACACACATTGTGACCCTCAGCGTGAGCCCTATCCTCATGTAAAGCCTCTTAGTCACTGGAACAACAGCCCACATATGGGGCTTGCCAAGCCCCTAGTCCCCCAATCTCAACCAGACTTCGAGATGTCTAGTCACCCCTACTCAGGGCTCTACTCTGGAATCCCTCTTTGGTGGAACACCTGAGGTAAAAAAAAAATACAAAAAGGACTCTTCCCATCCACAGAATGATCCCAAACCCTTGGGATCAGGCCAAATCACCAGAGAAAGAATTGTCCATGGCCCTTGAGGACACCCCGACATTCCACGGCCACCGTTGACACAAAATCCAGAGACAAAAGCTTGAGCAAGCGGCACATACTCGCCCTTTGTTCATAGCCCGCGAAATTCTTACTGTCTGTAGATCGAGCCTTCATACATACCAAACCTAAGCTGAGTTTGTGTTTTCAGACTTCTGTCCCCACAGTCCTGGCCCACACACCATCCAAGCTGGGGCCCCTGGAGCCACACCTCAGGACTGTGGCTTCCCTCTCCAGGGGAATTCTGCCATTTCCATTGGCCACAACCCTATAGATTAGGAGAATCCTCCAAACTCCCCGAGGCCATCCCAATAGTGTTGGCTGCCCAGGACAAACAGGGATGATCTTTCACAAGTTAGGAAACTACCTCCACTCAGACCCAGAGACAGATATCCCCATAGAATAAGATTGAATTGGACAGGCACTTAGGCTCTAATCAGATCCATTGCTTTTGTTTCCAGGCATCTCTCCTCAGAGGCCTGGTTTCCAATACCAGAATACGGGGATTACTGAGGCACTCATCAGAAAAATCTCATCTCCACATAGGAAATGTACTCTTTGGAGCTCTATAAAAACCTCTGTTTAGGAGAATCTTTCAGGGCCCCGGATCAAGCGCCCCATTCCAAGGTCTCCATGGACTTAAACCCACATTATGATCTATTATCGGGAGAGTCCATGTCAACTCAACCCCTTTGGTTTCTCCCCCAGGGCCTGCAGATCAAACCTGCCTTGTTGCTAGGAGACAACTAGAATGGGAGGCGGGCTGCCCAGGCATCCATCCTTAGAACCCTACTCTGGAGTCGTTCCACATGGGACATCCTAGAGCCATCCAACAGGTCTCAAGTGTCCCACAGAAGGAATCTTTGCAGTCTGGAGCATCTCACAACTCCCATTGTGGGAAAATCTACATGGCCTCTTGAGACGCTCCACTTTATAAAGGGGCCATCATGGACAGAAACTCCAACCTGAGCAAACGTCTGATATTCGCCCTGACTTCAGGTGCATGAGATCTTGATTCAGCTCTGCAGAGTGTGCCTTCTGTGCACTCACCCCCAAAACTAAGCCTAGCTTGTGTTCTCAGACTACCGTCCTCACACCCCTGCCCCAAAAGCCCTACAGATTGGCAATACTGGGGCCATAATGCAGCACACTGCCTGCCCTCCAGAAGAAAAACGTTGCCTTATGGAGCTACCTAGAAACCCGAATAAGGATCAACTGAACACCACTCGACTGCACCCCAAATATGCAGTCTACACTGTCTAATGCCTTGTCTGACACAGCATGAGCCCACACCTCCAGACCTACGCTCAAGAGCTGGCCGCACACTGAGCTCATTGGACCCATCAGGTCCTTAGGTCTTCATCTCTTCCCAACCTCAGTTTTCGGGTTTCAGAAACTAGACCTAAACTCCAATCACTGTCCAGGGCTGAACGTGATGCAGAAATCACAACTCTTCCTTCGCCATGGCTGGAAACCTTGTGGTTGGCATATTCTCCAACGTTCAGTGTAGGAGAATCCAGCGTGGCCCATGAGGCACTTCCCATGCTTGAGGGCCTTGTTGGGCACAAATAGGCATTGTGACCCTCAGCATGAGCCCTGTCCTCAAGGAAGGCCTCTCAGTGTCTGAATCAAGAGCCCGCCTATTGGACTTGCCATGCCCCTAGGCCCCCAAACTTAAACAGAGGTGGGGATATCCAGTTGTCCCTCCCAAGGACTCTGCTCTGGAATCCCTCTTTTATTGGGACACTTGAGGTACATAAAATAAAATATAAAATTAAATAAAATAAAAAACAGAAAAGACTCCTCCCATCCCACAGAATGTACCCAAACTCTTGGGATTGGGTCAAATCCTCAGAGAAGGAAAGCCATCTACAACCCATGAGGCCACGCCAGCATTCCACCCACATTGTTGACACAAATCCAGAGACAAAACCTGAGCAAGCACCTCAAACTCACCCTTTTTCATATCCCTAAGTGTTATCATGGTCTGTAGATTGGGCGTGCCATACCTATGTCCCCAATCCTAAGCGGAGTTTGTGTTTTCAGACTTTTGTCCCCACAGGCCTGGCCCACACAGCCTCAAGGTGGGCCCCTAGAGCCAAACTCAGAACTGTGCTTGCCCTCTCCAGGGGATTTCTGCCCATTCCATTGGCCACAAACCTATAGATTAGGAGAAACTCCAAAGTCCTGAGGCCATCCCAATATTATAGGCTGCCCAGGACAAACAGGGGCGATCTGACACAAGCTGAGCAACTACATCCCCTCAGATCTTTAGACACGTATCCTCAGGAAAGAGATTGAACCGGACAGGCACCTAGGGCCAAATCATCTCGATTGCTTTTGTTTCCAGTCATCTCTCCTCAGAGGCCTGGTTTCCAATACCAGCATATGGGAGATTCCTTAGGCACTCATCAAAACAATTCTCTTCTCTACATAGGAAACGTACTCTTTAGAGGCCATCAAAACCTCCGGTTATGAACATCCCTCAAGGCCCCGGATCAAGCACCCCATTCCAAGGTCTACATCGACACAAATGCACATTATGACCCATCCTCAACTCACCCATTTCAACACACCCGCCTCGGTTGCTCCCCTAGATCCAGCAGGCGAACTTGCCTTGGCGCTATGAGACACCTGGAATGGGAGGCAGGCTGCCCAGGCATCCATCCTTAGAACCCTGCTCTGGATAATTTCCTTATGGGATGTCCTGGAGCCATCCCACAGGTCTCGACTGTCCCACAGAAGGAATCATTGCGGTTTGGAGCATCTCACAATTCAAATCGTGGGAAAACCTCCATGTCCTCGCGACACCGTCCCCTTCATGAAGGGGCCGTCATGGACAGAAACTCCGACGTAAGCCAACGTTTCATTCTAGCTCTGTCTTCAGGCATACGGGATCTCGAATCATCTCTGCAGAGGGTGCCTGCCGTCCCCTCACCCCGAAATCTAAGTCTGGCTTGTGTTCTCAGAATTTGTTTCTCACACTCCGGGCCCACAAGCCTTCCAGTTTGGGAATTCTGGAGCCACTATGTGGCACTGTGTCTTCCCTCCAGAAGAAAAACGTTGCCCTCTGGGGCTACCCAGTAACCACAAATGAGTACCATCCTGCACGAAACTCGACTGCACCCCAATGATAAAGTCTAGCCTGGGCACTAATTCCCTGTCTGCCACAGCCTGAGCCTGCACCTCCCAATCCACACTCAACAGCTGGCCGAACACTGAGCACATCAGCCACACCATGGCCTTAGGTCTTCATCTCTTCCCAACCTCAGTTTTCAGGCTTCAGATCCTAGACCTTAAATCCAATCACAGTCCAGGAGTGAAAGTGTTGCAGAAATTAGAACTCCTTCTTCCCCATGGCCAGAAAACTTGTGGTTGCCATATTGTCCAACGTTCCGTGTAGGAGAAACCAGCATGGTACATTAGGCCACGCCCTGACTTGAGGGGCTCCTTGGGCACAAAAACACATTGTGAAACTCAGTGTGAGACCTATCCTCAAGGAAGGCCTCTCAGAGTCTGGACCAAGAGCCCACATAAGGGGCTGGCCATGTTCTTAGGTCCCAATGTTAACCAGAGGTCTGGTTGTCCAGTCGCCCCTCCCCAGGACTCTGCTCTGGAATCCCTCTTTTGGTGGTCCACCTTAGGTAAAAAAATAATAATAATAATAATAAAGTAAACAAAAAAACAAGAAAGGCCTCCTCCCTTCCCACGGAATGAACCCAAACTCTTGGGATCAGGTCAAATCCCCAGAAAAGGAGCCTCATCGATGGCCCATGAGGACACCCCGACATTCCATGGCAATCGGTGACAGATTTCCAGAAAAAAAAAAAAAAAAAGCATGAGCCAGCACCTCACATTCGCCCTTTGTTCATATCCCGATGAGTTCTCCTCACGGTCTATAGATCGGGCCGGCCATACCTACATCCCCCAACCTAAGTGGAGTTTGTGTTTTCAGACTTTTGTCCAAATAGCCCTGGACCACACACGCTCCACACTTGTGTCCCTGGAGCCACACCTCAGGACTGTGCTTCCCTTTCAATGGAATTCTTCCCATTCCATTGGCCACAACCTTGCAAATGAGGAAAACCTCCAAAGTCACCGAGGCCATCTTAATAGTGTAGGCCGCCCAGGACAAACAGGGGTGATCTCAAATCAGCTGAGCAACTACCTCCACTCAGACAACAGATGTCCCAGAGAAGAATATTGATCCGGACAGGCCCCTAGCCCCTAGTCAGATCCATTGCTTTCGTTTTTAGGCATCTCTCCTCAGAGGCCTTGTTTCCAATACCAGCATATGGTGGTTTCCTGAGGCACCAATAAGAACAAATCTCGTCTCCCCATGGAAAACTTGCTCATTGGAGCTTTGTCATAACCTCTGGTTAGGAGAATCCTTCAGGGCCCTGGTGCCACTGCCCCATACCAAGGTCTCCATGGACTCAATCCAACATTAAGACCATCCTCAGGAAAGTCCATTTCAACTCAGCCCCCTCTGTTGCTACCCCAAGCCAGCAGATCAAATGTTTCTTGTTGCTAGGAGACAATTGGAATGTGAGGCTGGCTGCCCAGGCATCCATACTTAGAACCCTGTTCTGGAAAAATACCTTATAAGACGTCCTGGAGCCATCCAACAAATCTTAATTGTCCCACAGAAGGAATCCTTGCAGTTTGGAGCATCTCACAACTCCAATAGTGGGAAAACCCCCATGGGCTCATAATGTCCCCCCTTCATGAAGGGGCCAACATGGACAGAAACTCAACCCTGAGCCAAAGTCTGATCCTCGACCTGACTTCAGACGCATGAGATGTCAATTCAGCTCTGCAGAGTGTGCCTGCCATGTCCTTGCCCCGAAACCTAAGCCTAGCTTGTGTTCTCAGACTTCCGTCCTCACTCTCCTGGCCCAGAAGCCCTCCAGTTTGGGAATTCCGAAGCCAAAATGCAGCATGCTGCCTGCCCTCCAGAAGAAAAACTTTGCCCTATGCTGCTAATAAGAAACCCCAAATGATTTTCTAATGCATGCCACTCGATTGTAAAGCAATTATACGGCCTACCCTGTATATTAATGCCCTGTCTGGCACAGCCTGAGACAAGACATCCCAAACGATACCCAGACAGCTGGCCCCAACATGGTCACATAGGACCCGCTATGGCTGTAGGTCGTCATCTCTTCCCAACCTCGGTTTTCAGGCTTCAGAACCTAGACCTTATCTCCAATCGCTGCCCAGGGGTGAACGTGATGCAGAAATTAGAATTCCTCCTTCCCCATGGCCAGAAACCTTGTGGTTGGCATGTTGTCCAACGTTCAATCTGCATTGTCCGAAAGGCCACGCCAGTGCTTGAGGGCCGCCTAGGGCACAGACATGCATTGTGACCTGCAGCGTGAGTCCCGTATTAAAGTAACGCCTCTGAGTGGATGGACCAAGATCTTGCATATGGGGCTTGTCATATCCATAGGCCCCCAGGCTAACCAGAGGGCGAGTATTCCAGTTGTCAGTACCCACTGCTATGCTCTAGATTCCCTCTACAGGGGGGACACATGAAGCAGAAAACAGGACACTTCCCTTCCCACAGAATGACCCCAAACTCTTGGGGGCTGAACAAACTACCAGAGAGGGAGACTTCTACGACCCATGAGGCAACTCCTACATTAAACGGCCATTGTGGACAAAACATCCAGAGACAAAAGCCTGAGCGACTGCCTCCCTCTCACCCTTCTTTCATATCCAGAGGAGCTCCCCTCATGGACTGTAGATCAGGCCTGCCGTAACCTCGGCCCCAAACCTGAGCTGAGTTAGGGATTTTGAATGTCTGTCTGCACAGCCATGGCCCACACGGCCTCCAGGCTGGGGTCTCTGGAGCCACACCACAGAACTGTGCCTGCTCTCTCCTAAGAAACTGCCCATTCCATTGGCCACAACTCTACAAATAGTAGAAACCTCAAGGTCCCCAAGGACATCCCACTACCACAAGGCGCACTGGACAAATAGGGGCATTATGACACAAGCTGAGCAACTACTACCTCCATGCAGACACACAGACAGATATCCGCAGAGACAGAAGATTGAACCAGACAGGCCCCTAGGCCCTATTATGAACTCTTGCTTTGGTGTCCAGGTATCACTCCTCAGAGGCCTGGGTTCGAAGACCAACATACGGGGCTTTCCTGAGGCACCAGACAGAAGATCTCTCATCTCCACCTGGGAAGCTTCCTTGTTGGAGTTGTGTCAAGCCCTTCGGGTTGGAGAATCCTGCAGAGTCCCTTAGCTACTGCCACATTCCAAGGTCTCCATGGCCACTAAACCACATTATGACTCATCCTCAGGAGAGTCCATTTAAACTCAGCCTTCTGGGTAGCTCACCCAAGAGCCTGCAGATTGAGCGTGCCTTGTCTCGACCAGGCAATGGGAAGGTGAGTTGGCGTTTCTCGGCATCCATGCTTAGGCCCCTGCTCTCGAGTCTTTCTGTATGGGGCATCAAGGGACCATCCAATAGTACTCGACTGTCCTGAAGAAGGAAACTTTGAAGTTTGGAGCAGCTCACAACTCCCAGTGTAGAGGAACCCTCCCTGGCCTCATGACGCCCCCACCCCCTTCATGTAAGGGCCGTCATAGACACAAACTCCAGCTTGAGGCAACATCTGATACTCGCCCTGACCTCACTGCAGGAGATCTCGATTCAGCCTCTGCAGAGTGGACCTGCCATGCTCTTGGTCCCAAATCTCGTGCTCGCTTGTGTTTTCAGACTTCCTTCCTCACAATCCTGGCCACACCCCTCCAGTTTGGCAATTCTGGAGACACAATGCAGCACTCTGCCTGCCCTCCAAAGAAAAATGTTGCCCTATAGGGCTAACCGGAAACAACAAATGAGTAACAACCAGCATGCCACTCGACCATACCCCAATTATACAGTCTAGCCTGTGCACTAAAGCCCTGTCTGACACAGCCTGAGGGCAGACCTCCAGTCCAACACCCAGACAGCTGGCCGTGCACAGAGCATATCACACCCACAATGGCTTTAGGCCATCATCTCTACCCAACCTCAGTTTTCACCTTCAGAACCTAGACATTATCTCCACTCACTGCTCAGGAGTGAACGTGATGCAAGAATCAGAACTTATCCTTCGCCTTGGCAAGAAACCTAGTGGTTGGCATGTTGTCCAATGTTCATTGTAGGAGAAAGCAGCATGGACTATGAGGCCCCACCTATCCCTGAGGGCCACAATTTGCACAAACACACATTGTGACCCTCAGCGTGAGCCCTATCCTCATGTAAAGCCTCTTAGTGACTGGAACAACAGCCCACATATGGGGCTTGCCAAGCCCCTAGTCCCCCAATCTCAACCAGAGTTCGAGATGTCTAGTCACCCCTACTCAGGGCTCTACTCTGGATTCCCTCTTTGGTGGAACACCTGAGGTAAAAAAAAAAAAAAAATACAGAAAGGACTCTTCCCATCCACAGAATGATCCCAACCCCTTGGGATCAGGCCAAATCACCAGAGAAAGAATTGTCCATGGCCCTTGAGGACACCCCGACATTCCATGGCCACCGTTGACACAAAATCCAGAGACAAAACCCTGAGCAAGCGCCACATACTCGCCCTTTGTTCATAGCCCGGAAAATTCTCACGGTCTGTAGATCGAGCCTTCATACATACATCCCCAAACCTAAGCTGAGTTTGTGTTTTCAGACTTCTGTCCCCACAGTCCTGGCCCACACACCATCCAAGCTGGGGCCCCTGGAGACACACCTCAGGACTGTGGCTTCCCTCTCCAGGGGAATTCTGCCATTTCCATTGGCCACAACCCTATAGATTAGGAGAATCCTCCAAACTCCCCGAGGCCATCCCAATAGTGTTGGCTGCCCAGGACAAACAGGGATGATCTTTCACAAGTTAGGAAACTACCTCCACTCAGACCCAGAGACAGATATCCCCATAGAATAAGATTGAACTGGACAGGCACTTAGGCTCTAATCGGATCCATTGCTTTTGTTTCCAGGCATCTCTCCTCAGAGGCCTGGTTTCCAATACCAGAATACGGGGGATTACTGAGGCACTCATCAAAAAAATCTCATCTCCACATAGGAAATGTACTCTTTGGAGCTCTATAAAAACCTCTGTTTAGGAGAATCTTTCAGGGCCCCGGATCAAGCGCCCCTTCCATGGTCTCCATGGACTTAAACCCACATTATGATCTATTGTCGGGAGAGTCCATGTCAACTCAACCCCCTTGGTTTCTCCCCCAGGGCCTGCAGATCAAACTTGCCTTGTTGCTAGGAGACAACTAGAATGGGAGGCGGGCTGCCCAGGCATCCATCCTTAGAACCCTACTCTGGAGTCGTTCCACATGGGACATCCTAGAGCCATCCAACAGGTCTCAAGTGTCCCACAGAAGGAATCTTTGCAGTCTGGAGCATCTCACAACTCCCATTGTGGGAAAATCTACATGGCCTCTTGAGACGCTCCACTTTATAAAGGGGCCATCATGGACAGAAACTCCAACCTGAGCAAACGTCTGATATTCGCCCTGACTTCAGGTGCATGAGATCTTGATTCAGCTCTGCAGAGTGTGCCTTCTGTGCACTCACCCCCAAAACTAAGCCTAGCTTGTGTTCTCAGACTACCGTCCTCACACCCCTGCCCCAAAAGCCCTACAGATTGGCAATACTGGGGCCATAATGCAGCACACTGCCTGCCCTCCAGAAGAAAAACGTTGCCTTATGGAGCTACCTAGAAACCCGAATAAGGATCAACGGAACGCCACTCGACTGCACCCCAAATATGCAGTCTACACTGTCTAATGCCTTGTCTGACACAGCATGAGCCCACACCTCCAGACCTACGCTCAACAGCTGGCTGCACACTGAGCTCATTGGACCCATCAGGTCCTTAGGTCTTCATCTCTTCCCAACCTCAGTTTTCGGGTTTCAGAACCTAGACCTAAACTCCAATCACTGTCCAGGGGTGAACGTGATGCAGAAATCACAACTCTTCCTTCGCCATGGCTGGAAACCTTGTGGTTGGCATATTCTCCAACGTTCAGTGTAGGAGAATCCAGCGTGGCCCATGAGGCACTTCCCATGCTTGAGGGCCTTGTTGGGCACAAATAGGCATTGTGACCCTCAGCATGAGCCCTGTCCTCAAGGAAGGCCTCTCAGTGTCTGAATCAAGAGCCCGCCTATTGGACTTGCCATGCCCCTAGGCCCCCAAACTTAAACAGAGGTGGGGATATCCAGTTGTCCCTCCCAAGGACTCTGCTCTGGAATCCCTCTTTTATTGGGACACTTGAGGTACATAAAATAAAATATAAAATAAAATAAAATAAAAAACAGAAAAGACTCCTCCCATCCCACAGAATGTACCCAAACTCTTGGGATCGGGTCAAATCCTCAGAGAAGGAAAGCCATCCACAACCCATGAGGCCACGCCAGCATTCCACCCACATTGTTGACACAAATCCAGAGACAAAACCTGAGCAAGCACCTCAAACTCACCCTTTTTCATATCCCTAAGTGTTATCACAGTCTGTAGATTGGGCGTGCCATACCTATGTCCCCAATCCTAAGCGGAGTTTGTGTTTTCAGACTTTTGTCCCCACAGGCCTGGCCCACACAGCCTCAAGGCTGGGCCCCTAGAGCCAAACTCAGAACTGTGCCTGCCCTCTCCAGGGGATTTCTGCCCATTCCATTGGCCACAAACCTATAGATTAGGAGAAACTCCAAAGTCCGGAAGCCATCCCAATATTATAGGCTGCCCAGGACAAACAGGGGCGATCTGACACAAGCTGAGCAACTACATCCCCTCAGATCTTTAGACACGTATCCTCAGGAAAGAGATTGAACCGGACAGGCACCTAGGCCCTAATCATCTCGATTGCTTTTGTTTCCAGTCATCTCTCCTCAGAGGCCTGGTTTCCCATACCAGCATATGGGAGATTCCTTAGGCACTCATCAAAACAATTCTCTTGTCTACATAGGATACGAACTCTTTAGAGCCCATCAAAACCTCCGGTTATGAACGTCCCTCAAGGCCCCGGATCAAGCACCCCATTCCAAGGTCTCCATGGACACAAATGCACATTATGACCCATCCTCAACTCACCCATTTCAACACACCCGCCTCGGTTGCTCCCCTAGATCCAGCAGATCAAACTTGCCTTGGCGCTATGAGACATCTGGAATGGGAGGCAGGCTGCCCAGGCATCCATCCTTAGAACCCTGCTCTGGATAACTTCCTTATGGGATGTCCTGGAGCCATCCAACAGGTCTCGACTGTCCCACAGAAGGAATCATTGTGGTTTGGAGCATCTCACAATTCCCATCGTGGGAAATCCTCCATGTCCTCGTGCCACCGTCCCCTTCATGAAGGGGCCGTCGGACAGAAACTCCGACGTAAGCCAACGTCTGATTCTAGCTCTGTCTTCAGGCATACGGGATCTCGAATCATCTCTGCAGAGGGTGCCTGCCGTCCCCTCACCCCGAAATCTAAGTCTGGCTTGTGTTCTCAGAATTTGTTTCTCACACTCCTGGCCCACAAGCCTTCCAGTTTGGGAATTCTGGAGCCACTATGTGGCACTGTGTCTTCCCTCCAGAAGAAAAACGTTGCCCTCTGGGGCTACCCAGTAACCACAAATGAGTACCATCCTGCACCAAACTCGACTGCACCCCAATGATACAGTCTAGCCTGGGCACTAATTCCCTGTCTGCCACAGCCTGAGCCTGCACCTCCCAATCCACACTCAACAGCTGGCCGAACACTGAGCACATCAGCCACACCATGGCCTTAGGTCTTCATCTCTTCCCAACCTCAGTTTTCAGGATTCAGATCCTAGACCTTAAATCTAATCACAGTCAGGAGTGAAAGTGTTGCAGAAATTAGAACTCCTTCTTCTCCATGGCCAGAAAACTTGTGGTTGCCATATTGTGCAACGTTCAGTGTAGGAGAAACCAGCATGGTACATTAGGCCACGCCATGACTTGAGGGGCTTCTTGGGCACAAAAACACATTGTGAAACTCAGTGTGAGACCTATCCTCAAGGAAGGCCTCTCAGTGTCTGGACCAAGAGCCCACATATGGGGATTGCCATGTTCTTAGGTCCCAATGTTAACCATGGTCTGGTTGTCCAGTCGCCCCTCGCCAGGACTCTGCTCTTGGATCCCTCTTTTGGTGGTCCACCTTAGGTAAAAAAAAATAATAATACTAAAAAAATAAACAAAAAAACAAGAAAGGCCTCCTCCCTTCCCACGGAATGACCCCAAACTCTTGGGATCGGGTCAAATCCCCAGAAAGGGAGCCTCATCAATGACCCATGAGGACACCCCGACATTCCATGGCAATCGGTGACACAATTCCAGAAAAAAAAAAAAAAAAGCATGAGCCAGAACCTCACATTCGCCCTTTGTTCATATCCCGAAGAGGTCTCCTCACGGTCTATAGATCGGGTCGGCCATACCTACATCCCCCAACCTAAGTGGAGTTTGTGTTTTCAGACTTTTGTCCAAATAGCCCTGGACCAAACACGCTCCACAATTGGGTCCCTGGAGCCACACCTCAGGACTGTGCTTCCCTTTCAAGGGAATTCTTCCCATTCCATTGGCCACAACCTTGCAAATGAGGAAAAACCTCCAAAGTCACCGAGGCCATCTTAATAGTGTAGGCCGCCCAGGACAAACAGGGGTGATCTCAAACCAGCTGAGCAACTACCTCCACTCAGACAACAGATGTCCCCAGAGAAGAATATTGAACCGGACAGGCCCCTAGGCCCTAATCAGATCCATTGCTTTGGTTTCCAGGCATCTCTCCTCAGAGGCCTCATTTCCAATAACAGCATATGGTGGTTTCCTGAGGCACCAATAAGAACAAATCTCGTCTCCCCATGGAAAACTTGCTCATTGGAGCTTTGTCATAACCTCTGGTTAGGAGAATCTTTCAGGGCCCTGGTGCCACTACCCCATACCAAGGTCTCCATGGACTCAAACCAACATTAAGATCATCCTCAGGAAAGTCCATTTCAACTCAGCCCCCTCTGTTGCTACCCCAAGCCAGCAGATCAAACGTTTCTTGTTGCTAGGAGACAATTGGAACGTGAGGCTGGCTGCCCAGGCATTCATACTTAGAACCCTGTTCTGGAAAAATACCTTATAAGACGTCCTGGAGCCATCCAACAAATCTTAATTGTCCCACAGAAGGAATCCTTGTGGTTTGGATCATCTCACAACTCCAATAGTGGGAAAACCCCCATGGGGTCATAATGTCCCCCCTTTCTGAAGGGGCCAACATGGACAGAAACTCAAACCTGAGCCAAAGTCTGATCCTCGACCTGACTTCAGAGGCATGAGATGTCAATTCAACTCTGCAGAGTGTGCCTGCCATGTCCTTGCCCCGAAACCTAAGCCTAGCTTGTGTTCTCAGACTTCAGTCCTCACTCTCCTGGCCCACAAGCCCTCCAGTTTGGGAATTCCGATGCCACAATGCAGCACTCTGCCTGCCCTCCAGAAGAAAAACTTTGCCCTATGCTGCTAATAAGAAACCCCAAATGATTTTCTAATTCATGCCACTTGATTGTAAAGCAATTATACAGCCTACCCTGTATACTAATGCCCTGTCTGGCACAGCCTGAGACAAGACATCCCAAACGATACCCAGACAGCTGGCCCCAACCTGGACACATAGGACCCGCTATGGCTGTAGGTCGTCATCTCTTCCCAACCTCGGTTTTCAGGCTTCAGAACCTAGACCTTATCTCCAATCACTGCCCAGGGGTGAACGTGATGCAGAAATTAGAATTCCTCCTTCCCCATGGCCAGAAACCTTGTGGTTGGCATGTTGTCCAACGTTCAATGTGGGAAAACCTGCATTGTCCGAAAGGCCACGCCAGTGCTTGAGGGCCGCCTAGGGCACAGACATACATTGTGACCTGCAGCGTGAGTCCCGTATTAAAGTAACGCCTCTCAGTGGCTGGACCAAGATCCTGCATATGGGGCTTGTCATATCCTTAGGCCCCCAGGCTTAACCAGAGGGCGAGTATTCCAGTTGTCAGTACCCACTGCTATGCTCTAGAATCCCTCTACTGGGGGTCACATGAAGCAGAAAACAGGACACTTCCCTTCCCACAGAATGACCCCAAACTCTTGGGGGCTGGACAAACTACCAGAGAGGGAGACTTCTACGACCCATGAGGCAACTCCTACATTAAACGGCCATTGTGGACAAAACATCCAGAGACAAAAGCCTGAGCGACTGCCTCCCTCTCACCCTTCTTTCATATCCAGAGGAGCTCCCCTCATGGACTGTAGATCAGGCCTGCCGTAACCTCGGCCCCAAACCTGAGCTGAGTTAGGGTTTTTAGATGTCTGTCTGCACAGCCATGGCCCACACAGCCTCCAGGCTGGGGTCTCTGGAGCCACACCACAGAACTGTGCCTGCTCTCTCCTAAGAAACTGCCCATTCCATTGGCCACAACTCTACAAAATAGTAGAAACCTCAAGGTCCCCAAGGACATCCCACTACCACAAGCCGCAGTGGACAAATACTGGCATTATGACACAAGATGATCAACTACTACCTCCATGCAGACACACAGACAGATATCCGCAGAGAAAGAAGATTGAACCAGACAGGCCCCTCGGCCCTATTATGATCTCTTGCTTTGGTGTCCAGGTATCACTCCTCAGAGGCCTGGGTTCGAAGACCAGCATACGGGGCTTTCCTGAGGCACCAGACAGAAGACCTCTCATCTCCACATGGGAAGCTTCCTTGTTGGAGTTGTGTCAAGCCCTTCGGGTTGGAGAATCCTGCAGAGTCCCTTAGCTACTGCCACATTCCAAGGTCTCTTTGGCCACCAACCGACATTATGACTCATCCTCAGGAGAGTCCATTTAAACTCAACCTTCTGGGTAGCTCACCCAAAAGCCCGCAGGTTGAGCGTGCCTTGTCTCGACCAGGAAATGGGAAGGTGAGTTGGCGTTTCTCGGCATCCATGCTTAGGGCCCTGCTCTCGAGTCTTTCTGTATGGGGCATCCTGGAACCATCCAATAGTACTCGACTGTCCTGAAGAAGGAAACTTTGAAGTTTGGAGCAGCTCACAACTCCCAGCGTAGGGAAACCTCCCTGGCCTCATGACGCCCCCACCCCCTTCAGGAAGGGGCCGTCATGGACACAAACTCCAGCTTGAGGCAACATCTGATACTCGCCCTGACCTCAACTGCAGGAGATCTCGATTCAGCCTCTGCAGAGTGGGCCTGCCATGCTCTTGGCCCCAAAACTCGTGCTAGCTTGTGTTTTCAGACTTCCTTCCTCACAATCCTGGCCACACCCCTCCAGTTTGGCAATTCTGGAGACACAATGCAGCACTCTGCCTGCCCTCCAGAAGAAAAATGTTGCCCTATAGGGCTAACCAGAAACGCCAAATGAGTAACAACCTGCATGCCACTCGACCATACCCCAATTATACAGTCTAGCCTGTGCACTAAAGCCCTGTCTGAAACAGCCTGAGGGCAGACCTCCAGTCCAACACCCAGAGAGCTGGCCATAAACAGAGCATATCACACCCACAATGGCTTTAGGCCATCAACTCTACACAACCTCAGTTTTCACCTTCAGAACCTAGACCTTATCTCCACTCACTGCTCAGGAGTGAACGTGATACAAGAATCAGAACTTCTCCTTCGCCTTGGCAAGAAACCTAGTGGTTGGCATGTTTTTCCAACGTTCAGGGTAGTTGAAACCAGTGTGGCCCATGATGCCCCGCCCATGTTTATGGGCCACATTGGTCACAAACACACATTGTGTCCCTCAGCCTGATCCCAGGCCTCAGGTAAGGCCTCTCAGTGGCTGGATGAAGAGTCAGCATATTCGGCTTGCCATGCCCCTAGGCCCCAAATTTTACCCATAGTTCGGGTTCTCCATTCACTTTTCCCCAGGGCTCATCTTTGGAATTCCTCTTTTGGCGGGACACCTGAGGTAACAAACCTGAAAGGAGTCCTCCCATTCCACAGATTGATGAAAAGCAATTGGGATCGGACCAAATCCCCAGAGAGAAAGATTCGTCCATGGCCCATGAGGCTTCCCCGACATTCCACGGCCATCTCTGATACAAAATCCAGAGACAAAAGCCTGAGCAAGTGCCTCAGACTCGCTCTTTCTTTATATCCGGAAGAGTTCTTCTCATGGTTTATAGATCGGGCCTGCCATACCTACCTCCCCAAAGCTAAGCTGAGTTTGTGTTTTCAGACTTCTGTCCCCAAAGTCCTGGGCCACACACCTTCCAGGCCGGGGCCCCAGGTGTCACACATTAGGACTGTGTCTACCCAATCCATGGGAATTCTGCCCATTCCATGGTCCAAAACCGTAAAATTAGGAGAACCCTCCAAATCCCTGAGGCCATCCCAATAGTGCAGGTCGCCCGGGACAAGTAAGGGCGGTCTGATACCAGCTGAGCATCTACCTCTACTCATACCATAGATGGATGTCCCCTGAGAAGCAGATTGAACCAGACAGGACCCTAGGCCATAATCGGATACATTGCTTAGGAGAATACTTCAGGGTCCCGGTGCCTCCGCCCCATTTTAAGGCACTCATGGACACAAACACACATTAGGACCCATCCTCAGGAAAGTCCATTTCAAGTCAGTCACTCCTGTTGCTCACGCAGAGCCATCAGATCTAAACTCTCTTGTTGCTAGGAGAAAATTGGAATGCGAGGCCTGCTTCCCAGTCATCCATTCTCGAATGGTGCCCTGGAGTCATTCCATATGGGATGTCCTGAAGCTGCCCAACAGGTCTCAATTGTCCCGCAGAAGGTATCCTTGAAGGGGGCATCCCACAACACCCAACGTGGGAAAACCTACATGGCCTCGAGTTTTCGCTCTCTTCAGGAAGGGGCCGTCATGCACATAAACTCCAACGTGAGACAACGTCTGATCCTCGCCCTGACTTCAGATGCATGAGATATTGGTTCAGATCTACAGTGGTCCCTGCCGTGTCCTCGCCCTGATTCACAAGTCTAGCTTGTGTTCTCAGACTTCCGTCCTCACACTCCTGGACACGAAGCCCTCAAGTTTGGCAATTCCGGACCGACAATGAAGCACTCTGCCTGCCCTCTAGAAAACAAATTTTGCCTAATGAGCTGCCCAGACAACTTATATGAGGATAAATCTACATGGCACTCGACTTTACCCAAATTATATAGTCTACGGGGGCACCAATGCACTGTGTGACACAACCTGAGCCCGGACCTCCTGACCAACACCCAGAGAGCTGACCGCACACTGAGCACATCAGACGCGCCATGGCCTTAGGTTATCATCTCTTCCCTACCTCTGTTTTCAGGCTTCAGAATCTAGACCTTATCTCCAATCACTGCCCAAGGGTGACTGTGATGCAGAAATCAGAACTCTTCCTTACCCATGGCAAGAAATCTTGTCATTGGCAGGTTGTCCAACGTTCAGTGTAGGAGAAACCAGGATTCACCATGAGGCCCCGCCCATTCTTGTTTGCGAAGTGGGCATAAACACGCATTGTGACCCTCAGTGTGAGTCCTGTCCTCTAGTAAGTCCTCTCAGTCGCTCGACCATTAGATGTCATAATGGGCTTGACATGTCCCTAGGCCCAAATTTGTAACCAGATTTCTGGTTGTCCAGTCGGGCCTCCCCAGGGCTCTACTCTGGAATACCTCATTTGGTGGGACACCTGAGGTTAAAAAACAAAACAAGGCAAATCACAACAACAACAAAACGGACTTCTTCCATCCCACAGAATGACCCCAAAATCTTGCGATGGGGACAAACCACCAGAGAGTAAGACTCGTCCATTTCCCATGAAGTCAACCGGAAATTTCATGACCATGAGTGACACGATATCCAGAGACAAAAACTTGAGCAAGAGCCTGACACTCGCCCTTTTTTCATATCCCGAAGAGTTCTCCTCATGGTCTGTAGATCAATACTGCCATACCTATTACCCGAAACATAAGCCGCGTTTGTGTTTTCAGACAACTGTCCAAACAGCTCTGCCTACACACCCTACAGGCTCAGGCCCCTGGAGCCAAACCTGAGGACTGTACTTGCCCTCTCCAAGGGAATTGTATGTGCCCATTCCAATGGCCACAACCTACTAATAGGATAAACCTCCAAACTCCCTGAGGCCATCCCAATAGTGGTGGCTCTCCAGGACAAACAGGAGCAATCTGAGCCCATCTGACACCTACATGCACTCAGATGCATAGACTGATGTCCCCAGAGGTAAAAAGGTACGAACAGGCCCCTAGGCACTATTTGGATTCATTGTTGTGCTATCCAGTCATCTCTCCTCAGAGGCCTGGATTTCAATACCAGCGTATTGCTGTTTCCTGACTCATCCCTCAGAACAAATCTCATTTACATATGGGAAACTTGCACGTTGGAGCTGTGTCAAAGCCTCTGTTTGAAAAAACCCTTCAGGACCCCAGTGCCACCGCTTCATTCCAAGATCTCCATAGACACAAAAACATATTAGGATCCATCCACAGGAGAGTCCATTTCAACTCAGGCTCCTGGGTTGCTCCCCCAGATCCAGCAGATCTAACCTGTCTTGTTGCTAGGACACAATTGGAATGCGAGGTGGGCTACCCAGCCATCCATCCTTAGAACCCTGCTCGGAATCGTTGCCCTGGAGCCAACCAACAGGTCTCAATTGTCCTGCAGAAGAATCTTTGCAGTTTGGAGCTTCTCACAACTAACATCGTGGGAAAACCCCCACGGCCTTATGACCCCCCCGCCCCTTCATGAAGGGCCATCAGGGACAGAAACACCAACCTGAGCGATCTTCTGATCCTCGCCCTGACATCATAAGCACGAGATCTCGATTCAGGTCTGTAGATTGTTCCTGCCTTGTCCTCACCCAGAAACCTAAGCCTAGCTTGTTCTCAGATTTCCTTCCTCAGACTACTGGCCCACAAGCCTCCAGTTTGAAAACCAGAACTATATTGCAGCACTCTTCCTGCCCTCAGGAAGAAAAACATTGCCCTCTGGGGCTACCCAGAAACTCCAAAAGAGGATCAACCTGCACGCCATACGACTGTACCCCAAATATATAGGCTGACCTGGGCACTATTGCCCTTTTTGACACAGCCTGAGCCTGGATTACCTGGCCCCACACAGAAAGCTGGCCGCTCACTGAGCACATCGGACCCGCCATGGTCTTAGGTCGTCATCTCTTCCCAACCTCGGTTGTCAAGTTTCAGAACCTAGACCTTATCTCCAATCACTGCCCAGGCTTGAAAGTGATGCAGAAAACACAACTCCTTCCCCGTGGCAAGAAACCATGTGGTTGGCATGTTGTCCAACGTTCAGTGTAGTTGAAACCAGGGTGGCCCATGAGGCCCTGCTCATGTTTGCGGGCCACATTGGTCAAAACCACACATTGTGACCCTCACCCTGATCCCAGTCCTCAATAAGGCCTCTCAGTGGCTGGATGAAGAGATAGCATATTGGGCATGCCATGCCCCTAGGCCCCAAATCTTACCCATAGTTCGGGTTCTCCCTTCACTTTTCCCCAGGGCTCTTCTTTGGAATTCCTCTTTTGGCGGGACACCTGAGGTAACAAACCTGAAAGGAGTTCTCCCATTCCACAGATTGCCGAAAAACAATTGGGATCGCGCCAAATCCACAGAGAGGAAGATTCGTCCATGGCCCATGAGGCCTCCCGACATTCCACGGCCATCTCTGATACAAAATCCAGCGACAAAAGCCTGAGCAAGCGCCTCAGACTCACTCTTTCTTCATATCCGGAAGAGTTCTTCTCATGGTTTATAGATCGGGCCTGCCATACCTACGTCCCCAAACCTAAGCTGAGTTTGTGTTTTCAGACTTCTGTCCTCAAAGTCCTGGGCCACACACCCTCCAGGCTGGGGCCCCTGGAGTCACACATTAGGACTGTGCCTACCCAATCCATGGGAATTCTGCCGATGCCATTGTCCAAAACAGTAAAATTTGGAGAACCCTCCAAATCCCTGAGGCCATCCCAATAGTGCAGGTCGCCCGGGACAAACAAGGGCGGTCTGATACCAGCTGAGCATCTACCTCCACTCATACCATAGATGGATGTCCCCTGAGAAGAAGATTGAACCAGACAGGACCTTAGGCCATAATCGGATACATTGCTTTGGATTACAGGCATGTCTCCTCAAAAGCCTGGATACCAATACCAGCATAGAGGTTTTCCTGAGGCACCCATCAAAACAAATCTCGTCTCCACAAGGAACCTTGTGCATCGAGCTATGTCAAATGCTTAGGAGAATACTTCAGGGTCCTGTTGCCACCGCCCCATTTTAAGGCCCTCATGGACACAAACACACATTAGGACCCATCCTCAGGAAAGTCCATTTCAAGTCAGCCACCCCGGTTTCTCCCGCTAAGCCATCAGATCTAAACTGTCTTGTTGCTAGGAGACAATTGGAATGCGAGGCGGGCTTCCCAGGCATCCATCCTCGAACGGTGACCTGGAGTCATTCCATATGGGATGTCCTGGAGCTGCCCAACAAGTCTCAATTGTCCCGCAGAAGGAATCCTTGAAGGGGGCATCCCACAACTCCCAACGTGGGAAAACCTCCATGGCCTCGAGATTCTGCTCCCTTCATGAAGCGGCCGTCATGCTCAGAAACTCCAACCTGAGCCAACGTCTGATCCTCGCCCTGACTTCAGATGCATGAGATATAGGTTCAGATCTACAGGGGTACCTGCCGTGCCCTGGCCCTGAAACCCAAGTCTAGCTTGTGTTCTCAGACTTCCGTCCTCACACTCCAGGCCCCGAAGCCCGGAAGTTTCGCAATTCCAGACCCACAATGCAGCACTCTGCCTGCCCTCTAGAAAAAAAATTTGGCCTAATGAGCTGCCAGGCACCTTATATGAGGATAAATCTACATGGCATTCGACTATACCCAAAGTATATAGTCTAACCTGGGCACTAATGCACTGTCTGACACAACCTGAGCTCGGACCTCCTGACCAACACCCAGACAGCTGACCGCACACTGAGCACATAAAACCCGCCATGGCCTTAGGTCATCATCTCTTCCCTACCTCAGTTTTCAGGCTTCAGAACCGAGACCTTATCTCCAATCACTACCCAGGGGTGAATGTTATGCAGAAATCAGTACTCCTCCTTACCCATGGCAAGAAACTTTTTGGTTGGCACGTTGTCCAACGTTCAGTGTAGGAGAAACCAGCATTCACCCTGAGTCCCCGCCCATTCTTGAGTGCGACGAGGGCATACACACGCATTGTGACCCTCAGCATGAGTCCTGTCCTCTAGTAAGTCCTCTCAGTAGCTGGAACTTTAGATGTCATAATGGGCTTGACATGTCACTAGGCCCCAATGTTTAACCAGATTTCTGACTGTACAGTCGCCCCTCCCCAGGTCTCTATTCTGGAATCCCTCATTTGGTGGGACACCTGAGGTTAAAAAAGAAAACAACAACAACAACAACAAAAAAAAAAAACGGACTTCTTCCTGCTCACAGAATGACCCCAATCTCTTTGGACGGGGCCAAACCACCAGAGAGTAAGACTCGTCCATTTCCCATGAAGTCACCCAGAAATTCCACGACCATGAGTGACACGATATCCAGAGACAAAAACTTGAGCACGAGCCTCACACTCGCCCTTTTTTCATATCCTGAAGAGTTCTCCTCATGGTCTGTAGATCAGTCCTGCCATACCTATGACCCGAAACATAAGCCGCGTTTGTGTTTTCAGACAACTGTCCAAACAGCTCTGGCCTACACACCCTACAGGCTCAGGCCCCTGGAGCCAAACCTGAGGACTGTACTTGCCCTCTCCAAGGGAATTATATGTGCCCATTACAATGGCCACAACCCTACTAATAGGATAAACCTCCAAACTGCCTGAGGCCATCCCAATAGTGGTGGCTTCCCAGGACAAACAGGGGCAATCTGAGCTCATCTGAGCACCTACCTGCACTCAGACGCATAGACTGATGTCCCCAGAGGTAACAAGGAACGAACAGGCCCCTAGGCACTATTCGGATCCATTGCTGTGGTATCCAGTCATCTCTCCTCAGAGGCATGGATTTCAATACCAGCGTATGGCTGTTTCTTGACTCACCCATCAGAAAACATCTCATCTACATATGGGAAACTTGCACGTTGGAGCTGTGTCAAAGCCTCTGTTTGGAAAAACCCTTCAGGACCCCAGTGCCACCGCTACATTCCAAGGTCTCCATAGACACAAAAAGACATTAGGACCCATCCACAGGAGAGTTTATTTCAACTCAGCCTCCTGGGTTGCTCCCCCAGATACAGCAGATCTGACCTGTCTTGTTGCTAGGACACAATTGGAATGCGAGGTGGGCTACCCAGCCATCCATCCTTAGAACCATGCTCGGAATCGTTGCCCTGGAGCCAACCAACAGGTCTCAATTGTCCTGCAGAAGAATCTTTGCAGTTTGGAGCTTCTCACAACTAACATCGTGGGAAAACCCCCACGGCCTCATGACCCCCCCACCCCTTCATGAAGGGCCATCAGGGACAGAAACTCCAACCTGAGAGATCTTCTGATCCTCGCCCTGACATCATAAGCACGAGATCTCGATTCAGGTCTGTAGATTGTTCCTGCCTTGTCCTCACCCAGAAACCTAAGCCTAGCTTGTTCTCAGATTTCCTTCCTCAGACTACTGGCCCACAAGCCTCCAGTTTGAAAACCAGAACTATAATGCAGCACTCTTCCTGCCCTCAGGAAGAAAAACATTGCCCTCTGGGGCTACCCAGAAACTCCAAAAGAGGATCAACCTGAACGCCATACGACAGTACCCCAAATATATAGGCTGACCTGGGCACTATTGCCCTTTTTGACATAGCCTGAGCCTGGATTACCTGGCCCCACACAAAAAGCTGGCCGCTCACTGAGCACATCGGACCCGCCATGGTCTTAGGTCGTCATCTCTTCCCACCTCGGTTGTCAAGTTTCAGAACCTAGACCTTATCTCCAATCACTGCCCTGGCTTGAAAGTGATGCAGAAATCACAACTCCTTCCCCGTGGCAAGAAACCATGTGGTTGGCATGTTGTCCAACGTTCAGTGTAGTTGAAACCAGGGTGGCCCATGAGGCCCCGCTCATGTTTGCGGGCCACATTGGTCAAAACCACACATTGTGACCCTCACCCTGATCCCAGTCCTCAATAAGGCCTCTCAGTGGCTGGATGAAGAGATAGCATATTGGGCATGCCATGCCCCTAGGCCCCAAATCTTACCCATAGTTCGGGTTCTCCCTTCACTTTTCCCCAGGGCTCTTCTTTGGAATTCCTCTTTTGGCGGGACACCTGAGGTAACAAACCTGAAAGGAGTTCTCCCATTCCACAGATTGCCGAAAAACAATTGGGATCGCGCCAAATCCACAGAGAGGAAGATTCATCCATGGCCCATGAGGCCTCCCGACATTCCACGGCCATCTCTGATACAAAATCCAGAGACAAAAGCCTGAGCAAGCGCCTCAGACTCACTCTTTCTTCATATCCGGAAGAGTTCTTCTCATGGTTTATAGATCGGGCCTGCCATACCTACGTCCCCAAACCTAAGCTGAGTTTGTGTTTTCAGACTTCTGTCCTCAAAGTCCTGGGCCACACACCCTCCAGGCTGGGGCCCCTGGAGTCACACATTAGGACTGTGCCTACCCAATCCATGGGAATTCTGCCGATGCCATTGTCCAAAACAGTAAAATTTGGAGAACCCTCCAAATCCCTGAGGCCATCCCAATAGTGCAGGTCGCCCGGGACAAACAAGGGCGGTCTGATACCAGCTGAGCATCTACCTCCACTCATACCATAGATGGATGTCCCCTGAGAAGAAGATTGAACCAGACAGGACCTTAGGCCATAATCGGATACATTGCTTTGGATTACAGGCATGTCTCCTCAAAAGCCTGGATACCAATACCAGCATAGAGGTTTTCCTGAGGCACCCATCAAAACAAATCTCGTCTCCACAAGGAACCTTGTGCATCGAGCTATGTCAAATGCTTAGGAGAATACTTCAGGGTCCTGTTGCCACCGCCCCATTTTAAGGCCCTCATGGACACAAACACACATTAGGACCCATCCTCAGGAAAGTCCATTTCAAGTCAGCCACCCCGGTTTCTCCCGCTAAGCCATCAGATCTAAACTGTCTTGTTGCTAGGAGACAATTGGAATGCGAGGCGGGCTTCCCAGGCATCCATCCTCGAACGGTGACCTGGAGTCATTCCATATGGGATGTCCTGGAGCTGCCCAACAAGTCTCAATTGTCCCGCAGAAGGAATCCTTGAAGGGGGCATCCCACAACTCCCAACGTGGGAAAACCTCCATGGCCTCGAGATTCCGCTCCCTTCATGAAGCGGCCGTCATGCACAGAAACTCCAACCTGATCCAACGTCTGATCCTCGCCCTGACTTCAGATGCATGAGATATAGGTTCAGATCTACAGGGGTACCTGCCGTGCCCTGGCCCTGAAACCCAAGTCTAGCTTGTGTTCTCAGACTTCCGTCCTCACACTCCAGGCCCCGAAGCCCGGAAGTTTCGCAATTCCAGACCCACAATGCAGCACTCTGCCTGCCCTCTAGAAAAAAAATTTGGCCTAATGAGCTGCCAGGCACCTTATATGAGGATAAATCTACATGGCATTCGACTATACCCAAAGTATATAGTCTAACCTGGGCACTAATGCACTGTCTGACACAACCTGAGCTCGGACCTCCTGACCAACACCCAGACAGCTGACCGCACACTGAGCACATAAAACCCGCCATGGCCTTAGGTCATCATCTCTTCCCTACCTCAGTTTTCAGGCTTCAGAACCGAGACCTTATCTCCAATCACTACCCAGGGGTGAATGTTATGCAGAAATCAGTACTCCTCCTTACCCATGGCAAGAAACTTTTTGGTTGGCACGTTGTCCAACGTTCAGTGTAGGAGAAACCAGCATTCACCCTGAGTCCCCGCCCATTCTTGAGTGCGACGAGGGCATACACACGCATTGTGACCCTCAGCATGAGTCCTGTCCTCTAGTAAGTCCTCTCAGTAGCTGGAACTTTAGATGTCATAATGGGCTTGACATGTCACTAGGCCCCAATGTTTAACCAGATTTCTGACTGTACAGTCGCCCCTCCCCAGGTCTCTATTCTGGAATCCCTCATTTGGTGGGACACCTGAGGTTAAAAAAGAAAACAACAACAACAACAACAACAAAAAAAAACGGACTTCTTCCTGCTCACAGAATGACCCCAATCTCTTTGGACGGGGCCAAACCACCGGAGAGTAAGACTCGTCCATTTCCCATGAAGTCACACAGAAATTCCACGACCATGAGTGACACGATATCCAGAGACAAAAACTTGAGCACGAGCCTCACACTCGCCCTTTTTTCATATCCTGAAGAGTTCTCCTCATGGTCTGTAGATCAGTCCTGCCATACCTATGACCCGAAACATAAGCCGCGTTTGTGTTTTCAGACAACTGTCCAAACAGCTCTGGCCTACACACCCTACAGGCTCAGGCCCCTGGAGCCAAACCTGAGGACTGTACTTGCCCTCTCCAAGGGAATTGTATGTGCCCATTCCAATGGCCACAACCCTACTAATAGGATAAACCTCCAAACTGCCTGAGGCCATCCCAATAGTGGTGGCTTCCCAGGACAAACAGGGGCAATCTGAGCTCATCTGAGCACCTACCTGCACTCAGACGCATAGACTGATGTCCCCAGAGGTAACAAGGAACGAACAGGCCCCTAGGCACTATTCGGATCCATTGCTGTGGTATCCAGTCATCTCTCCTCAGAGGCATGGATTTCAATACCAGCGTATGGCTGTTTCTTGACTCACCCATCAGAAAACATCTCATCTACATATGGGAAACTTGCACGTTGGAGCTGTGTCAAAGCCTCTGTTTGGAAAAACCCTTCAGGACCCCAGTGCCACCGCTACATTCCAAGGTCTCCATAGACACAAAAAGACATTAGGACCCATCCACAGGAGAGTTTATTTCAACTCAGCCTCCTGGGTTGCTCCCCCAGATACAGCAGATCTGACCTGTCTTGTTGCTAGGACACAATTGGAATGCGAGGTGGGCTACCCAGCCATCCATCCTTAGAACCATGCTCGGAATCGTTGCCCTGGAGCCAACCAACAGGTCTCAATTGTCCTGCAGAAGAATCTTTGCAGTTTGGAGCTTCTCACAACTAACATCGTGGGAAAACCCCCACGGCCTCATGACCCCCCCACCCCTTCATGAAGGGCCATCAGGGACAGAAACTCCAACCTGAGAGATCTTCTGATCCTCGCCCTGACATCATAAGCACGAGATCTCGATTCAGGTCTGTAGATTGTTCCTGCCTTGTCCTCACCCAGAAACCTAAGCCTAGCTTGTTCTCAGATTTCCTTCCTCAGACTACTGGCCCACAAGCCTCCAGTTTGAAAACCAGAACTATAATGCAGCACTCTTCCTGCCCTCAGGAAGAAAAACATTGCCCTCTGGGGCTACCCAGAAACTCCAAAAGAGGATCAACCTGAACGCCATACGACAGTACCCCAAATATATAGGCTGACCTGGGCACTATTGCCCTTTTTGACATAGCCTGAGCCTGGATTACCTGGCCCCACACAAAAAGCTGGCCGCTCACTGAGCACATCGGACCCGCCATGGTCTTAGGTCGTCATCTCTTCCCACCTCGGTTGTCAAGTTTCAGAACCTAGACCTTATCTCCAATCACTGCCCTGGCTTGAAAGTGATGCAGAAATCACAACTCCTTCCCCGTGGCAAGAAACCATGTGGTTGGCATGTTGTCCAACGTTCAGTGTAGTTGAAACCAGGGTGGCCCATGAGGCCCCGCTCATGTTTGCGGGCCACATTGGTCAAAACCACACATTGTGACCCTCACCCTGATCCCAGTCCTCAATAAGGCCTCTCAGTGGCTGGATGAAGAGATAGCATATTGGGCATGCCATGCCCCTAGGCCCCAAATCTTACCCATAGTTCGGGTTCTCCCTTCACTTTTCCCCAGGGCTCTTCTTTGGAATTCCTCTTTTGGCGGGACACCTGAGGTAACAAACCTGAAAGGAGTTCTCCCATTCCACAGATTGCCGAAAAACAATTGGGATCGCGCCAAATCCACAGAGAGGAAGATTCGTCCATGGCCCATGAGGCCTCCCGACATTCCACGGCCATCTCTGATACAAAATCCAGAGACAAAAGCCTGAGCAAGCGCCTCAGACTCACTCTTTCTTCATATCCGGAAGAGTTCTTCTCATGGTTTATAGATCGGGCCTGCCATACCTACGTCCCCAAACCTAAGCTGAGTTTGTGTTTTCAGACTTCTGTCCTCAAAGTCCTGGGCCACACACCCTCCAGGCTGGGGCCCCTGGAGTCACACATTAGGACTGTGCCTACCCAATCCATGGGAATTCTGCCGATGCCATTGTCCAAAACAGTAAAATTTGGAGAACCCTCCAAATCCCTGAGGCCATCCCAATAGTGCAGGTCGCCCGGGACAAACAAGGGCGGTCTGATACCAGCTGAGCATCTACCTCCACTCATACCATAGATGGATGTCCCCTGAGAAGAAGATTGAACCAGACAGGACCTTAGGCCATAATCGGATACATTGCTTTGGATTACAGGCATGTCTCCTCAAAAGCCTGGATACCAATACCAGCATAGAGGTTTTCCTGAGGCACCCATCAAAACAAATCTCGTCTCCACAAGGAACCTTGTGCATCGAGCTATGTCAAATGCTTAGGAGAATACTTCAGGGTCCTGTTGCCACCGCCCCATTTTAAGGCCCTCATGGACACAAACACACATTAGGACCCATCCTCAGGAAAGTCCATTTCAAGTCAGCCACCCCGGTTTCTCCCGCTAAGCCATCAGATCTAAACTGTCTTGTTGCTAGGAGACAATTGGAATGCGAGGCGGGCTTCCCAGGCATCCATCCTCGAACGGTGACCTGGAGTCATTCCATATGGGATGTCCTGGAGCTGCCCAACAAGTCTCAATTGTCCCGCAGAAGGAATCCTTGAAGGGGGCATCCCACAACTCCCAACGTGGGAAAACCTCCATGGCCTCGAGATTCTGCTCCCTTCATGAAGCGGCCGTCATGCTCAGAAACTCCAACCTGAGCCAACGTCTGATCCTCGCCCTGACTTCAGATGCATGAGATATAGGTTCAGATCTACAGGGGTACCTGCCGTGCCCTGGCCCTGAAACCCAAGTCTAGCTTGTGTTCTCAGACTTCCGTCCTCACACTCCAGGCCCCGAAGCCCGGAAGTTTCGCAATTCCAGACCCACAATGCAGCACTCTGCCTGCCCTCTAGAAAAAAAATTTGGCCTAATGAGCTGCCAGGCACCTTATATGAGGATAAATCTACATGGCATTCGACTATACCCAAAGTATATAGTCTAACCTGGGCACTAATGCACTGTCTGACACAACCTGAGCTCGGACCTCCTGACCAACACCCAGACAGCTGACCGCACACTGAGCACATAAAACCCGCCATGGCCTTAGGTCATCATCTCTTCCCTACCTCAGTTTTCAGGCTTCAGAACCGAGACCTTATCTCCAATCACTACCCAGGGGTGAATGTTATGCAGAAATCAGTACTCCTCCTTACCCATGGCAAGAAACTTTTTGGTTGGCACGTTGTCCAACGTTCAGTGTAGGAGAAACCAGCATTCACCCTGAGTCCCCGCCCATTCTTGAGTGCGACGAGGGCATACACACGCATTGTGACCCTCAGCATGAGTCCTGTCCTCTAGTAAGTCCTCTCAGTAGCTGGAACTTTAGATGTCATAATGGGCTTGACATGTCACTAGGCCCCAATGTTTAACCAGATTTCTGACTGTACAGTCGCCCCTCCCCAGGTCTCTATTCTGGAATCCCTCATTTGGTGGGACACCTGAGGTTAAAAAAGAAAACAACAACAACAACAACAAAAAAAAAAAACGGACTTCTTCCTGCTCACAGAATGACCCCAATCTCTTTGGACGGGGCCAAACCACCAGAGAGTAAGACTCGTCCATTTCCCATGAAGTCACCCAGAAATTCCACGACCATGAGTGACACGATATCCAGAGACAAAAACTTGAGCACGAGCCTCACACTCGCCCTTTTTTCATATCCTGAAGAGTTCTCCTCATGGTCTGTAGATCAGTCCTGCCATACCTATGACCCGAAACATAAGCCGCGTTTGTGTTTTCAGACAACTGTCCAAACAGCTCTGGCCTACACACCCTACAGGCTCAGGCCCCTGGAGCCAAACCTGAGGACTGTACTTGCCCTCTCCAAGGGAATTATATGTGCCCATTACAATGGCCACAACCCTACTAATAGGATAAACCTCCAAACTGCCTGAGGCCATCCCAATAGTGGTGGCTTCCCAGGACAAACAGGGGCAATCTGAGCTCATCTGAGCACCTACCTGCACTCAGACGCATAGACTGATGTCCCCAGAGGTAACAAGGAACGAACAGGCCCCTAGGCACTATTCGGATCCATTGCTGTGGTATCCAGTCATCTCTCCTCAGAGGCATGGATTTCAATACCAGCGTATGGCTGTTTCTTGACTCACCCATCAGAAAACATCTCATCTACATATGGGAAACTTGCACGTTGGAGCTGTGTCAAAGCCTCTGTTTGGAAAAACCCTTCAGGACCCCAGTGCCACCGCTACATTCCAAGGTCTCCATAGACACAAAAAGACATTAGGACCCATCCACAGGAGAGTTTATTTCAACTCAGCCTCCTGGGTTGCTCCCCCAGATACAGCAGATCTGACCTGTCTTGTTGCTAGGACACAATTGGAATGCGAGGTGGGCTACCCAGCCATCCATCCTTAGAACCATGCTCGGAATCGTTGCCCTGGAGCCAACCAACAGGTCTCAATTGTCCTGCAGAAGAATCTTTGCAGTTTGGAGCTTCTCACAACTAACATCGTGGGAAAACCCCCACGGCCTCATGACCCCCCCACCCCTTCATGAAGGGCCATCAGGGACAGAAACTCCAACCTGAGAGATCTTCTGATCCTCGCCCTGACATCATAAGCACGAGATCTCGATTCAGGTCTGTAGATTGTTCCTGCCTTGTCCTCACCCAGAAACCTAAGCCTAGCTTGTTCTCAGATTTCCTTCCTCAGACTACTGGCCCACAAGCCTCCAGTTTGAAAACCAGAACTATAATGCAGCACTCTTCCTGCCCTCAGGAAGAAAAACATTGCCCTCTGGGGCTACCCAGAAACTCCAAAAGAGGATCAACCTGAACGCCATACGACAGTACCCCAAATATATAGGCTGACCTGGGCACTATTGCCCTTTTTGTCATAGCCTGAGCCTGGATTACCTGGCCCCACACAAAAAGCTGGCCGCTCACTGAGCACATCGGACCCGCCATGGTCTTAGGTCGTCATCTCTTCCCACCTCGGTTGTCAAGTTTCAGAACCTAGACCTTATCTCCAATCACTGCCCTGGCTTGAAAGTGATGCAGAAATCACAACTCCTTCCCCGTGGCAAGAAACCATGTGGTTGGCATGTTGTCCAACGTTCAGTGTAGTTGAAACCAGGGTGGCCCATGAGGCCCCGCTCATGTTTGCGGGCCACATTGGTCAAAACCACACATTGTGACCCTCACCCTGATCCCAGTACTCAATAAGGCCTCTCAGTGGCTGGATGAAGAGATAGCATATTGGGCATGCCATGCCCCTAGGCCCCAAATCTTACCCATAGTTCGGGTTCTCCCTTCACTTTTCCCCAGGGCTCTTCTTTGGAATTCCTCTTTTGGCGGGACACCTGAGGTAACAAACCTGAAAGGAGTCCTCCCATTCCACAGATTGACGAAAAACAATTGGGATCGGGCCAATTCCACAGAGAGGATGATTCGTCCATGGCCCATGAGGCCTCCCCAACATTCCACGGCCATCTCTGATACAAAATCCAGAGACAAAAGCCTGAGCAAGCCCCTCAGACTCACTCTTTCTTCATATCCGGAAGAGTTCTTCTCATGGTTTATAGATCAGGCCTGCCATACCTACGTCCCCAAACCTAAGCTGAGTTTGTGTTTTCAGACTTCTGTCCTCAAAGTCCTGGGCCACACACCCTCCAGGCTGGGGCCCCTGAAGTCACACAGTAGGACTGTGCCTACCCAATCCATGGGAATTCTGCCGATGCCATTGTCCAAAACAGTGATATTTGGAGAACCCTCCAAATCCCTGAGGCCATCCCAATAGTGCAGGTCGCCCGGGACAAACAAGGGCGGTCTGATACCAGCTGAGCATCTACCTCCACTCATACCATAGATGGATGTCCCCTGAGAAGAAGATTGAACCAGACCGGACCCTAGGCCATAATAGGATACATTGCTTTGGATTACAGGCATGTCTCCTCAAAAGCCTGGATTCCAATACCAGCATAGAGGTTTTCCTGAGGCACCCATCAAAACAAATCTCGTCTCCACAAGGAACCTTGTGCATCGACCTATGTCAAAGGCTTAGGAGAATACTTCAGGGTCTCGGTGCCACCGCCCCATTTTAAGGCACTCATGGACAAAAACACACATTAGGACCCATCCTCAGGAAAGTCCATTTCAAGTCAGCCACCCCGGTTTCTCCCGCAGAGCCATCAGATCTAAACTTTCTTGTTGCTGGGAGACAATTGGAATGCGAGGCCGGCTTCCCAGGCATCCAACCTCGAACAGTGCCCTGGAGTCATTCCATATGAGATTTCCTGAAGCTGCCCAACAGGTCTCAATTGTCCCGCAGAAGGAATCCTTGAAGGGGGCATCCCACAACTCCCAACGTGGGAAAACCTCCATGGCCTTGAGATTCCGCTCCCTTCATGAAGGGTCCGTCATGCACAGAAACTCCAACCTGAGCCAACGTCTGATCCTCGCCCTGACTTCAGATGCATGAGATATAGGTTCAGATCTACAGTGGTACCTGCCGTGTCCTCGCCCTGAAACCCAAGTCTAGCTTGTGTTCTCAGACTTCCGTCCTCACACTCCTGGACACGAATCCATCAAGTTTAAAATTCCGGACCGACAATTAAGCACTCTGCCTGCCCTCTAGAAAACAAATTTTGCCTAATGAGCTGCCCAGACAACTTATATGAGGATAAATCTACATGGCACTCGACTGTACCCAAAGTATATAGTCTAAACTGGGCACTAATGCACTCTCTGACACAACCTGAGCCCGGATCTCCTGACCAACACCCAGACAGCTGACCGCACACTGAGCACATCAGACCCGCCATGGCCTTAGGTCATCATCTCTTCCCTACCTCAGTTTTTAGGCTTCAGAACCTAGACCTTATCTCCAATCACTGCCCAGGGGTGCCTGTGATGCAGAAATCAGAACTCTTCCTTACCCATGGCAAGAAACCTTGTGGTTGGCATGTTGTCCAACGTTCAGTGTACGAGATACCAGGATTCACCATGAGGCCCTGCCCATTCTTGTTTGCGAAGTGGGCATAAACACGCATTGTGACCCTCAGCGTGAGTCCTGTGCTCTAGTAAGTCCTCTCAGTGGCTCGACCATTAGATGTCATAATGGGCTTGACATGTCCCTAGGCCACAATTTTTAACCACATTTCTAGTTGTCCGGTCGGCCCTCCCCAGGGCTCTACTCTGGAATCCCCCATTTGGTGGGACACCTGAGGTTAAAAAACAAAACAAGGCAAATCAACAACAACAACAAAACGGACTTCTTCCATCCCCAGAATGACCCAAAACTCCTTGGACGGGGCCAAACCCCCAGAGTGTAAGACTCGTCCATTTCCCATGAAGTCACCAGGAAATTTCACGACCATGAGTGACACGATATCCAGAGACAAAAACTTGAGCACGAGCCTCACACTCGCCCCTTATTCATATCCCGAAGAGTTCTCCTCATGGTCTGTAGATCAATCCTGCCATACCTATGACCTGAAACATAAGCCGCGTTTGTGTTTTCAGACTGTCCAAACAGCTCTGCCTACACACCCTACAGGCTCAGGCCCCTGGAGCCAAACCTGAGGATTGTACTTGTCCTCTACAAGGGAATTGTATGTGCCCATTCCAATGGCCACAACCTACTAATAGGATAAACCTGCAAACTCCCTGAGGCCATCCCAATAGTGGTGGCTTCCCAGGACAAACAGGGGCAATCTGAGCCCATCTGAGCACCTACATGCTCTCAGACGCATAGACTGATGTCCCCAGAGGTAAAAATGTACGAACAGGCCCCTAGGCACTATTCGGATCCATTGCTGTGGTATCCAGTCATCTCTCCTCAGAGGCCTGGATTTCAATACCAGCATATGGCTGTTTCCTGACTGATCCGTCAGAACAAATCTCATCTACATATGGGAAACTTGCACGTTGGAGCTGTGTCAAAGCCTCTGTTTGAAAAAACCCTTCAGGACCCCAGTACCACCGCTACATTCCAAGGTCTCCATAGACACAAAAACATATTAGGATCCATCCACAGGAGAGTCCATTTCAACCCAGATCCAGATTGCTCGCCCAGATCCAGCAGATATAACCTGTCTTGTTGCTAGGACACAATTGGAATGCAAGGTGGGCTACCCAGGCATCCATCCTTAGAACCCTGCTTGGAATCGTTGCCCTGGAGCCAACCAACATGTCTCAATTGTCTTGCATAAGAATCTTTGCAGTTTGGACCTTCTCACAACTAACATCGTGGGAAAACCCCCACGAACTCGAGACCCCGCCCCTTCATGAAGGGGCCATCAGGGACAGAAACACCAACCTGAGCGATCTTCTGATCCTCACCCTGACTTCAGAAGCACGAGATCTCGATTCAGGTCTGTAGATTGTTCCTGCCTTGTCCTCACCCAGAAACCTAAGCCTAGCTTGTGTTATCAGATTTCCGTCTTCAGACTACTGGCCCTCAAGCCCTCCAGTTTGCAAACCAGAACTATAATGCAGCACTCTGCCAGCCTTCAGGAAGAAAAACATAGCCCTGTGGGGCTACCCAGAAACTCCAAATGAGGATCAACCTGCATGCCATTCGACTGTACCCCAAATATATAGGCTGACCTAGGCACTATTGCCCTTTCTGACACAGCCTGAGCCTGGACTTCCTGGCCCCACCCAGAAAGCTGGTCGAACACTGAGCACGCCGGACGAGCCATGTCCTTAGGTCGTCATCTCTTCCCAACCTCGGTTGTCAAGTTTCAGAACCTAGACCTTATCTCCAATCACTGCCCAGGCTTGTAAGTGATGCAGAAATCACAACTCCTTCCCCGTGGCAAGAAACCATGTGGTTGGCATGTTGTCCAACGTTCAGTGTAGTTGAAACCAGTGTGGCCCATGAGGCCCCGCCCATGTTTATGGGCCACATTGGTCACAAACACACATTGTGACCCTCAGCCTGATCCCAGTTCTCAGGTAAGGCCTCTCAGTGGCTGGATGAAGAGACAGCATATTGGGCTTGCCATGCCCCTAGGCCCCAAATTTTTCCCATAATTCGGGTTGTCCCTTCGCTTTTCCCCAGGGCTCTTCTTTGGAATTCCTCTTTTGGCGGGACACCTAAGGTAACCAACCTGAAAGGAGACCTCCCATTCCACAGAGTGACGAAAAAGAATTGGGATCGGGCCAATTCCACAGAGAGGAAGATTCGTCCATGGCCCATGAGGTTTCCCAGACAATCCACGGCCATCGCTGATACCGAATCTAGAGACAAAAGACTGAACAAGCACCTCAGACTCGCTCTTTCTTCATATCCTGAAGAGTTCTTCTCATGGCTTATAGATCGGGCCTGCCATACCTACGTCTCCAAACCTAAGCTGAGTTTATGTTTTCAGACTTCTGTCCTCAAAGTCCTGGGCCACACACCCTCCAGGCTGCGGTCCCTGGAGCCACACATAAGGACTGTGCCTACCCAATCCATGGGAACTCTGCCCATTCCATTGTCCAAAACCGTAAAATTAGGAGAACCCTCCAAATCCCTGAGGCCATCCCAATAGGGCATGTCGCCCGTGACATACAAGCGCGGTCTGATAGCAGCTGAGCATCAACCTCCACTCATACCATAGATGGATGTCCCCAGAGAAGAAGATTGAACCAGACAGGACCCTGGCCAATCGGATCCATTGCTTTGGTGAGAGGCATGTCTCCTCAAAAGCCTGGATTCCAATACCAGCATAGGTGTTTTCCTGAGGTAGCAATCAGAACAAATCTCGTCTCCACAAGGAAACATGTGCATCGAGCTCTGTCAAAAGCTTAGGAGAATACTTCAGGGTCCCGGTGCCACGGCCCCATTCCAAGTCCCCATGGACACAAAGACACATTAGGACCCATCCTGAGGAAAGTCCATTTCAAGTCAGTCACCCCGGTTGCTCCCGCAGAGCCATCAGATCTAAACTGGCTTGTTGCTAGGAGACAATTGGAATGCGAGGCTGGCTTCCCAGGCATCCTCCCTCGAAAGGTGCTATGGAGTCACTCCATATGGGATGTCCTGGAGCTGCCCAAAGGTCTCAATTGTCCCGCAGAAGGAATTCTTGAAGGGGGCAACCCACAACTCCCACGTGGGAAAAACTCCATGGACACGAGATTCCGCTCCCTTCATGAAGGAGCCGTCAGGCACAGAAACTCCAACCTAAGCCAAAGTCTAATTCTCTCCCTGACTTGAAATGGATGAGATATTGGTTCAGATCTGCAGGGGGTACCTGCCGTGCCCTTGCCCTTAGCCCAAGTATAACTTTTGTTCTCAGAATTCCGACCTCACTCTCCTGGCCTCAAAGCCCTCATGATTGGTAAATCCGGTCCCACAATTAAGCACATGGCCTGCTTTCTGGAAAAAAAATATTGCCTAAAGAGCTGCCAAGGCACCTTATATGAAGATAAACCTACACGGTACTCGACTTTTCCCGAATTATATAGTCTAACCTGGGCACTAATGCACTGTCTGACACAACCTGAGCCCGGACTTCCTGACCAACACCCAGACAGCTGACCGCACACTGAGCACATCAGACCCGCCATGGCCTTAGGTCCTCATCTCTTCCCTACCTCAGTTTTCAGACCTCAGAAACTAGACTTTATCTCTGCCTGGGGGTGAGTGTGATGCAGAAATCAGAACTTCTCCTTACACATGGCAAGAAACCTTGTGGTTGGCATGTTGTCCAACGTTCATTGTAGGAGAAACTATCATTCACCCTGAGGCCCGCCTATTCTTGAGTGCGACGAGGGCATAAATATGCATTGTGACCCTCAGGGTGAGTCCTGTCCTCTAGTAAGTCCTCTCAGAGCCTGGATCACTAGATGTCATAATGGGCTTGACATAGCCCTAGGCCTCAATTTTTAACCAGATTTCTGGTTGTTCAGTCACCCCTCCCCAGAGCTCTACTCTGGAATTCCTCATGTGGTGGGACAACGGAGGTTAAAAAATGAAACAAAACAAAGCAACAACAACAAAAAAAAAAACGACTTCTTTCATCCCACAGAATGACCCCAACCTCTTTGGAAGGGGCCAAATCCCCAGAGAGTAAGACTCGTCCATTTCCCATGAAGTCACCCGGAAATTTCACGACCATGAGTGACATGATATGCAGAGACAAAAACATGAGCAATAGCCTCACACTCGCCCTTTTTTCATATACCGAAATGTTCTCCTCATGGTCTGTAGATCAGTCCTGCCCTACCTATGACCCGAAACAGAAGTCGAGTTTGTGTTTTCAGACAACTGTCCAAACAGCCCTGGCCTACACACCCTATAGGCTCAGGCCCCTGAAGCCAAACCTGAGGACTGTTCTTGCCCTCGCAATGGAATTGTGTGAGCCCATTCCAATGGCGACAACGCAACTAAAAGTATAAACCTTTAAATTCCCTGAGGCCATCCCATAGTGTTGGCTTCCAAGGACAAACACGGGCAATCTGAGTTCATCTGAGCACCTACCTGCACTCTGACCCATAGATAGATGTCGTCCGAGGTAAAAAGAAACCAACAGGCCCCTAGGCACTAATCGGATCCATTGCTTTGGTTTCCAGGCATCTCTCCTCAGAGGTCTGGATTTCAATACCAGAATATGGCTGTTTCTTGACTCACCCATCAGAACAAATCTCCTCTACACATGGGAAACTTGCATGGTGGACCTGTGTCAAACCTCTGTTTAAAAGAAGCCTTCAGGGCCCTAGTGCCACCGCTTAATGCCACAGTCTCCATAGACACAAAAACATATTAGGACCCATTCACAGGAGAGTCCATTTAAACTCAGCCTCCTCGGTTGCTCCCCGAGATCCAACAGATCTAGCCTGTCTTGTAGCTAGGAGAATATTGGAATGCGAGGTGGGCTACCCAGCCATCCATCCTTAGAACCCTGCTCAGAATCGTTGGCCTGGAGCCAACCAACTGGTCTCAATTGTCCCACAGTAGAATCTTTGCAGTTTGGAGCTTCTCACAACTCCCATGGTGGGAAAACCCCCACGGCCTCGTGATTCCCCCCCTTTATGAAGGGGCCATCAGGGACAGAAAGTCAAACCTGAGGCATCGTCTGATGCTCAACCTGACTTCAGGTGCAAGAGATCTCGATTCAGGTCTGTAGATTGTGCCTGCCATGTCCTCACACATAAAACCTAAGCCTTGCTTGTGTTCTCGGACTTCCGTCCTCAGACTACCAGCCCATAAGCCCTCCAGTTTGGCAATCCAGAAGTACAATGCGGCAGTCTGCCTGCTCCCTGGAAGAAGAACATTGCCCTCTGGGGCTACCCAGAAACCCCAAATGAGGATCAACCTGCACGCCATTTGGCTGTACACCAAATATATAGGCTGAAGTGGGCACAATTGCCCATTCTGACACAGCCTGAGCCTGGAACTCCTGGCCCCACCCAGACAGCTGGCCACACACTGAGCACATCGGACCCGCCATGGCCATAGGTCGTCATCTCTACCCAACCTCGGTTTTCAGGCTTCAGAACCTTGACCTTATCTCCAATCACTGCCCAGGTTTGAAAATGTTGCAGAAATCCGAACTCGTTCCCTTGGCAAGAAACCTATGGTGGTTGGCATGTTGTCCAACTTTCAGTGTAGTTGAAACCAGTGTGGCACATGAGACCCAGCCCACGCTTGAGGGCCACATTGGTCTCAAACACACATTGTGACCCTCAGCCTGAGCCCGGTCCTCAGGCAAGGCCTCTCAGTGGCTGCATGAAGAAAGAGCATATTGGGCTTGCCATGCCCCTAGACCCCAATTTTTAACCAAGTTCGGGTTGTCCCTTCACTCTTGCCCAGGGCTCTGCTTTGGAATTCCTCTTTTGGTGGGACACCTCAGGTAACAAACCTTAAAGGAGTCCTCCCATTCCACAGATTCACGAAAAAGAATTGGGATAGGGCCAAATCCACAGAGAGGAAGATTCGTCCATGGCTCATGAGGCCTCCGCGACATTCCACGGCCATCGCTGATACAAAATCCAGAGACAAAAGCCTAAGCAAGCGCCTCAGACTCGCTCTTTCTTCATATCCTGAAGAGTTCTTCTCATGATTTGTAGTTCGGCCGTGCCATACCTACGTCCCCAAACCTAAGCTGAGTTTGTGTTTTTTGAGTTCTGTCCTCAAAGTCCTGGGCCACAGACCCTCCAGGCTGGGCCCCTGGAACCACACATTAGGACTGTGCCTTACCAATCCATGGGAATTCTGCCCATTCCATTATCCAAAACCATACAAATTAGGAGAAACCTCCAAATTCCCTGAGGCCATACCAATGGTGTAGGTTTTCCGGGACAAAAAAGGGCCGTCTGACACCAGCTGAGCATCTACCTCCACTCATACCATAGATGGATGTCCCCAGAGAAGAAGATTGACCAGACAGGACCCCAGGCCATAATGGGATCCATAGCTTTGGTTTACAGGCATGTCTCTTCAAAAGCCTGGTTTCCAATACCAGCTGAGGGCTTTTCCTGAGGCACCCATCAGAACAAATCTCGTTTACACATGGGAAACTTGCATGTTGGAGCTCTCTCAAAGCCTCTGGTTAGAAGGACATTTCAGGTTCCCGGTGCCAGCGCCTCATTCCAAGGTCTCCATGGAGACACACCCACATTAGGACCCATCCACAGGAGAGTCCATTTCAACTCAGCCCCCTCAGTTGCTCCCCCTGATCCAGCAGATCTAACCCGTCTTGTCGCTAGGAGATGATTGGAATGAGAGGCAGGCTTCCCAGACATCCATACTTAGAACCATTCTCAGAATTATGCTGTATGGGAAGTCCTGGAGCCAACCAACAGGTCTCAATAGTCCCGCAGAAGAATCTTTACTGTTTGGAGCATCTCACAACTCCCATCGTGGGAAAACCTTCATGGCCTCGTGATCCCGCCCCCTGCGCTTCATGAAGGGGCCATCAGGGACAGAAGCTCCAACCTGAGCGATCGTCTGATCCTCGCCCTGACTTCAGATGCAGGACATCTTGATTCAGCTCTGCAGAGTGTGCCTGCCGTGCCCTTGCCCAGAAACGTAAGTCTAGTTTGTGTTCTCAACTTCCATCCTCACATTCCTGGCCCACAAGCCCTCCAGTTTGGCAATTCCAGAACTACAAGGCAGCACTCTGCCTGCTTTCCGGAAGAAAAACTTTGCCCTCTGGGGCTACCCAGATTCCCCAAATGAGGATCAACCTGCATGCCACTTGACTGGACCCCAATTATACAGGCTGCCCTGGGCACTACTGCCCTTTCTGGCACAGCCTGAGACTGAACCTCCTGGCTCGCACCCACCCAGCTAGCCACACACTGAGCACATCGGACCCGCCATGGCCTTAGGTCATCATCTCTTTCCAACCTCGGTTTTCAGGCTTCAGAACCTAAACCTTATCTCCAGTCACCACCCAGGGTTGAACATGATGCAGGAATCAGAACTCCTTCCCCATGGCAAGAAACCTTGTGGTTGGCATGTTGTCCAACGTAAAGTGTAGTTGAAACCAGTGTGGCCCATGAGGCCCTGCAGATGCTTGAGGACCAAGTCGGTCAGAAACATGCATTGTGACCCTCAACGTGAGCCCAGTTCTCAAGTAAGGCCTCTCAGCGGCTGGACCAAAAGACAGCATATTGGGCTTGCAATGCCCCTAGGCCCCAATTTTTAACCAGATTTCTGGTTGTCCAGTCTCCCCTCCCCAGGGCTCGGCTTTGGAATCCCTCTTTTGGTGGGACACCTGAGGTAACAAAACTGAAAGGACTCCTCCCATCCCACAGTTTGACCCAAAACAATTGGAATCGGGCCAAATCCACAGAGCGGAAGACTCGTCCATGGCCCATGAGGCCTCCCCGACATTCCACGCCCATCGTTGACACAAAATCCAGAAACAAAAGCCTGAACAAGTGCCTCACAATCTCTCTTTCTTCATATCCGGAAGAATTCTCCTCACGGTCTGTAGATCGGGCCTGCCATACCTACGTCCCTAAACCTAAACTGAGTTTGTGTTTTAGACTTCTGTCTCCACAGTCCTGGTGCACACACCCTGCAGGCTGGGGCCCCTGGAGCCACATCAAAACTGTGCCTTCCCTCTCCACGGGAATTCTGCCCATTCCATTGTCCATAATCATAAAATTAGGAGAAACCTCCAAAGTCCCCAAGGCCTTCACAATAGTGTAGGCCGCCTGGGACAAACAAGGGCCATCTGACACCAGCTGAGCATCTAACTCCACTAATACCTTAGATGGATGTACACAGAGAAGAAGATTCAACCGGACAGGCCCCTAGGCTCTAAACGGAGCCATTGCTTTGGTTTCCAGTTATTTCTCTTCAGAGGCCTATATTCCAATAACAGTATATGGGGGTTTCCTGAGGCACCAATCAGAACAAATCTCGTCTCCACATGGGAAACTTGTCCTTTGGAGATGTCTCAAAACCTCCGGTTAGGAGAATCCTTCAGGGCCCATGCACCAACGCCCCATTCCAAGGTCTCCATGGACACAAACCCACATTACCATCCATCCTCAGGAGAGTCCATTTCAACTCAGCCCCCTTGGTTGCTCTGACAGAGCCAGCATATCAAACCTGTCTATTTGCTAGGAGACAACTGCAATGTGAGGCGGGCTTCCCATGCATCCATCCTTAGATCCCTGCTCTGGTGTCATTCTGTATGGTATGTACTGGAGTGATACAAAAGGTCTCAATTGTTGATCAGAAGGAATCTTTGTTGTTTGGAGCATCTCACAACTTCCATTGTGGGTAAACCTCCATGGACTGGAGATGCTGTCCCCTTCATAAAGTGGCCAGAATGGACATAAATTCAAACCTAAGCCTAGGTTTGAACCTCGCCCTGACTTCAGATTCATGATATCCCGATTCAGATCTGCAGAGGGTGCCTGCCGTGCCCTCGCCCAGAACCTACGCCTAACATGTGTTCTCAGACTTCCGTCCTCACACTCCCCGTCCACAAGGCATCCACTTTGGAAATTCCGGAGCCACAATGCAGCACTCTGCCTGTTCTCCAGAAGAAAAACATTGCCCTTGGGGCTACCCAGAAATGCCAAATAAAGATCAACCTGCACAGCACTCAGTTGTACCCCAATTATACAATCTACCCTGGGCACTAAGGCCCTGTCTGACACAGCCCAAGCTTGGACCTCCCGACCAACACCCAGACAGCTGGCTCCACGCTGAGCATATCGGACCCAACTTGGTCTTAGGTCGTCATCTCTTCCCAACCTCGGTTTTCAGACTTCACAACCTAGACCTTATCTCCAATCACTGCCCAGGGGTGAATGACATGCAGAAATCAGAATTAATACTTCCCCATGGCAAGAACTCATGTGGTTGACATGTTGACTATCATTCAGTGTAGGAGAAACAAGCATGCACCATGAGTCCCCACCCATGCTTGAGTACCACGAGGGCATAAACACGCATTGTGACCCTCAGCATGAGTTCTGTCCTCAATGAAGGCCTCTCAGTGGCTGGACCATTAGAAGGCATATTGGGCTTGCCATGCCCCTAGGCCCGTATTTTTAGTTAGATTTCTTGTTGTCCAGGGCTCTGCTCTAGAATCCCTCTTTTGGTGGGACACCTTAGTTAACAAAACTGAATCCCACAGATTAACCCAAAACAATTGGGATCTGGCCAAATCCACAGAGAGAAACACTCTTCCATGGCCCATGAGGACTCCTTGACATTCCACAGCCATCATTGACACAAAATCCAGGGGCAAAAGCCTGACAAGTGTCACACTTTCACCCTTTATTCATATCCCAAAAAGTTCTCCTCATAGTCTGTAAATCGGACCTGCCATACCTACGTCCCCAAAGCTAAGCTGAGTTTGTGTTTTCAGACATCTGTCCCCACAGTCCTTGCCCACACACCCTCAAGGCTGGGCCCTTGGAGCCACACATCAGGTCTGTGCCTGCCCACTCCACAGGAATTCTGCCCATGCCATTGTCCATAATCATACAATTTAGGAGAAACCTCCAAAGTCCCCGAGGCCATCCCTATAGTGTAGGCCGCCCGGACAAACAGGAGCGGTCTGACACCAGCTGAGCAACTACCTCCATTTCATAAAATAGACAGATGTCGACAGAGAAGAAGATTGAACCAGAGAGGCTCCTAGGACCTAATTGGATGCATTGCTGTGGTTTCTATGTATCTCTCCTCAGAGGCCTGGTTCTAATACCAGCATATGTGGGTTTCCTGAGGCACCAATTAGAACAAATCTTGTCTCCACATGGAAAACTTGCTCTTTCGAGTTGTTTCAAAATCTCCGGTTAGAATCCTTTAGAGCCCTGGGGCCACCACCCCATTCCAACGTCCTCATGGACACAAACACACATTAAGACCCATCTTCAGGAGAGTCCATTTCAACTCAGCTCCCACGATTGCTCCTGCATAGCCATCAGATCGTACCTGTCTTGTGGCAGGGAGACAATTGGTGTAAGAGGCAGTCTGCTCAGGCATCCATCCTTAGAACCCGGCTCTGGAGTCATTCCACATGGGATGTCCTGGAGCCATCCAACAGTTCTCAATTTTCCCGCAGAAGGAATCCTTGCAGTTTGGAGCATCCCACAACTCCCAACGTGGGAAAACCTCCATGGCCTCGAGATTCCACCCCTTTGATGAAGGGGCCATCATGGACAGAAACTCCAACCTGCGCCTAAGTCTGATCCTCGTCCTGACTTCAGATGAATGAGATTTTGATTCGGATCTGCAGAGGGTGCCTGCCGTGCCCTCGCCCTGAAACTTAAGTTTAGCTTATGATCTCAGACTTACGTCCTCACACTCCTGGTCCCGACGCCCTCAAGTTTTGCAATTCTGGACCCACAATGCTGCACTCTGCCTGCCCACCAGAAGAAAAATGTTGCCCCAGTGAGCTTCCCTGACACAATAAATGAGGATGAACCTACATGGAACTCAACTGTACCCAAATTATACATTCTAACCTGGGCACTAATGCACTGTCTGACACAGCCTGAATCCATACCTCCTGAACAACACCCAGAAAGCTGACCGCACACTGAGCACATCGGACCCTCCATGACCTTAGGTTATCATCTCATCCCAACCTCGATTTTCTGGATTCAGAACTTAGATCTTATCTCCAGTCACTGCCCAGGGGTGAACATGATGCAGAAATCAGAATTCCTCCTTCCCCATGGAAAGAAACCTTGTGGTTCGTATGTTGTCCAAAGTTCAGTGTAGGAGAATCAAGCATGGCCCATGAGTCCCCACCCATGCTTGATGCCTACATTGGGCACAAACATGCATTGTGACCCTCAGTGTGAGCACTGTACTCAAGGAAGACCTCTCAGTGGCTGGACCAAGGTACCCCATATGGGGATTGCCATGCCCTTAGGCCCCCTATCTTATACAGAGTTCGGGTTGTCCAGTCGCCCCTTCCCAGGGTTCTGCTCTGGAATCCCTCTTTAGTGGCACACCTGAGGTAAAAAAAAAAAAAAAAAAACAGAATGGACTCCTCCCATCCCACGGAATGACCCCAAAATATTGGGATCATCCAAATCCCCATAGAGGAAGTCTCAACCATGGTCCATGAGGACGCCCCTACATTCCACGGCCATCAGTGACACAAAATCCAGAGTCAAAAGCCTGAGCAAGTGCCTCACACTCACTCTTTGTTCATATCCTGAAGAGCTCTGCTCAAGGTCTGTAGATCGGGCCTCCCATACCTATGTCCCCAAACCTAAGACGAGTTTCTGTTTTCAGACTTCTGTCCCCACAGCTCTGACCCACACACCCTCCATGCTTGAGCCCCTAGAGCCACACCTCAGGATTGTGCCTTCCCTCCCCAAAGGAATTCTGCCCATTTCATTGGCCACAAACTTGCAAATTAGGAGAAACCTCCAAAGTCAAAGTGGCCATCCCAATAGTGTAGACTGCCCAGGACAAATAGGGGCAATCTGACACCAGCTGAGGAACTACCTCCACTCAATCCCATAGACAGATGAACCGAGAGAAGAAGATTAAACCAGACAGGCCCCAGGCCCTAATCAGATCCATTGCCTTGGTTTCCAGGCATCTCTCCTCAGAGTTCTGGTTTCCAATACCAGCATATTGGGGGTTACTGAAGCACCAATGAGAACAAATCTTGTTTCCCCATGGGAAAAATGCTTCTTGGAGCTGTGTCAAAACCTCTGGTTAGGAGCATCCTTCAGAGCCCTGGTGCCACTGCCCCATTCCAAGGTCTCCATGGACACAATCCCACATTATGACCGATCCTCAGGAGAATGCATTTCAACTCAGCCCCCTCGGCTGCTACATCATAGGCAGCAATCAAACGTGCCGTTTCGCTAGGAGACAATTGGAATGCAAGGCCGGATGCCCAGGCATCCATCCTTAGAACCCTGCTCTGCAATTGTTCCATATGGGATGCCCTGGAGCCATCCAACAGGTTTCAACTGACCCGCAGAAAATCCTTGTGGTTTGGAGCATCTCACTACTGCCATCATGGGAAAACACCAATGGCGGTGTGATGACCCCCCTTCATGAAGGGGCCATCATGGACAGAAACTCCAACCTGAGCCAATATATGAACCTCGCCCTGACCTCAGATGCATGAAATCTAAATTCAGCTCTGCAGAGTGTGCCTGCCATTTCCTCGCCCTGAAACCAAAGCAAAGCTTCAGTTCTCAGACTTACATCCTTGCATTCCTGGCCACAAGGCCTCCAGTTTGGCAGTTCCGGAGCCAGAATGCAGCACTCTGTCTGCCCTCCAGAAGAAAGACTTTGCCTTATGGGGCTACGGAGAAACCCCAAATAATTATCTTCTGCATGCCACTCAACTGTACCCCAATTATACAGCGTATCTGGGCACGAATGCCCTGTCTGGCACAGCCTGAGTGCAGACCTCCTGAACGACACCTAGAAAGCTGGCCCCAAACTGAACACATCGGACCCGCCGTGGCCTTAGGTCATCATCTCTTCCAAACCTCGGTTTTCAGGCTTCAGAACCTAGACCTTATCTCCAATTAGTGCCCAGAGGTGAACGTGATGCAGAAATCAAAACTCCTCCTTCCCCATGGCAAGAAACCCTGAGGTTGGCATGTCCAAGGTTCACTGTAGGAGAAACCTGCAAGCTCAATGAGGTCCCGCCCAATATTGAGGACCACCTTGGGCACAAACACACATTGTGACCCTCAGCATGAGTCCACTATTCAAGTAACGTCTCTCAGTGGCTGGACCAAGAATCTGCATATGGGCTTGCCATGCCCATAGGACCCCAGGCCTAACCAGAGGGTGGGTATTCCAGTTGTATGTACCCAGTGCTCTGCTCTAGAATCCCTCTATTGTGGGGACACATGAGGCAGAAAACAGGACTCCTCCCTTCCCACAAAATGACCCCAATCTCTTGGGAGCCGGACAAATCACCAGAGAGGGAGACTTCCATGGCCCATGAGACCATGCTTACATTAAATGACCATCATGAATACAACATCCAGAGACATAAGCTTGAACGACCGCCTCTCACTCGCCTTACTTTCTAATCACAATGAGCTCCCCTCACGGACTGTAGATCACTCCTGCCATAACCTCAGCCCAAAACCTCAGCCGAGTTTGTGTTTTTGGATGTCTGTCCCCACAGCCCTGGCCCACACAGCCGCCAGGCTGGGGCCTCTGGAGCCACACCACAGGACTGTCCTGCTCTCTCCAAGGAGACTATGCCCATTCCATTGCCCATAACCCCACAGAATAGGAGAAACCTCAAGGCCCCCGAGGACATCCCACTACTATAAGCCTCTCTGGACAAAGGCATCCTGACACAAGCTGAGCAACTACCTCCATGCAGAAACACAGACAGATGTCGGCAGAGACAGTAGATTGAACCAGACAGGCCCCTGGGCCCTAATCTGAACTCTTGCTTTGGTTTCCAGGTGTCACTCCTCAGAGGCCTGGGTTTGAAGACCAGCATCTGGGGCTTTCCTGAGACACCAAACAGAACAACTATCGTCTCCACATGGGAAGCTTCATTGTTGGAGCTGTGTCAAACCCTTCGGTTTGGAGAAACCTGCAGAGTCCCTGAGACCCCGCCACATTCCAAGGTCTCCATGGCCACCAACCCACAGTATGACTCATCCTCAGGAGAGTCCATTTCTACTCAGCCCTCTGAGAAACCCGCCCAAGAGCCTGCAGATTGAGCCTGCCTTGCCCCAAGCAGCCAGTGGGAATGTGAGGTGGCATTTGCAGACATTCATGCTTAGACCCCTTCTCTCGAGTCTTTCTGTAGGGGTCATCCTAGAACCATCTCATAGTACTCGACTGTCCTACAGAGGAAACCTTGATGTTTGGGGCAGCTCATAACTCCCAGCGTTGGGAAACCTCCCTGGCCTCATGACGCCCCCACCCCCTTCAGGAAGGGGCCAGAATGGACACAAACTCCAACCTGAGGCAACGTCTGATACTCGCCCTGACCTCAGATGCAGGAGATCTCGATTCAGTCTCTGCAGAGTGGGCCTGCCATGCCCTCGGCCCCAAACCTAACGCTAGCTTGTGTTTTCAGACTTCCCTCTTCACACTCCTGGCAAACAAGCCCTCCAGACTGGGAATTCCAGAACCACAACACAGTTTTCTGCCTGCCCACCAGAAGAAAAACGTTGCCCTATGGGGCTCTCCAGAAACCACAAATGAGAACCAACCTGCTCTGGCCTCGACCGCACCCTAACTGGAAAGGCTACCCTGGTCAGTAATGCTCTGTCTGACACAGCCTGACGTCCCGACAGACAAGGAAACAGCTGGCTGCACACTAAGCTCATCAGACAGGCCATGGCCTTATGCCGTCATCTCTTCCCAACCTGGGTTTTCAGACATCTGACCCTAGATATTATATCAAATCCTGGCAAACGTGGGTAACTGAAGCACAAATCAGATCTTCTCCTTCCCCATGGCTGGAAAGCTTGCTGTTGGCATGGAGTCATACCTTCAGTGTAGGAGAAACCTTCATGGCCCCTGAGGCCAAGCCTAAACTTGAGTGCCTCCTTGGGTACAAACTCGCATTGGGACCATCAGCATGGGCCCCATGTCGAAGTAAGGTCTCTCAGGGCCTGGACCAAGAGCCCGCATATGGGGCTTGCCAAGCCCCTATGATCCCAATCTTCACAAGAGCTCGAGTATTCCATTTGCTCGAACCCAGGACTGTGATCTGGAGTCCCTCTCCTGGAAGAACACCTGAGCCAGACAGCAGGACTCCACCCTTCCCACAAAATGTCCCCAAAATCTTAAGAGCTGGACCAACTCCTCAGAGAGGGAGACTCTTCCATAGCCCCTGAGGTCACCCCTACATTCCACGGCTATGGGAGACAAAACATCCAAAGACAAAAGCTTGCGTGACTGCCTCCCATTTGCCCTTCTTTCATAAGCTGAGGATCTCCTCTCACGGTCTGTGGGTCCATCCTGCCATGCTCTCGGCTCCACAACCAAGCCGAGTTTGTGTTTTCAGACTTCTGTACCCACAGCCCGGACCCACACACCCTCCAGGCTAGGGCCTATGGAGACACACTGAAGGACTGTGCCAGTCCTCTCCAAGAAAACTGTACCCAATCCATTGGCCACAACCCTAGAGATTAGGAGAATCCAATAAGGTCTCCAAGGCCATGCCTCGGCCATGGAATAAGAGGGGCACTCTGACACCAGCTGAGCAACTATCTTCACTTAGATACTCAGACAGTGTCCCCAGAGACAGAAGATTGAAACGGACAGGCATCTAGGCTCTAATCTGAACCCTAGCTTTGGTTTCCAGGTGTCTCTACTCAGAGAACTGGTTTGAAGACCAGTATCTGGGGCTTTTCTGAGGCACCAAAGAGAACCTGTCTCATCTCCACATAGGGATCTCTTTTTAATTGGAGCAATATTACACCCTTCGGTTAGGCGAATACTTCATGGCCCCTGAGCTGCCAACATATTCCAAGGTCTCCATGCACACAAACCCACATTATGACCCATCCGCAGGAGAGTCCATTTCAATTCAGCACCCTAGTTAGCTCGCCCCAGAGCCAGTAGTTCAAACATGTCTTGTCACAAAGAGCCAATGGGAATGTGAGGTATGCTGTACAGGCATCCATCCTTCGAATCCTGCTCTCCAGTCTTTCCGTATGGGACATCCTGGAGCCATTCAACAGGACTCGACTGTCCATCAGATGGAAAGCTTGTGGTATGGGTCAACGCACAAACTAGAGTTTGTGCTGCTGTCTAAGGTGCTGTGCAGGATTCTCCAATCTTGAGGGTTTGGCACAGGTCGAAGGGCATGGTTTCCTACTGGGGACAGGAGATATTCTATTGTGTGGCTCAGGGACCACATGTTGTATCCTAAGTTGGTATTTCAGAACAGGACCCTGAGGACAGATGCCTGAAAACCTAATCTAGTGTTCCAATGACGTCCTAGGAGCATATCAGGTACAATCTTCTGACCCAGGAACATTGAAATGGCTGTCTGCTTGGATGTAGGTGATCAGGGCGTTTCAGACTGGCATTTGTGTCCAGTGCTGCCGACAATATTGGGTCGGGCTCAGGGCTCTTGCGTGTTTCTCTTAAACTGGAAGGTTTGGGCAGGTTTGATGGGCACAGTTTCCTTGGGGATGGCAGGCCCAGTCATGTGTTGTGGATCCAGAGACCCTGTCCTGGAGGGCATATGAGCCATGGTTTTGGGAGAGAAGTCTGCAAACACAAATGTGGGTTATGGTTAGTGGAAAGGTGATCACAGGCCCAATGAGTAGACCTGGAGTGCACCTTGTCAGGAGTAATTAGGGTGACTGGAAGGCAGTAGCACAGGCTTTTCTCTCTATATTGTGTGTCCAGGATGGCCTTGGAATGCAGGTATAGTCTCATGGGTCCATGGGAAACTTTTCCTCTCTATGGATCTGTGCAGCTCATAGTTTGGTGGCTTTTTTGGGGAAGGGAAGAGTGTTGTTTTCCATCTTATGGGTGCCCCAAAACAGGGATTCCAGATACAGGCTCTTTTTCTGGGCATCTGGGACTTCCCACCAAGGGTTAGGATTTGCACCTAGGGGTGTATGAGGCCTGCAATGCAGGATCATGATGGTGCAACTGAGAGGGATTGTTTGAAAGCTTGCTCAGGCTGAGTCTCACAATGCCTGTTTGCTCCCATGGCGGCCCTCAGGAGTGGGAGTGGTCTCATTGGTCATATATCTGGCTCCCTCTTAGAGAGTTGGACACCCAACCCAACAGCCAAATGTCCTGCCATGAGGAAGGATGAGTTCTCTTCTGTCAGGTTCCTCTGTGCTTCAGGTTGCCCCATTGGCAGGGTTTCCAGCAAGGTCTCGAGATAGGTGCCTGAATACCAAGGATGGGTGGAGATGACGTACTTGGGCCATAGCAATCCCAAATGCTAGATATGAGGCCTAAAACTCGGTCGGGGCTCAGGCTCTGTCAGACACAGCGCTAGTGGCCATGGCAGCCTTTATATCAGAGTAGATTCGAGGGCGGAGCAGATTGATCCTCATGTGGAGTTTCTTGGGAAGATTCCCAGGCATTTGTTCATTCAATAGGGAAGGCAGAATGCTGTGTTGTGGCTCCAGGTTTCCCAATCACGAGAGCTTGGGAACCAGTCAGTTTTGGGTGGAATTGTAAACAAAAGCTATGGTTCAATTCAGTGCCAAGCAGAAGGCAGTTCCAATTTGTAGCAGTTTACTCGAAACATCCAGCACTGGAATAAGGGTGGATGTCAGATGCTTGCTCACACTAGAGTTTTTGTCTATGATGACCGACAAGTGGAGGGGTGGTATAAAGAGGCCATGGAGGAGTTCACATGCTGAGGCCTGTGAACTGCTGCAAAAAGTAACATTTCTTTGTACAGTGTAGGTGAAGTCTGGTTTGTTTACTCTAGGTTTCCCCATGTGGAAAGTTTGTGAAGAAGAGCTCTCCGGCATGGATGCCAGGAAAGCACACCTCCATTGACAATTGCAGCTGAGGAACATGGCAGATTCGTTCTGGTGGCTCTGGGACAAAGTGCCAAGGCCTTGAGTTGACATGGGATCTCTTGCAGATGGGTCACAATGCTTGTTTGTTACCAGGGAGAACTTAGAATGTGCTGGTTGCTAAGGTGCCATGCAGGATTCTCCTACCCTGAGGGTTTGGCACAGGTCGAAGAGCATGGTATTCTTCTGGGGACAGGGGATGTTCTGTCGTGTGGCTCAGAGACCACATGATGTGTCATAGATTGGTATTTCAGAACAGGCCCCTGAGGACAGATGCCTAAAAACCTAATGGGGTTCCATTGAGAGCCTAGGGGCATTTTAGGTTCAATCGTCTATCTCACGATCATTGACTTGGCTATTTCCCTGGATGTAGGTGATAAGGGTGTTTCAGACTGCGCATTTCCATCCCGAGTGGCCGGCAATATTGGTGTGGGCTCAGGGGCCACACAGGTTTCTCCTAATCTGGAAGGTTTGGGCAAATCTGATATGCACAGTGTCCTTGGGGTTGGCAGCCAGAGTTCTGTGGTGTGGCTCCAGAGATAACATTCTGGTGGGCATGTGAGCCATGGTTTTGGGAGAGAAGTCTGCAAACACAAATACAAATTAGGGTGAGTGGCGAGGTGATCACAGGCCCAATGCGTAGACCTGGAGGGAAGCTCGTCATGAACTATAATTAGGGAGACTGGAAGGCAGTAGCACAGGCTTTTCTCTCTGGATTGTGTGTCCAGGATGGCCTTGGAATGCAGGTGTGGTCTCATGGGTCCATGGGAGTCTTTTCCTCTCTATGGATCCTGGTGGCTCTCCATAGTTTGGTGGCTTTTTCAGGGAAGGGGAGAGTGATGTTTTCCACCTTATGGGTGCCCCAAAACAGGGATTCCAGAGACGGGCTCTGGTTCATGGCATCTGGGACATCACAACAAGTGCTAGGATTTGGGCTTAGGGCATATTAGGCCTGCAATGCGGGTTCATGGTGGTGCAACAGAGAAGGATTGTTTGAAAGCATGCTCAGGCTGAGGGTCACAAGGCCTGTTTGCCTCCAGGGCATCCCTGAGGCGTTTGTGTGGTCTCACTGGACTTGTAAATGACTCCCCCTTTCAGGGTTGAACACCCATCCTAACAGCCAAGTTTCCTGATATGAAGAAGGAGGAGTTCTCTATTGTGCTTCAGGATGCCCCATTATCAGGGATTCCAGCAAAGGTCTGGGGACAGGTGCCTGAATACCAAGGATGGGTAGAGATGAAATGCTTGAGCCATGGCATTCCCAAATACTAGATGTGGGGCTCAAACTCTGGTGACTGACACTAGGTCTGGGCTCAGGCTCTGTCAGACACAGCACTAGTGGCCAGGGCAACCTATAAATCAGGGTCCCTCCGATATAGGGCCGAGCAGATTGATCCTCATGTGGGGTTTCTGGCCAGACTCACCAGGCACTTGTTTCTATCGGGAAGGCAGAATGCTGTGTTGTGTCTCCATAATTCGCTATCAAGAAGGCTTGGGGACCAGTCGGGTGAGGAAGGAATTGTAAACACAAGCTACAGTTCAATTCACTGCCAAGCGGAAGGCAGTTCCTGTGTCCAGCAGCTTTTTCGAGATATCCAGCAGCTTAGTAAGGGAGGACGTCGGATATTTGCTCACACTGGAGTTTGTGTCTATGATGACTGACAAATGGAGGGGTGGCGTCAAGAAGCCATGGAGGGATTTTCACGTTGAGACTCATGAGCTGCTCCAAATAGCAAGGTTTCATTCTACTGGACAGGTGGAGTGTGGTTTATTTGCTCCAGGGTCCCCCATGTGGAAAGTTTGGGTAGCAGAGCTCTACCGCATGGATGCCTGGAATGTTCAACTTCATTGACCATTGCAACTGAAGAACATGGCAGCTTTATTCTGGTGTCTCTGTAGCAAAGTACCAAGTCCTTGATTTGACATGGAATCTCTTGCAGATGGGCCACACAGCTGGTTTGTTACCAGGTAGATCTTAGAATGTGCTGGTGGCTTAGTAGTTGTGCAGGAATCTACTACTCTGGGATTTTGCACAGATTGTAGGGCACGGTTTCCTTCTGGGGACAGGAGATGTTCTGTTGTGTGGCCCAGCCACCACATGTTGTATCATAAGTTCGCATTCTAGAACAGGCCTCTGAGGACACATGTCTGAAAACCGAATCAATGGTTCCAATGACGTCCTAGGGGCATGTTAGGTTCATTATTATGACTCAGGACCATTGACTTGGCTGTGTTCCTGGATGTAGGAGATCAGGGTATTTCAGACTGTGCATTTGTGTTCAGAGCGGCCGCCGAAATTGGGGTAGGCCCAGAGGCCTTGTAGGTTTCTCCTAATCTAGACAGTTTGGGCAACTGTGATGGAAACAGTTTCCTTGTGGATGGCAGGGACAGTCCTGCAGTGTGGATCCAGAGACCCCATCCTGGAGGGCATGTGTGCCATGGTTTTGGTAGATAAGTCTGCAAACACAAATTCGAATTAGGGTGAGTGGCGAGGTGATCACAGGCCCAATGCATATACCTTGAGAGCAGCTCATCTGGAACTGTAATTAGGGTGAATAGAAGGCAGTAGCACAGGCTTTTCTCTCCGGATTGTGTGTCCAGGATGGCCTCGGAATGCAGGTGTGTTCTCATGGGTCCATGGGAGACATTGCCTCTCTATGGATCCTGGTGGCTCCTCATAATTTGGTGACATTTTTGGGGAAGGGATGAGTGCTGTTTTCCATCTGAAGGGTGCACCAAAACAAAAATTCCAGAGATGGTCTCTGGGTCTGGGCACCTCGAAAATCCCACCAAGTTTTATGATTTGAACCTACAGGCATACCAGGCCTGAAATTAGGGATCATTGTGGTGAATCTGAGAGGGATTTTTTGAAAGCATGCTCAGGGTGAGGGTCACAATGCTTGTTTGTGCCAAGGGTAGTCCTCAGGAGTGTGTGTGGTGTCATTGATGTTGTAACTGGCTCCCCCTTTGAGGGTAGAACACCCATCCCAAAAGCCAGGTTTATTGCCATGGGGAAAGAAGAGTTCTCTATTGTGCTTCAAGTTCCCTAATTGGCAGGGATCTCTGCCAAGGTCTGGGGACAGGTGCCTGAATATCAAGGATGGGTAGAGATGACATACTTGGGCCATGGCAATCCCAAATGCTAGATATGGGGCCTGCTCTCTAGTGGCTGAAACTCAGTCGAGCTCAGGCTCTGTCAGACACGGCACTAGTGGCCATGGCAGCCTATAAATCGGTGTTGACTCGAGGGCCGACCTGATTGATCCTCATGTGGGTTTTCAGGGCAGACTCACCAGGCATTTCTTCATTCGATGGGGAAGGCAGAATGCTGCGTTGTGGCCCCAGATTTCCCTATCAAGAGGGCTTAGGGACCAGTCAGGTGAGGATGGAATTGTAAACACAAGCTATGGTTCAATTCAGTGCCAAGTGGAAGGCAGATCCAATGTGCAGTGGTTTATTCAAGACATCCAGCACCGGGATAAGGGTGCATGTCAGATGTTTGCTTAGACTGGAGTTTGTGTCTATGATGACCGACCAATGGAGTGGTGGCATCAAGAGGCCATGGAGCAGTTTACACGCTGAGGCCTGTGAGTTGATCCAAACATAAGGTTTCCTTCTACTGGACAGGGGAGGTCTGGTTTGTTTACACCAGGTTCCCCCATGTGCAAAGTTTGGGTAGCATAGTACTCGCACGTGGATAAGGGAAAGCACACCTACATTGACCATTGCACCTAAGGAACATGGCAGGTTCTTTCTGGTTGCTCTAGGGCAAAGTACCAAGGCCTGGTTTCTAATGAAGTTGGGTCACAATGCAGTTTTGTTACCACGGAAATCTTACTATGTGCTGGTGGCTAAGGGGCCATGTATGATTAGTCTATCCTGATGGTTTGACACCGGTCGAAGAACACGGTTTCTTTCTGGGTATCGGAGATGTTCTGTTGTGGGGCTCACGGACCAAATGTTGTATCATAAGTTGGAATTCCAGAACAGGCCTCTGAGGACAGATGCCTAAAAACTTCATCTAGGGTTCCAATGAAGTCCAAGGGGAATTTCAGGTTGAATCATCAGACTCAGGACCATTGACTTCGGTGTCTGCCTATATGTAGGCAACCAGGGTGTTTCTGACTGTGCCTTTGTGTACAGAGTGGCCTCCAATATTGGGGTGGGCTCTGGGGCCTTGCAGGTTTCTCCTAATCTTGAAGGTTTAGGCAAATTTGTGGGCACGGTTTCCTTGGGGGTGGCAGGCACAGTCCTGTGGTGTGGCTCCAGAGACTCCATCGTGGAGGGCATGTAAGCCATGGTTTTGGGAGAGAAGTCTGCAATCACAAACTCGGATTAGGTTGAGTTGCGAGGTGATCGTAGGCCCAATGCATAGACCTGGAGGGCAGATCGTCAGGAACTGTAAATCACGTACCTCGAAGGCACTAGCACTGGCTTTTGTATCTGGATTGTGTGTCCATGATAGCCTTGGAATGCAGGTGTGTTCTAATGTTTCCATGAGAGTATTTTCCTCTCTACGGATCCTGGAAGCTCCCAATAGTATGGTGGCTTTCTCGTTTGAATGGAAGAGTGCTGTTTTCAATCTTAGATGTTCCCCAAAAAGGGATTCCAGAGAAGGGCTGTGAGTCTGGGTGCTTGGAAAATCCCACCAGGATTAGGATTTGGGCCTAGGGGAGTACCAGGCCTACAATGTGTGACTTGGAGGTACAACTGAGAGCGTTTGTTTGAAAGCATGCTAGTCTGAGTGTCACAATGCCTGATGTGATTAGGGCAGCCCTTATGAGTGGGAGTTGTCTCCTTGGCCATGCAGCTGGCTACCACTTTAATGTAGGACACCCATCCCAACTACCAGGATTCCTGCCATGGAAAAGGAAGAATTCTCTATTGTGCCTCAGGTTCCCCCATTAGCAGGTATTCTAGCAAATGTCTGGGGACAGATGCCTGAATACCAAGGATGGGTAGAGATGAGGGACCTGAGACATGGCCAGTCTCACATGCCTGACTCTCTGAGTAGCTGACATGAATTGAGCACTCAGGCTCTGTCAGAAACAGAACTAGTGGTCAGGGCTGAGTATGAACCAGGGATCCCTCAAGGGCTGAGCAGATTGATCCTCATGCAGAGTTTCTGGGCAGAATCACCATGCCCTTCTTCTTTCTAAGGGGAAGGCAAAAAGCTGCGTTGTGGCCCCAGAATTCCCTATCAAGCGGGCTTGGGGACCAGTAGGGTGAGGATGGAATTGTAAACTCAAGCTAAGGTTCAATTCAGTGCCAAGCAAAAGGCAGTTCCATTGTGCAGTGTCTGATTCCAGATATCCAGCACCTGAGTAAAGGTGAAAGTCAGACATTTCCTCATGCTGGAGTTTATGTCTATGATGACCGATGAATGGAGGGGTGGCGTCAAGAGGCCATGGAGGATTTCACATGCTGGGGCTTGTGAGATGCTTCAAACAGCAAAGTTTCCTTCTACCACACAGGGGGAGTCTGGTTTATTTGCTCCAGGGTCCCCCATGTGGAAAGTTTGGGTAGCAGAGCACTCCCACGTGGATGCCTGAAAAGCACACCTCCATTAAAATTGCAGCTGAGAAACATGGCCAATTCGTTCTGGTGGCTCTTGGGCGAATTACCAAGGCCTGGAGTTGACATGAAGTCTCATGAAGATGGGTCAGAATGCAGGTTTGTTACCATGGAGACCTTACAGTGTGCTGGTGGCTAAGGGACCATGTAGGATTCATCTACCCTGAGGGTTTGACACTGGTCAAAGGGCACGGTTTCCTTCTCGGACCAGAGATGTTCTGATGTGGGGCTAATGGACCAAATGTATCATAATTTGGTATTGCAGAACAGGCCTCTGAGGATAGATGCCTGAAAATTTAATCTAGGGTTCCAATAAAATCCTAACGGAATGTCAGGTTCAATCCTCTGACTCAGTATCATTGACTTCAATGTCTGCCTAGATGTAGGTGATCAGGGTGTTCCAGACTGTGCATTTGTGTACAGAGTGGCAACCAGTATTGGGGTGGGCTCAGGGGCCTTGCAGGTTTCTCCTAATCTGGAAAGATAGGGCAATTTGATGGGCACAGTTTCCTTGGCAATGGTGGGCACAGTCCTGTGGTGTGGCTCCAGAGACCCCATGCTGGAGGGCATGAGAGCCATGGTTTTCGGAGGGAAGTCTGCAAACACAAATGCGGGTTAGGTTTAGTGGCGAAGTGATTGTAGGCCCAATGCATACTCCTGGAGGGAAGCTCCGTGTGAAATGTAAATCGCATGCCTCAAAGGAGGTAGCACAGGCTTTTTTATCTGGATTGTGTATCCACGATGGACTAAGAATGCAGGTGTGGTCTCAGGTGTCCATGGGTGATATTTCCTCTCAAGTATCCTGGCGGCTCCTTATAATGTGGTGGCTTTCTCAGAGAGGAAAGAGTTCTGTTTTCCATATTCAGGGTGTCCCATAACAGGGATTGCAGAGAAGTGTTCTGGCTCTGGGCACCTGGAAATACCCACCAAGGGTTATGATTTGGGCATAGGGGCTTACCAGGCCTCCAATGCAAGTCCTGGAGATACAACTGAGAGCGTTTGTTTGAAAGCATGCTCAGGCTGAGGGTCACTATGCAAGCTTTTGCATAGGGTGGCCCTCAGGAATGGGGGTGGTCTCAATGGCCATTCAGTAGGCTAACACTCTGAGTGTTGGACACCCTTCCGAACTTACAGGAATCCTGCCATGGGGAATGAGGATTTCTCTATTGTGATTCAGGTTCCCTCATTGGTAGGGATTCCAGGAAAGGTCTGGGGACACATGCCTGAATATCAAGGATGGGTAAAGATGACGGCTCTGTTCCGTGGCCAGTCTAACATGCGGGATATGGGCCCCGCCTTCTATGTGGCTGACACGAGGTCGGGGCTTAGGCTCTGTCAGACACAACACTAGGGGCCAGGGCTGTCTATAATTCAGGGTTCCCTCAAGGGACAAGTAGATTGATCATAATGTGGAGTTTCTGGGCAGACTCACCAGGCCCTTCTTCTTTCTATTGGGAAGGCAGAATGCTGTGTTGTGGCTGCAGAATTCCCTATCATGAGGGCTTGTGGACCAGTAGGGTGAGGATGGAATTGTAAACCCAAGCTATGAATAAATTCAGTGACAAGCGAATGGCATTTCCAGTGTGCAGCGGCTGATTCGAATATCCAGCACCTGAGTAAGCGCAGACGTCAGATGTTTGCTCAAGCTGGAGTTTGTGTCTATAATGACCGACAAATGGAGAGGAGTTGAAAAGAGGTCATAGAGGATTTCCCACACTTGAGCTTGTGAGATGCTCCAAACAGCCAGGTTTCCTTCTACAGGACAGGGCAGTCAGATTTGTTTGCTCGAGAGTCCCCCATGTGGAAAGTTTGGGTAGCAGAGCACTCCCACATAGATGCCTGGAAAGCACACTTCCACTGAACATTGCAGCTGAGGAACATGGCAGGTTCTTTCTGAAGGCTCTGGGGTGAAGTACCAAGGCCTGTAGTTGACATGGAATCTCATGAAGATGGCTCACAATGCTGGCTTGTTACCAGTGAGATCTTAGAATCTGCTGGTGGCTACGGGCCAAGTAGGATTCATCTACCCTGAGGGTTTGACACAGTTCCAAGAGCACGGCTTCCATCTAGAGAAAGGAGATGTTCTGTTGTGGGGATCAGGGACCATATGTTGTATCTTAAGTTGGTACTCCAGAACAGGTCTCTGATTACAAATGCCTGAAAACCTAATCAGGGGTTACAATGAGGTCATAGGAGCATGTCAGGTTCAATCTTCTGACTGAGAAACACTGACTTGGGTATCTGCCTGGATTCAGGTGATCAGCGTATTTCAGAATGCACATTTGTGTCCAGAGGGGCCTCCAGTATTGGGGTGGGCTCAGGGGCCTTGCAGGTTTCTCCTTATCTCGAAGTTTTAGGCAAATGTGACGGACACATTTTCCTTGGGGATGGCAGGCACAGTCCTTTGGTGTGGCTCCAGAGACCCCATCCTGGAGGAAATATGAGCCATGGTTTCGGGATTGAAGTCTGTAAGCACAAACTCGGGTTAAGGTTAGCGGTGAGGTGATCGCAGGCCCAATGCATAGACCTGGAGGGCAGCTCGTCTGGAACTATAAATTAGTTGCCTTGAAGGTGGTAGCACAGGCTTGTGTATCTGGCTTTTGTGTCCAGGATGGCCTCGGAATGCAGGTGTGGTCTCATGGATCCATGGGAGATTTTTCCTCTCAAGGATCCTAGCGGCTCCCTATACTATGGTTGCTTTCTTGGCGAAGGGGAGAGTGCTGTTTTACATCTTACGGGTGCCCCAAAACAGGGATTCCAGAGACAGACTGTGTTTCTGGTCCCCTGAAAAATCCCACCAGGTGTTAGGATTTGTGCTTAGGGGCATATCAGGCCTGCAAATTTGGATTCTGGAATGCAACTGAGAGTTTTTGTTTGAAAGCATGCTCATGTTGGGGGTCACAATGCCTGCTTGTGTCCAGGGCGGCCCTCATGAGTGGGCGGGTTATCATTGGCCATTCAGCTGGCTACCACTCTGAGGTCTGCAAACCCATCCCAAGAGCCATCATTCCTGCCATGGGGAAGGAGGATTTCCCTATTGTGCTTCTGGTTCCCCCATTGGCAGGGATTTCAGCAAATGTCTGGGGACAGATGCCTGAATCAAGAATGGGTAGAGATGACAGCCCTGGGACATGGCTGGTCTCACATTCTGGAGTTGGAGCCCAGTCTCTGGGTCCTGACACGAGGTCAGAGACGAGGTTCTGTCAGACTCAGCGCTAGTGGCCAGGTAAACCTATAAATGGGGTTCACTCGAGGGTCGAGTAGATTTATCCTCATGTAGGGTTTCTGGGCAGTCTCTCCAGGCTGTTTTTTCTTGCTATGGGGAAGGCAGAATGCTGTGTTGTGGCTTCAGAATTCCCTATCAAGAGAGCTTACTGAACACCAGGGTGAGGATGGAATTGCAAACCCAAGCTACTTTTCTTTTTTTCAAGATTTTATTTATTTGTCAGAGAGCGAGCGAGAGCAAGCACAGGCAGACAGAGTGGCAGGCAGAGTCAGACGGAGAAGCAGGCTCCCTGCAGAGCAAGGAGCCTGATGTGGGACTCGATCCCAGGACGCTGGGATCATGACCTGAGCCGAAGGCAGCTGTTTAACCAACTGAGCCACCCAGGCGTCCCGCCAAGCTACTTTTAAATTCAGTGCCAAGCATAAGGCAATTCCAGTGTGTAGCAGCTGATTCAAATATCCAGCACTTGAGTAAGTGCAGATGTCAGTTGATTGCTCACGCTGGAGTTAGTGTCTATGATGACCAACAAATGGATGGGTGGCCTCAAGAGGCCATGGAGGATTACCCACCCTCAGGCTTGAGATACTCCATACAGAAAAGATTCCTTTTACCGTACAGGGGAGTCTGGTTTGTTTCCTCCAGGGTTCCCCATGTGGAAAGTTGGTATCAGAGCACTCCCGCTGGATGCCTGGAAAGTACACCTACATTGACCATGGCAGCAGAGGAACATGGCAGTTTCATTCTGGTGGCTCTGGGCCGAAGTACCAAGGGCTGGAGTTGTCATGGAGTCTCATGAAGATGGGTCACAATGCTGGTATGTTGTCAGGGAGATCATAGAAAGTGCTGGTTGCCAGGGGGCCTTGAAGGATTCATCTACCCAGAGTGTTTGACACAGGTCCAGAGCACAGCTTTCTTCTAAGGACAGGAGATGTTCTTTTGTGTGGCTCAGTGACCATATTGTATCATACATTGATATTCAGAACAGCCTTCTGAGTACAGATACCTGAAAACCTATTCTAGTGTTCCAGTGAATCCTAGGAGCATGTCAGGTTCAATCTTCTTTCTGAGGACCATTTACTTGGATATCAGCCTGGATGTAGGTGATATGGTGTGTCAGACTGTGCATTTGCGTCCAGAGTGGCCTCCAATATTGGGCTGGGCTTAGGGGACTTGCAGGGTTCTCCTAATCTAGAGGGTTTGTTTAATAGTGACAATCACAGTTTCCTTTGGGAAGACAGGTACAATCCCGTGGTGTGGCTCCAGTTATCACAAACTGGAGGGCATGTGAGCCACGGTTTTGGGAGGGAAGTCTGAAAACACAAACTTGGGTTAGGGTTAGTGGCAAGGTTATCACAGGCCCAATGCATAGACATGGATGGCAGCTCTTCAGGAACTGTTAATCGGGTGACTCAAAGGCAGAATCACAGGCTTTTTTCTCTGTATTGTGTGCAGGATGGCCTCAGAATGCAGTTGTGGCCTCATGGGTCCATGGGAGATTTTTCCTCTCTAAGGATCCTGGTGGCTCCCAATAGTTGGTGGCTTTTTCGGGGAAGGGAAGAGTGCTGTTTTTCATGTTAGGGGTGACCCAAAATATGGATTCCAGAGACGGACTCTGGGTTTGGTCCCCTGGAAAATCCCACCAAGTGTTAGGATTTGGGCCTAGTGGCTTACCAGGCCTGCATGCAGGATCCTGGAGGTGCAACTGAGAGGTCTTGTTTGAAATCATTCTCAGGCTGAGGGTCACAATACTTGCTTATGCCCAGGTGGCCCTCATGAGTGGGCGTGGTCACATTGGCCATGCAGCTGGCTCCCACTTTGAGGGTTGGACAACCATCCCAACAGCCAGAATCCTGCCATGGGGAAAGAGGAGTTCTCTATAGTGCGTCAGGTTCCCCCATTAGCGGGGATTCCAGCAAAGGTCTGGGGACAGAGGCCTGAATACCAAGGATGGGTAAAGATGATGGACATGGGCCATGGCCAGTATCAAATCGTGGATATGGGCCCCGATCACTGGGTGGCTGACACTAGGTCTTGGCTCAGGCTCTGTCAGACACAGCACTAGTGCCCAGGGCAGCCTATAAATTGGGGTTCCCTCGAGTGCCGAGCAGATTGATCCTCATGTATGGTTTCTGGGCAGACTCACCAGGCCCTTCTTGTTTGTAAGGGGAAGGCAGAATGCTGTTTTGTGGCTCTAGAATTCACTATCAAGAGGGCTTGTGGACCAGGAGGCTGAGGATGGAATTGTAAACCTAAGCTATGGTTACATTCTGTATCAAGCGAAAGAAATTTCCAGTGTGCAATGTTTGAATCCAATATTCAGCACTTGAGTGAGGGTGGATGTCAGATATTTGCTCATGCTGGAGTTTGTGTCTATGATGACACAAAAATGGAGGGGTGGCGTCAAGAGGTTATGGAGGATTTCCCAATCTGGTGTTTTTGAGATGCTCCAAACAGCAAGGTTTCCTTCTACCAGACAGGGGCAGTCTGATTTGTTTCCTCCATGGTTCCCCATGTCGAAAGATCGGATAACATAGATCTCCCACATGGGTGACTGGAAAGCACACCTTCATTGACCATGACAGCGAAGGAACATGGCATCTGGTGGCTTTGAGGCGAAGAAATAAAGACTGGATTGGACATGGAACCTCATGAAGATGGGTCAAAATGTTGGTTTGTTACCAGGGAGATCTTAGAATGTGCTGGTGGTTAATGGGCCATGCAGGATTCATCTAGCCTGAGGATTTGACACAGGCCCAAGAGCCTGGATTGCTTCTGGGGGCAGGAGATATTCTGTTGTGGGGCTCAGCGGCCATATGTTGTATCATAAATTGGTAATCCAGAACAGGTCTCTGAGGACAGAAGCCTGAAAACCTAATAAAGGGTTTGAATGAGGCCCTAGGGGAATGTCATTCAATCTTCTGACTCAGGATCATTGACTCTGGTGTCTGACTGGATGCAGGTGATGAGGGTGTTTCAGACTGTGCATTTGTGTCCAGAGTGGCATCCAATACTAGGGTTGGCTCAGGTTCCTTGCAGGTTTCTCCTTATATGGGGTTTTTGGACAACTGTGATGGGCAGTTTCCTTGGGGATTGCAGGAACTGTCCTGTGGTGTGACTCCAGAGACCCCATCCTGGAGGACATGTGCGCCATGATTTTGAGAGAGAAGTCTGCAAACACAAACTTAGGTTAGGGTTAGTGGCAAGGTGATCATATTCCCAATCCATAGACCAGGAGGGCAGCAAGTCTGGAACTGTAAATCACGTAACTCAAAAGTGGTAGCACAGGTAATTGTATCTGGATTTAATTTCCAGAATGGCCTTTATTGCAGGTGTTGTCTCAAGGGTCCATGGGAGATTTCTCCTCTCAAGGATCCTGGCGGTTCTCAATAGTTTGTTGGATTTCTCCGGGAAGGGATGAGTACTGTTTTCCAGCTTAGGCGTGCCCCAAAACAGGCATTCCAGAGATGAGCTCTGGGTCTAAGTGCTTGGAAAATCCCACCAAGGGTTAATATTTAGGCCTAGGGCCATACCAGGCCTGCAATGCGGGATCCTGGAGGTGCAACTGAGAGCGTTTGTTTGAAAGTATGGTCAAGCTGAGGGTCCCAATGCCTGCTTGTGCCCCGGAGGCCATCAGGATTGGGCGATGTCTACTCAGCCATGCAGCCAGTTCCCATTCCTAGGGTTGGACACCCATCCAAAAGCCAGGATTCCTGCCATGGCGAAGGATGAATTCTCTATTGTGCTTCAGGTCCCCCCATTGGTAGGGATTCCAGCTAAGATCTAGGGGACAGATGCCTGAATACCAAGGATGGGTAGTAATGACAGCCCTGGGCCATGGCCGGTCTCACATGGTTAATGTGGGCCCCACCCTCTGGGTTGCTGACACGAGGTAGAGGCTCAGGCTCTGTCAGACACAGCACTAGTGGCTAGGGCAAACTATAAATAGGGGTTCCCTCCTGGGCTGAGTATATTGATCTTCATGTGCAGTTTATGGGCAGACTCACCAGGTCCTTCTATCTATGAAGAAGGCAGAATGTTGCGTTGTGGCTCCAGAATTCCCTATCAAGAGATATGGCAGACCAGTAGGGTGAGGATAAAATTGTAGTCTGAAGCTAGGCTTAAATTCATTGCAAAGCGAAAGGCAGTTTCAGTGTGCAGCAGCTGATTCCAATATCAGCGCCTGAATATGGGCGGATGTCAGATGTTTGCTCAGGCTGGAGTTTGTGTCTACGATGACCAACAAATGGAGAGGTGGCGTCAAGAGGCCATGGAGGATTTCCCACCCTGGGGCTCAGGGGCCATAATTTGTATCATAAGTTGGTATTCCAGAAGAGGCCTCTGAGGACAGGTGCCTGAAAAGTTAATCCCTCTTCCAATGAGGTCCTAGGGCCATGTCAGGTTCAATTATCTGACTCAGGACCATTGATTTGGGTGTCTGCCTGGATGGAGGTGATCAGGGTGTTTCAGACTGTGCATTTGCATCCAGAGCAGCCTCCAATATTGGGATGTGCTCAGGAGCCTTCCGGGTTTCTCCTAATCAGGAGGGTTTGGGCAACTGTGATGGGCCCAGTTTCCTTGGGGATGGCAAGCACAGTCTTGTGGTGTGACTCTAGGGGCCCCATCCTGGAGGACATGTGAACTATTGTTTTTAGAGAGAGATCTGCAAACACAAACTCGGGATAAGGTTAATGGAGAGGTGTTCACAGTCCCAATCCAAAGATCTGGAGGGCAGCACGTCAGGAACTGTAAATCAGGTGACTCGAAGCCAGTAGCACAGTCTCTTGTATCTGGATAGCATATCCACGCTGGCCTCGGAATACAGGTGTGGACTCATGGGACCATGGGAGATTCTTCTTCTCAAGGATCCTGGGGGATCCCATTAGTTTGGTGGCTTTCTCAGGGAAGTGAAGAGTGCTGTTTTCCATCTTAGGGGTGCCTCAAAACAGGGATTCCAGTGACGGGCTCTGGGTATGTGCACATGGAACATCCCACGATGTGTTAGGATTTGGGCTTAAGGGCATATCAGGCCTGCAATGAAGGATCCTGGAGGTGCAACTAAGAGCATTTTTTGGAAGGCTTGATCAAGCTGAGGGTTACAATGGCTACTTGTGCCCAGGGCAGCCCTCATGAGTGGGCATTTTCTCCTTGGCCATGCAGCTGGCTCCCACTTTGAGGTTTGGACACTCATATCAACAGCCAGGATTCCTACCATGGGGAAGGAGGAGTTCTCTATTGTGCTTTAGGTTACCCCATTGGTAGGGATTACATAAAAGGTCTGGGGACAGGTGCCTGAATACCAAGGATGGGTAGAGATGATGGACTTGGGCCCTGGCCAATCTCACATGCTGGATATGGGCTCATATCTCTGGGTGCCTGAAACTAGGTCTTGGCTCAGGCTCTGTCAGACACAGTACTAGTACTAGTACTAGTACTAGTGCCCAGGACAGCCTATAAATCAAGGTTCCATCGAGTGCCAAGTAGATTGAACCTCATGTGGAGTTTCTGGGAAGATTCACCAGGCCCTGTTTCTTTCTAGTGGTAATGGAGAATGTTGCCTTGTGGCTCCAAATTCCCTCTCTAGAGGGCTTGCAGACCAGGAGGCTGAGGATGGAATTCTAAACCCAAGCTATGGATAAATTCAGTGTCAAGTGAAACGCAGTTCTAGTGTGCAGTGGTGGAAAAGAAAGTGCAGAATCTAAATAACAGCAGATTTCAGATGTTTTCTCATGCTGGAGTTTTTGTCTATGATGACTGACAAATGGAGGGGTGGTGTCAAGGGCCATGGAGGATTTCTCCTGCTGGTGCTTCTGAGATGCTCCAAACAGAGGGTTCCCTTCTACTGGTCAGTGGCAGTCTGGTTTGTTTGCTCCAGGGTCCCACATGTGGAAAGAATAAGTAGAAGAGCACTCCCACATGGATGCCTGGAAAGCACACCTCCACTGACCATATCAGGTGAGGAACATGGCAGGTTCATTCTGGTGGCTCTGGGGCGAATTACCAAGGACTTGAAGTGACATGGAATCTCATGAAGATGGATCACAATGCTGTTTGTTTGTTACCAGAGAGATCTTAGAATGTGCTGGGGGCTAAGGGGCTGTGCATAATTCATATACCCCGACCCTTGACACAAGTTGAAGAGCACGAATTCCATCTGGGGACAGGAGATATTCTATTGTGGGGTTCAGGGACCAATCTTCTGACTCAGGACCATTGACTTGGGTGTCTTCCTGGATGGAGGTGATCAGGGTGTTGCACACTGTGCATTTGTGTCCAGAGTGGCCTCCAATATTGGACTGGGCTCAGGGGACTTGCAGGTCTCTCCTAATCTGGAGGGTTTGGGCAACTGTGATTGACACAGTTTCATTGGGGATAGCAGGATCTTTCCTGTGGTGTGGCTACAGAGACCCATCATAGAGGGCATGTGAGCCATGGTTTTGGGAAAGAAGTCTGCAAACACAAACTTGGGGTAGGGTTAATGGCGAGGTGATCACAGGCCCAATGCGTAGGTCTGTAGGGCAGCTCGTCTGGAACTGTAAACCAGGTGATTCGAAGGTGGTAGCACAGTCTCTTGTATCTGGATTGTGTGTCCCGGATGGCCTCGGAATGAAGGTGTGGTCTTATGGAGCCCTGGGAGATTTTTCTTCTCTACGCATCCTGGCAGCTCCTAATAGTTTTCTCAGGGGAGGGAAGATTGCTGTTTTCCATCATAGGGGTGCTTCAAAACAGAGATTCCAGAGACGGGCTCTGGTTATGTTGGCATGGAAAATCCCACGAAGTGTTAGGATTTGCTCCTAAGGGCATACCAGGCCTGCGATGCGGGACCCTGCAGAAACAACTGAGAGCATTTGTTTGAATGCATGCTAAGCTTGAGGGACACAATGCCTGCTTTGGCCCAGGCGGCCCTTATGATTGGGCGTTGTCTCATTGGCCATGCACCTGGTTCTAATTCTGAGGGTTGGGCACCCATAGCAACAGCCAGGCTTCCTGCCATGGGGAAGGAGGAGTTCTCAATTGTCCTTCAGGTTCCCCCACTGGTAGGGATTCCAGCAAAGGTCTGGGAGTTGCCGGAATACCAAGGATGGGTAGAGATGACTGGGCCATGGCCAGTCCCACATGCTGGATAAAGGCCCCACACTCTGGGTGGCTGACACGAGGTTGGGGCTCAGGCTCTCTCAGACACAGCGCTAGTGGCCAGCGCAAAGTATAAATCGGGGTTCCCTCGAGGGCCAAGTAGATTGATCTTCATGGGGAGTTTCTGGGCAGACTCACCAGGCCCTTCTTTCTATGGGGAAGGCAGAATGTTGCGTTTTGTCTCCCTAATTCCCTCTCAAGAGGACTTGCGGTCCAGTAGGGTGAGGATGGAATTGTAAACCCAAACTATGCAAGAATACAGTGTCAAGTGAAAGGTATTTCCAGTGTGCGTGACTGATTCGAATATCCAGCACCTGAGTAAGAGCAGATGTCAGATGTTTGCTCATGCTGGAATTTGTGTCTATGATGACTAACAAATGGAGGGTTGGCATCAAGAGAATGTGGAGGACTTCCCAGGCTGGGGCTTGTGAGATGCTCCAAACAACCAAGGTTTCCTTCAACCTGACAGGAGCAGTCTTATTTGTTTGCTCTAGGGTTCCCTATGTGGAATTTTTGTGTAGCAGAGAACTACCTCTTGGATGCCTAGAAAGCACACGTCCATTGACCTTTGTACCTGAGGAACATGGCAGATTCGTTTCATGGCTCTTGGGCAAAGTACCAACACCTTGAGTTGGCATCAAGTCTCAGGAAGTTGGGTCACAATGCTGGTTTGTTACCAGGGAGATCATAGAAGGTGCTGGGGCTAATGGGTCATGCAGGATCCATCTACCCTGAAAGTTGGACATAGATCCAAGAGCACATTTTCCTTCTGGAGACAGGAGATGTTCAGTTGTGGGAATCAGGGACCACATGTTGTATCATAACTTGGTATTCCAGAACAGGACTCTGAGAACAGATGTCTGAAGACCCAATCTAGGGTTCCAGTGAAGTCCTAGGGGCATGTCAGGTTCAATCATCTGACTCAGAACCATTGACTTGGCTTTCTGCCTCGATGGAGGTGCTCAGGGTGGTTCAGACTGCACGTTTGCATCCAGAGCAACCGCCAATATTGGGGTGGGTTCAGGGGCCTGGCAGGTTTCTCCTAATCTGGAGGGTTTGGACAACCTGATGGGCACTGTTTTCTTGGGGATCCAGGAACTTTCCTGTGATGTGGCTTGAGGGACCACATCTTAGTGGGCATGTAAGCCATGGTTTTGGGAGAGAAGTCGGCAAACACAAACTGGGGTTAGGGTTAGTGTCGAGATGATCACAGGCCCAATGCATAGACATGGAGGGCAGCTCGTCAGGAAATGTAAATAGGATGACTCGAAGGCGGTAGCAAAGACTTTTCTCTCTGGATTGTGTGGACAGGATGGCGTCGGAATGCAGGTTTGTTTTCATGGGTCCATGGGAGATTTTTTCTCTCTAAGGATCCTGGCGGCTCCCAATAGTTTGGTGCCTTTCTCACGGAAGGGAAGAGTGCTGTTTTCCATCTTAAGGGTGCCCCAAACAGGTATTCTGAGACGGACTCTGGGTCTGGGCACCTGGAAAATCCCACCAAGGGTTAGGATTTGGGCCTAGGGGCATACCAGGCCTGCAATGCTGGTACTGGAGGAGCAACTGAGAGTGTTTGTTTGAAAACATGCTCAGGCTGAGGATCACCATGCCTGCCTGTGCCCATGTCGGCCCTCAGGAGTGGGCATGGTCTCCTTGGCCATGCAGCTGGCTCCCACGCTGAGGGTTGGACAACCATCCCAACAGCCAATATTCCTGCCATGGGGAAGGAGGTGTTCTCTATTGTGTTTCAGGTTCGCCATTGGCAGGAATTCCAGCAAAGTTTGGGGGACAGATGACTGGATACCAAGGATGGGTACAGATGATGGCCCAGGGCCATGGCCGATCTCTCATGCTAAATATGGGCCCTCAACTCTGGGTGGCTGACACGAGGTCGGGGCTTAGACTCTGTCAGACACAGCACTAGTGGTCAGGGAAATCTATTAATCAGGGTTGCCTCGTGGTCTGAGTAGATTGATCCTCATGTGAGGTTTCTGGGCAGACTCAACAGGTCCTTCTTCTTTCTATGTGGAAGGCAGAATACTGCGTTGTGGCTCCAGAATTCCCTATCAAGAGATATTGTGGAGCAGTGTGGTGAGGATAGAATAGTAATACAAAGCTATGGTTCAGTTCAGTGAAAAGCAAAAGGCAGTTCCAGTGTGCAGCTGCCGTTTCGAATATCCAGCACCTGAGTAAGGGTGGATGTCAGATGTTTGCTCACACTGGAGTTTGTGTCTGTGATTACCCACAAATGGAAGGGTGGCGTCAAGAGGCCATGGAGGATTTCCCATGCTGGGGCTTGTGAGATGCTCCAAATAGCAAAGTTTCTTTCTACCGGACAGGAGAAGTCTGGTTTGTTTTCTCTGGTTTCTCCATGTGGAAAGTTTTGTAGCATAGAACGCCACAGGGATGCCTGGAAATCACCCCTCCATTGACCATTGCAGCTGAGGAACATGGCAGGTGCATTCTGGTGGCTCTGGGGCAATATATCGAGACCTTGAGTTGACATGGAGTCTCATGAAGATGGGGCACAATGATGGTTTGTTACCAGGAATATCATAGAATGTGCTGGTTGCTAAGGGGCCATTCAGGATCCAAATACCTTTAGGGTATGACACAATTCCAGGAGCATGGCTTCCTTTTTGGGGAGAACATATTCTGTTCTGTGGCTCAGGGACTATATATTTTATCATAAGTTGATATTCCAGAGCAGGCCTCTGACGACAGATACCTGTAAACCTAATCTAGTGTGCCAATGAAGTCCTCGGGGCATGTCAGGTTCAATCTTCTGACTCAGGAGCATTGACTTGGGTGTCTGCCTGTATGGAGGGGATCAGGGTGTCTCAGACTGTGCATTTGTGCCCAGAGCGGCCTCCATTATTTGGCTTCGCTCAGGGGCCTTGCAGGTTTCTCCTAATCTAAAGGTATCGGGCAAAAGTGATGGGCACAGTTTCCTTGAGGATCTCATGCACAGTCTTGTGGTGTGGCTTCAGATGCCAGAACCTGGAGGTCATGTGAGCCATGGTTTTAGGAAGGAAGTCTGCAAACACAAACTCAGTTTAGGTTAATGGCAAGGTGATTGCAGGCCCAATGCATAGACCTGGAAGGCAGCTCGTCAGGAACTGTAAATCCGATGACTCAAAGGTGATAGCACATGATATGTGTCTGGATTGTATGTCCAGGATGGCCTCGGAATGCAGGTGTGTTCTCATGGGTCTATGGCAGATTTTTCCACTCAAGGATCCTGGTGGCTACCATGAGTTTGGTGACTATCTCGGGTAAGGGAAGAGTGCTGTTTTCCATCTTAAGGGTCCCCCAAAATAGGGATTCCAGAGATGGGCTCTGTGTCTGGGCCCCTGTAAAATCCCACCAGGGTTAGGATTTGGGCCTAGGTGTGTACTAGGCCTGCAATTCGGGGTCCCAGAGATGCAATTGAGAGCGTTTGGTTGAAAGCATGCTCAGGCTGAGGTCACAATGCCTGCTTGTGCCCGGGGAAGCCATCATGATTGCACATGGTCTCCTTGGCCATGGAGCTGCCTTCCACTTTGAGGGTTGAGCAACTATCCCAACTGTCAGAATACCTTCCATGGGGAAGGAGGAGTTCTCTATTGTGCTTCAGGTTCCCCCAATGGCAAGGATTTCAGCAAAGGTGTGGGTACAGATGCCTGAATACCAAGAATAGAAGAGAAGACAGACTTGGGCCATAGCTGGTCTCACATGCTGGATATGGGCCCTGATCTCTCCGTGGCTGACACTAGGTCCTGGCTCCGGCTATGTCAGACACAGCACTAGTGCCCAGGGCAGCCTATGAATCAGGGTTCCGTCTAGCACCGAGAAGATTGACCATCATATGGAGTTTCTGGGCAGACTCTCCAGGCCCTTTTTCTTTCTATGGGGAAGGCAGAATATTGTGTTGTAGCTCCAGAATTCCCTCACAATAGGGCTTGTGGACCAGTAGACTGAGGATGGAATTGTAAACCCAAGCTATGGCTTAATTCAGTCAAACTAAAGGCAGTTCCAGTGTGCAGCGATCGAATTGAAATCCAGCACCTGAGTAAGGGCGGATGTCAGATGTTTGCTCATGCTGGAGTTTGTGTCTATGATGACTGACAAATGGAGTGGTGGCTTCAAGAGGAAATGGAGGATTTCCCACGCTGGGGCTTGTGAGATGCTCCAAACAGAAGGTTTCCTTCTACCGGACAGGGGCATTCTGTTTTTTTGTCTCAAGGGTCCCCGCCAATTGCAAAGTTTGTGTAGCAGAGCACCCCCGTATGGTTGCCTGGAAACCACACCCCCACTGACCATTGCAGCTTAGGAACATGGCAAGTTCATTCTGGTGGCTCTGGGGCGAAGTACTAAGGGCTTATTTTTACATGGAATGTCATGAACATGGGTAACAATGCTGTTTTGTTACCTGGGAATTCTTATCCTGTCATCTGTACACATCCTTGGTATTAAGGCAACTTTCCACAGACCTTTCCTGTAACCCTGCCAATGGGGGAACCTGAAGCACAATAGAGAACTCCTCTTTCCATTGCAGGAAGCCTGGCTGTTGCAATGGGTGTCCAACCCTCAAAGTGGGATCCAGCTATATGGCCAATGAGACTACGCCCTCTCCTGAGGGCCCCCCTGGGCACAAAGAGGCATGATGACCCTCAGCCTGAGCATGCTTTCAAACAAGCCCTCTCTGTTACACCATTAGGATCCTGCATTGCAGGACTGGAATGCCCCTAGGCCCAAATCCTAACACTTGGTGGGATATCCGGGCACCCAGACCCAGAGCCCGTCTCTGGAATCCCTGTTTTGGCATAAGCCTAAGTTGGAAAACAGCATTCTTCCCTGTTTTGGAGCACCCCTAAGATGGAAAAGAGCACTCTTTTCTTCTCTAAAAAACCACCAATCTATGGAGATCCACCAGGATCCTTAGAGAGGAAAAGTCTCCCATTGAACCATGAGACCACGTCTACATTCAGAGCCCATCCTGGACACACAATCCAGATAGAAATGCCTGTGCTACCAGCTTTCAGTCACCCTAATTACAGTTCCTGACGTGATGCCTTCTAAGTCTATGCATTGGACCTGCGATCACCTTGCCACTATCCCTGACCCAAATTTGTGTTTGCAGACTTCCCTCCCAAAACCATGGCTCTCATATCCTCAAGGAGGTGGTTTCTGAAGCCTTACCACAGGACTGGGCCTGCCATCCCCAAGGAAACTGTGCCCATCACAGTTCCCCAAAGCCTCCAAGTTAGGAGAAACCTGCAAGGCCCCTGAGCCCACCCCAATATTGGAAGTGGCTCTGGATGCAAATGCACAGTCTGAAACACCCTGATCACCTACATCCAGTCAGACAACCATATCAATGGTCCTTAGTAAGAAAATTGAACCTGATGGGCACCAAGGACATCATTGGATCTCTAGATTAGGTTGCCAGCATCAATCCTCAGAGGCCTGTTCTTGAATACCAAGTCAGGATACAACATATGTACCCTGAGCCACAAAACAGAACATCTCCTCTCCCAAGATGGAAACTGTGCACATCGACCTGTGCCAAACCCTCAGCGTGGCCCATAGCCACCAATACATTCTAAGAACTCCCTTGTAACAAACCAGTTTTGGGACACATCTGTAAGAGATTCCAAGTCAACTCAAGGCCTTGGTACTTGGCACCAGAACCACCAAAACGAACCTGTCATGTTCCTCAGCTGCAATGGTCATTGGACGTGTGCTTTCCAGTCATCCATGCGGGAGGGCTCTGCTACGCAAACTTCCACTTGAGGGACCCTGGAGGAAAAAAAAACAGACTCCTCCTGTCCATTAGAAGGAAACCTTGTTGTTTGGAGCATCTCACAATCTTAAGCGTGGGTAATCCTCCATTGCCTCCTGAAGCCACCCCTCCATTAGTCGTCATCCTAGACACAAACTCCAGTGTGAGCAAATATCTGACATCTGCCCTTACTCAGGTGCTGGATATCTCGTATAAGCTGCTGCACATTGAAACTGACTTCCGCTTGGCACTCAATTTAAGCATAGCTGGTGTTTACAATTGCATTCTCACCCTATTTGTCCCCAAACCCTCTTGATAGGGAATTCTGGATCCATAAGGCAGCATTCTGCCTGCCCCACAGAAAGAAGTGCTTCGTGAGTCTGGCCAGAAACCCTACATGAGGATCAATTTACTCGGCCCTGGAGAGAACCCCAATATATAGACTTCTCTGGCCACTAGTGCTGTGTCTGACACAGCCTGAGCCCAGACCTCGTGTCAGCCACCCAGAGAGCGGGGCCCATATCCAGCATGTGAGAACGGCCATGGCCCAAATCTGTCATCTCTATGCATCCTTGGTATTCAGGCATCTGTCCCCAGACCTTTGCTGTAATCCCTGCCTATGGGGGAACATGAAGCACAATAGATATTTCCTCCTTTCCCATGGCTGGAAACCTGGCCATTGGAATGTGTGTCCATCCCTCAGTGTGGGAGCCAGAAAATGGACAATGGGACCACGCCCACTCCTGAGGGCCACCCTGGGCACAAACAGGCATTGTAATGCTCAGCCTGAGCATGCTTCCAAACAAGCCCTCTCAGTTGCACCACCAAGATCCTGCATTGCAGGCCTGGTCTGCCCATAAGCCCAAATCCCAACCCTTGGTGGGATTTTCCAGGCGCCTAGACCCAGAGCCCATCTCTGGAATCCCTGTTTTGGGGCACACCTAAGATCGAAAATAGCAGTCTTCCCATCTCAAAAAGTCATCAAAATATTGGGAGCCGCCAGTATCCTTAGAGGAAAAATCTCCCATGGACCCATGAGGCCACAGCTACATTCTGAGGTCACCCTAGACACACAATCCAGATATAAAAGCCTGTGCTTCCACCTTCGGGTCATTCCAGTTACTTTTCCTGACGAGTAGCCTTCCAGGTCTACACATTGCCCTGCGATAACCTAGCCACTAAACCTAACCCGAGTTTGTGTTTGCAGACTTCCCTCCCAGAACCATGGCTCACATGCCCTCCAGGGTGGAGTCTCTGGAGCCATACCACAGGACTGTGCTTGCCATCCCCATGGAAATTGTGCATGTCAGTTAACCAAACCCTCCAGAGTTGGTTGAAACATTCAAGGCCCCTGTGGCCACCCCAATATTGGAGGTTACTCTGGACATAAGTGCGCAGTCTGAAACTCCCTGATCACCTACATCCTGGCAGACACCCAAGTCAACTTTCCTAAGTCTGAAGATTGAACCTCTCATGCCCCTGGTACTCATTGGAACCCTAGATTAGGTTGTCGGGCATCTGTCTTCAGAGGCCTGTTCTTGAATAGGAACTTATGATATGGCATGTGGTCCCTGAGCCACAAAACACTACATCTCCTGTCCCCAGAAGGTAACCGTGCTCTTCGACCTGTGTTAAACCCTCAGGGTAGGAGAATCTTGCAGGCACCTTAGCCACCAACACATTCTAAGATCTACCTGGTAAAAAAAACCAGCATTGTAACCCATCTTCAAGAGATTCCATGTCAACTCAAGACCTTGGTGCTTCGCCCCAGAAGCACCGTAAAGAACCTGCATGTTCCGCAGCTGCATTGGTCAATGGAGGTGTGCTTTCCAGGCATCCATGTGGAAGGGCTCTGCTACCCATACTTTTCACATGGGGGGCCCTGCAGAAAACATACCAGACTCTAACTGTCCAGTAGAAAAAACAACCTTGCTGTTTAGAGCATCTCACATGCATCAGCCTCTTGATGCCACTCCTCCATTCGGTTATCAGAGACACAAACTCCAGTGTGCGTAAACATCTGAAATCCACCTTTACTCAGGTGCTGGATATTTCATTTGTTGGCCACGATGGATACAAACTCTATCATGAGCAGACATCTGACCCTCGCCTGTACTCAGATGCTGGAGATCTCGAAAAAACCACTGCACATTGGAACGGCCATGTTCTCGGCACTGAGATTAAGCATAGATTGTGTTTTCTGCCTTCTGTTCTCACACTCCTCGCCTTCAAGTCCCCCATATTGGGAATTTGGGAGCCACAATGCCTTCTGCCTGCCCACCAGAAAAAAGAGGTGCCCTATGGGTCTGCGTGAAACTCCATATAAGGTTCCACCAGCACAGCCCTCTATAGCACCACAATATCATAGGCCACCTTGTGAACTAATGCTTTGTCTGACACAGCTCGAGCCCCGACCTCCTGATAGCCACCTAGATAGCGGGACCCATATCTGGCAGGTGTGACCTGCCTTGACCTGAGTCCTTCATCTCAAACCAACCTGGTTATTCACGTACCAGTCCCAGAACATAGCTCAAATTACTGTGCATGGGGGAATCTGAAGCACAAAAGAGTACTCCTCCTTCCTCATAGAAGGAAAATTAAATGTTGATATGGTGGTCCAACCCTCATATTGGGATCCAGGTGCATGGAACAAGAGCCAATGCCCACTCAGGATGGGCATCTGGGCAAAAACAGGCATTGTGACCCTTACCCTGAGACCCATTTCCAACAAGTCTCCATGGGAGCTGAAGCAAAGCCCCACAGAGCCAGGCAGTCAAGCCTCTAGGCCCAAATACTAAGCCTTTGTAGGGTTATCCAGGCACAGGGACCTATAACCCATCTCTGGAATCCCTGTGTTGACGGAAACCCTGAAAGAGTAAACCACGCTCTCTCCTTCCCAGTGAGACACCAAACTCTTGGGTGCTGGGCAGAATCCCCAGAGAGGTAGAATATTCCATGGACACATGAGGACACCCCACCATTCCAAGGCCATCCTAGACACAATCCAGACAGAAAAGCCTTTGCTCCTGCCTCCCAGCCACACGAATTTCAAATCCTGAGGAGCTGCCCTCAGCGTCTGCAGATCGGGGCTGCCATCACCTCCCTCCTAATTGATACACAATTTTGTGTCTGAAGACTTTGGTCCCAGAGCCCTTAACCACATTCCCTGCAGGATGGGGCTGACAGAACCACACTACATCACTGGGCCTGATCTCTGGATGAAATTCTGCCGTCTCAGTTGCACAAACCCTCCAGATTAGGAAAAGCCTGCAAGGCCCCTGAGCCCACCCCAATTTCATAGGCCACTCTGGAAAAAATGCACAGTCTGACACAGCCTGAGCATCTACCTCCAGGAAGACTCACAGGTCAAAGTCCCTAAGTCCGAAGGTTGAGGATGACATGCCCCTACAACCTCATAAGAACCCTAGCCTAGATATTCAGGCCTCTGTGCCCAGAGGCCTGGTCTTGAAATCCAACATATGATCCGACATGTGGTCCCTGAGCCATACAAGAGAACCCCTCCTGTCCCGAGAAGGGAACCTGGCTCCTGGGAACTGGGTCTAACCCTCAGGTAGGAGAATCCTGCATGGCCACGGACCCACAACCACATTCTTTTTTTTATATAGATTTTATTTATTTATTTGACAGAGAGAGATCACAAGTAGGCATAGAGGAAGGCAGAGAGAGAGAGAGGAAGAAGCAGGCTCCCTGCTGAGCAGAGAGCCCGATGCGGGACTCAATCCCAGGACCCTGAGATCATGACCTGAGCCGAAGGCAGCGGCTTAGCCCATTGAGCCACCCAGGCACCCTCACCACCACATTCTAAGGTCTCCCTGGACACCAAGCAGCATTGTGACTCATTAGACTGAGAACATCCGTCAACTTAGATCACTTGGAAATTTGAACAAAAACCAGCAGATCAAGCCTGCAATGTTCTTCAGCTGCAATGGTAATGCAAGGAAGACTTCCCAGGCCCCCATTCAGAGACCTCTGCTGTCGAATCTTTCTATATGGGGGACCCTGGAGCCTTGTAAGCGGACTTCCCCTGTCCCACAGTAGGACACCTTGCTGTTTGGAGCAGCTCACAAGGTCCTGCTTGGGAAAATCTCCAAGAATTCTTGAGGCCACCCCACAATTCGTTGACCATCATGGATGCAAACCCAGCGTGAGCAGACATCTGACCCTCGCCCATACTCAGGTGCTGGAAATCTCGAAACAACCACTGCACAATGGAATGGTCCTGTGGTCGGCACTGAGCTTATCCGTGGCTTGTGTTTTCAGACTTCTGTCTTCACACTCCTCGCCTACAAGCCCTTCATATTGGAAATTCTGAAGCCACAGTGCAGCTTTCTGCCTGCCCACCAGAAAGAAGTGCCCTATGGGTCTTCGTAGAAACCCACATGAGGATCCTCCTGCACGGCCCTCAATGGCACCCCAATATAATAGACCGACCTCTGCATAAATTGTCTATCTGACACCGCCTGATCCCCGACCTCCTGTCAGCCACCCAGATAGTGGGCCCCATATCCTCCAGGTGGGTCCAACCTTGGCCCGAGGCCATCATCTTGAAGCAACCTGGATATTCAGGTACCTGTCCCAGACTTAGCTCAAATTCCTGCCCATAGGGGACTCGGAAGCACAAAAGAGTGCTCCTCCTTCCCCATGGCCAGAAAACTGAATGTTGAGATGGCTGTACAACCCTGAGTGGGAACCAGATGCATGGTCCATGAGACCATGCCTACACAGGACGGGCAGCTGGGCACAAATAGGCATTGTGACCCTCAGAATGAGACCCCTTTCCAAAGATCCCCCTTGGGATCTGGACCAGGATCCCAAATCGAAGCTTTGGTTAAGTTTTCCCAGTGTATGGACCCAGAACCCATCTCTGGAATCCCTGTTTGGACAGGATCCCAGAGATGGAATACAGTATTTTCCTCTTCCCCAAAAAGAAATCAAACTCTTGGGTGCCAAGCAGAATCACCAGAGTGGAATAATATCCCATGGACACATGAGGTCACCCCTCCATTTAGTGGCCATCCTAGACACAAAATCCAGACAGAAAAGCCTGTGCTCCTCCCTCCCAGCCACCTGAATTTCAAATCCCGAGTAGCTTCCCTCAGGGTCTTCATATTCGGACTGCCATCACCTCACTCCTATCTCTTATCCGAGGTTGTGTCTAAAGTCTTTGGTCCCAAAGTCCTGACACACATGACCTCCAGGATGGGGCCTCGAGAAACACATGACATCACTGGCCCTGCTCTCCTGAGGAAACCCTGCCCATCTCAGTTTCCCAAAATGTCCAGATTAGGAGAAAACTGCAAGGCCCCTGACTGCACCCCAATATCATAGGCCACTCTGGAATAAGTGCACAGCCTGACACAGCCTCAGCACCTACCTCCAGGATGACATGCAGGCCAATGGCACTTAGTCCGAAGATTGAAACTTCCATGGCCCTAAAACCTCATCAGAACCCTAGCTTATGTTTTGAGGTCTCTCTCCCTAGAGGTCTGTTCTGGAAATTCAAGCATATGGTCCAACCTGTGGTCCGTGAGCCATACAAGAGCACACCTCCTGTCCCACGAAGGAAACCTGGCTCCTGGGTACTGGGTCTAATCCTAAGGATAGAGAATCCTCAATGGTCAGAGAGCCGCCACCACATTCTAAGGTCTCCCTGGACACCAAGCAGCATTGGGACCTGTTAGACTGAGAACTTCCATCAACGAAAATCACTTGGAACTTGGAATCAGTGTCATTGGTTCAAGCTTACCCTGTTCCTCAGCTGCAATGGTAACACGAGATTGGCTTCCCAGGCCTCCATTCAGAGAGCATTGCTATCGAATCTTCCATATGGGGGACCCTGGAGCCCTGTAAGAAGACTTCTGCTGTCCCTTAGTAGGACACCTTGATGTTTGGAGCAGCTCACAAGCTCCAGCTTGGAAAAACCTCCAAGAATTCTTGAGGCCTCCCCACCATTTGTTGGCCATCATGGATACAAACTCCAGCGTGAGCAGACATCTTCCCCTCGCCCAGGTGCTGAAGATCTCGAAACAACTGCTGTACATTGGAATAGACATGTGCTCGGCACTGAGCGTAACCGTAGCTTATGTTTTCATACTTCTGTCCTCACACTCCTCGCCTGCAAACCCTCCAACTTGGATATTCTGGAGCCGTAATGCAGCCATCTGCCTGCTCACCAGATAGAAGAAGTGAAGAAAGGGTCTGTGCAAAAATCCCCCATGAGGATCCAGTTGCACAGCTCTCAAAAGCACCCCAATATCATAGGCCGAACTCTCCACGAATGTTCTGTCTGACACAGCTCGAGCCCGAGCTCCTGACAGCCACCCAGAAAGCAGGCCTCATTTTCTGCAGGTGGGTCCTGCCTTGGCCCGAGGACCTCATCTCAAAGTGAACTGGGTATTCAGGCACCTGTCCCAGAACTTAGCTCAAATTCCTGCCCATGGGGGAACCTGAAGCATAAAAAAGTACCCCTCCTTCCCCATGGCAGGAAAACTGAATGTTGAGATGGCAGTCCAACCCTCAGAGTGGGAGCCAAGTGCATAGCCCATGAGGTCACACCCACTCAGCATGGGCATCTGGGCAAAAACAGGCATTGTGACCCTCAGAATGAGACCCATTTCCAACAAGAACACTCGGGAGCTGTACCAGGAAAACATAGAGCAGGACCCTAGGCCCAAATCCTAAGCCTTGTTGCGGTGATCCAGGCTCCAGAACCCAGGACCCATCTCTGGAATGGCTGTTTGGACGGGATCCCTGACTCAGAAAACTGCGCTCCTCCCATCCCCCGGAAATACACCAAACTCTTGGGTGCCGAGCAGAATTCCCAGAGAGGTAGAATCTCACATGGACCCATGAGGCCACCCCTCCATTTCGTGGCCATCATAGACAAACAAGTCAGACAGAAAAGACTGTGCTCCTGCCTCACAGCCGTCCGAATTTCATATCTGGAGATGCTTCGCTCAGGGTCTGCAGATTGGGTCTGCCATCACCTCGAGCTTAACTCTTACCCGAGTTTGTGTCTGAAGTCTTTGGACCCAGAGTCCTGACCCATATGCCCTCCAGGATGGGGCCTCCAGGAACACACAACAGCACTGGGCCAGCTCTCCCAAGGAATGTCAGCCTGTCTCAGTTTCCCAACCCACCAGATTAAGAGAAAATTGCAAGGCCCCTAATACCACCCCAATTCCATAGGAAGCTCCAGAAAAAATGCATAGTCTGACACAGCCTCAGAATATACCTCCAGGAAGACACCCAGGTCAATGGGAAGGGATGAAATGGCCTAACCCATGGCAGGTTCGATGTGCTGGGTGTGAAGCCAACTGTCTCAATGTCTCTCACAAGGTCTGGGCTCAGGCTATGTAAGACAGAGCACAGTGTTTAGGGTAGCCTATGCAATTGGGGTGTTGCCGAGGGCTGAGCAGGTTGATTTTCATTTGGGGTTTCTGAGCAATGCCATAGACAATGTTTTTCTTTGGGGGGCAGGCAGAGTGCTTCGTTCTGGAACCAGAATTCCCAATCATGAGGGCTTTTGGGCCAGGAGTGCTAGGGTAGAGTCTGAAAACAAAAGATAGGGTGAGGTTGGGAGCAGGCACACTCTGCAAAGGCTGAAAGGATATCTCATGCATCTGAAGTCAGGCTGAGGATCAGACGTTGGCTGAGGTTGGATTGTGCCCTTGATAGCACCTTCATGAAGCAGGTGCCTCATGAGGCCAACGAAATTTTCCCACGCTGAGTTTGGAGGTTGCCACAAACCACAAGGTTTCCTTCTGCAAGACAGTCGAGTCCTGTTGAGTGGCTCCAGTACATACCATACGGAAGGACTGAAGAGGAGGGTTCAAAGGATGGATCCCTGAACAGCATGCCTCGCATTCCCTTTGGCCATTAACGACAAGATATGTTTGATCTGCTGGCTCTGGGGCAAGCTAACCAGTGGGCTGAGTTGAAATGGCCTCTCCTGAGGATGCGTCATAATGTGTGTTTCTGTCCATGGAGACCTTGGAATGTGATGGTTGTACTGTGGCCCTGCGGAATTCTCCGACCAGAAGGGTTTGATACAGATCCAGTAAGAAAGCACTCCATGTGGAGACGAGAGAGGTTTGGTTTGGAGCCTCAGAAAAACCTAATATGCTGGTATACGAAACCAGTCCTCTGAGGACAGACACATGAAAACTAAAGCTAAGGTTCATATTAGGGCCTAAGGGCCTGTCCATTTCAATCTTCTGTCTCTGGGGACACTGTCTGAGAGTCTAAGGGGTGATAATGGCTCAGCTGGTGTCAGAGTGCCCCTTTTATTCCAGGGCAGCCTACACTATCAGGATGGCCTCAGGGGCCTTGGAGCTTTTCCCTAACCTGTAGGGTTGTGGTCAATGGATTGGGCACACTTTCCTTGGAGAGGGCAGGCACAATCTTTCGCTGTGGCTCCAGATGCCCTAGCCTAGAGGGTGTGTGGGTCCAGGCTGTGGGCACAGAAGTCTGAAAACACAAACTCAGCTTATGAGTGGCGCCGAGGGTATGGCAGGCCGGATGTACAGATAGAGAGTGAGTTCCTTGGCTTGTGAATCAAGGGCGAGATTCCTTCAGGCTTTTTTCTCTGGATGCGTCCAGGATAGCCGTAGATTGTAGGGGGTGGCCTCAGTGACTGTGGACAAGTATCCCTCTCTGGGGATTTGTCCCAGCTAACAGGAGTTTGGGGTCATTTTGGGGGAAGGGTGGAGTCCTGTTGTCTGGCTCATGTGTCTCTCCAAGAAAGTGATTCCAGAGCAGAGCCCCAGGAACGGGGGGGAGACTGGAAAACTCAAACACTGGTGAGGATTGGGTGTATAGGGGCTTGGCACGCCCCATATGCGGGCTCTTGGTCAAGGCCCTTGACAGGCCTTTCTTTGATATTGGGCTCATGCTGAGGGTCACAGAGTGAATTTGTACCCAAGGCAGCACTCAAGTTTGGGCGTGGTTTCAGGGGAAATGAAGGTTTCTCCCACCCTGAAGGTGTGACTCCATGCCAAGAGCAAGCCTTACAGCCATGGGGAAGAAGGAGTTCTGATTTGTGATTCAGATGCCCAACTGTGTGGGGAATTGATATAATATCTGGGTTTAGATATCTGAAAACCAAGGTTAGGAAGAGATAACGGCATAAGACCATGGCGTGTCAGAAGTGCTAGGTGTGTGGCCAGCTGTCTCCTTGCCTGTCTGGACGTCTGGCATCAGGCTGTGAAAGGCAGAGCATTAGTGCCCAGAGCAGCCTATCAAATCTGAGTGCCGTCGAGGCAAGAGCAGGTTGATCCTCATCTGGGTTTTATGGAGAGCCCCACAAGGAAACGTTTTCTACCGGTGGGCAGTCACTGGGCTGGCTCGTGGTTCTGCAAATCCTACTCTGGAGGGATTGTTTGCCAGGAGTGTGAGGAAGGAAGCCTGAAAACACAAGCTAGCATGAGGTTTGGGACCGAGGGCACGGCAGGCCACTCTGCAGAGGCTGAATCAAGATCTCCTGCATTGCGGTCATATCTACTATGAGACGAGCTTCAAGCTAGAGTTTTTGTCCATGATGGCCTCTCCCTGAAGGATATGGGGGGCATCATGAGGCCCGGCAGGTTTGCCGTTTTCTCCTACACTGAAGGTTTGACTCACGGCCAGCAGCAAGGTTTCTTGCCATGGGGAAGGAGGGGTTCTGACTTATGCAACAGGTTCCCCCTGTGCAGGGATTGGAGATAAGATCTAGGTTCCAATGACTGGAAACCCAGGTTGGGAATGGATGGTGGCCTAAGGCAGTGGCGGGTCCAATGTGCTGGGTGTGCAGCCAGCTGTGTCGGTGTCTGTTGGAAGGTCTGGGCTCAGGCTATTTGCCTCAGAGCATCAGTGTTTAAGGTAGCCTATGCAATTGGGGTGTTGCCGAGGGCCAAGCAGTTTGATCCTCATTTGGGGTTTCTGGGCAGCACCATAGACAATGTTTTTCTCCTGGGAGGCAGGCAGAGTGCTTCATTGTGGCCCCAGAATTCCCAGTAGGGAGGGTTTGTGGGCCAGGAGTGTGAGGACGGAAGTCTGAAAACACAAGCTAGGGTGAGGATTGGAGCCAAGGGCAGAGCAGGCCCAATCGGCAGAGGCTGAATCAAAATCTCCTGCATCTGAAGTCAGGCTGAGGATCAGAAGTTGGCTGAGGCTGGAGTATGTGTCCATGATGGCACCTTCATGAAGCGGGGGCCTCATGAGTTTGGGGTCATTTTGTGGGAAGGGTGGAGTCGTGTTGTCTGGCTCATGTGTCTCTCCAAGAAAGGGATTCCAGAGCAGAGCCCAGGTACAGGTGGGGCGACTGGAAAACTCAAACACTGGTGAGGATTGGGTGCATAGGGGCTTGGCAAGCCCCATATGCGGGCTCTTGGTCCAGGTCCTGACAGGCCTTTCTTTGACATGGGGCTCATGCTGAGGGTCACAGTGTGAATTTGTGCTCAAGCAGCACTCAAGTTTGGGCGTGGCATCAGGGGCCATGAAGGTTTCTCCCACCCTGAAGGTGTGACTCCATGCCAAGAGCAAGCTTGACAGCCATGGGGAAGGAGGAGTTCTGTTTTGTGCTTGCGATACCCAGCTGTGTGGAGAATTGATATAATGTCTAGGTTCAGATATCTGAAAACCAAGGTTAGGAAGAGGTGACGGCATAAGACCATGGCGTGTCCGAAGTGCTGGGTGTGTGGCCAGCTGTCTCTTTGTCTGTCTGGACGTCTGGCTTCAGGCTGTGTCAGACAGAGCATGAGAGCCCAGAGCAGCATATCCAGTTCGGGGACCGTCGAGGCCCGAGCAGGTTGATCCTCATCTGGGTTTTCTGGAGAGCCCCACAGGGAAACGTTTTTCTTCCGTTGGGCAGACACTGGGCTGGGTTGTGGTTCTGGAGTTCCTAGTCCGTAGGGCTTGTTGCCAGGAGTGTGAGGAAGGAAGTCTGAAAACAAAAGCTAGCATGAGGTTTGGGACCGAGGGAATGGCAGGGCCACTCTGCAGAGGCTGAATCGAGATCTCCTGCACTGAGGTCATGTCAACTATGAGACATGCCTCAGGCTAGAGTTTTTGTCCAGCATGGCCTCTTCCTGAAGGGTGAGGGCTTCATTAGGCCAGGGATGTTTGCCTACGATGGGATTTGTGAACTACTCCAAACCTCAAGGTTTCCTTCTGCACGACAGTCGAGTCCTATTGGATGGTTCCAGGAGGCCCCATACGGAAAGACTCGAGAGCAGGTGTCTAAGCATGGATGCCTGGGAACGCCACCTCATATTCCCACTCTTTAGTCAGGACAAGGCAGGCTCAATCTGCAGGCTCCTGGGTGAGCTACCCAGAGGGGAGAGTTGAAATGGACTCTCCTGAAGATGAGTCCTACTGTGGCTTGGTGGCCTGGGAGACCTTGGAATGTGGAGGTGGCTCAGGGACTCTGCAGGGTTCTCCAAACTGAGGTGTTTGACACAGCTCCAACAGGGAAGCTTCCCATGTGGAGAGGAGAGGAGTTCTGTTCAGTGCCTCAGGAAAGCCCCATATCCTGTTCTTCGAACCAAAGCCTCTGAGGAGTAACACCTGGAACCCAAAGCAAGAGTTGAGATTACGGCCTAAGGGCCTGTCCGGCTCAACCTTCTATCTCTGTTGACATCTGTGGGCATGCCTTCGTGGAGGTAGCTGCTCAGCTGGTGTCCGAATGCCCCTGTGTGTCCAGGGAGCCTCCCAGTAGTGGGATGTCCTCGGGGGCCTTGAGGTTTCTCATATTCTGGAGGTGTGTGTCCAAAGGAATGGACACAGTTTCCCAGGAGAGAGCAGGCACGGTCCTGTGGTATGGCTCCAGAGGATTCAGCCTAGAGGCTGTGTTTGCCAGGGCTGTGGGGACAGATGTCTGAAAAAGCAAACTTGGCTCAGCTAGTGGCCAAGGTAATGGCAGGACTGATCTCCAGTCCGTGAGGGGAGATCCTCTGGATATCAAAGGAGGGAGAGTGGGAGGCAGTCACTCAGGATTTTGTCTCTGGGTGTTGCGTTCACAGTGTCCGTTCAGGGTAGGGGTTGTCTCAGAGGCCGAGGAAGAGCCTTCCTCTCGGGGGATTGTGCAAGCTCCCAAGTGTTTGGATTCATTCTGTGGGAAGGGAAGAGTACTGTTTTCTGCCACAGGGGACCCCCCAGGAGAGGGACTCTAGAGCACAGCAGTGGGTTCCCTCAACTGGAATACACACCATCTAGTTAATCCTGGGTGCCTATGGGCATGGCAAGCCACATATGCGGGCTCTTGGTCCAGTCACTGAGAGGCGTTACTTGAATAAGGTACTCACGCTGAGGGTCACAATGTGTGTTTGTGCCCAAGGCGGCCCTAACGCTTGGGCGTTGCCTCATGGGCCATGCCGTTTTCTCCTACACTGAAGGTTTGACTCACTGCCAGCAGCAAGTTTTCTTGCCATGGGGAAGGAGGGGTTCTGACTTGTGCAACAGGTTCCCCCCTGTGCAGGGATTGGAGATAAGGTCTAGGTTCCGATGACTGAAAACCCAGGTTGGGAATGGATGGTGGCCTAAGGCAGTGGCAGGTCCAATGTGCTGGGTGTGCAGCCAGCTGTGTCGGTGTCTGTTGGAAGGTCTGGGCTCAGGCTATTTGCCTCAGAGCATCAGTGTTTAAGGTAGCCTATGCAATTGGGGTGTTGCCGAGGGCCAAGCAGTTTGATCCTCATTTGGGGTTTCTGGGCAGCGCCATAGACAATGTTTTTCTCCTGGGAGGCAGGCAGAGTGCTTCATTGTGGCCCCAGAATTCCCAGTAGGGAGGGCTTGTGGGCCTGGAGTGAGAGGACGGAAGTCTGAAAACACAAGCTAGGGTGAGGATTGGAGCCAAGGGCAGAGCAGGCCCATTCTGCAGAGGCTGAATCAAAATCTCCTGCATCTGAAGTCAGGCTGAGGATCAGACGTTGGCTGAGGCTGGAGTATGTGTCCATGATGGCACCTTCATGAAGCGGGGGCCTCATGAGGCCAAGGAAGTTTTCCCACGCTGAGTTTGGAGGTTGCCCCAAACCACAAGGTTTCCTTCTGCGGGACATTCGAGTCCTGTTGCATGGCTCCAGGACATACCATACGGAAGGACTGGAGAGCAGGGTTCGAAGGATGGATCCCTGTACAGCATGCCTCGCATTCCAATTGGCCATTAGCGATAAGATATGTTTGATCTTGGGCCTCTGGAACACACGACCCAGGTGGCTGAGTTGAAATGGCCTCTCCTGAGGATGCGTCATAATGTTTGTTTGGGTCCATGGAGACCTTGGAATGTGCTGGTTGTTCAGTGGCCCTGCGGAACTCTCCTACCTGAATGGTTTGATACATCCCCAGTAAGAAAGCTGCCCATGTGGAGACGAGAGATCCGCTGTTTGGTGCCTCAGAAAAGCCCCATGTGCTGGTCTACGAAAACAGTCCTCTGAGAACGGACACATGGAACAAAGCTAAGGTTCATATTAGGGCCTGGGGGCCTGTCCATTTCAACCTTCTGTCTCTGGGGACACTTTCTGAGAGTCTAAGTGGAGATAGTTGCTCCGCTGGTGTCAGAGAGCCCCTCTTAGTCCAGGGTGGCCTACACTATTGATGTCCTCAGGGGCCTTGGAGCTTTTCCCTAACCTGTAGGGTTGTGGTCAATGGATTGGGCACACTTTCCTTGGAGAGGGCAGGCACAAACTTTCGCTGTGGCTCCAGAGGCCCTAGCCTGGAGGTGTGTGGGTCCAGGCTGTGGGCACAGAAGTCTTAAAACACAAAGTCAGCTTATGAGTGGTGCCTAGTGTATGGCAGGCCGGAGGTACAGCCCGAGAGGGAACTCCTGGGCCTCTGAAACAAGGGCGAGTGGAAGGCGTTCCTTCAGGCTTTTGTCTCTGGATGTTGTGTCCGGGATAGCCGTGGATTGGAGCAGTGGCCTCAGGTACTGTGGACGAGTATCCCTCTCTGGGGATTTGTCCCAGCTCCCAAGAGTTTGGGGTCATTTTGTGGGAAGGGTGGAGTCGTGTTGTCTGGCTCATGTGTCTCTCCAAGAAAGGGATTCCAGATCAGAGCCCCAGGTACGGGCGGGGCGACTGGAAATCTCAAACCCTGGTGAGGTTTGGGTGCATAGGGGCTTGGCAAGCCCCAATGCGGGCTCTTTGTCCAGGCCCTGACAGGCCTTTCTTTGACATGGGGCTCATGCTAGGGTCACAGTGTGAATTTGTTCCCAATCAGCACTCAAGTGCTGCTTGGGCACTACCTGAAGGGTTTGATACATCCCCAGTAATAAAGCTCCCCATGTGGAGACGAGAGGAGTTCTGTTCAGTGCCTCAGGAAAGCCCCATATCCTTTCTTCGAACCAAAGCCTCTGAGGAGTAACACCTGGAACCCAAAGCAAGAGTTGAGATTATGGCCTAAGGGCCTGTCCGGCTCAACCTTCTATCTCTGTTGACATCTGTGTGCATGCCTTCGTGGAGGTAGCTGCTCAGCTTGTGTCCGAATGCCCCTGTGTGTCCAGGGAGGCTCCCAGTAGTGGGATGTCCTCGGGGGCCTTGAGGTTTCTCATATTCTGGAGGTGTGTGTCCAAAGGAATGGACACAGTTTCCCAGGAGAGAGCAGGCACGGTTCTGTTGTATGGCTCCAGAGGACCCAGCCTAGAGGCTGTGTTTGCCAGGGCTGTGGGGACTGATGTCTGAAAAAGCAAACTTGGCTCAGGAAGGGGCCAAGGTAATGGCAGGCCTGATCTCCAGTCCGTGAGGGGAGATTCTCTGAATATCAAATGAGGGCAAGTGGGAGGCAATTGCTCAGGCTTTTGTCTCTGGGTGTTGCGTTCACAGTGTCCGGTCACGGTAGGGGTTGCCTCAGGGGCCGAGGAAGAGCCTTCCTCTCGGGGGATTGTCCAAGCTCCCAAGTGTTTGGGTTCATTCTGTGGGAAGTGAAGAGTACTGTTTTCTGCCAGAAAGAACCCCCCAGGAGAGGGACTCTAGAGCACAGCAGTGGGTTCCTTCAACTGGAATACACACCATGTAGTTAGTCCTGGGTGCCTATGGGCATGGCAGGGACTATATGCAGGATCTTCGTCCCGAACCTGACAGGCCTTTCTTTGACATGGGGCTCATGCTAGGGTCATAGTGTGAATTTGTGCCCAAGCAGCACTCATGTTTTGGCGTGGCATCAGGGGCCATGAAGGGTTCCCCAAGTGAAGGTGTGAATCCATGTGAAGAACAAGCATTACAGCCATGTGGAATGCAGAGTTCTGATTGTGATTCTGATACACAAACTCAGCTTTTTTTGAGGACGTCGGTATGGCAGGCCCAATATACAAACCATGAGAAGAACTCATGAAGATTTGAATATAGAGCGAGTCTGAGGCGCTTGCTCAGGCATTTGTCTCTGGAATTTGTATCAGCAATGGCCGTAGAATGTCGGGGATGCTTCATGGGCCATGGACGAATCTACCTCTATGAGGATTTCGCCCGATTCCCAATTTTTTTTCGTCAATCTGTGGGATGGGAGAACTCCTTTCAGTTTTGTTACCTCAGGTGTCCCACGAAAAGAGGAATTCCAAAGCAAAGCCGTGGGGAAGACTGAAGGGACTACCAGAACTATGGTTCAAAATTGGGGACTAGGGGCATGGCAAGCCCAATATGTAATCTCTTCATCCAGCCACTGAGAGGCCTTACTTGAGGACTTTGGTCAGGTTGAGGGTCACAATGTGTGTTTGTGACCAATGTAGCCTGCGAGCATGGCGGGGCCTCATGGGCAACACTGGATTCAACTACACTGAAAGTTGGACAACATGCCAAACACAAGGTATCTTGCCATGGGGAAGGAGTTCTGATTTCTGCATCCCGTTCAACCCTGGGCAGTGATTGGAGGTAAGGTCTAGAATCTAAAGCCTGAAATCCGAGGTTGGGAAGAGATGACGACCTAAGGCCATGGCGGCTCGATGTGCTCAGTGTGCGGCCAGCTGTCTGGGACGGGCCAGGAAGTCCAGGCCCAGGCTGTGTCAGAAAGGGCATTAGTGCCCTGGTCAGCCTATGTATTTGTGGTACAGCCAAGGTCGGTGCAGGTTGATCCTCATTTGGGGTTACTGGGTAGCCCCAGAGGACAATGTTTTTCTTCTGGAGGGCAGGCAGAGTGCTGCATTGTAGTTCTGGATTGCCAAACTGGAGGGCTTGTGGGCCAGTAGTCTGACGACAAAAGTTTGAGAACACAAGCTAGGCTTAGGTTTCTGGGTGAGGCCATGGCAGGCACAATCTACAGACCTGAATCGAGATCTCATGCATCTGAAGTCAGGGCGAGGATCAGACGATCGCTCAGGTTGTAGTTTCTGTCCATGATGGCCCCTTCATGAATGGGGGGGGGGATCACGAGGCCATGGGGGTTTTCCCACGATGGGAGTTGTGAGAAGCTCCAAACTGCAGAGAGTCTTCTGCAGGACAATTGAGACCTGTTGTTTGGCTCCAGGCCAATGATTCTGAGCAGGGTTCTAAGGATGGATGGCTGGGTAGCCCACCTCGCATTCCAATTGTCTCCTAGCAACAAGACAGGTTAGATCTCCTGGATCTGTGGGGAGCAACTGAGGACGCTGCATTAAAATGGACACCCCTGGGCATGGGTCCTAATGTGCTTTTGTGTCTAAGGAGACCTTGGAATGAAGCGGTGGCACTTGGGCCCTAAAGAGTTCTACTAAAGAGAGGCTTTGACACAGCTCCAACGTGCAAGTATCCCATGTTTAGATGAGATGTTTTCTGATGGGTGAAACAAGAAACAGCTATATGCTGCTTTTGAATTCCAGGCCTCTGAGGAGAGATGCCTGGAAACGAAAGCAATGGATCTGATTACTGCCTAGGGGCCTGTTCTTTCCTTTTTACCTCTGGGGACATCTGTCTATGGGTCTGAGGTCAGGTAGGTGCTCTGTAGTGCTCAGATTGCCCCTGTTTTTCCTGGGAAGCCACCAGTATTGAGATGGATCAGGGACTTTGGAGGTTTATCCTATTAGAAGGGTTGTGTCCATTGGAATGGGCACACACAATTCCCTTGGAGAGGGCAAGTACAGTCCTCAGGTTTGGCTCCAGGGGCCTTAGCCTGTAGGTTGTGTAGGCCACGGCTGTTTGGACAGTTGTCTGAAAACACAAACTCGGCTTATGTTTCGGGTCATAGGTATGGCAAGACTGATCTACAGACCATGGGGAGAACTCTTCTGGATTTGAAAGAAGGGCGAGTGTGAGGCTCCTGCTCAAGTTTTTGTCTCTGGATATCGTGTCACTCATGGTCGTGGAATTTCTAGGTGACTTCATGGGAAATGGACGATTCTTACTCTCTGCTGGTTTGGCCCCGTCCAAAGAGTTTGGGGTCATTCTGTGGCTGGAAGAAGTCCGTTTTTTTGTTTTTTTTTTTTTTTGTTTGTTTTCTTTTTTAACCTCAGGTGTCCCACCAAATGAGGGATTCCAGAGTAGAGCCCTGGGGAGGGGCGACTGGACAGTCAGAAATCTGGTTAAAAATTGGGGCCGAGTGACATTTCAAGCCCATTATGACATCTAAAGGTCCAGCCACTGAGAGGACTTACTAAAGGACAGGACTCATGATGAGGGTCACAATGCGTGTGTATGCCCTCCTCGCACTCAAGAATGGGCGGGGCCTCAGGGTTTCTCCTACACTGATCGTTGGACAACGTGCCAACCACAAGGGTTCTTGCCATGGGTAAGGAGGAGTACTGATTTCTGCATCAGACTCACCCCTGGGCAGTGATTGGAGATAAGGTCTCGGTTCTGAAGCCTGAAAACTGAGGTAGGGAAGAGATGATGACCTAAGGCCATGGCGGGTTTTATGTGCTCAGTGTGCGGTCAGCTTTCTGGGTGTTGGTCAGGAGTTCCGGGCTCAGGTTGTGTTCGACAGTGCATTAGTGCCCAGGTTAGACTATATAATTTGGGTAAAGTCGAGAGCTGTGTAGGTTTACCCTCATTTAAGGTGCCTGGGCAGCTCATGAGGCAATAATTTTTTTTTCTAGAGGGCAGGCAGAGTGCTGCATTGTGGGTCCGGAATTGCCAAACTTGAGGGCTTTGGGGCCAGGAGTGTGAGGACGGAAGTCTGAGAAGACAAGCTAGACTTGGGTTTCAGGGCGAGGGCACGGCAGGTACCCCCTGCAGATCTGAACCAATATCTCATGCATCTGAAGTCAGGGCGAGGATCAGACGTTGGCTCAGGTTGGAGTTTCTGAGCATGACGGCCGCTTCATGAAGGGAGAGGAATCTCGAGGACATTGAGGTTTTCCCAAGTTGGGAGTTGTGGGATGCCCCCTTCAAGGATTCCTTCTGCGGGACAATTGAGACCTGTTGGACAGCTCCAGGACATCCCATATGGAATGACTCCAGAGCACCGTTCGGGGATGGATGCCTGGGAAGCCCGCCTCGCATTCCAATTGTCTCCTAGCAACAAGACAGTTTAGAACTGATGGCTCTGCGGGAGCAACCTGGGTGGATGAGTTGAAATGGACTTTCCTGAGGATGGGTCCTAATGTGTTTTTGTGTCCATGAGGGCCTTGGAATTGGGCGGTGGCACCGGGACCCTGAAGTACTCTCCTAAGCTTTGGACATGGCTCCCATGCACAGGTTTCCTTGTGGAGACGAGATGAGTACTGATGGGTGCCTCAGGAAAACCCCTATGCTCGTATTGGAATCAGGCTTTTGAGGACACATGCCTGTAACCCAAAGCAATGATTCCTATTATGGCCTAGGGTCCTGTCTGGTTCAATCCACTTTTCTGGGGACATCCATCTATGGTATGAGTGGAGGTCGATTATCAGCTGGTGTCAGACACCCCTTGTTTGTTCCGGGCGACCCACACTATTGGGATGGCCTCAGGGTCGTTGGAGGTTTCTCCTAATTTGTACGATTTTGGACCATGGAATGGGCAGAATTCCCATGGATTGGTAGGCACAGTCCTAATGTGTGGCTTCAGGCGCCCAGCCTGGAGGGTGTGTGGCCCAAGAATTTGAGGACAGAAGTCTGAAAACACAAACTCAGCTTAGGTTTGGGGACGTAGTTATGGCAGGCCCGATTGACAAACCATGAGCAGAACTCTTCAGGATATGAAGAAAGTGCGAGTCTGAGGCGCTTGCTCAGGCTTTTGTCTCTGGATTTTGTATCAGCGATGGCCGTGGAATGTCGGGCAGGCCTCATGGGCCATGGACGAATCTTCCTCTCTGAGGATTTGGCCCGATTCCCAATTGCTTTTCGTCAATCTGTGGGATGGGAGGTCTCCTTTCAGGTTTGTTACCTCAGGTGTCCCACCAAAGAGGAATTCCAAATCCAAGCCGTGGGGAAGCCTGAAGGGACATCCCGAAATATGGTTAAAAGTTGGGGCCTAGGGGCATGGCAAGCCCAATAGCTATCTCTTCATCCAGCCATTGAGTGGCCTTACTTGCGGACTGGGCTCAGCCTGAGGGTCACAATGTGTGTTTGTGAGCAATGTGGCCCACGAGCATGGGCGGGGCCTCATGGGCCATTCTGGTTTCAAGGACACTGAACGTTGGACAACATGCCAACCACAAGGTTTCTTGCCATGGGGAAGGAGTTCTGATTTCTGCATCACCTTCAACATGGACAGTGATTGGATATAAGGTCTAGGTTCTGAAACTTGAAAACCGAGGTTGGGAATCGATGACGATCTAAGGCCATCGCGGCTCGATGTGCTCAGTGTGCGGCCAGCTGTCTGGGAGGGGCCAGGGGGTCCAGGCTCAGGCTATGTCAGAAAGGGCATTAGTGCCCTGGTCAGCCTATGTATTTGGGGTACAGCCAAGTTCGGTGCAGGTTGATTCTCATTTGGGGTTACTGGGTATCCCCAGAGGACAATGTTTTTCTTCTGGAGGGCAGGCAGAGTGCTGCATTGTAGTTCTGGATTGCCAAATGGAGGGCTTGTGGGCCAGTAGTCTGACGACAAATGTCTGAGAACACAAGCTAGGCTTAGGTTTTTGGGTGAGGCCATGGCAGGCACAATCAACAGACCTGAATCGAGATCTCATGCATCTGAAGTCAGGGCGAGAATCAGACGATCGCTCAGGTTGGAGTTTCTGTCCCTGATGGCCCCTTGATGAATGGGGGGGCATCACGAGGCCATGGGTGTTTTCCCACTATGGGAGTTGTGAGAAGCTCCAAACTGCAGAGAGTCTTTTGCAGGACAATTGAGACCTGTTGTTTGGCTCCAGGCCAATGATTCTGAGCAGGGTTCTAAGGATGGATGGCTGGGTAGCCCACCTCGCATTCCAATTGTCTCCTAGCAACAAGACAGGTTAGATCTCCTGGATCTGTGGGGAGCTACCGAGGATGCTGATTTGAAATGGACACCCCTAAGGATGGGTCCTAATGTGCTTTTGTGTCTATGGAGAACTTGGAATGAAGCGGTGGCACTGGGGCCCTAAAGGATTCTCCTAAACAGAGGCTTTGACACAGCTCCAACGTGCAAGTTTCCCATGTGTAGATGAGATGTTTTCTGATGGGTGAGTCAAGAAACAGCTATATGCTGCTTTTGAAATCCAGGCCTCTGAGGAGAGATGCCTGGAAACCAAAGCAATGGATCTGATTAGTGCCTAGGGGCCTGTTCGTTTCTTTTTACCTCTGGGGACATCTGTCTATGGGTCTGAGTGCATGTAGGTGCTCAGTTGGGCTCAGATTGCCCCTGTTTTTCCTGGGAAGCCACCACTATTGAGATGGATCAGGGACTTTGGAGGTTTATCCTATTAGAAGGGTTGTGGCCATTGGAATGGGCACACACAATTCCCTTGGAGAGGGCAAGTACAGTCCTCAGGTTTGGCTCCAGGGTTCTGAGCCTGTAGGTTGTGTAGGCCAGGGCTGTATGGACAGTTGTCTGAAAACAAACTCAGCTTAGGTTTGGGGACGTAGGTATGGCAGGCCCGATCTACAAACCATGAGAAGAACTCTTCAGGATATGAAGAAAGTTCGAGACTGAGTCGCTTGTTCAGGCTTTTGTGTCTGGATTTTTTATCAGCGATGGCCGTGGAATGTCGGGGAGGCCTCATGTGTTATGGACGAATCTTCCTCTCTGAGGTTTTGGCCCGATTCCCAATTGCTTTTCGTCAATCTGTGGGATGGGAGGACTCATTTCAGGTTTGTTACCTCAGGTGTCCCACCAAAAGAGGAATTCCAAAGCCAAGCCGTGGGGAAGACTGAAGGGACATCCCGAAATATGGTTAAAAATTGGGGCCTAGGGGCATGGCAAGCCAAATTTGCTATCTTTTCATCCAGCCACTAGGTGGCCTTAATTGAGGACTGGGCTCAGCCTGAGCATCACAATGTGTGTTTGTGACCAATGTGGCCCGCGAGCATGGGCGGGGCCACATGGGCCACACTGGTTTCAACCACACTGAACGTTAGACAACATGCCAACCACAAGGTTTCTTGCCATGGGAAAGGAGTTCTGATTTCTGCATCACCTTCAACCTTGGGCAGTGATTGGAGATAAGGTCTAGGTTCTGAAACCTGGAAACCGAGGTTGGGAAGAGATGACGACCTAAGGCCACGGAGGCTCGATGTGCTCAGTGTGCGGCCAGCTGTCTGGGACGGGCCAGGGAATCCAAGCTCAGACTGTGTCAGAAAGGGCTTTAGTGCCCTGGTCAGCCTATGTATTTGGGGTACAGCCAAGGTCGGTGCAGGTTGATCCTCATTTGGGGTTACTGGGTAGCCCCAGAGGACAATGTTTTTCTACTGGAGGGCCGGCAGAGTGCTGCATTGTAGTTCTGGATTGCCAAACTGGTGGGCTTGTGGGCCAGTAGTCTGACGACAAAAGTCTGAGAACACAAGCTAGGCTTAGGTTTCTGGGTGAGGCCATGGCAGGCACAATCTACAGACCTGAATAGAGATCTCGTGCATCTGAAGTCAGGGCGAGGATCAGACGATCGCTCAGGTTGGAGTTTCTGTCCCTGATGGCCCCTTCATGAATTGGGGGGGGGGGTATCACGAGGCCATGGGGGTTTTCCCACGATGGGATTTATGAGAAGCTCCAAACAGAAGAGAGTCTTCTGCAGGTCAATTGAGACCTGTTGCTTGGCTCCAGGCCAATGACTCTGAGCAGGGTTCTAAGGATGGATGGCTGTGTAGCCCACCTCGCATTCCAATTGTCTCCTAGCAACAAGACAGGTTAGATCTCCTGGATCTGTGGGGAGCAACCGAGGACGCTGCATTAAAATGGGCACCCCTAAGGATGGGTCCTAATGTACTTTTAAGTCTATGGAGACCTTGGAATGAAGCGGTGGCACTGGGGCCCTAAATGGTTCTCCTAAACAGAGGCTTTGACACAGCTCCAACGTGCAAGTTTCCCATGTGTAGATGAGATGTTTTCTGATGGGTGAATCAAGAAACAGCTATATGCTGCTTTTGAAATCCAGGCCTCTGAGGAGAGATGCCTGGAAACCAAAGCAATGGATCTGATTAGTGCCTAGGGGCCTGTTCTTTCCTTTTTACCTCTGGGGACATCTGTCTATGGGTCTGAGTGCAGGTAGGTGCTCAGTTGGGCTCAGATTGCCCCTGTTTTTCCTGGGAAGCCACCACTATTGAGATGGATCAGGGACTTTGGAGGTTTATCCTATTAGAAGGGTTGTGGCCATTGGAATGGGCACACACAATTCCCTTGGAGAAGGCAAGTACAGTCCTCAGGTTTGGCTCCAGGGGCCTGAGCCTGTAGGTTGTGTAGGCCAGGGCTGTTTGGACAGTTGTCTGAAAACACAAACTCGGCTTATGTTTCGGGTCATAGGTATGGCAGGACTGATCTACAGACCATGAGGAGAACTCTTCGGGATTTGAAAGAAGGGCGAGTGTGAGGCTCCTGCTCAAGTTTTTGTCTGGGGATATCGTGTCACTCATGGTCGTGGAATTTCTGGGTGACTTCATGGGAAATGGACGAGTCTTACTCTCTGGTGGTTTGGCCCCGTCCAAAGAGTTTGGGGTCATTCTGTGGGCTGGAAGAAGTCCGTTTTGTTGTTGTTGTTGTTGTTGTTGTTGTTTTCTTTTTTAACCTCAGGTGTCCCACTAAATGAGGGATTCCGGAGTAGAGCCCTGGGGAGGGGCGACTGGACAATCAGAAATCTGGTTAAAAATTGGGGCCTAGGGACATGTCAAGCCCATTATGACATCTAATGATCCAGCCACTGAGAGGACTTACTAGAGGACAGGACTCATGCTGAAGGGTCACAATGCGTGTGTATGCCCTCCTCTCACTCAAGAATGGGCAGGGCCTCAGCGTGAATGCTGGTTTCTCCTACACTGATCGTTGGACAACGTGCCAACCACAAGGGTTCTTGCCATGGGTAAGGAGGAGTACTGATTTCTGCATCAGACTCACCCCTGGGCAGTGATTGGAGATAAGGTCTCGGTTCTGAAGCCTGAAAACTGAGGTAGGGAAGAGATGATGACCTAAGGCCATGGCGGGTTTTATGTGCTCAGTGTGCGGTCAGCTTTCTGGGTGTTGGTCAGGAGTTCCGGGCTCAGGTTGTGTTCGACAGTGCATTAGTGCCCAGGTTAGACTATATAATTTGGGTAAAGTCGAGAGCTGTGTAGGTTTACCCTCATTTAAGGTGCCTGGGCAGCTCATGAGTCAATAATTTTTTTTCTAGAGAGCAGGCAGAGTGCTGCATTGTGGGTCCGGAATTGCCAAGCTTGAGGGCTTTGGGGCCAGGAGTGTGAGGACGGAAGTCTGAGAAGACAAGCTAGACTTGGGTTTCAGGGCGAGGGCACGGCAGGTACCCCCTGCAGATCTGAACCAATATCTCATGCATCTGAAGTCAGGGCGAGGATCAGACGTTGGCTCAGGTTGGAGTTTCTGAGCATGACGGCCGCTTCATGAAGGGAGCAGAATCTCGAGGACATTGAGGATTTCCCACGTTGGGAGTTGTGGGATGCCCCCTTCAAGGATTCCTTCTGCGGGACAATTGAGACCTGTTGGACAGCTCCTGGACATCCCATATGGAATGACTCCAGAGCACCGTTCGGGGATGGATGCCTGGGAAGCCCGCCTCGCATTCCAATTGTCTCCTAGCAAAAAGACAGTTTAGAACTGATGGCTCTGCGGGAGCAACCTGGGTGGATGAGTTGAAATGGACTTTCCTGAGGATGGGTCCTAATGTGTTTTTGTGTCCATGAGGGCCTTGGAATGGGGCGGTGGCACCGGGACCCTGAAGTACTCTCCTAAGCTTTGGACATGGCTCCCATGCACAGGTTTCCTTGTGGAGACGAGATGAGTTCTGATGGGTGCCTCAGGAAAACCCCTATGCTGTATTGGAATCAGGCTTTTGAGGACACATGCCTGTAACCCAAAGCAATGGATCCTATTATGACCTAAGGTCCTGTCTGGTTCAATCCACTTTTCTGGGTACATCCATCTATGGTATGAGTGGAGGTCGATTATCAGCTGGTGTCAGACACCCCTTGTTTGTTCCGGGCGACCCACACTATTGGGATGGCCTCAGGGTCGTTGGAGGTTTCTCCTAATTTGTACGATTTTGGACCATGGAATGGGCAGAATTCCCATGGATTGGTAGACACAGTCCTAATGTGTGGCTTCAGGCGCCCAGCCTGGAGGGTGTGTGGCCCAAGAATTTGAGGACAGAAGTCTGAAAACACAAACTCAGCTTAGGTTTGGGGACATAGTTATGGCAGGCCCGATAGACAAACCATGAGAAGAACTCTTCAGGATATGAAGAAAGTGCGAGTCTGAGGCGCTTGCTCAGGCTTTTGTCTCTGGATTTTGTATCAGCGATGGCCGTGGAATGTCGGGCAGGCCTCATGGGCCATGGACGAATCTTCCTCTCTGAGGATTTGGCCCGATTCCCAATTGCTTTTCGTCATTCTGTGGGATGGGAGGTCTCCTTTCAGGTTTGTAACCTCAGGTGTCCCACCAAAAGAGGAATTCCAAATCCAAGCCCTGGGGAAGCCGGAAGGGACATCCCGAAATATGGTTAACAGTTGGGGCCTAGGGGCATGGCAAGCCCAATAGCTATCTCTTCATCCAGCCATTGAGTGGCCTTACTTGAGGACTGGGCTCAGCCTGAGGGTCACAATGTGTGTTTGTGACCAATGTGGCCCACGAGCATGGGCGGGGCCTCATGGGCCAGTCTGGTTTCATCGACACTGAACGTTGGACAACATGCCAACCACAAGGTTTCTTGCCATGGGGAAGGAGTTCTGATTTCTGCATCACCTTCAACCTTGGGCAGCGATTGGAGATAAGGTCTAGGTTCTGAAACCTGAAAACCGAGGTTGGGAAGAGATGACGACCTAAGGCCATGGCGGCTCGATGTGCTCAGTGTGCGGCCAGCTGTCTGGTACGGGCCAGGGGTTCCATGCTCAGGCTATGTCAGAAAGGGAATTAGTGCCCTGGTCAGCCTATGTATTTGGGCTACAGCCAAGTTCGGTGCAGGTTGATCCTCATTTGGGGTTACTGGGTATCCCCAGAGGACAATGTTTTTCTTCCGGAGGGCAGGCAGAGTGCTGCATTGTAGTTCTGGATTGCCAAATGGAGGGCTTGTGGGCCAGTAGTCTGACGACAAATGTCTGAGAACACAAGCTAGGCTTAGGTTTTTGGGTGAGGCCATGGCAGGCACAATCTACAGACCTGAATCGAGATCTCATGCATCTGAAGTCAGGGCGAGAATCAGACGATCACTCAGGTTGGAGTTTCTGTCCCTGATGGCCCCTTCATGAATGGGGGGGCATCACGAGGCCATGGGGGTTTTCCCACGATGGGAGTTGTGAGAAGCTCCAAACTGCAGAGAGTCTTCTGCAGGACAATTGAGACTGTTGTTTGACTCCAGGCCAATGATTCTGAGCAGGGTTCTAAGGATGGATGGCTGGGTAGCCCACCTCGCATTCCAATTGTCTCCTAGCAACAAGACAGGTTAGATCTCCTGGATCTGTGGGGAGCTACCGAGGATGCTGATTTGAAATGGACACCCCTAAGGATGGGTCCTAATGTGCTTTTGTGTCTATGGAGAACTTGGAATGAAGCGGTGGCACTGGGGCCCTAAAGGATTCTCCTAAACAGAGGCTTTGACACAGCTCCAACGTGCAAGTTTCCCATGTGTAGATGAGATGTTTTCTGATGGGTGAATCAAGAAACAGCTATATGCTGCTTTTGAAATCCAGGCCTCTGAGGAGAGATGCCTGGAAACCAAAGCAATGGATCTGATTAGTGCCTAGGGGCCTGTTCGTTCCTTTTTACCTCTGGGGACATCTGGCTATGGGTCTGAGTGCAGGTAGGTGCTCAGTTGGACTCAGATAGCCCCTGTTTTTCCTGGGAAGCCACCACTATTGAGATGGATCAGGGACTTTGGAGGTTTATCCTATTAGAAGGGTTGTGGCCATTGGAATGGGCACACACAATTCCCTTGGAGAGGGCAAGTACAGTCCTCAGGTTTGGCTCCAGGGTTCTGAGCCTGTAGGTTGTGTAGGCCAGGGCTGTATGGACAGTTGTCTGAAAACAAACTCAGCTTAGGTTTGGGGACGTAGGTATGGCAGGCCCGATCTACAAACCATGAGAAGAACTCTTCAGGATATGAAGAAAGTTCGAGACTGAGTCGCTTGTTCAGGCTTTTGTGTCTGGATTTTTTATCAGCGATGGCCGTGGAATGTCGGGAAGGCCTCATGGGCCATGGACGAATCTTCCTCTCTGAGGTTTTGGCCCGATTCCCAATTGCTTTTCGTCAATATGTGGGATGGGAGGACTCATTTCAGGTTTGTTACCTCAGGTGTCCCACCAAAAGAGGAATTCCAAAGCCAAGCCGTGGGGAAGACTGAAGGGACATCCCGAAATATGGTTAAAAATTGGGGCCTAGGGGCATGGCAAGCCAAATTTGCTATCTTTTCATCCAGCCACTAGGTGGCCTTAATTGAGGACTGGGCTCAGCCTGAGCGTCACAATGTGTGTTTGTGACCAATGTGGCCCGCGAGCATGGGCGGGGCCACATGGGCCACACTGGTTTCAACCACACTGAACGTTAGACAACATGCCAACCACAAGGTTTCTTGCCATGGGAAAGGAGTTCTGATTTCTGCATCACCTTCAACCTTGGGCAGTGATTGGAGATAAGGTCTAGGTTCTGAAACCTGGAAACCGAGGTTGGGAAGAGATGACGACCTAAGGCCACGGAGGCTCGATGTGCTCAGTGTGCGGCCAGCTGTCTGGGACGGGCCAGGGAGTCCAGGCTCAGACTGTGTCAGAAAGGGCATTAGTGCCCTGGTCAGCCTATGTATTTGGGGTACAGCCAAGGTCGGTGCAGGTTGATCCTCATTTGGGGTTACTGGGTAGCCCCAGAGGACAATGTTTTTCTACTGGAGGGCCGGCAGAGTGCTGCATTGTAGTTCTGGATTGCCAAACTGGTGGGCTTGTGGGCCAGTAGTCTGACGACAAAAGTCTGAGAACACAAGCTAGGCTTAGGTTTCTGGGTGAGGCCATGGCAGGCACAATCTACAGACCTGAATGGAGATCTTGTGCATCTGAAGTCAGGGCGAGGATCAGACGATCGCTCAGGTTGGAGTTTCTGTCCTCGATGGCCCCTTCATGAATTGGGGGGGGGGTATCACGAGGCCATTGGGGTTTTCCCACGATGGGATTTATGAGAAGCTCCAAACAGAAGAGAGTCTTCTGCAGGTCAATTGAGACCTGTTGCTTGGCTCCAGGCCAATGATTCTGAGCAGGGTTCTAAGGATGGATGGCTGCGTAGCCCACCTCGCATTCCAATTGTCTCCTAGCAACAAGACAGGTTAGATCTCCTGGATCTGTGGGGAGCATCCGAGGACGCTGCATTAAAATGGGCACCCCTAAGGATGGGTCCTAATGTACTTTTAAGTCTATGGAGACCTTGGAATGAAGCGGTGGCACTGGGGCCCTAAATGGTTCTCCTAAACAGAGGCTTTGACACAGCTCCAACGTGCAAGTTTCCCATGTGTAGATGAGATGTTTTCTGATGGGTGAATCAAGAAACAGCTATATGCTGCTTTTGAAATCCAGGCCTCTGAGGAGAGATGCCTGGAAACCAAAGCAATGGATCTGATTAGTGCCTAGGGGCCTGTTCTTTCCTTTTTACCTCTGGGGACATCTGTCTATGGGTCTGAGTGCACGTAGGTGCTCATTTGGGCTCAGATTGCCCCTGTTTTTCCTGGGAAGCCACCACTATTGAGATGGATCAGGGACTTTGGAGGTTTATCCTATTAGAAGGGTTGTGGCCATTGGAATGGGCACACACAATTCCCTTGGAGAGGGCAAGTACAGTCCTCAGGTTTGGCTCCAGGGGCCTGAGCCTGTAGGTTGTGTAGGCCAGGGCTGTTTGGACAGTTGTCTGAAAACACAAACTCGGCTTATGTTTCGGGTCATAGGTATGGCAGGACTGATCTACAGATCATGAGGAGAACTCTTCTGGATTTGAAAGAAGGGCGAGTGTGAGGCTCCTGCTCAAGTTTTTGTCACTGGATATCGTGTCACTCATGGTCGTGGAATTTCTGGGTGACTTCATGGGAAATGGACGAGTCTTACTCTCTGGTGGTTTGGCCCCGTCCAAAGAGTTTGGGGTCATTCTGTGGGCTGGAAGAAGTCCGTTTTGTAGTTGTTGTTGTTGTTGTTGTTTTCTTTTTTAACCTCAGGTGTCCCACTAAATGAGGGATTCCCGAGTAGAGCCCTGGGGAGGGGCGACTGGACAATCAGAAATCTGGTTAAAAATTGGGGCCTAGGGACATGTCAAGCCCATTATGACATCTAATGGTCCAGCCACTGAGAGGACTTTCTAGAGGACAGGACTCATGATGAGGGTCACAATGCGTGTGTATGCCCTCGTCTCACTCAAGAATGGGCAGGGCCTCAGCGTGAATGCTGGTTTCTCCTACACTGAATGTTGGACAACGTGCCAACCACAAGGGTTCTTGCCATGGGTAAGGAGGAGTACTGATTTCTGCATCACATTCACCCCTGGGCAGTGATTGGAGATAAGGTCTCGGTTCTGAATCCTGAAAACTGAGGTAGGGAAGAGATGATGACCTAAGGCCATGGCGGGTTTTATGTGCTCAGTGTGCGGTCAGCTTTCTGGGTGTTGGTCAGGAAGTCCGGGCTCAGGCTGTGTTCGACAGTGCATTAGTGCCCAGGTTAGACTATATAATTTGGGTAAGGTCGAGTGCTGTGTAGGTTTATCTTCATTTAAGGTGCCTGGGTAGCTCATGAGGCCATATTTTTTTTTTTTCTAGAGGGCCGGCAGAGTGCTGCATTGTGGGTCCGGAATTGCCAAATTTTAGGACTTCGGGGCCAGGAGTGTGAGGACGGAAGTGTGAGAAGACAAGCTAGACTTGGGTTTCAGGGAAAAGGCACGGCAGGTACCCCCTGCAGATCTGAACCAATATATCATGCTTCTGAAGTCAGGGCGAGGATCAGACGTTGGCTCAGGTTGGAGTTCCTGTGCATGAAGCCCGCTTCATGAAGGGAGCGGAATCTCGAGGCCATTGAGGTTTTCCCACGTTGGGAGTTGTGGGATGCCCCCTTCAAGGATTCCTTCTGCGGGACAATTGAGACCTGTTGGACAGCTCCAGGTTATCCCATATGGATATACTCTAGAGCACCGATCGCGGATGGATGCCTGGAAAGCCCGCCTCGCATTCCAATTGTCTCCTAGCAACGAGACAGTTTTGATCTGATGGCTCTGCCGGAGCAACCGGGGTGGCTGAGTTGAAATGGACTTTCCTGAGGATGGGTCCTAATGTGTTTTTGTGTCCATGAGGGCCTTGGAATGGGGCGGTGTCACCGGGAACCTGAAGTACTCTCCTAAGCTTTGGACATGGCTCCCATGCACAGGTTTCCTTGTGGAGACGAGATGAGTTCTGATGGGTGTCTCAGGAAAACCTCTATGCTCGTATTGGAATCAGGCTTTTGAGGACACATGCCTGTAACCCAAAGCAATGGATCCTATTATGGCCTAGGGTCTGTCTGGTTCAATCTTCTTCTCTGGGGACATCCATCTATGGTATGAGTGGAGGTCGATTATCAGCTGGTGTCAGACAGTCTTTGTTTGTTCCGGGCGACCTACACTATTGGGATGGCCTCAGGAACTTTGGAGGTTTCTCCTAATTTGTACGATTTTGGACCATGGAATGGGCAGAATTCCCATGGATTGGTAGGCACAGTCCTAATGTGTGGCTCCAGGCGCCCAGCCTGGAGCGTGTGTGGCCCAAGATTTTGAGAACAGAAGTCTGAAAACACAAACTCAGCTTAGGTTTGGGGACGTAGGTATGGCAGGCCCGATCGACAAACCATGAGAACTCTTCAGGATATGAAGAAAGTGCGAGTCTGAGGCGCTTGCTCAGGCTTTTGTCTCTGGATTTTGTATCAGAGATGGCCGTGGAATGTCGGGGAGGCCTCATGGGCCATGGACGAATCTTCCTCTCTGAGGATTAGGCCCGATTCCCAATTGCTTTTCGTAAATCTGTGGGATGGGAGGACTCATTTCAGGTTTGTTACCTCAGGTGTCCCACCAAAGGAGGAACTCCAAAGCAAAGCCGTGGTGAAGACTGAAAGGACAACCCGAACTATGTAAAAATTGGGGCCTAGGGGCATGGCAAGCCCAATTTGCTATCTCTTCATCCAGCCACTGAGTGGCCTTACTTGAGGACTGGGCTCAGCCTGAGGGTCACAATGTGTGTTTGTGACCAATGTGGCCCGCGAGCATGGGCGGGGCCTCATGGGCCACACTGGTTTCCACGACACTGAACGTTGGACAACATGCCAACCACAAGTTTTCTTGCCATGGAGAAGGAGTTCTGATTTCTGCATCACCTTCAACCTTGGGCAGTGATTGGAGATAAGGTCTAGGTTCTGAAACCTGAAAATCGAGGTTGGGAAGAGATGACGACCTAAGGCCATGGCGGCTGGATGTGCTCAGTGTGTGGCCAGCTGTCTGGGAGGGGCCAGGGGGTCCAGGCTCAGGCTGTGTCAGAAAGGGCATTAGTGCCCTGGTCAGCCTATGTATTTGGGGTACAGCCAAGATCGGTGTAGGTTGATCCTCATTTGGGGTTACTGGGTAGCCCCAGAGGACAATGTTTTTCTTCTGGAAGGCAGGCATAGTGCTCCATTGTAGTTCTGGATTTCCAAATGGAGGGCTTGTGGGCCAGTAGTCTGACGACAAAAGTCTAAGAACACAAGCTCGGCTTAGGTTTCTGGGTGAGGCTATGGCAGGCACAATCTACAGACCTGAATCGAGATCTCGTGCATCTGAAGTCAGGGCGAGGATCAGACGATCGCTCAGGTTGGAGTTTCTGTCCCTAATGGCCCCTTCATAAATGGGGGGGGGCATCACGAGGCCATGGGTGTTTTCCCATTATGGGAGTTGTGAGAAGCTCCAAACTGCAGAGAGTCTTCTGCAGGAATATTGAGACCTGTTGTTTGGCTCCAGGGCAATGATTCTGAGCAGGGTTCTAAGGATGGATGCCTGGGTAGCCCACCTCGCATTCCAATTGTCTCCTAGCAACAAGACAGGTTAGATCTCCTGGATCTGTGGTCAGCTACCGAGGATGCTGAGTTGAAATGGACACCCCTGGGGATTGGTCCTAATGTGCTTTTGTGTCTATGGAGACCTTGGAATGAAGCGTTGGCACTGGGGCCCTAAAGGGTTCTCCTAAACAGAGGCTTTGACACAGCTCCAACGTGCAAGTTTCCCATGTGTAGATGAGATGTTTTCTGATGGGTGAATCAAGAAACAGGTATATGCTGCTTTTGAAATCCAGGCCTCTGAGGAGAAATGCCTGGAAAACAAAGCAATGGATCTGATTAGTGCCTAGGGGCCTGTTCTTTCCTTTTTACCTCTGGGGACATCTGTCTATGGGTCTGAGTGCACGTAGGTGCTCATTTGGGCTCAGATTGCCCCTGTTTTTCCTGGGAAGCCACCACTTTTGAGATGGATCAGGGACTTTGGAGGTTTATCCTATTAGAAGAGTTGTTGCCATGGAATGGGCACAAACAATTCCCTTGGAGAAGGCAAGTACAGTCCTCAGGTTTGGCTCCAGGGGCCTGAGCCTGTAGGTTGTGTAGGCCAGGGCTGTTTAGACAGTTGTCTGAAAACAAACTCAGATTAGGTTTGGGGACGTAGGTATGGCAGGCCTGATCTACAAACCATGAGAAGAACTCTTCAGGATATGAAGAAAGTGCGAGTCTGAGTCGCTTGCTCAGGCTTTTGTCTCTGGATTTTGTATCAGCGATGGCCGTGGAATGTCGGGGAGGCCTCATGGGTTATGGACGAATCTTCCTCTCTGAGAATTTGGCCCGATACCCAATTGCTTTTCGTCAATCTGTGGGATGGGAGGACTCATTTCAGGTTTGTTACCTCAGGTGTCCCACCAAAAGAGGAATTCCAAAGCAAAGCCGTGGGGAAGACTGAAGGGACAACCCGAAATATGGTTAAAAATTGGGGCCTAGGGGCATGGCAAGCCCAATATGCTATCTCTTCATCCAGCCACTGAGTGGCCTTACTTGAGGACTGGGCTCAGCCTGAGGGTCACAATGTGTGTTTGTGACCAATGTGGCCCGCGAACATTGGCGGGGCCTCATGGGCCACACTGGTTTGAACGACCCTGAACGTTGGACAACATGCCAACCACAAGGTTTCTTACCATGGGGAAGGAGTTCTGATTTCTGCATCACCTTCAAACTTGGGCAGTGATTGGAGATTAGGTCTAGGTACTGAAACCTGGAAACGGAGGTTGGGAAGAGATGACGACCTAAGGCCACGGGGGCTCGATGTGCTCAGTGTGCGGCCAGCTGTCTGGGACGGGCTAGGGGCTCCAGGCTCAGGCTGTGTCAGAAAGGGCATTAGTGCCCTGGTCAGCCTATGTATTTGGGTACAGCCAAGGTCGGTGTAGGTTGATCCTCATTTGGGGTTACTGGTTAGCCCCAGAGGACAATGTTTTTCTTCTGGAGGGCCGGCAAGTGCTGCATTGTAGTTCTGGATAGCCAAACTGGAGGGCTTGTGGGCCAGTAGTCTGACGACAAAAGTCTGAGAACACAAGCTAGGCTTAGGTTTCTGGGTGAGGCCATGGCAGGCACAATCTACAGACCTGAATCGAGATCTCATGCATCTGAAGTCAGGACGAGGATCAGACGATCGCTCAGGTTGGAGTTTCTGTCCCTGATGGCCCCTTCATGAATGGGGGGGGGCACCACGAGGCCATGGGGGTTTTCCCACGATGAGAGTTATGAGAAGCTCCAAACAGCAGAGAGTCTTCTGCAGGTCAATTGAGACCGTTGCTTGGCTCCAGGCCAATGATTCTGAGCAGGGTTCTAAGGATGGATGGCTGCGTAGCCCACCTCGCATTCCAATTGTCTCCTAGCAACAAGACAGGTTAAATCTCCTGGATCTGTGGGGAGCAACCGAGGATGCTGTATTGAAATGGACACCCCTAAGGATGGGTCCTAATGTGCTTTTGTGTCTATGGAGACCTTGGATTGAAGAGGTGGCACTGGTGCCCTAACGTGTTCTCCTAAACAGAGGCTTTGACACAGCTCCAACGCGCAAGTTTCCTATGTGTAGATGAGATGATTTCTGATGGGTGAGTCATGAAACAGCTATATGCTGCTTTTGAAATCCAGGCCTCTGAGGAGAGATGCCTGGAAACCAAAGCAATGGATCTGATTAGTGCCTAGGGGCCTGTTCTTTCCTTTTTACCTCTGGGGACATCTGTCTATGGGTCTGAGTGCAGGTAGGTGCTCAGTTGGGCTCAGATTGCCCCTGTTTTTCCTGGGAAGCCACCACTATTGAGATGGATCAGGGACTTTGGAGGTTTATCCTATTAGAAGGGTTGTGGCCATTGGAATGGGCACACACAATTCCCTTGGAGAGGGCAAGTACAGTCCTCAGGTTTGGCTCCAGGGGCCTGAGCCTGTAGGTTGTGTAGGCCAGGGCTGTTTGGACAGTGGTCTGAAAACACAAACTCGGCTTATGTTTCGGGTCATAGGTATGGCAGGACTGATGTACAGACCATGAGGAGAACCCTTCGGGATTTGAAAGAAGGGCGAGTGTGAGGATCCTTCTCAAGTTTATGTCTCTGGATATCGTGTCACTCATGGTCGTGGAATTTCTGGGTGACTTTATGGGAAATGGACGAGTCTTACTCTCTGGTGGTTTGTCCCCGTCCAAAGAGATTGGGGTCATTCTGTGGGCTGGAAGAAGTCCTTTTTTTGTTGTTGTTGTTGTTGTTGTTGTTTTCTTTTTTAACCTCAGGTGTCCCACCAAATGAGGGATTCCAGAATAGAGACCTGGGGAGGGGCGACTGGACAGTCAGAAATCTGGTTAAAAATTGGGGCCTAGTGACATGTCAAGCCCATTATGACATCTAATGGTCCAGCCACTGAGAGGACTTACTAGAGGACAGGACTCATGCTGAGGGTCACAATGCGTGTGTATGCCCTCGTCGCACTCAAGAATGGGCGGGGCCTCAGGGTGAATGCTGGTTTCTCCTACACTGAACATTGGACAACGTGCCAACCACAAGGGTTCTTGCCATGGGTAAGGAGGAGTTCTGATTTCTGCATAACATTCACCCCTGGGCAGTGATTGGAGATAAGGTCTCGTTTCTGAAGCCTGAAAACTGAGGTAGGGAAGAGATGATGACCTAAGGCCATGGCGGGTTTTATGTGCTCAGTGTGCGGTCAGCTTTCTGGGTGTTGGTCAGGAGGTCCGGGCTCAGGTTGTGTTCGACAGTGCATTAGTGCCCAGGTGAGACTATATAATTTGGGCAAGGTCGAGAGCTGTGTAGGTTTATCCTCATTTAAGGTGCCTGGGCAGCTCATGAGGCTATAATTTTTTTTTTTCTAGAGGGCCGGGAGAGTGCTGCATTGTGGGTCCGGAATTGCCAAATTTTAGGACTTCGGGGCCAGGAGTTTGACGACGGAAGTGTGAGAAGACAAGGTAGACATGTGTTTCAGGGCGAGGGCACGACAGGTACCCCCTGCAGATCTGAACCAATATCTCATGCTTCTGAAGTCAGAGCGAGGATCAGACGTTGTCTCAGTTTGGAGTTCCTGTGCATGACGGCCGCTTTATGATGGAGCGGAATTCGGGGCCATTGAGGTTTTCCCACGTTGGGAGTTGTGGGATGCCCCCTTCAAGGATTCCTTCTGCGGGACAATTGAGTCCTGTTGGACAGCTCCAGGACATCCCATATGGAATGACTCCAGAGCACCGTTCGCGGACGGATGCCTGGGAAGCCCACCTCGCATTCCAATTGTCTCCTAGCAACAAGACAGTTTTGATCTGATGGCTCTGCCGGAGCAACCGGGGTGGCTGAGTTGAAATGGTGTTTCCTGAGGATGGGTCCTAATGTGTTTTTGTGTCCATGAGGGCCTTGGAATGGGGCGGTGGCACCGGGACCCTGAAGTACTCTCCTAAGCTTTGGACATGGCTCCCATGCACAGGTTTCCTTGTGGAGACGAGATGAGTTCTGATGGGTGCCTCAGGAAAACCCCTATGCTCGTATTGGAATCAGGCTTTTGAGGACACATGCCTGTAACCCAAAGCAATGGATCCTATTATGGCCTAGGGTCCTGTCTGGTTCAATCTTCTTCTCTGGGGACATCCATCTATGGTATGAGTGGATGTCGATTATCAGCTGGTGTCAGACAGTCCTTGTTTGTTCCGGGCGACCTACACTATTGGGATGGCCTCAGGGACTTTGGAGGTTTCTCCTAATTTGTACGATTTTGGACCATGGAATGGGCAGAATTCCCATGGATTGGTAGGCACAGTCCTAATGTGTGGCTCCAGGCGCCCTGCCTGGAGCGTGTGTGGCCCAAGACTTTGAGGACAGAAGTCTGAAAACACAAATTCAGCTTAGGTTTGGGGACGAAGGTATGGCAGGCCCGATCACAAACCATAAAAGAACTCTTCAAGATATGAAGAAAGTGCGAGTCTGAGGCGCTTGCTCAGGCTTTTGTCTCTGGATTTTGTATCAGCGATGGCCGTGGAATGTCGGGGAGGCCTCATGGGCCATGTCGAATCTTCCTCTCTGATGATTTGGCCCGATTCCCAATTGCTTTTCGTCAATCTGTGGGATGGGAGGACTCATTTCAGGTTTGTTACCTCAGGTGTCCCACCAAAAGAGGAATTCCAAAGCAAAGCCGTGGGGAAGACTGAAGGGACAACCCAAACTATGGTTAAAAATTGGGGCCTAGGGGCATGGCAAGCCCATATGCTATCTCTTCATCCAGCCACTGAGCGGCCTTACTTGAGGACTGGGCTCAGCCTGAGGGTCACAATGTGTGTTTGTGACCAATGTGGCCCGCGAGCATGGGCGGGGCCTCATGGGCCACACTGGTTTCCACGACACTGAACGTTGGACAACATGCCAACCACAAGGTTTCTTGCCATGGGGAAGGAGTTCTGATTTCTGCATCACCTTCAACCTTGGGCACTGATTGGAGGTAAGGTCTAGGTTCTGAAATCTGAAAACCGAGGTTGGGAAGAGATGACGACCTAAGGCCATGGCGGCTGGATGTGCTCAGTGTGTGGCCAGCTGTCTGGGAGGGGCCAGGGGCTCCAGGCTCAGGCTGTGTCAGAAAGGGCATTAGTGCCCTGGTCAGCCTATGTATTTGGGGTACAGCCATGGTCGGTTCAGGTTATCCTCATTTGGGGTTACTGGGTAGCCCCAGAGGACAATGTTTTTCTTCTGGAGGGCCGGCAGAGTGCTGCATTGTAGTTCTGGATTGCCAAACTGGAGGCCTTGTGGGCCAGTAGTCTGACGACAAAAGTCTAAGAACACAAGCTAGGCTTAGGTTTCTGGGTGAGGCCATGGCAGGCACAATCTACAGACCTGAATCGAGATCTCGTGCATCTGAAGTCAGGGCGAGGATCAGACGATCGCTCAGGTTGGAGTTTCTGTCCCTGATGGCCCCTTCATGAATGGGCGGGGGCATCACGAGGCCATGGGGGTTTTCCTACGATGGGAGTTGTGAGAAGCTCCAAACTGCAGAGAGTCTTCTGCAGGACATTTGAGACCTGTTGTTTGGCTCCAGGCCAATGATTCTGAGCAGGGTTCTATGGATGGATGGCTGGGTAGTCCACCTCGCATTCCAATTGTCTCCTAGCAACAAGACAGGTTAGATCTCCTGGATCTGTGGGGAGCAACCGAGGACGCTGAGTTGAAATGGACACCCCTGGGGATGGGTCCTAACGTGCTTTTGTGTCTATGGAGACCTTGGAATGAAGCGGTGGCACTGGGGCCCTAAAGGGTTCTCCTAAACAGAGGCTTTGACACAGCTCCAACGTGCAAGTTTCCCATGTGTAGATGAGATGTTTTCTGATGGGTGAGTCAAGAAACAGCTATATGCTGCTTTTGAAATCCAGGCCTCTGAGGAGAGATGCCTGGAAACCAAAGCAATGGATCTGATTAGTGCCTAGGGGCCTGTTCTTTCCTTTTTACCTCTGGGGACATCTGTCTATGGGTCTGAGTGCAGGTAGGTGCTCAGTTGGGCTCAGATTGCCCCTGCTGTTCCTGGGAAGCCACCACTATTGAGATGGATCAGGGACTTTGGAGGTTTATCCTATGCGAAGGGTACTGGCCATTGGAATGGGCACACACAATTCCCTTGGAGAGGGCAAGTACAGTCCTCAGGTTTGGCTCCAGGGGCCTGAGCCTGTAGGTTGTGTAGGCCAGGGCTGTTTGGACAGTTGTCTGAAAACACAAACTCGGCTTATGTTTCGGGTCATAGGTATGGCAGGACTGATCTACAGACCATGAGGAGAACTCTTCGGGATTTGAAAGAAGGGCGAGTGTGAGGCTCCTGCTCAAGTTTTTGTCTCTGGATATCGTGTCACTCATGGTCGTGGAATTTCTGTGTGACTTCATGGGAAATGGACGAGTCTTACTCTCTGGTGGTTTGGCCCCGTCCAAAGAGTTTGGGGTCATTCTGTGGGCTGGAAGATGTCCGTTTTTTTTCTTATTCTTGTTTTTTTCTTTTTTATCCTCAGGTGTCCCACCAAATGAGGGATTCCAGAGTAGAGCCCTGGGGAGGGGCGACTGGACCATCAGAAATTTGGTTAAAAATTGGGGCCTACGGACATGTCAAGCCCATTATGACATCTAATGGTCCAGCAACTGAGAGGACTTACTAGAGGACAGGACTCATGCTGAGGGTCACAATGCGTGTGTATGCCCTCGTCGCACTCAAGAATGGGCGGGGCCTCAGGGTGAATGCTGGTTTCTCCTACACTGAACGTTGGACAGCGTGCCAACCACAGGGTTCTTGCCATGGGTAAGGAGGAGTTCTGATTTCTGCATCACACTCACCCCTGGGAAGTGATTGGAGATAAGGTCTCGGTTCTGAAGCCTGAAAACTGAGGTAGGGAAGAGATGATGACCTAAGGCCATGGCGGGTTTTATGTGCTCAGTGTGCGGTCAGCATTCTGGGTGTTGGTCAGGAGGTCCGGGCTCAGGTTGTGTTCGACAGTGCATGAGTGCCCAGGTTAGACTATATAATTTGGGTAAAGTCGAGTGCTGTGTAGGTTTACCCTCATTTAAGGTGCCTGGGCAGCTCATGAGGCAATCATTTTTTTTTTAGAGGGCATGCAGAGTGCTGCATTGTGGGTCCGGAATTGCCAAACTTGAGGGCTTCGGGGCCAGGAGTGTGAGGACGGAAGTCTGAGAAGACAAGCTAGACTTGGGTTTCAGGGCGAGGGCACGGCAGGTACCCCCTGCAGATCTGAACCAATATCTCATGCATCTGAAGTCAGGGCGAGGATCAGACGTTGGCTCAGGTTGGAGTTTCTGAGCATGACGGCCGCTTCATGAAGGGAGCGGAATCTCGAGACCATTGAGGTTTTCCCACGTTGGGAGTTGTGGGATGCCCCCTTCCAGGATTCCTTCTTCCGGACAATTGAGACCTGTTGGACAGCTCCAGGACAAGTCATATGGAATGACTCCAGAGCACTGTTCGCGGATGGATGCCTGGGAAGCTCGCCTCGCATTCCAGTTGTCTCCTAGCAACAAGACAGTTTAGATCTGATTGCTCTGCGGGAGCAACCGGGGTGGCTGAGTTGAAATGGACTTTCCTGAGGATGGGTCCTAATGTGTTTTTGTGTCCATGAGGGCCTTGGAATGGGGCGGTGGCACCGGCAACCTGAAGTACTTTCCTAAGCTTTGGACATGGCTCCCATGCACAGGTTTACTTGTGGAGATGAGATGAGTTCTGATGGGTGCCTCAGGAAAACCCCTATGCTCGTATTGGAATCAGGCTTTTGAGGACACATGCCTGTAACCCAAAGCAATGGATCCTATTATGGCCTAGGGTCCTGTCTGGTTCAATCTTCTTCTCTGGGGACATCCATATATGGTATGAGTGGAGGTCGATTATCAGCTGGTGTCAGACACCCCTTGTTTGTTCCGGGTGACCCACACTATTGGGATGGCCTAAGGGTCGTTGGAGGTTTCTCCTAATTTGTACGATTTTGGACCATGGAATGGGCAGAATTCCCATGGATTGGTAGGCACAGTCCTAATGTGTGGCTCCAGGGGCCCAGCCTGGAGGGTGTGTGGCCCAAGACTTTGAGGACAGAAGTCTGAAAACACAAACTCAGCTTAGGTTTGGGGACGTAGGTATGGCAGGCCCGATCTACAAACCATGAGAAGAACTCTACAGGATATGAAGAAAGTGCGAGTCTGTGGCAATTGCTCAGGCTTTTGTCTCTGGATTTTGTATCAGTGATGGCCGTGGAATGTCGGGGAGGCCTCATGGGCCATGGACGAATCTTCCTCTCTGAGGATTTGGCCCGATTCCCAATTGCTTTTCGTCAATCTGTGGGATGGGAGGACTCATTTCAGTTTTGTTACCTCAGGTGTCCCACCAAAAGAGGAATTCCAAAGCAAAGCCGTGGGGAAGACTGAAGGGACAATCCGAACTATGGTTAAAAATTGGGGCCTAGGGGCATCGCAAGCCCAATATGCTATCTCTTCATCCAGCCACTGAGTGGCCTTACTTGAGGACTGGGCTCAGCCTGATGGTCACAATGTGTGTTTGTGACCAATGTGGCCCGCGAGCATGGGCGGGGCCTCATGGGACACACTGGTTTCAACGACACTGAACGTTGGACAACATGCCAACCACAAGGTTTCTTGCCATGGGGAAGGAGTTCTGATTTCTGCATCACCTTCAACATGGACAGTGATTGGAGATAAGGTCTAGGTTCTGAAACCTGAAAACCGAGGTTGGGAAGAGATGACGACCTAAGGCCATGGCGGCTCGATGTGCTCAGTGTGCGGCCAGCTGTCTGGGAGGGGCCAGGGGATCCAGGCTCAGGCTGTGTCAGAAAGGGCATTAGTGCCCTGGTCAGCCTATGTATTTGGGGTACAGCCAAGGTCGGTGCAGGTTGATCCTCATTTGGGGTTACTGGGTAGCCCCAGAGGACAATGTTTTTTATCTGGAGGGCATGCAGAGTGCTGCATTGTAGTTCTGGTTTGCCAAACTGGAGGCCTTGTGGGCCAGTAGTCTGACGACAAAAGTCTGAGAACACAAGCTAGGCTTAGGTTTCTGGGTGAGGCCATGGCAGGCACAATCTACAGACCTGAATCGAGATCTCGTGCATCTGAAGTCAGGGCGAGGATCAGACGATCGCTCAGGTTGGAGTTTCTGTCCCTGATGGCCCCTTCATGAATGGGGGGGCATCACGAGGCCATGGGGGTTTTCCCATGATGGGAGTTGTGAGAAGCTCCAAACTGCAGAGAGTCTTCGGCAGGACAATTGAGACCTGTTGTTTGGCTCCAGGCCAATGATTCTGAGCAGGGTTCTAAGGATGGATGGCTGGGTAGCCCACCTCGCATTCCAATTGTCTCCTAGCAACAAGACAGTTTAGATCTCCTGGATCTGTGGGGAGCTACCGTGGATGCTGAGTTGAAATGCACACCCCTGGGGATGGGTCCGAATGTGCTTTTGTTTCTATGGAGACCTTGGAATGAAGCGGTGGCTCTGGGGCCCTAAAGGGTTCTCCTAAACAGAGGCTTTGACACAGCTCCAACGTGCAAGTTTCGCATGTGTAGATGAGATGTTTTCTGATGGGTGAAACAAGAAACAGCTATATGCTGCTTTTGAAATCCAGGCCTCTGAGGAGAGATGCCTGGAAACCAAAGCAATGGATCTGATTAGTGCCTAGGGGCCTGTTCTTTCCTTTTTACCTCTGAGGACATCTGTCTATGGGTCTGAGTGCAGGTAGCGGCTCATTTGGGCTCAGATTGCCCCTGTTTTTCCTGGGAAGCTACCACTATTGAGATATATCAGGGACTTTGGAGGTTTATCCTATTAGAAGGGTTGTGGCCATTGGAATGGGCACACACAATTCCCTTGGAGAGGGCAAGTACAGTCCTCAGGTTTGGCTCCAGGGGCCTGAGCCTGTAGGTTGTGTCGTCCAGCCCTTTTTGGACAGTTGTCTGAAAACACAAACTCGGCTTATGTTTCAGGTCATAGGTATGGCAGGACTGATCTACAGACCATGAGGAGAACTTTTCGGGATTTGAAAGAAGGGCGAGTGTGAGGCTCCTGCTCAAGTTTTTGTCTCTGGATATCGTGTCACTCATGGTCGTGGAATTTCTGGGTGACTTCATGGGAAATGGACGAGTCTTACTCTCTGGTGGTTTGGCCCCGTCCAAAGAGTTTGGGTTCATTCTGTGGGCTGGAAGAAGTCCGTTTTATTTTTTTTTTGTTGTTGTTGTTGTTTTCTTTTTTAACCTCAGGTGTCCCACCAAATGAGGGATTTCAGAGTAGAGCCCTAAAAGGGGCGACTGGACAATCAGAAATCTGGTTAAAAATTGGGGCCTAGGGACATGTCAAGCCCATTATGACATCTAATGGTCCAGCCAATGAGAGGACTTACTAGAGGACAGGACTCATGCTGAGGGTCACAATGCGTGTGTATGCCCTCGTCGCACTCAAGAATGGGCGGGGCCTCAGGGTGAATGCTGGTTTCTCCTATACTGAACGTTGGACAACGTGGCAACCACAGGGTTCTTGCCATGGGTAAGGAGGAGTTCTGATTTCTGCATCACACTCACCCCTGGGAAGTGATTGGAGATAAGGTCTCGGTTCTGAAGCCTGAAAACTGAGGTAGGGAAGAGATGATGACCTAAGGCCATGGCGGGTTTTATGTGCTCAGTGTGCGGTCAGCTTTCTGGGTGTTGGTCAGGAGGTCCGGGCTCAGGTTGTGTTCGACAGTGCATTAGTGCCCAGGTTAGACTATATAATTTGGGTAAAGGCGAGTGCTGTGTAGGTTTACCCTCATGTAAGGTGCCTGGGCAGATCATGAGGCAATAATTTTTTTTCTAGAGGGCAGGCAGAGTGCTGCATTGTGGGTCCGGAATTGCCAAACTTGAGGGCTTCGGGGCCAGGAGTGTGAGGACGGAAGTCTGAGATAACAAGCTAGACTTGGGTTTCAGGGCGAGGGCACGGCAGGTACACCCTGCAAATCTGAACCAATATCTCATGCATCTGAAGTCAGGGCGAGGATCAGACGTTGGCTCAGGTTGGAGTTTCTGAGCATGACGGCCGCTTCATGAAGGGAGCGGAATCTCGAGGCCATTGAGGTTTTCCCACGTTGGGAGTTGTGGGATTCCCCCTTCATGGATTCCTTCTGCGGGACAATTGAGACCTGTTGGACAGCTCCAGGACATCCCATATGGAATGACTCCAGAGCACCGTTCGCGGATGGATGCCTGGGAAGTCCGCCTCGAATTCCAATTGTCTCCTAGAAAAAGACAGTTTAGATCTGATGCCTCTGCCGGAGCAACCGGGCTGGCTGAGTTGAAATGGACTTTCCTGAGGATGGGTCCTAATGTGTTTTTGTGTCCATGAGGGCCTTGGAATGGGGCGGTGGCACCGGGACCCTGAAGTACTCTCCTAAGCTTTGGACATGGCTCCCATGCACAGGTTTCCTTGTGGAGACGAGATGAGTTCTGATGGGTGCCTCAGGAAAACCCCTATGCTCGTATTGGAATCAGGCTTTTGAGGACACATGCCTGTAACCCAAAGCAATGGATCCTATTATGGCCTAGGGTCCTGTCTGGTTCAATCTTCTTCTCTGGGGACATCCATCTATGGTATGAGTGGAGGTCGATTATCAGCTGGTGTCAGACAGCCCATGTTTGTTCCGGGCGACCTACACTATTGGGATGGCCTCAGGGACTTTGGAGATTTCTCCTAATTTGTACGATTTTGGACCATGGAATGGGCAGAATTCCCATGGATTGGTAGGCACAGTCCTAATGTGTGGCTCCAGGGGCCCAGCCTGGAGGGTGTGTGGCCCAAGACTTTGAGGACAGAAGTCTGAAAACACAAACTCAGCTTAGGTTTGGGGACGTAGGTATGGCAGGCCCGATCTACAAACCATGAGAAGAACTCTTCAGGATATGAAGAATGTGCGAGTCTGAGGCTCTTGCTCAGGCTTTTGTCTCTGGATTTTGTATCAGCGATGGCCGTGGAATGTCGGGGACACCTCATGGGCCATAGACGAATCTTCCTCTCTGAGGTTTTGGCCCGATTCCCAATTGCTTTTCGTCAATCTGTGGGATGGGAGGACTCATTTCAGTTTTGTTACCTCAGGTGTCCCACCAAAAGAGGAATTCCAAAGCAAAGCCGTGGGGAAGACTGAAGGGACAACCCGAACTATGGTTAAAAATTGGGGCCTAGGGGCAGGGCAAGCCCAATATGATATCTCTTCATCCAACCACTGAGTGGCCTTACTTGAGGACTGGGCTCAGCCTGAGCGTCACAGTGTGTTTGTGACCAATGTGGCCCGCGAGCATGGGCGGGGCCTCATGGGCCACACTGGTTTCAACTACACTGAACGTTGGACAACATGCCAACCACAAGGTTTCTTGCCATGGGGAAGGAGTTCTGATTTCTGCATCACCTTCAACCCTGGGCAGTGATTGGAGATAAGGTCTAGGTTCTGAAACCTGAAAACTGATGTTGTGAAGAGATGATGACCTAAGGCCATGGCGGCTCGATGTGCTCAGTTTGCGGCCAGCTGTCTGGGAGGGGCCAGGGGGTCCAGGCTCAGGCTGTGTCAGAAAGGGCATTAGTGCCCTGGTCAGCCTATGTATTTGGGGTACAGCCAAGGTCGGTGCAGGTTGATCCTCATTTGGGATTACTGGGTAGCACCAGAGGACAATGTTTTTCTTCTGGAGGGCCGGCAGAGTGCTGCATTGTAGTTCTGGATTGCCAAACTGGAGGGCTTGTGGGCCAGTAGTCTGACGACAAAAGTCTGAGAACACAAGCTAGGCTTAGGTTTTTGGGTGAGGCCATGGCAGGCACAATCTACAGACCTGAATCGAGATCTCGTGCATCTGAAGTCAGGGCGAGGATCAGACGATCGCTCAGGTTGGAGTTTCTGTCCCTGATGGCCCCTTCATGAATGGGCGGGGGCATCACGAGGCCATGGGGGTTTTCCTACGATGGGAGTTGTGAGAAGCTCCAAACTGCAGAGAGTCTTCTGCAGGACATTTGAGACCTGTTGTTTGGCTCCAGGCCAATGATTCTGAGCAGGGTTCTATGGATGGATGGCTGGGTAGTCCACCTCGCATTCCAGTTGTCTCCTAGCAACAAGACAGGTTAGATCTCCTGGATCTGTGGGGAGCAACCGAGGACGCTGAGTTGAAATGGACACCCCTGGGGATGGGTCCTAACGTGTTTTTGTGTCTATGGAGACCTTGGAATGAAGCGGTGGCACTGGGGCCCTAAAGGGTTCTCCTAAACAGAGGCTTTGACACAGCTCCAACGTGCAAGTTTCCCATGTGTAGATGAGATGTTTTCTGATGGGTGAGTCAAGAAACAGCTATATGCTGCTTTTGAAATCCAGGCCTCTGAGGAGAGATGCCTGGAAACCAAAGCAATGGATCTGATTAGTGCCTAGGGGCCTGTTCTTTCCTTTTTACCTCTGGGGACATCTGTCTATGGGTCTGAGTGCAGGTAGGTGCTCAGTTGGGCTCAGATTGCCCCTGCTGTTCCTGGGAAGCCACCACTATTGAGATGGATCAGGGACTTTGGAGGTTTATCCTATTCGAAGGGTAGTGGCCATTGGAATGGGCACACACAATTCCCTTGGAGAGGGCAAGTACAGTCCTCAGGTTTGGCTCCAGGGGCCTGAGCCTGTAGGTTGTGTAGGCCAGGGCTGTTTGGACAGTTGTCTGAAAACACAAACTCGGCTTATGTTTCGGGTCATAGGTATGGCAGGACTGATCTACAGACCATGAGGAGAACACTTCGGGATTTGAAAGAAGGGCGAGTGTGAGGCTCCTGCTCAAGTTTTTGTCTCTGGATATCGTGTCACTCATGGTCGTGGAATTTCTGTGTGACTTCATGGGAAATGGACGAGTCTTACTCTCTGGTGGTTTGGCCCCGTCCAAAGAGTTTGGGGTCATTCTGTGGGCTGGAAGAAGTCCGTTTTTTTTCTTATTCTTGTTTTTTTCTTTTTTATCCTCAGGTGTCCCACCAAATGAGGGATTCCAGAGTAGAGCCCTGGGGAGGGGCGACTGGACCATCAGAAATTTGGTTAAAAATTGGGGCCTAGGGACATGTCAAGCCCATTATGACATCTAATGGTCCAGCAACTGAGAGGACTTACTAGAGGACAGGACTCATGCTGAGGGTCACAATGCGTGTGTATGCCCTCGTCGCACTCAAGAATGGGCGGGGCCTCAGGGTGAATGCTGGTTTATCCTACACTGAACGTTGGACAGCGTGCCAACCACAGGGTTCTTGCCATGGGTAAGGAGGAGTTCTGATTTCTGCATCACACTCACCCCTGGGAAGTGATTGGAGATAAGGTCTCGGTTCTGAAGCCTGAAAACTGAGGTAGGGAAGAGATGATGACCTAAGGCCATGGCGGGTTTTATGTGCTCAGTGTGCGGTCAGCATTCTGGGTGTTGGTCAGGAGGTCCGGGCTCAGGTTGTGTTCGACAGTGCATTAGTGCCCAGGTTAGACTATATAATTTGGTTAAAGTCGAGTGCTGTGTAGGTTTACCCTCATTTAAGGGGCCTGGGCAGCTCATCAGGCAATAATTTTTTTTCTAGAGGGCAGGCAGAGTGCTGCATTGTGGGTCCGGATGTGCCAAACTTGAGGGCTTCGGGGCCAGGAGTGTGAGGACAAGCTAGACTTGGGTTTCAGGTCGAGGGCACGGCAGGTACCCCCTGCAGATCTGAACCAATATCTCATGCATCTGAAGTCAGGGCGAGGATCAGACGTTGGCTCAGGTTGGAGTTTCTGAGCATGACGGCCGCTTCATGAAGGGAGCGGAATCTCGAGGCCATTGAGGTTTTCCCACGTTGGGAGTTGTGGTATGCCCCCTTCATGGATTCCTTCTGCGGGACAATTGAGACCTGTTGGACAGCTCCAGGACATCCCATATGGAATGACTCCAGAGCACCGTTCGCGGATGGATGCCTGGGAAGCCCGTTTCTCTTTCCAATCGTCTCCTAGTGATGAGGGAGCAGGAGGCTGGCTGAGGACAAAGCAAAAGCTGGCGCCTTGCACCCCCCCCTCCATCCGCTCCCCTCCATATGTGTAGCATCCCTCAGGCAGCCCTGACTGCCATGAACAATAAGCAAATAGTTAACTTGCAGAACTCACAATCCTGCTAGACAGGAGTCTCCCTTGGCTTACAAATGTTCTAAATCTCACTAACAAAGACGATTGATAGCAGGATTGTGACACCCCACCAAAAAGTCTCCCAACTATCTTAATGTTAATGACTGGTCTAAAGACAACATTGATCCAGCAGCAAGGGCAAGGCCTCCGGCAGGCCCGGAACATCCTGGCACCTTGTAGGCCCTCTTTAACATATGAAAACTCCACTGAAACCTCCCTTCCCCTCACCTTCCCCCAACAGCAGGGTACATAACCTGCCATCCCTCACAACCCGGGGCAGCAGCTCTTCCTGCCCACGGGTCCTGTCCCCGTGCTTTAATAAACCACCATTTTGCACCAAAGATGTCTCAAGAATTCTTTCTTGGTCATCGGCTCCGGACCTCAGCCCACCAAACCTCACCTAGGTTCTAGAACTTCATCATATGGCGCCCAACGTGGTGCTGTGAGTCTTTACATTTGGACTCTGAGGTTCGGTGCAAAATTGGTGAGTACTTTCTTTCCATTTACTCTGATTTCAGGGGCTTTTCAAGGAGTATGGTCTTATTGGAACACTTGCATGTCAATTGCTCAGGCTGTAATCCTCTAGCCCGTGGCTACTCTATGGGGAGGAGAGCGTCTGCCTTTTGGCTGTAAGCTAGTACCCTGGCCGGAATGGCAATAAGACCCAGAAACTTGATGGCCTCACTCTATTCCTGTTCTTATAGAAAGTTGTCTCTCTTGGGCACGGGACAGCCAACTAAGTCACCAGGACGGCTGCCAATCTTAAGACTCCCGTGTGAGGTTTCCTCCTGATTGATCTAATGTGATCCCCTCCACATGCCCGGTCTAGCCACTTCTGGCCGCGGGACCTCCATTGGGAGCCGGCCGAAACCAGTACCCGATTGAATTAAAACGCAACCGGGGAACGTTTCCTAGGGAAGTTGGCTGTAAGGACCACATGTGTTGGAATGTCGCATAGACCATGATGGATTTCAATCTTTACTGTTTCTCGTCAGTGTCCTCTGCAAACCGCCTGAAGCTATGAAATTGGGTAATTTCCCCTTGCCAAACTTCTCTAGCGTTTTTGTGGGTTAATATGGCAAAACAGTATGCAGTCTTCAGGATAGACAATGGCTTGGCATGGCACAATTTCCTCGTCCATTCACCAGGCACCCATTGGCAGCCTAGGATGCGATGGGGAAGTGGAGGGACGCCGGCACCCCTCCAGGGCCTTTAACGGCAGGAATGCCTTCCCAGGGAAGGCAAAACGGTGATCAATAGCGATTTTTGTTGAGGGACGCCTCCGGTCGCTTTTGACACAGGAACCTCTGACATATCCTGCGTGGGACGCCACCCAGGAGTCAGGGGGGATTTGGTAATGGACCTTCATTACTTTTCTGGAAGCATGGCCTCAGTAGGCTTCCTCAGTTCCCAAGGACTCTACCTCGGGGTGCCTTTTAACCCACTGGAAATAATTTGGATTGCAAAACTTAGGAAAGGACTGAGCTCCTGTAACACTGCATGGCCTCGGTGGGATCTATCAGTTAGATCTCTGCAGGAAGCAGGGCAAATGGACCTAGGGTGCCTGCATAGCTCATACCTAGGCCTTCGTTGCTCTGCACCAGGACCCCAGACTAAGGGGCTTTTGCGAAATGTGTTTGCCCAAATGAGTCAGCTAGTAAACTTTCTCCTGACATATTCGATGATAATTACGTAAATAAGCCTTCTTCTAGTAAACCCAGGTTGCTGGGCCATCCCTAGCAAAGGGGATTCTGGCTTTATTTCTCTCTGTTACTCCTAATAGGTGTGGGGGCTTCTCCCTCACTCACTTCCCGTGTTAATGGCTATAACTGGAGCCAACTGGGGTTGGTCTAACTCGAGACAGAGACTATACGGAATATTCCCAAGCAGCTGCCGAAACTCTCTTTGTTTCGGGGAAGTTTCCCTGTGTTCTCTGGCCTGACTTGGACTGCCTAACCCCTCCCCACTTGCTGGTGGGAAAGTATGGCATCTGCTCCTCTGTTGGGGCTTATGAGCTCTGAAACCGGGAATCTTTTCTCTGCCTCCTGGCAGCACTTTGTTTCTTCTGTTTCCCCCTTACGTGTTTCTGTACCAACGTGTGTGCAGCCTGCATGACTGGCCTCTAGATCATGCACCACGGCTCCTTCTCTCTCCACTGTAAAGGAGCAAGAACAACACCCCCTGGACCTAACACCTCCCCACTCCAGATCTTCCCACGCATGTCTCAGGTAAACATTCAAAGTGGAGTGGGCCCAGGTGGAACGTAAATCAGTATTGAAACTAAGTTAAGTTTGTTGGTTTAATTAAGATAGATGCATCTTTGAAGTTAACAGCAGTAAATGTGAAGCTTTATTCTATCGAAGTTTACTGAAGGTTAAATAAGCTTATGTTACTTGTTAAAATTTGTTAGCAAAGAAATGACTAAACTGATGGTTAATTGTCTGTCTCAAAGTTCTAATGGGTAATTGCTGAAGTAGCTTTCAAAGTCTTTGGTAACCTGAAAGTTTTAAAGTTTGCTTGGATGACAAATGGAATTAAATTGCGGACATCTAGGTCTTAACCAAACAGGATAAAATGCTAAGTTGTTAATTACTGGACGTAGGTTTGTGCTTTTTGACTTCTTACTGCAAAGAAACTAAGAGTATTTAAATCTGTTGGTAAACTTGTTTGCCACTTAACTGATTCATAAATTTGCCACCTGAAGAATTCTGTTGTAACAGTTCACAATTGGTTAATAACTAAAGGTGTTTCTAAGAACACGAAGCTCTTCTTAGTGTAACTAAGACTGATGGAAATAAAGGGAAACTGTATGTAGGAAAGTAGGAGATATGTAAGAAAGATTTAAGGAATGGGAATACATTTTGTTGAAGGTAAAGGAAGGTAATTTTGTCCTAAATGAGATGGTTGTTTGGAAGGAAATGACTTGGGACAAAACCTGAATGCAAAGGAAAGTTGTAGATGGTTTGTGAAGGGAAATCTTCAGAAAAGGAATTTCAGCGATGGTCAAGAATGGATTAAGATTGAAATGAATGGGTTTTAAGGTACATTGGTACAAGACTGAAATTGTCTCTGTTCAAAAGGACAATGTTTTCTTAGATCAATTGATCTGCTGTTAAGAAAATGTAAATGGTTTTCTCTTTGCCAGCCCAGAAAACCCAGTTTCTATGTTTTGTTTTATCAGGTGTTTAACATCCCTAATTATATTTAGGCATGTGCTTTAAAACTTTCTAAGATTTTAGCAAATGTTGACAAGATTTAAATTGTAAATCTCTTTAACTCAGGCTTTTCCTTGGTATGTGAAGTTGCTCATGAAGTACTACTGAACCAATGATAAACCTTGGGTTACATTTGGAAAAATGCTATAACTATTCTAGAGATTCTATGCACTTCCTAAAGTTTTAATGTTTTGAGAGATCATCGCTTGATACTGTAATTATGGAAATGTTATGTATCACAGAAATAACCTGATTTCCTTGCAGCTAAATTGTAAACTCCCGTGTCTCTTTAGCTCTAACCATATCCATTCTGAGTTTTTGTCATTTATAATTGTTTTAATTCTCTTGTAAAATGATTTTTATCTTCAAGGAGATTCCTATAAAGGAATTTCAGGACAAATACAGATATTTGATATGCTTGAAAATCCTAAAACTGAAATGGGTAAGAATTTCCAGAACTGACTAAAGCTGCATTCACCAGAATTAGTAACATGGGACTAAATGAACTAAAAGATTATAGTGTTGTGTCTCTTAATGTTTTGTCTTACTTTAAACATTGCTGGTTCTCTCTAATGTTTGCTCTTCAAGACTAGGGAGACTCCCTCCTAGTTATCTGTAACTTATAGAGATGTAAAAGTGCTCATTTGTAAAAGTGCTCAAAGCATTCACCTTTTCTCTCTATCTGAACCCTCTGAAACCAAAAGGTCTCAGTAAGTATTCATTCTTCCACGGCAATCAGTCATTTGCATAAGTTCAATAAGAATCTGTTCTCCTTGTAACAGGAAAGAATTGGAAACACGGGTTATTTTACCAAGGCTTTGACTGGGATGTCATATTTGAAAAGACTCAGATATGACCAGACAGCTTTAAGGAACTAAGGTTGACTTTATGAAACCTGGAGCCATAAAGCCCCTTGGGACTGTTGGCCTGATACCTTGCTTACAGAGTTCCCAGCAGCCCCACCAGGTGAGTAAAGAATGTCACTCCTTGGTAGGTGCAGTCTCGGGAAGAGGAATTCGCCCAAAGGCATTGCAGGCATGCCTCATGGCAAGTACAGGGCTTGGCTTCTGGCCCGGAAAGGCTACTAAAAGTTCAACCTAGAGATTCCTTATAAGAAGTTCCAGCAAAGTGGATTCTAAAAGATCTATTGATCACACTCACTGTTCTTGCTGAGCTTATGTAAATAATAGGCCAAGTTTGTTAAAACTGGACTTGTTTCTCAAGTAAATTAGTCATGATTTGGCTATCTCTGTAAATGAGGGTTATTTTAGAGAGAAAAATTATGTTTTAGTAACACACCATTATGGATGTTAAATTCTAGATTTGATTGTCTTTAAATGTTTACCTAAGCTAAACAATTTGAGGTAAACTTCAGAGAAGATGGACAATAGCTTCTTTAGTTGATCTTATTATTTTGTGGGGATATTAGCAGACCCCACGACACATGATGAAACAACTGGAATAATGAAATTGTTTAAAAGCCACCATACCACACTCCATAGGATTAACTATGGACTTGTGGAGATAATGGATGACCCCACTTTCTTTATGAGTGGATTGTATGATGCATGGGGGACTCCCCTTATCTCTTGACAAGTTTTCTCCCACTTGACAATGATCCTCTGTAATCAGGATATTTTTAAGGCTGGACCATTCAAAGGTCTTCTTATTGGTTTCATCCCTTAGTCATATTTATCCTAGAAGTCACCTCTGTTGAGGTGCAATTGCAAACAGATGCTTTAGCTAAGCATGGAACAGCCCTCATAAAAGAGCCTCAAGGCTCACTATAAAACAGTCCCTGACTGTAATGACTTCACATCAGGTCCAGATTTGTCTTAGAAGCCAAAGACCACCAATGGATGATGGAGGCCAACTTACTAAATACTGGGCTACACTAACAGATGTGCCAGAAATAATACTTAAAACTTGTCAAACTTTAAACCTAGTTACCTGTATGCCTGAACCTGACCATTGTACTTCTTTCTCTATAGAGCAAAAATGTTCAGAGGTTTCTGATCTTGCTTACTCTATTTGTCCAGATTTAAGATGCCCCTGTTAAAAATATGAATGACAGTTGGTTTTCTGATGACAGTAGTTTTCATAGGAAAAAAAAATAAAGAAAAGCTAGGTGTGCCAAAGTGCTCACTAGCACTTTTCAATTACCAAAGCCTAAGAATTAACATTTATACTGACTCCAAATGTGCTTTCCTGGTACTACATGCCCATGGAGCTATTTGGAAGGAAAGGGGATTGCTATCAATCCATAACTCCCCAATCCAATATGGGCCTAAGTTCCAAAACCCTCCTTATTGCTATACTAAGGATGGTCTTAGATGTCCTGACAGCAGCCCAGGGTGGCACATGTGCAATTATCAAGACAGAATGTTGTGTGTACATTCCAGACTATCACAAAAATGTCACAGGACTAATAAAAGACGTGAATGCCCAGATTAAGGCCCTACAAGATCCTTCTCTCTCAGTGAATGGTTAAGTTCCTGGTTTGAAGGAGGACTATGGCCAAATCTCCTTTTCGGGCTTCTCATTCTTATCGCCTTATTAACTTTAATATGTTGCTTTGTTCCATGTTTCTCTACTTGGTGCCGAGACTCCATTGCTGCAATGACTTCACCACGACAGATGATCCTTACCACGCGCAAAGACACTCCTTCACTGTCAGCGCTGGATTCGGCTGCCTCTGCCTTTCGTAACTCCCCTATACATTCCTCCACTGATCAATATTGACCCGAGCAGGTAGGGACAGCTCTACGCCCCTATTCAGCACGAAGAAGTTACAGAAGATGAGACCTTCCACCTTCAACCACCTTAAAGATTTAAGGGTCAAAATTGTTCAGGGGGGAATGATGAGGGAGCAGGAGGCTGGCTGAGGACAAAGCAAAAGCTGGCGCCTTGCACCCCCCCCCCTCCATCCGCTCCCCTCCATATGTGTAGCATCCCTCAGGCAGCCCTGACTGCCATGAACAATAAGCAAATAGTTAACTTGCAGAACTCACAATCCTGCTAGACAGGAGTCTCCCTTGGCTTACAAATGTTCTAAATCTCACTAACAAAGACGATTGATAGCAGGATTGTGACACCCCACCAAAAAGTCTCCCAACTATCTTAATGTTAATGACTGGTCTAAAGACAACATTGATCCAGCAGCAAGGGCAAGGCCTCCGGCAGGCCCGGAACATCCTGGCACCTTGTAGGCCCTCTTTAACATATGAAAACTCAACTGAAACCTCCCTTCCCCTCACCTTCCCCCAACAGCAGGGTACATAACCTGCCATCCCTCACAACCCGGGGCAGCAGCTCTTCCTGCCCACGGGTCCTGTCCCCGTGCTTTAATAAACCACCATTTTGCACCAAAGATGTCTCAAGAATTCTTTCTTGGTCATCGGCTCCGGACCTCAGCCCACCAAACCTCACCTAGGTTCTAGAACTTCATCACTAGCAACAAGACAGTTTAGATCTGATGGCTCTGCGGGAGCAACCTGGGTGGCTGAGTTGAAATGGACTTTCCTGAGGATGGGTCCTAATGTGTTTTTGTGTCCATGAGGGCCTTGGAATGGGGCGGTGGCACCGGGACCCTGAAGTACTCTCCTAAGCTTTGGACATGGCTCCCATGCACAGGTTTCCTTGTGGAGACGAGATGAGTTCTGATGGGTGCCTCAGGAAAACCCCTATGCTCGTATTGGAATCAGGCTTTTGAGGACACATGCCTGTAACCCAAAGCAATGGATCCTATTATGGCCTAGGGTCCTGTCTGGTTCAATCTTCTTCTCTGGGGACATCCATCTATGGTATGAGTGGAGGTCGATTATCAGCTGGTGTCAGACAGCCCTTGTTTGTTCCGGGCGACCTACACTATTGGGATGGCCTCAGGGACTTTGGAGATTTCTCCTAATTTGTACGATTTTGGACCATGGAATGGGCAGAATTCCCATGGATTGGTAGGCACAGTCCTAATGTGTGGCTCCAGGGGCCCAGCCTGGAGGGTGTGTGGCCCAAGACTTTGAGGACAGAAGTCTGAAAACACAAACTCAGCTTAGGTTTGGGGACGTAGGTATGGCAGGCCCGATCTACAAACCATGAGAAGAACTCTTCAGGATATGAAGAATGTGCGAGTCTGAGGCTCTTGCTCAGGCTTTTGTCTCTGGATTTTGTATCAGCGATGGCCGTGGAATGTTGGAGACGCCTCATGGGCCATAGACGAATCTTCCTCTCTGAGGTTTTGGCCCGATTCCCAATTGCTTTTCGTTAATCTGTGGGAAGGGAGGACTCATTTCAGTTTTGTTACCTCAGGTGTCCCACCAAAAGAGGAATTCCAAAGCCAAGCCGTGGGGAAGACTGAAGGGACAACCCGAACTATGGTTAAAAATTGGGGCCTAGGGGCATGGCAAGCCCAATATGATATCTCTTCATCCAGCCACTGAGTGGCCTTACTTGAGGACTGGGCTAAGCCTGAGCGTCACAATGTGTGTTTGTGACCAATGTGGCCCGCGAGCATGGGCGGGGCCTCATGGGCCACACTGGTTTCAACTACACTGAACGTTGGACAACATGCCAACCACAAGGTTTCTTGCCATGGGGAAGGAGTTCTGATTTCTGCATCACCTTCAACCCTGGGCAGTGATTGGATATAAGGTCTAGGTTCTGAAACCTGAAAACTGATGTTGGGAAGAGATGACGATTTAAGGCCATGGCGGCTCGATGTGCTCAGTGTGCGGCCAGGTGTGTGGGAGGGGCCAGGGGGTCCAGGCTCAGGCTGTGTCAGAAAGAGCATTAGTGCCCTGGTCAGCCTATGTATTTGGGGTACAGCCAAGGTCGGTGCAGGTTGATCCTCATTTGGGATTACTGGGTAGCACCAGAGGACAATGTTTTTCTTCTGGAGTGCCGGCAGAGTGCTGCATTGTAGTTCTGGATTGCCAAACTGGAGGGCTTGTGGGCCAGTAGTCTGACGACAAAAGTCTGAGAACACAAGCTAGGCTTAGGTTTCTGGGTGAGGCCATGGCACGCACAATCTACAGACCTGAATCGAGATCTCGTGCATCTGAAGTCAGGGCGAGGATCAGACGATCGCTCAGGTTGGAGTTTCTGTCCCTTATGGCCCCTTCATGAATGGGCGTGGGCATCACTAGGCCATGGGGGTTTTCCCACGATGGGAGTTGTGAGAAGCTCCAAACTTCAGAGAGTCTTCTGCAGGACATTTAAGACCTGTTGTTTGGCTCCAGGCCAATGATTCTGAGCAGGGTTCTAAGGATGGATGGCTGGGTAGCCCACCTCGCATTCCAATTGTCTCCTAGCAACAAGACAGGTTAGATCTCCTGGATCTGTGGGGAGCAACCGAGGACGCTGAGTTGAAATGGACACCCCTGGGGATGGGTCCTAACGTGCTTTTGTGTCTATGGAGACCTTGGAATGAAGCGGTGGCACTGGGGCCCTAAAGGGTTCTCCTAAACAGAGGCTTTGACACAGCTCCAACGTGCAAGTTTCCCATGTGTAGATGAGATGTTTTCTGATGGGTGAGTCAAGAAACAGCTATATGCTGCTTTTGAAATCCAGGCCTCTGAGGAGAGATGCCTGGAAACCAAAGCAATGGATCTGATTAGTGCCTAGGGGCCTGTTCTTTCCTTTTTACCTCTGGGGACATCTGTCTATGGGTCTGAGTGCAGGTAGGTGCTCAGTTGGGCTCAGATTGCCCCTGTTGTTCCTGGGAAGCCACCACTATTGAGATGGATCAGGGACTTTGGAGGTTTATCTTATTAGAAGGGTAGTGGCCATTGGAATGGGCACACACAATTCCCTTGGAGAGGGCAAGTACAGTCCTCAGGTTTGGCTCCAGGGGCCTAAGCCTGTAGGTTGTGTAAGCCAGGGCTGTTTGGACAGTTGTCTGAAAACACAAACTCGGCTTATGTTTCGGGTCATAGGTATGGCAGGACTGATCTACAGACCATGAGGAGAACACTTCGGGATTTGAAAGAAGGGCGAGTGTGAGGCTCCTGCTCAAGTTTTTGTCTCTGGATATCGTGTCACTCATGGTCGTGGAATTTCTGTGTGACTTCATGGGATATGGACGAGTCTTACTCTCTGGTGGTTTGGCCCCGTCCAAAGAGTTTGGGGTCATTCTGTGGGCTGGAAGAAGTCCGTTTTTTTTTTTATTCTTGTTTTTTTCTTTTTTATCCTCAGGTGTCCCACCAAATGAGGGATTCCAGAGTAGAGCCCTGGGGAGGGGCGACTAGACCATCAGAAATTTGGTTAAAAATTGGGGCCTAGGGACATGTCAAGCCCATTATGACATCTAATGGTCCAGCAACTGAGAGGACTTACTAGAGGACAGGACTCATGCTGAGGGTCACAATGCGTGTGTATGCCCTCGTCGCACTCAAGAATGGGCGGGGCCTCAGGGTGAATGCTGGTTTATCCTACACTGAACGTTGGACAGCGTGCCAACCACAGGGTTCTTGCCATGGGTAAGGAGGAGTTCTGATTTCTGCATCACACTCACCCCTGGGAAGTGATTGGAGATAAGGTCTCGGTTCTGAAGCCTGAAAACTGAGGTAGGGAAGAGATGATGACCTAAGGCCATGGCGGGTTTTATGTGCTCAGTGTGCGGTCAGCATTCTGGGTGTTGGTCAGGAGGTCCGGGCTCAGGTTGTGTTCGACAGTGCATTAGTGCCCAGGTTAGACTATATAATTTGGTTAAAGTCGAGTGCTGTGTAGGTTTACCCTCATTTAAGGGGCCTGGGCAGCTCATGAGGCAATAATTTTTTTTCTAGAGGGCAGGCAGAGTGCTGCATTGTGGGTCCGGATGTGCCAAACTTGAGGGCTTCGGGGCCAGGAGTGTGAGGACGGAAGTCTGAGAAGACAAGCTAGACTTGGGTTTCAGGTCGAGGGCACGGCAGGTACCCCCTGCAGATCTGAACCAATATCTCATGCATCTGAAGTCAGGGCGAGGATCAGACGTTGGCTCAGGTTGGAGTTTCTGAGCATGACGGCCGCTTCATGAAGGGAGCGGAATCTCGAGGCCATTGAGGTTTTCCCACGTTGGGAGTTGTGGGATGCCCCCTTCATGGATTCCTTCTGCGGGACAATTGAGACCTGTTGGACAGCTCCAGGACATCCCATATGGAATGACTCCAGAGCACCGTTCGCGGATGGATGCCTGGGAAGCCCGTTTCTCATTCCAATCGTCTCCTAGCAACAAGACAGTTTAGATCTGATGGCTCTGCGGGAGCAACCTGGGTGGCTGAGTTGAAATGGACTTTCCTGAGGATGGGTCCTAATGTGTTTTTGTGTCCATGAGGGCCTTGGAATGGGGCGGTGGCACCGGGACCCTGAAGTACTCTCCTAAGCTTTGGACATGGCTCCCATGCACAGGTTTCCTTGTGGAGACGAGATGAGTTCTGATGGGTGCCTCAGGAAAACCCCTATGCTCGTATTGGAATCAGGCTTTTGAGGACACATGCCTGTAACCCAAAGCAATGGATCCTATTATGGCCTAGGGTCCTGTCTGGTTCAATCTTCTTCTCTGGGGACATCCATCTATGGTATGAGTGGAGGTCGATTATCAGCTGGTGTCAGACAGCCCTTGTTTGTTCCGGGCGACCTACACTATTGGGATGGCCTCAGGGACTTTGGAGATTTCTCCTAATTTGTACGATTTTGGACCATGGAATGGGCAGAATTCCCATGGATTGGTAGGCACAGTCCTAATGTGTGGCTCCAGGGGCCCAGCCTGGAGGGTGTGTGGCCCAAGACTTTGAGGACAGAAGTCTGAAAACACAAACTCAGCTTAGGTTTGGGGACGTAGGTATGGCAGGCCCGATCTACAAACCATGAGAAGAACTCTTCAGGATATGAAGAATGTGCGAGTCTGAGGCTCTTGCTCAGGCTTTTGTCTCTGGATTTTGTATCAGCGATGGCCGTGGAATGTCGGGGACGCCTCATGGGCCATAGACGAATCTTCCTCTCTGAGGTTTTGGCCCGATTCCCAATTGCTTTTCGTTAATCTGTGGGAAGGGAGGACTCATTTCAGTTTTGTTACCTCAGGTGTCCCACCAAAAGAGGAATTCCAAAGCCAAGCCGTGGGGAAGACTGAAGGGACAACCCGAACTATGGTTAAAAATTGGGGCCTAGGGGCATGGCAAGCCCAATATGATATCTCTTCATCCAGCCACTGAGTGGCCTTACTTGAGGACTGGGCTCAGCCTGAGCGTCACAATGTGTGTTTGTGACCAATGTGGCCCGCGAGCATGGGCGGGGCCTCATGGGCCACACTGGTTTCAACTACACTGAACGTTGGACAACATGCCAACCACAAGGTTTCTTGCCATGGGGAAGGAGTTCTGATTTCTGCATCACCTTCAACCCTGGGCAGTGATTGGATATAAGGTCTAGGTTCTGAAACCTGAAAACTGATGTTGGGAAGAGATGACGATTTAAGGCCATGGCGGCTCGATGTGCTCAGTGTGCGGCCAGGTGTGTGGGAGGGGCCAGGGGGTCCAGGCTCAGGCTGTGTCAGAAAGAGCATTAGTGCCCTGGTCAGCCTATGTATTTGGGGTACAGCCAAGGTCGGTGCAGGTTGATCCTCATTTGGGATTACTGGGTAGCACCAGAGGACAATGTTTTTCTTCTGGAGGGCCGGCAGAGTGCTGCATTGTAGTTCTGGATTGCCAAACTGGAGGGCTTGTGGGCCAGTAGTCTGACGACAAAAGTCTGAGAACACAAGCTAGGCTTAGGTTTCTGGGTGAGGCCATGGCACGCACAATCTACAGACCTGAATCGAGATCTCGTGCATCTGAAGTCAGGGCGAGGATCAGACGATCGCTCAGGTTGGAGTTTCTGTCCCTTATGGCCCCTTCATGAATGGGCGTGGGCATCACTAGGCCATGGGGGTTTTCCCACGATGGGAGTTGTGAGAAGCTCCAAACTTCAGAGAGTCTTCTGCAGGACATTTGAGACCTGTCGTTTGGCTCCAGGCCAATGATTCTGAGCAGGGTTCTAAGGATGGATGGCTGGGTAGCCCACCTCGCATTCCAATTGGCTCCTAGCAACAAGACAGGTTAGATCTCCTGGATCTGTGGGGAGCAACCGAGGACGCTGAGTTGAAATGGACACCCCTGGGGATGGGTCCTAACGTGCTTTTGTGTCTATGGAGACCTTGGAATGAAGCGGTGGCACTGGGGCCCTAAAGGGTTCTCCTAAACAGAGGCTTTGACACAGCTCCAACGTGCAAGTTTCCCATGTGTAGATGAGATGTTTTCTGATGGGTGAGTCAAGAAACAGCTATATGCTGCTTTTGAAATCCAGGCCTCTGAGGAGAGATGCCTGGAAACCAAAGCAATGGATCTGATTAGTGCCTAGGGGCCTGTTCTTTCCTTTTTACCTCTGGGGACATCTGTCTATGGGTCTGAGTGCAGGTAGGTGCTCAGTTGGGCTCAGATTGCCCCTGTTGTTCCTGGGAAGCCACCACTATTGAGATGGATCAGGGACTTTGGAGGTTTATCTTATTAGAAGGGTAGTGGCCATTGGAATGGGCACACACAATTCCCTTGGAGAGGGCAAGTACAGTCCTCAGGTTTGGCTACAGGGGCCTAAGCCTGTAGGTTGTGTAAGCCAGGGCTGTTTGGACAGTTGTCTGAAAACACAAACTCGGCTTATGTTTCGGGTCATAGGTATGGCAGGACTGATCTACAGACCATGAGGAGAACACTTCGGGATTTGAAAGAAGGGCGAGTGTGAGGCTCCTGCTCAAGTTTTTGTCTCTGGATATCGTGTCACTCATGGTCGTGGAATTTCTGTGTGACTTCATGGGAAATGGACGAGTCTTACTCTCTGGTGGTTTGGCCCCGTCCAAAGAGTTTGGGGTCATTCTGTGGGCTGGAAGAAGTCCGTTTTTTTTTTTATTCTTGTTTTTTTCTTTTTTATCCTCAGGTGTCCCACCAAATGAGGGATTCCAGAGTAGAGCCCTGGGGAGGGGCGACTGGACCATCAGAAATTTGGTTAAAAATTGGGGCCTAGGGACATGTCAAGCCCATTATGACATCTAATGGTCCAGCAACTGAGAGGACTTACTAGAGGACAGGACTCATGCTGAGGGTCACAATGCGTGTGTATGCCCTCGTCGCACTCAAGAATGGGCGGGGCCTCAGGGTGAATGCTGGTTTATCCTACACTGAACGTTGGACAGCGTGCCAACCACAGGGTTCTTGCCATGGGTAAGGAGGAGTTCTGATTTCTGCATCACACTCACCCCTGGGAAGTGATTGGAGATAAGGTCTCGGTTCTGAAGCCTGAAAACTGAGGTAGGGAAGAGATGATGACCTAAGGCCATGGCGGGTTTTATGTGCTCAGTGTGCGGTCAGCATTCTGGGTGTTGGTCAGGAGGTCCGGGCTCAGGTTGTGTTCGACAGTGCATTAGTGCCCAGGTTAGACTATATAATTTGGTTAAAGTCGAGTGCTGTGTAGGTTTACCCTCATTTAAGGGGCCTGGGCAGCTCATCAGGCAATAATTTTTTTTCTAGAGGGCAGGCAGAGTGCTGCATTGTGGGTCCGGATGTGCCAAACTTGAGGGCTTCGGGGCCAGGAGTGTGAGGACGGAAGTCTGAGAAGACAAGCTAGACTTGGGTTTCAGGTCGAGGGCACGGCAGGTACCCCCTGCAGATCTGAACCAATATCTCATGCATCTGAAGTCAGGGCGAGGATCAGACGTTGGCTCAGGTTGGAGTTTCTGAGCATGACGGCCGCTTCATGAAGGGAGCGGAATCTCGAGGCCATTGAGGTTTTCCCACGTTGGGAGTTGTGGGATGCCCCCTTCATGGATTCCTTCTGCGGGACAATTGAGACCTGTTGGACAGCTCCAGGACATCCCATATGGAATGACTCCAGAGCACCGTTCGCGGATGGATGCCTGTGAAGCCCGTTTCTCATTCCAATCGTCTCCTAGCAACAAGACAGTTTAGATCTGATGGCTCTGAGGGAGCAACCTGGGTGGCTGAGTTGAAATGGACTTTCCTGAGGATGGGTCCTAATGTGTTTTTGTGTCCATGAGGGCCTTGGAATGGGGCGGTGGCACCGGGACCCTGAAGTACTCTCCTAAGCTTTGGACATGGCTCCCATGCACAGGTTTCCTTGTGGAGACGAGATGAGTTCTGATGGGTGCCTCAGGAAAACCCCTATGCTCGTATTGGAATCAGGCTTTTGAGGACACATGCCTGTAACCCAAAGCAATGGATCCTATTATGGCCTAGGGTCCTGTCTGGTTCAATCTTCTTCTCTGGGGACATCCATCTATGGTATGAGTGGAGGTCGATTATCAGCTGGTGTCAGACAGCCCTTGTTTGTTCCGGGCGACCTACACTATTGGGATGGCCTCAGGGACTTTGGAGATTTCTCCTAATTTGTACGATTTTGGACCATGGAATGGGCAGAATTCCCATGGATTGGTAGGCACAGTCCTAATGTGTGGCTCCAGGGGCCCAGCCTGGAGGGTGTGTGGCCCAAGACTTTGAGGACAGAAGTCTGAAAACACAAACTCAGCTTAGGTTTGGGGACGTAGGTATGGCAGGCCCGATCTACAAACCATGAGAAGAACTCTTCAGGATATGAAGAATGTGCGAGTCTGAGGCTCTTGCTCAGGCTTTTGTCTCTGGATTTTGTATCAGCGATGGCCGTGGAATGTCGGGGACGCCTCATGGGCCATAGACGAATCTTCCTCTCTGAGGTTTTGGCCCGATTCCCAATTGCTTTTCGTTAATCTGTGGGAAGGGAGGACTCATTTCAGTTTTGTTACCTCAGGTGTCCCACCAAAAGAGGAATTCCAAAGCCAAGCCGTGGGGAAGACTGAAGGGACAACCCGAACTATGGTTAAAAATTGGGGCCTAGGGGCATGGCAAGCCCAATATGATATCTCTTCATCCAGCCACTGAGTGGCCTTACTTGAGGACTGGGCTAAGCCTGAGCGTCACAATGTGTGTTTGTGACCAATGTGGCCCGCGAGCATGGGCGGGGCCTCATGGGCCACACTGGTTTCAACTACACTGAACGTTGGACAACATGCCAACCACAAGGTTTCTTGCCATGGGGAAGGAGTTCTGATTTCTGCATCACCTTCAACCCTGGGCAGTGATTGGATATAAGGTCTAGGTTCTGAAACCTGAAAACTGATGTTGGGAAGAGATGACGATTTAAGGCCATGGCGGCTCGATGTGCTCAGTGTGCGGCCAGGTGTGTGGGAGGGGCCAGGGGGTCCAGGCTCAGGCTGTGTCAGAAAGAGCATTAGTGCCCTGGTCAGCCTATGTATTTGGGGTACAGCCAAGGTCGGTGCAGGTTGATCCTCATTTGGGATTACTGGGTAGCACCAGAGGACAATGTTTTTCTTCTGGAGGGCCGGCAGAGTGCTGCATTGTAGTTCTGGATTGCCAAACTGGAGGGCTTGTGGGCCAGTAGTCTGACGACAAAAGTCTGAGAACACAAGCTAGGCTTAGGTTTCTGGGTGAGGCCATGGCACGCACAATCTACAGACCTGAATCGAGATCTCGTGCATCTGAAGTCAGGGCGAGGATCAGACGATCGCTCAGGTTGGAGTTTCTGTCCCTTATGGCCCCTTCATGAATGGGCGTGGGCATCACTAGGCCATGGGGGTTTTCCCACGATGGGAGTTGTGAGAAGCTCCAAACTTCAGAGAGTCTTCTGCAGGACATTTGAGACCTGTTGTTTGGCTCCAGGCCAATGATTCTGAGCAGGGTTCTAAGGATGGATGGCTGGGTAGCCCACCTCGCATTCCAATTGGCTCCTAGCAACAAGACAGGTTAGATCTCCTGGATCTGTGGGGAGCAACCGAGGACGCTGAGTTGAAATGGACACCCCTGGGGATGGGTCCTAACGTGCTTTTGTGTCTATGGAGACCTTGGAATGAAGCGGTGGCACTGGGGCCCTAAAGGGTTCTCCTAAACAGAGGCTTTGACACAGCTCCAACGTGCAAGTTTCCCATGTGTAGATGAGATGTTTTCTGATGGGTGAGTCAAGAAACAGCTATATGCTGCTTTTGAAATCCAGGCCTCTGAGGAGAGATGCCTGGAAACCAAAGCAATGGATCTGATTAGTGCCTAGGGGCCTGTTCTTTCCTTTTTACCTCTGGGGACATCTGTCTATGGGTCTGAGTGCAGGTAGGTGCTCAGTTGGGCTCAGATTGCCCCTGTTGTTCCTGGGAAGCCACCACTATTGAGATGGATCAGGGACTTTGGAGGTTTATCTTATTAGAAGGGTAGTGGCCATTGGAATGGGCACACACAATTCCCTTGGAGAGGGCAAGTACAGTCCTCAGGTTTGGCTCCAGGGGCCTAAGCCTGTAGGTTGTGTAAGCCAGGGCTGTTTGGACAGTTGTCTGAAAACACAAACTCGGCTTATGTTTCGGGTCATAGGTATGGCAGGACTGATCTACAGACCATGAGGAGAACACTTCGGGATTTGAAAGAAGGGCGAGTGTGAGGCTCCTGCTCAAGTTTTTGTCTCTGGATATCGTGTCACTCATGGTCGTGGAATTTCTGTGTGACTTCATGGGAAATGGACGAGTCTTACTCTCTGGTGGTTTGGCCCCGTCCAAAGAGTTTGGGGTCATTCTGTGGGCTGGAAGAAGTCCGTTTTTTTTTTTATTCTTGTTTTTTTCTTTTTTATCCTCAGGTGTCCCACCAAATGAGGGATTCCAGAGTAGAGCCCTGGGGAGGGGCGACTGGACCATCAGAAATTTGGTTAAAAATTGGGGCCTAGGGACATGTCAAGCCCATTATGACATCTAATGGTCCAGCAACTGAGAGGACTTACTAGAGGACAGGACTCATGCTGAGGGTCACAATGCGTGTGTATGCCCTCGTCGCACTCAAGAATGGGCGGGGCCTCAGGGTGAATGCTGGTTTATCCTACACTGAACGTTGGACAGCGTGCCAACCACAGGGTTCTTGCCATGGGTAAGGAGGAGTTCTGATTTCTGCATCACACTCACCCCTGGGAAGTGATTGGAGATAAGGTCTCGGTTCTGAAGCCTGAAAACTGAGGTAGGGAAGAGATGATGACCTAAGGCCATGGCGGGTTTTATGTGCTCAGTGTGCGGTCAGCATTCTGGGTGTTGGTCAGGAGGTCCGGGCTCAGGTTGTGTTCGACAGTGCATTAGTGCCCAGGTTAGACTATATAATTTGGTTAAAGTCGAGTGCTGTGTAGGTTTACCCTCATTTAAGGGGCCTGGGCAGCTCATCAGGCAATAATTTTTTTTCTAGAGGGCAGGCAGAGTGCTGCATTGTGGGTCCGGATGTGCCAAACTTGAGGGCTTCGGGGCCAGGAGTGTGAGGACGGAAGTCTGAGAAGACAAGCTAGACTTGGGTTTCAGGTCGAGGGCACGGCAGGTACCCCCTGCAGATCTGAACCAATATCTCATGCATCTGAAGTCAGGGCGAGGATCAGACGTTGGCTCAGGTTGGAGTTTCTGAGCATGACGGCCGCTTCATGAAGGGAGCGGAATCTCGAGGCCATTGAGGTTTTCCCACGTTGGGAGTTGTGGGATGCCCCCTTCATGGATTCCTTCTGCGGGACAATTGAGACCTGTTGGACAGCTCCAGGACATCCCATATGGAATGACTCCAGAGCACCGTTCGCGGATGGATGCCTGGGAAGCCCGTTTCTCATTCCAATCGTCTCCTAGCAACAAGACAGTTTAGATCTGATGGCTCTGAGGGAGCAACCTGGGTGGCTGAGTTGAAATGGACTTTCCTGAGGATGGGTCCTAATGTGTTTTTGTGTCCATGAGGGCCTTGGAATGGGGCGGTGGCACCGGGACCCTGAAGTACTCTCCTAAGCTTTGGACATGGCTCCCATGCACAGGTTTCCTTGTGGAGACGAGATGAGTTCTGATGGGTGCCTCAGGAAAACCCCTATGCTCGTATTGGAATCAGGCTTTTGAGGACACATGCCTGTAACCCAAAGCAATGGATCCTATTATGGCCTAGGGTCCTGTCTGGTTCAATCTTCTTCTCTGGGGACATCCATCTATGGTATGAGTGGAGGTCGATTATCAGCTGGTGTCAGACAGCCCTTGTTTGTTCCGGGCGACCTACACTATTGGGATGGCCTCAGGGACTTTGGAGATTTCTCCTAATTTGTACGATTTTGGACCATGGAATGGGCAGAATTCCCATGGATTGGTAGGCACAGTCCTAATGTGTGGCTCCAGGGGCCCAGCCTGGAGGGTGTGTGGCCCAAGACTTTGAGGACAGAAGTCTGAAAACACAAACTCAGCTTAGGTTTGGGGACGTAGGTATGGCAGGCCCGATCTACAAACCATGAGAAGAACTCTTCAGGATATGAAGAATGTGCGAGTCTGAGGCTCTTGCTCAGGCTTTTGTCTCTGGATTTTGTATCAGCGATGGCCGTGGAATGTCGGGGACGCCTCATGGGCCATAGACGAATCTTCCTCTCTGAGGTTTTGGCCCGATTCCCAATTGCTTTTCGTTAATCTGTGGGAAGGGAGGACTCATTTCAGTTTTGTTACCTCAGGTGTCCCACCAAAAGAGGAATTCCAAAGCCAAGCCGTGGGGAAGACTGAAGGGACAACCCGAACTATGGTTAAAAATTGGGGCCTAGGGGCATGGCAAGCCCAATATGATATCTCTTCATCCAGCCACTGAGTGGCCTTACTTGAGGACTGGGCTCAGCCTGAGCGTCACAATGTGTGTTTGTGACCAATGTGGCCCGCGAGCATGGGCGGGGCCTCATGGGCCACACTGGTTTCAACTACACTGAACGTTGGACAACATGCCAACCACAAGGTTTCTTGCCATGGGGAAGGAGTTCTGATTTCTGCATCACCTTCAACCCTGGGCAGTGATTGGATATAAGGTCTAGGTTCTGAAACCTGAAAACTGATGTTGGGAAGAGATGACGATTTAAGGCCATGGCGGCTCGATGTGCTCAGTGTGCGGCCAGGTGTGTGGGAGGGGCCAGGGGGTCCAGGCTCAGGCTGTGTCAGAAAGAGCATTAGTGCCCTGGTCAGCCTATGTATTTGGGGTACAGCCAAGGTCGGTGCAGGTTGATCCTCATTTGGGATTACTGGGTAGCACCAGAGGACAATGTTTTTCTTCTGGAGGGCCGGCAGAGTGCTGCATTGTAGTTCTGGATTGCCAAACTGGAGGGCTTGTGGGCCAGTAGTCTGATGACAAAAGTCTGAGAACACAAGCTAGGCTTAGGTTTCTGGGTGAGGCCATGGCACGCACAATCTACAGACCTGAATCGAGATCTCGTGCATCTGAAGTCAGGGCGAGGATCAGACGATCGCTCAGGTTGGAGTTTCTGTCCCTTATGGCCCCTTCATGAATGGGCGTGGGCATCACTAGGCCATGGGGGTTTTCCCACGATGGGAGTTGTGAGAAGCTCCAAACTTCAGAGAGTCTTCTGCAGGACATTTGAGACCTGTCGTTTGGCTCCAGGCCAATGATTCTGAGCAGGGTTCTAAGGATGGATGGCTGGGTAGCCCACCTCGCATTCCAATTGGCTCCTAGCAACAAGACAGGTTAGATCTCCTGGATCTGTGGGGAGCAACCGAGGACGCTGAGTTGAAATGGACACCCCTGGGGATGGGTCCTAACGTGCTTTTGTGTCTATGGAGACCTTGGAATGAAGCGGTGGCACTGGGGCCCTAAAGGGTTCTCCTAAACAGAGGCTTTGACACAGCTCCAACGTGCAAGTTTCCCATGTGTAGATGAGATGTTTTCTGATGGGTGAGTCAAGAAACAGCTATATGCTGCTTTTGAAATCCAGGCCTCTGAGGAGAGATGCCTGGAAACCAAAGCAATGGATCTGATTAGTGCCTAGGGGCCTGTTCTTTCCTTTTTACCTCTGGGGACATCTGTCTATGGGTCTGAGTGCAGGTAGGTGCTCAGTTGGGCTCAGATTGCCCCTGTTGTTCCTGGGAAGCCACCACTATTGAGATGGATCAGGGACTTTGGAGGTTTATCTTATTAGAAGGGTAGTGGCCATTGGAATGGGCACACACAATTCCCTTGGAGAGGGCAAGTACAGTCCTCAGGTTTGGCTCCAGGGGCCTAAGCCTGTAGGTTGTGTAAGCCAGGGCTGTTTGGACAGTTGTCTGAAAACACAAACTCGGCTTATGTTTCGGGTCATAGGTATGGCAGGACTGATCTACAGACCATGAGGAGAACACTTCGGGATTTGAAAGAAGGGCGAGTGTGAGGCTCCTGCTCAAGTTTTTGTCTCTGGATATCGTGTCACTCATGGTCGTGGAATTTCTGTGTGACTTCATGGGAAATGGACGAGTCTTACTCTCTGGTGGTTTGGCCCCGTCCAAAGAGTTTGGGGTCATTCTGTGGGCTGGAAGAAGTCCGTTTTTTTTTTTATTCTTGTTTTTTTCTTTTTTATCCTCAGGTGTCCCACCAAATGAGGGATTCCAGAGTAGAGCCCTGGGGAGGGGCGACTGGACCATCAGAAATTTGGTTAAAAATTGGGGCCTAGGGACATGTCAAGCCCATTATGACATCTAATGGTCCAGCAACTGAGAGGACTTACTAGAGGACAGGACTCATGCTGAGGGTCACAATGCGTGTGTATGCCCTCGTCGCACTCAACAATGGGCGGGGCCTCAGGGTGAATGCTGGTTTATCCTACACTGAACGTTGGACAGCGTGCCAACCACAGGGTTCTTGCCATGGGTAAGGAGGAGTTCTGATTTCTGCATCACACTCACCCCTGGGAAGTGATTGGAGATAAGGACTCGGTTCTGAAGCCTGAAAACTGAGGTAGGGAAGAGATGATGACCTAAGGCCATGGCGGGTTTTATGTGCTCAGTGTGCGGTCAGCATTCTGGGTGTTGGTCAGGAGGTCCGGGCTCAGGTTGTGTTCGACAGTGCATTAGTGCCCAGGTTAGACTATATAATTTGGTTAAAGTCGAGTGCTGTGTAGGTTTACCCTCATTTAAGGGGCCTGGGCAGCTCATCAGGCAATAATTTTTTTTCTAGAGGGCAGGCAGAGTGCTGCATTGTGGGTCCGGATGTGCCAAACTTGAGGGCTTCGGGGCCAGGAGTGTGAGGACGGAAGTCTGAGAAGACAAGCTAGACTTGGGTTTCAGGTCGAGGGCACGGCAGGTACCCCCTGCAGATCTGAACCAATATCTCATGCATCTGAAGTCAGGGCGAGGATCAGACGTTGGCTCAGGTTGGAGTTTCTGAGCATGACGGCCGCTTCATGAAGGGAGCGGAATCTCGAGGCCATTGAGGTTTTCCCACGTTGGGAGTTGTGGGATGCCCCCTTCATGGATTCCTTCTGCGGGACAATTGAGACCTGTTGGACAGCTCCAGGACATCCCATATGGAATGACTCCAGAGCACCGTTCGCGGATGGATGCCTGGGAAGCCCGTTTCTCATTCCAATCGTCTCCTAGCAACAAGACAGTTTAGATCTGATGGCTCTGCGGGAGCAACCTGGGTGGCTGAGTTGAAATGGACTTTCCTGAGGATGGGTCCTAATGTGTTTTTGTGTCCATGAGGGCCTTGGAATGGGGCGGTGGCACCGGGACCCTGAAGTACTCTCCTAAGCTTTGGACATGGCTCCCATGCACAGGTTTCCTTGTGGAGACGAGATGAGTTCTGATGGGTGCCTCAGGAAAACCCCTATGCTCGTATTGGAATCAGGCTTTTGAGGACACATGCCTGTAACCCAAAGCAATGGATCCTATTATGGCCTAGGGTCCTGTCTGGTTCAATCTTCTTCTCTGGGGACATCCATCTATGGTATGAGTGGAGGTCGATTATCAGCTGGTGTCAGACAGCCCTTGTTTGTTCCGGGCGACCTACACTATTGGGATGGCCTCAGGGACTTTGGAGATTTCTCCTAATTTGTACGATTTTGGACCATGGAATGGGCAGAATTCCCATGGATTGGTAGGCACAGTCCTAATGTGTGGCTCCAGGGGCCCAGCCTGGAGGGTGTGTGGCCCAAGACTTTGAGGACAGAAGTCTGAAAACACAAACTCAGCTTAGGTTTGGGGACGTAGGTATGGCAGGCCCGATCTACAAACCATGAGAAGAACTCTTCAGGATATGAAGAATGTGCGAGTCTGAGGCTCTTGCTCAGGCTTTTGTCTCTGGATTTTGTATCAGCGATGGCCGTGGAATGTCGGGGACGCCTCATGGGCCATAGACGAATCTTCCTCTCTGAGGTTTTGGCCCGATTCCCAATTGCTTTTCGTTAATCTGTGGGAAGGGAGGACTCATTTCAGTTTTGTTACCTCAGGTGTCCCACCAAAAGAGGAATTCCAAAGCCAAGCCGTGGGGAAGACTGAAGGGACAACCCGAACTATGGTTAAAAATTGGGGCCTAGGGGCATGGCAAGCCCAATATGATATCTCTTCATCCAACCACTGAGTGGCCTTACTTGAGGACTGGGCTCAGCCTGAGCGTCACAATGTGTGTTTGTGACCAATGTGGCCCGCGAGCATGGGCGGGGCCTCATGGGCCACACTGGTTTCAACTACACTGAACGTTGGACAACATGCCAACCACAAGGTTTCTTGCCATGGGGAAGGAGTTCTGATTTCTGCATCACCTTCAACCCTGGGCAGTGATTGGATATAAGGTCTAGGTTCTGAAACCTGAAAACTGATGTTGGGAAGAGATGACGATTTAAGGCCATGGCGGCTCGATGTGCTCAGTGTGCGGCCAGGTGTGTGGGAGGGGCCAGGGGGTCCAGGCTCAGGCTGTGTCAGAAAGAGCATTAGTGCCCTGGTCAGCCTATGTATTTGGGGTACAGCCAAGGTCGGTGCAGGTTGATCCTCATTTGGGATTACTGGGTAGCACCAGAGGACAATGTTTTTCTTCTGGAGGGCCGGCAGAGTGCTGCATTGTAGTTCTGGATTGCCAAACTGGAGGGCTTGTGGGCCAGTAGTCTGACGACAAAAGTCTGAGAACACAAGCTAGGCTTAGGTTTCTGGGTGAGGCCATGGCAGGCACAATCTACAGACCTGAATCGAGATCTCGTGCATCTGAAGTCAGGGCGAGGATCAGACGATCGCTCAGGTTGGAGTTTCTGTCCCTTATGGCCCCTTCATGAATGGGCGTGGGCATCACTAGGCCATGGGGGTTTTCCCACGATGGGAGTTGTGAGAAGCTCCAAACTTCAGAGAGTCTTCTGCAGGACATTTGAGACCTGTTGTTTGGCTCCAGGCCAATGATTCTGAGCAGGGTTCTAAGGATGGATGGCTGGGTAGCCCACCTCGCATTCCAATTGTCTCCTAGCAACAAGACAGGTTAGATCTCCTGGATCTGTGGGGAGCAACCGAGGACGCTGAGTTGAAATGGACACCCCTGGGGATGGGTCCTAACGTGCTTTTGTGTCTATGGAGACCTTGGAATGAAGCGGTGGCACTGGGGCCCTAAAGGGTTCTCCTAAACAGAGGCTTTGACACAGCTCCAACGTGCAAGTTTCCCATGTGTAGATGAGATGTTTTCTGATGGGTGAGTCAAGAAACAGCTATATGCTGCTTTTGAAATCCAGGCCTCTGAGGAGAGATGCCTGGAAACCAAAGCAATGGATCTGATTAGTGCCTAGGGGCCTGTTCTTTCCTTTTTACCTCTGGGGACATCTGTCTATGGGTCTGAGTGCAGGTAGGTGCTCAGTTGGGCTCAGATTGCCCCTGTTGTTCCTGGGAAGCCACCACTATTGAGATGGATCAGGGACTTTGGAGGTTTATCTTATTAGAAGGGTAGTGGCCATTGGAATGGGCACACACAATTCCCTTGGAGAGGGCAAGTACAGTCCTCAGGTTTGGCTCCAGGGGCCTAAGCCTGTAGGTTGTGTAAGCCAGGGCTGTTTGGACAGTTGTCTGAAAACACAAACTCGGCTTATGTTTCGGGTCATAGGTATGGCAGGACTGATCTACAGACCATGAGGAGAACACTTCGGGATTTGAAAGAAGGGCGAGTGTGAGGCTCCTGCTCAAGTTTTTGTCTCTGGATATCGTGTCACTCATGGTCGTGGAATTTCTGTGTGACTTCATGGGAAATGGACGAGTCTTACTCTCTGGTGGTTTGGCCCCGTCCAAAGAGTTTGGGGTCATTCTGTGGGCTGGAAGAAGTCCGTTTTTTTTTTTATTCTTGTTTTTTTCTTTTTTATCCTCAGGTGTCCCACCAAATGAGGGATTCCAGAGTAGAGCCCTGGGGAGGGGCGACTGGACCATCAGAAATTTGGTTAAAAATTGGGGCCTAGGGACATGTCAAGCCCATTATGACATCTAATGGTCCAGCAACTGAGAGGACTTACTAGAGGACAGGACTCATGCTGAGGGTCACAATGCGTGTGTATGCCCTCGTCGCACTCAAGAATGGGCGGGGCCTCAGGGTGAATGCTGGTTTATCCTACACTGAACGTTGGACAGCGTGCCAACCACAGGGTTCTTGCCATGGGTAAGGAGGAGTTCTGATTTCTGCATCACACTCACCCCTGGGAAGTGATTGGAGATAAGGTCTCGGTTCTGAAGCCTGAAAACTGAGGTAGGGAAGAGATGATGACCTAAGGCCATGGCGGGTTTTATGTGCTCAGTGTGCGGTCAGCATTCTGGGTGTTGGTCAGGAGGTCCGGGCTCAGGTTGTGTTCGACAGTGCATTAGTGCCCAGGTTAGACTATATAATTTGGGTAAAGTCGAGTGCTGTGTAGGTTTACCCTCATTTAAGGTGCCTGGGCAGCTCATGAGGCAATAATTTTTTTTCTAGAGGGCAGGCAGAGTGCTGCATTGTGGGTCCGGAATTGCCAAACTTGAGGGCTTCGGGGCCAGGAGTGTGAAGACGGAAGTCTGAGAAGACAAGCTAGACTTGGGTTTCAGGGCGAGGGCACGGCAGGTACCCCCTGCAGATCTGAACCAATATCTCATGTATCTGAAGTCAGGGCGAGGATCAGACGTTGGCTCAGGTTGGAGTTTCTGAGCAAGACGGCCGCTTCATGAAGGGAGCGGAATCTCGAGGCCATTGAGGTTTTCCCACGTTGGGAGTTGTGGGATGCCCCCTTCATGGATTCTTTCTGCGGGACAATTGAGACCTGTTGGACAGCTCCAGGACATCCCATATGGAATGACTCCAGAGCACCGTTCGCGGATGGATGCCTGGGAAGCCCGCCTCGCATTCCAATTGTCTCCTAGCAACAAGACAGTTTAGATCTGATGGCTCTGCCGGAGCAACCTGGGTGGCTGAGTTGAAATGGACTTTCCTGAGGATGGGTCCTAATGTGTTTTTGTGTCCATGAGGGCCTTGGAATGGGGCGGTGGCACCGGGACCCTGAAGTACTCTCCTAAGGTTTGGACATGGCTGCCATGCACAGGTTTCCTTGTGGAGACGAGATGAGTTCTGATGGGTGCCTCAGGAAAACCCCTATGCTCGTATTGGAATCAGGCTTTTGAGGACACATGCCAGTAACCCAAAGCAATGGATCCTATTAAGGCCTAGGGTCCTGTCTGGTTCAATCTTCTTCTCTGGGGACATCCATCTATGGTATGAGTGGAGGTCGATTATCAGCTGTTGTCTGACCGCCCTTGTTTGTTCCGGGCACCTACACTATTGGGATGGCCTCAGGGACTTTGGAGATTTCTCCTAGTTTGTACGATTTTGGACCATGGAATGGGCAGAATTCCCATGGATTGGTAGGCACAGTCCTAATGTGTGGCTCCAGGGGCCCAGCCTGGAGGGTGTGTGGCCCAAGACTTTGAGGACAGAAGTCTGAAAACACAAACTCAGCTTAGGTTTGGGGACGTAGGTATGGCAGGCCCGATCTACAAACCATGAGAAAAACTCTTCAGGATATGAAGAAAGTGCGAGTCTGAGGCGCTTGCTCAGGCTTTTGTCTCTGGATTTTGTATCAGCGATGGCCGTGGAATGTCGGGGAGGCCTCATGGGCCATGGACGCATCTTCCTCTCTGAGGATTTGGCCCGATTCCCAATTGCTTTTCGTCAATCTGTGGGATGGGTGGACTCATTTCAGTTTTGTTACCTCAGGTGTCCCACCAAAAGAGGAATTCCAAAGCCAAGCCGTGGGGAAGACTGAAGGGTCAACCCGAACTATGGTTAAAAATTGGGGCCTAGGGGCATGGCAAGCCCAATATGCTATCTCTTCATCCAGCCACTGAGCGGCCTTACTTGAGGACTGGGCTCAGCCTGAGCGTCACAATGTGTGTTTGTGACCAATGTGTCCCGCGAGCATGGGCGGGGCCTCATGGGCCACACTGGTTTCAACTACACTGAACGTTGGACAACATGCCAACCACAAGGTTTCTTGCCATGGGGAAGGAGTTCTGAATTCTGCATCACCTTCAACCCTGGGCAGTGATTGGAGATAAGGTCTAGGTTCTGAAACCTGAAAACCGATGTTGGGAAGAGATGACGACCTAAGGCCATGGCGGCTGGATGTGCTAGTGTGCGGCCAGCTGTCTGGGAGGGTCCAGGGGGTCCAGGCTCAGACTGTGTCAGAAAGGGCTTTAGTGCCCTGGTCAGCCTATGTATTTGGGGTACAGCCAAGGTCGGTGCAGGTTGTTCCTCATTTGGGATTACTGGGTAGCACCAGAGGACAATGTTTTTCTTCTGGAGGGCCGGCAGAGTGCTGCATTGTAGTTCTGGATTGCCAAACTGGAGGGCTTGTGGTCCAGTAGTCTGACGACAAAAGTCTGAGAACACAAGCTAGGCTTAGGTTTCTGGGTGAGGCCATGGCAGGCACAATCTACAGACCTGAATCGAGATCTCGTGCATCTGAAGTCAGGGCGAGGATCAGACGATCGCTCAGGTTGGAGTTTCTGTCCCTGATGGCCCCTTCATGAATGGGCGGGGGCATCACGAGGCCATGGGGGTTTTCCCACGACGGGAGTTGTGAGAAGCTCCAAACTGCAGAGAGTCTTCTGCAGGAGAATTGAGACCTGTTGTTTGGCTCCAGGCCAATGATTCTGAGCAGGGTTCTAAGGATGGATGGCTGGGTAGCCCACCTCGCATTCCAATTGTCTCCTAGCAACAAGACAGGTTAGATCTCCTGGATCTGTGGGGAGCAACCGAGGACGCTGAGTTGAAATGGACACCCCTGGGGATGGGTCCTAACGTGCTTTTGTGTCTATGGAGACCTTGGAATGAAGCGGTGGCACTGGGGCCCTAAAGGGTTCTCCTAAACAGAGGCTTTGACACAGCTCCAACGTGCAAGTTTCCCATGTGTAGATGAGATGTTTTCTGATGGGTGAGTCAAGAAACAGCTATATGCTGCTTTTGAAATCCAGGCCTCTGAGGAGAGATGCCTGGAAACCAAAGCAATGGATCTGATTAGTGCCTAGGGGCCTTTTCTTTCCTTTTTACCTCTGGGGACATCTGTCTATGGGTCTGAGTGCAGGTAGGTGCTCAGTTGGGCTCAGATTGCCCCTGTTGTTCCTGGGAAGCCACCACTATTGAGATGGATCTGGGACTTTGGAGGTTTATCCTATTAGAAGGGTAGTGGCCATTGGAATGGGCACACACAATTCCCTTGGAGAGGGCAAGTACAGTCCTCAGGCTTGGCTTTTGGGGCCTGAGCCTGTAGGTTGTGAGGGCCAGGGCTGTTTGGACAGTTGTCTGAAAACACAAACTCGGCATATGTTTCGGGTCATAGGTATGGCAGGACTGATCTACAGACCATGAGGAGAACTCTTCGGGATTTGAAAGAAGGGCGAGTGTGAGGCTCCTGCTCAAGTTTTTGTCTCTGGATATCGTGTCACTCATGGTCGTGGAATTTCTGGGTGACTTCATGGGAAATGGACGAGTCTTACTCTCTGGTGGTTTGGCCCCGTCCAAAGAGTTTGGGGTCATTCTGTGGGCTGGAAGAAGTCTGTTTATTTTTTTATTGTTGTTTTTTTTCTTTTTTATCCTCAGGTGTCCCACCAAATGAGGGATTCCAGAGTAGAGCCCTGGGGAGGGGCGACTGGACCATCAGAAATTTGGTTAAAAATTGGGGCCTAGAGACATTTCAAGCCCATTATGACATCTAATGGTCCTGCAACTGAGAGGACTTACTAGAGGACAGGACTCATGCTGAGGGTCACAATGCGTGTGTATGCCCTCCTCGCACTCAAGAATGGGCGGGGCCTCAGGGTGAATGCTGGTTTCTCCTACACTAAACGTTGGACAACGTGCCAACCACAGGTTTCTTGCCATGGGTAAGGAGGAGTTCTGATTTCTGCATCACACTCACCCCTGGGCAGTGATTGGAGATAAGGTCTCGGTTCTGAAGCCTGAAAACTGAGGTAGGGAAGAGATGATGAACTAAGGCCATGGCGGGTTTTATGTGCTCATTGTGCGGTCAGCTTTCTGGGTGTTGGTCAGGAAGTCCGGGCTTATTTGTGTTCGACAGTGCATGAGTGCCCAGGTTAGACTATATAATTTGGGTAAAGTCGAGTGCTGTGTAGGTTTACCCTCATTTAAGGTGCCTGGGCAGCTCACGAGGCAATAATTTTTTTTCTAGAGGGCAGGCAGAGTGCTGCATTGTGGGTCCGGAATTGCCAAACTTGAGAGCTTCGGGGCCAGGAGTGTGAGGACGGAAGTCTGAGAAGACAAGCTAGACTTGGGTTTCAGGGCGAGGGCACGGCAGGTACCCCCTGCAGATCTGAACCAATATCTCATGCATCTGAAGTCAGGGCGAGGATCAGACGTTGACTCAGGTTGGAGTTTCTGAGCATGATGGCCGCTTCATGAAGGGAGCGGAATTTCGAGGCCATTGAGGTTTTCCCACGTTGGGAGTTGTGGGATGCCCCCTTCAAGGATTCCTTCTGCGGGACAATTGAGACCTGTTGGACAGCTCCAGGACATGCCATATGGAATGACTCCAGAGCATCGTTCGCGGATGGATGCATGGGAATCCCGCCTCGCATTCCAATTGTCGCCTAGCAACAAGACAGTTTAGATCTGATGGCTCTGCGGGAGCAACCGTGGTGGCTGAGTTGAAATGGACTTTCCTGAGGATGGGTCCTAATGTGTTTTTGTGTCCATGAGGGCCTTGGAATGGGGCGGTTGCACCGGGACCCTGAAGTACTCTCCTAAGCTTTGGACATGGCTCCCATGCACAGGTTTCCTTGTGGAGACGAGATGAGTTCTAATGGGTGCCTCAGGAAAACCCCTATGCTCGTATTGGAATCAGGCTTTTGAGGACACATGCCTGTAACCCAAAGCAATGGATCCTATTATGGCCTAGGGTCCTGTCTGGTTCAATCTTCTTCTCTGGGGACATCCATCTATGGTATGAGTGGAGGTCGATTATCAGCTGGTGTCAGACAGCCCTTGTTTGTTCCGGGCGACCTACACTATTGGGATGGCCACAGGGACTTTGGAGGTTTCTCCTAATTTGTACGATTTTGGACCATGGAATGGGCAGAATTCCCATGGATTGTTAGGCACAGTCCTAATGTGTGGCTCCAGGGGCCCAGGCTGGAGGGGGTGTGGCCCAAGACTTTGAGGACAGAAGTCTGAAAACAGAAACTCAACTTAGGATTGGGGATGTAGGTATGGCAGGCCCGATCTACAAACCATGAGAAGAACTCTTCAGGATATGAAGAAAGTGCTAGTCTGAGGCGCTTGCTCAGGCTTTTGTCTCTGGATTTTGTTTCAGCGATGGCCGTGGAATGTCGGGGACGCCTCATGGCCATGGACGAATCTTCCTCTCTGAGGTTGGCCCGATTCCCAATTGCTTTTCGTCAATCTGTGGGATGGGAGGACTCATTTCAGTTTTATTACCTCAGGTGTCCCACCAAAAGAGGAATTCCAAAGCAAAGCCGTGGGGAAGACTGAAGGGACAACCCAAAATATGGTTAAAAATTGGGGCCTAGGGGCATGGCAAGCCCAATATGATATCTCTTCATCCAAACACTGAGTGGCCTTACTTGAGGATTGGGCTCGGCCTGAGGGTCGCAATGTGTGTTTGTGACCAATGTGGCCCGCGAGCATGGGCGGGGCCTCATGGGCCACACTGGTTTCATCTACACTGAGCGTGGACACCATGCCAACCACAAGGTTTCTTGCCATGGGGAAGGAGTTCTGATTTCTGCATCACCTTCAACCCTGGGCAGTGATTGGAGATAAGGTCTAGGTTCTGAAACCTGAAAACCGAGGTTGGGAAGAGATGACGACCTAAGGCCATGGCGGCTCGATGTGCTCAGTGTGCGGCCAGCTGTCTGAAAGGGGCCAGGGGGTCCAGGCTCAGGCTGTGTCAGAAAGGGCATTAGTGCCCTGGTCAGCCTATGTATTTGGGGTACAGCCAAGGTCGGTGCAGTTTGATCCTCATTTGGGGTTACTGGGTAGCCCCAGCGGACAATGTTTTTCTTCTGGAGGGCCGGCTATGTGCTGCATTGTAGTTCTGGATTGCCAAACTGGAGGGCTTGTGGTCCAGTAGTCTGACGACAAAAGTATGAGAACACAAGCTAGGCTTAGGTTTCTGGGTGAGGCCATGGCAGGCACAATCTACAGACCTGAATTGAGATCTCGTGCATCTGAAGTCATGGCGAGGATCAGACGATCGCTCAGGTTGGAGTTTCTGTCCCTGATGGCCCCTTCATGAATGGGGGGGCATCACGAGGCCATGGGGGTTTTCCCACGATGGGATTGTGAGAAGCTCCAAACTGCAGAGAGTCTTCTGCAGGACAATTGAGACCTGTCGTTTGGCTCCAGGCCAATGATTCTGAGCAGGGTTCTAAGGATGGATGGCTGGGTAGCCCACCTCGCATTCCAATTGTCTCCTAGCAACAAGACAGGTTAGATCTCCTGGATCTGTGAGGAGCAACCGAGGACGCTGAGTTGAAATGGACACCCCTGGGGATGGGTCCTAATGTGCTTTTGTGTCTATGGAGACCTTGGAATGAAGCGGAGGCACTGGGCCCTAAAGGGTTCTCCTAAACAGAGGCTTTGACACAGCCCCAACGTGCAAGTTTCCCATGTGTAGATGAGATGCTTTCTGATGTGTGGGTCAAGAAACAGCTATATGCTGCTTTTGAAATCCAGGCCTCTGAGGAGAGATGCTTAGAAACCAAAGCAATGGATCTGATTAGTGCCTAGGGGCCTGTTCTTTCCTTTTTACCTCTGGGGACATCTGTCTATGGGTCTGAGTGCAGGTAGGTGCTCAGTTGGGCTCAGATTGCCCCTGTTTTTCCTGGGAAGTCACCACTATTGAGATGGATCAGGGACTTTGGAGTTTTATCCTATTAGAAGGGTTGTGGCCATTGGAATGGGCACACACAATTCCCTTGGAGAGGGCAAGTACAGTCCTCAGGTTTGGCTCCAGGGGCCTGAGCCTGTAGGTTGTGTAGGCCTGGGCTGTTTGGACAGTTGTCTGAAAACACACACCCTCCAGGCTAGGGCTTCTGGAACCACACCTCAGGATTGTTCCTGCCCTCTCAAAGGGAATTCTTCATATTCCATTTGCCACAACCATATAAATCATGAGAAATCTCCAATGTCCCTGGGACCATACCAATTTTGTAGGCCGCTTGGAACAAACAGGGGTGATCTGACACTAGCTGAGCAACTAGCTCCACACCAACTCGGAGACAGATGTCCCCAGAGAAGAACATTGAACTGGACAGGCCCCTAGGCCCTAATCAGATCCATTGCTTTGGTTTCCAGGCATCTCTTCTCAGAGGCCTGGTTTCCAATACCAGCCTATGGGGTTTCCAGAGGCCCCTTCAGAGCAAGTCTTGTCTGCACATTGGAAACTTGCTCGTGGAGCTATGTCAGAACCTCAGAGGCCTGGTTTTCAATACCACCATATGGGGGTTTCCTGAGTCATCAGTCAGAACAAATGTCTTCTCCACATGGGAAACGTGCTCTTTCAAGCTGTGTCAAAACCTCCGGCTAGGAAAGTCCTTCAGGGCCCCGGTGCCACCACCTCATTCCAAGGTCTCCATGGACACAATCCCACATTAGGACCCATCTGCAGGAGAGTCTATTTCAACTCAGTGCCCTTGGGTGCTCCCCTAGAGCCAGCAGATCGAACCTATCTTGTCACTAGGAGACAATTGGAATGTGAGGCGGGCTGGCTAGGCATCCATCTGTAGAAAACTACTCTGAAGTAATTTCATATGGGACATCCTGGAGCCATCCAAGAGGTCACAGCTGTCCTGCAGAAGGAATCCTTGCGCTTTGGAGCACCTCACAACTCCCATCATGGGAAAAGCTCTGTGGCCTCGTGGTGCACCGTCCCCTTCATGAAAGAGCCATCTTGGACAGAAACTCCAACCTGAGCCAACGTCTAATCCTCGCCCTGACTTCAGATGCACGAAATCTTGATTCAACTCTGCAGAGTGTGCCTGCCGAAACCCTGCCCCGAAGCAAAACCTAGCTATTGTTCTCAGACTTCGTCCTCACACTCCGAGCCCACCAGCCCTCCAGTTAGGGAATTCTGGAGAGACACAATGCAGCACTCTGACTGCCCTCCAGAAGAGAAACGTTGTCCTATGGGGCTAACCAGAAACACCAAATGAGGATCAACCTGCATGCCACTTGACTCTACCCCAATTATACAGTTTCACTTCAGCGTTAATGCCCTGTCTTGCACAGCCTGAGGTCTGAATTCCCAACCGACACGCAGACAGCTGGCTGTACACTGAGCACATCAGACCCGCCATGGCTTTAGGTCATCATCTCTTCCCAACCTTGGTTTTCAGGCTTCAGAACCTAGACCTTATATATACTCACTACCCAGGGGTGAACGTGATGCAGAAATGAAACTCCTTCTTCCTCAAGGCAAGAAACCTTGTGGTTGGCATGTTTTCCAACGTTCAGTGTAGGAGAACCCAGTGTAGCCCATGAGTCCCCGCCCATGCTTGAGAACCGCAATGGGCACAAACACATTGGGACCCTCAGTGTGAGCCCTGTCCTCAAGTAAAGCCTCTCAGGGGCTGGACCAAGAACCCGCATTGCCATCCCTAGTCCCCCAATATTAATGAGAGGTTGAGAGGTCTAGTCACCCCTATTCAGTTCTCTGCTCTGGAACCCCTGAGGAAAAAAATATCGAAGGGTCTCCTCCATCCCCTGAATGAGCCCCAAAACTTGGGATCTGACCAAATCTTAAAAGAGAAAGAATCATCCATGGCCAAAGAGGCCATCCCGTCATTCCATGGCCACCATTGACACAAAATCTAGAGACAAAAGCCTGGAGATATGCCTCACACTTGCCCTTTGTTCATAGCCTGAAAAATTCTCCTCACGGACTATAGATCAGGCCTGTCATACCTACGTCCCCAAACCTAAGCTGAGTTTGGGTTTTCAGATTTCTGTCCCCACTGTCCTGGCCCACACACCCTCCAGGCTGGGGCCCCTGGAGCCATGCCTCAGGACTGTGCCTGCCTTCTCCAAGCAAATTCTGCCCATTCCATTGGCCACAACCCTAAAGATTAGAACACTCCAACGTCCCTGAGGCCATCCCAATAGTGTTGGCCACTCAGGGCAAACAGGGTGATCTGTCCCAAGATGAGCAACTACCTCAACTCAGACCCATAGACAGATAACCCCAGAGAAGAAGATTGAACCGGACAGGCACCTAGGACCTATGCAGATCCATTGCTTTTGATTCCTGGCATCTCTCCTCAGAGGCCTGGTTTCCAATACCAGCATATGTGTTCTTCTGGAGGTACCAGTCTGAACAAATCTCATTTCCACATGGGAAACATGCATTTTGGAGCTGTGTCACAACCTCCAGTTAAGGGAAACCTTCAGGTCCCAGCAGCCAACACCCCATTCCAAGGTCTCCATGGACACAAACCCACATTATGACCCATCCGCAGGCGAGTCCATTTCAACACATCCCCTTTGGTTGCTCCCCAAAAGAAGCAGATCGAACCTGCCTTGTCACTAGGAGACAATAGGAATGTGAGGCGGGCACTCCAGGAATCCATCCTTAGAACCCTGCACTGCCGTGGTTCCGCATGGGACGTCCTGGAGCAATCTGACCGGTCTCGACTGTCCCGTAGAAGGAATCCTTGCCGATTGGAGCAACATACAATGCCAATCGTGGGAAAGTCTCCATAGCCCCATGATGCCCCCCACCATCATGAAGGGGCCATCCTGAACAGAAACTTCAACCTGAGCCTACGTCTGATCCTCGCCCTGACTTCAGATGCATGAGATTTAGATTTAGCTCTACAGAGTGTGCCTGCCATGATCTTGACCCAAAACCTAAGCCTAGCTTGTGTTCTCACACTTCCTTCCTCACAATTCTGGCCCACAAGCCCTGCAGTGTGAGAATTCCGTCGCCACAATGCAGCACTCTTCCTTCCCTCCAGAAGAAAAACGTTGCCCCTGGGGCTACCCAGAAACGCCAAATGAGGATCAACCTGCATGCCACTCAACTTTACTCCAATTATACAGTCTAAGCTTGGCACTAATGCCCTGTCTGACACAGCCTGAGCCTGGACCTCCTGGATGACACCCAGAAAGGTGGTGTCACACCTAAGGACTGTGCCAGTGCTCTCCAAGGGAACTCTGCCCGTTTCATTTGCCACACCCTTACAGATTAGGAGAAACCTCCAATTCCCAAGACCAGTCCAATAGTGTTGGCCTCCCCCAACAAACATGGGTGATCTGACACAAGCTGAGCAGTGACCTCCATTCTGAATCTTAGACAGAGACACTCAGAGGAGAATATTGAAAAGGACAGGCCCCTAGACCGTAATCAGATCCATTGCTTTGGATTCCAGGCATTGTTCCCCAGATGCTTGGTTTCCAATACCAGGTTGTGGGGGTTTCAGAACAAATCTCGTCTCTACATGGGAAACTTGCTCTTTGGAGCTGCATCAAAACCTCAGGTTAGGAGAATTCTTCAGGGCAACAGAGCCACTGCCCCATTCCAAGGGATCCATGGACACAAATCCACATCGACTGATCCTCATGAGATTCCATTTCAATTCAGCCCCCTCGGTTGTTCCCCCAGTGACAGCAGATCAAATCCTCCTTTTCACTAGGACACAACTGTAATGCAAGCTGGACTGCCCAGGCATCCATCATTAGAACTGTGCTTTGGAGCATTTCTTATGGGACGTCCTTGATCCATCCAAAAAGTCGTGACTGTCCCGCTGACGGAATCCTTGTGGTTTGGAGCATCACACACTCACAAAGTTGGAAATCTTCCATGGTTTCCTGATGCCCCCCCCCCACCTTAATGAAGGGGACATCATGTACAGAAACTCCAACCTAAGCCAACATCTGATCCTCGCCCTGAATTCAGATGCACGAGATCTCATTTCAGGTCTGTAGAGTGTGCCTGCCATGTCACCGCTGCGAATTCAAAGCTGAACTTGTGTTCTCAGACTTCTGTCCTAAAACACCTGGCCCACAAGCCCTGAAGTTGGCAATTCTGGAGCCAGAATGCAGCACTCTGCCTGCCCTCCAGAAGAAAATCTTTGCACTATGGGGCCAACCAGAAACCCCAAATGAGGACCAACCTTCACATCACTCGACTGTACCCCAATTATACAGTCTAGCCTGGGGACTAATGCCCTGCCTGACACAGCCTGAGCCCAGACCTCATGATGGACACAGACATCTGGCTGCACACTAAGTGCATCGGACCCACCATGGCCTTAGGTCGTCATCTCTTACCAACCTCGGTTTTCAGGCTTCAGAATCTAGACCTTATCTCTACTCACTGCCATGCCATGTACGTGATGCAGAAATCAGAACTCCTCCTTCCCCATGACCAGAAACCCTGTGGTTGGCATGTTGTCCAACGTGCAGTGTAGGAGAAACCAGCATGGCCCATGAGGCCTCAGACATGCTTGAAGGCTGCGATGGGCACAAACACACATTAGGATCCTAAGCATGATCCCTGGCCTCAAGTAAAGCCTCTCCGGGGATGGACCAAGAGCCCACATATGGAGATTACCATGCCCCTACTCCCCAAGCCTTAACCAGTGCTTGAGAAGTCTAGTCACCCCTACTCAGATCTCTTCTCTAGAATCCCTCCTTGGTGGGACACATGAGGTTAAAAAAAAAATGGAGAAAGGACTCCTACCGTCCAAAGAATGACCGCAAACACTTGGAATTGGGCCAAATTCACAGAGAGAAATACTCGTCCATGGCTGATGAGGCCATCCTGACATTCCACGGCCACCATTGACACAAAATCCGGAGACAAAAGCCTGAAAAAGCGCCACACACTCGCCCTTTGTTCAAAGCCTGAAAAATTCTCACGGTCTGTAGATCGGGCCTGCCATACCTATGTCCCCAAACCTAAGCCACGTTTGTGTTTTCAGACTTCTGTCTCCATTGTCCTGGCCCACACACCCTCAAGGCTTGGCCCCATGGAGCCACACCTCAGGACTGTGCCTGCCCTCTCCATGGGAATTCTGCTCATTCCTTTGGCACAACCTGACAGATTAGGAGAAACATCCGAAGTCCCCGAGGCCACCCCAATATTGTAGGATGTCCGGGACAAACAGGGACCATCTGCCACAAGCTGAGCCACTACCTCCAATCAGACCTGTAGATAGATATCCATAGAAAAGAAGATTGAACAGGACAGGCACCTAGGCCCTAAACGGATCCATTGCTTTTGTTTTCACGTATCTCTCCTCAGAGGCCTGGATTCCAATACCAGCACATGGGGGTTTCTGGAGCTACCAATCAGAACAAATCGCATGATACATGGGAATCATGCTATATGGAACTGTGTCAAAACCTCCAGTTAGGAGAAAATTTCACGTCACTGGAGCCACCGCCCCATTCCAATGTCTCAATGGACACAATCCCACATTATGACCCATCCTCAGGAGAGTCCATTTCAACTCAAACCTGGCGGTTGCTCACCCAGTGCCAGCAGATCAAACCTGCTTTGTCACTAGGAGACAATTGGAATGCGAGTTCGTTGCCCAGGTATCCGTTGTTAGAACTCTGCACTGGAGAAATTCCTAATGGGGTGTCCTTGATCCATTCAACAGGTCTCAACTGTCCTGCAGAAGGAATTCTTGTGGTTTGCAGCATCACACACTCGCACCGTGGGAAAACCTCCATGGCCTCGTGATGCCTCCACCTTCAGGTAGAGGACATCATGGACAGAAACTCCCGTCTGATCCTCGCCCTGACTTCAGATGCATGAGATCTCAATTCAGCTCTGCAGAGTGTGCCTGCCTTGCCCTCGCCCCAAAACCTAAGCCAGCTCACGTTCTCAGACTTCCGTCCTCACACTCCTGGCCCACAAGCCTTCCACTTTGGGAATTTTGGAGACAAAATGCAGCACTCTGCCTTCCCTCCAGAAGAGAGACTTTGCCCTATGGGTCTACCCAGAAACATCAAATGAGGATCAACCTGCAATTCTCTAGACTGTACCCCAATTATACAGTCTAGCCTGGGCACTAATGCCCTGTCTGACACAGCCTGACCCCAGACCTCGGGACCGACACCCAGACACCTGGCCTCACACTGAACACATCGAACATGCCATGGCCTTAGGTCATCATCTCTTCCCAACCTTGGTCTTCAGGCTTCAGAACCTAGACATTATCTCCACTCACAACTAAGTGATGTACGTGATGCAGCAATCAGAACTTCACCTTCCCCATGACCAGAAACCTTGTGGTTGGCATGTTGTCCAACGTTCAGTATATGAGAACCCAGCATGGCCCATGAGGCCTCAGACATGCTTGAGGGCTGCGATGGGCACAAACACACATTAGGACCCTAAGCATGAACCCTGGCCTCAAGTAAAGCCTCTCCGGGGCTGGACCAAGAGCCTGCATATGGGACTTGCCATGCCCCTACTCCCCCAATCCTAGCCAGAGCTTGAGAAGTCTAGTCAACCTTATTCAGAGCTCTTTTCTGGAATCCCTCTTTTGTGGGACACATAAGGTAAAAAAAAAAAAAAACCAAGATAAAAAAAAAAAAAAGTAAGGACTCCTACCATCCAAAGAATGACCCCAAACACTTGGAATCTGGCCAAATCCACAGAGAGAAATACTCGTCCATGGTCGATGAGGCCAGCCTGACATTCCACGGCCACCATTGACACAAAATCCGGACACAAAAACCTGAAAAAGCGCCACACACTTGCCCTTTGTTCAGAGCCCCCAAAATTCTCAAGGTCTGTAGATCGGGCCTGCCATACCTATGTCCCCAAACCTAAGCCGAGTTTGTGTTTTCAGACTTCTGTCTCCATTGTCCTCACCCACACATTCTAAAGGCTGGGCCCCATGGAGCCACACCTCAGGACTGTGCCTGCCCTCTCCAAGGGAATTCTGCTCATTCATTTGGAACAACCTGACAGATTAGGAGAATCATCCAAAATCTCTGAGGCCATCCCAATAGTGTAGGATGTCCTGGACATACAGGGACCCTCTGGCACAAGCTGAGCCACTACCTCCAATCAGAACCTTAGACAGATATCCATAGAAAAGAATATTGAACAAGACAGGCACCTAGGCCCTAATTGGATCCATTGCTTTTGTTTTCAGGCATCTCTCCTCAGAGGCCTGGATTCCAATACCAGCATAAGGGGGTTTCCAGAGCTACCTATCAGAAAAAAACTCGTCTCCACATGGGAATCTTGCTCTATGGAGCTGTGTCATAACCTCCAGTTAGGAGAAAACTTCAGGTCACTGGAGCCACTGCCCCATTTGAATATCTCCATGGACACAATCCCAAATTATGACCCATCCTCAGGAGAGTCCATTTCATCTAAACCCCCTCGGTTGCTACTCCAGAGCCAGCAGATTGAACCTGCCTTGTCGCTAGGAGACAATTGAAATGCGAGTTGGGCTCTTCAGGCATCCATCCTTAGAACCCTGCTCTTGCGTCGTTCCTTATGGGACATCCTTGAGCCATCCAACAGGTCTCGACTGTCCCACAGGAGTCCTTGTGCATGGACCACCTAACAACTCATATCATGGAAAGCTTCCAAGGTCACATGATGCCCCCAATCTTCATGAAGGCAGATCATGGAAAGAAACTCCAACCTGAGCCAACAGCTGATCTTCGCCTTGACTTCAGATGCACGAGATCTTGATTCAGCTCTTCAGAGTGTACCTGCTGTGCCCTCACCCCAAAACCTAAGCGTAGCTAGTGTTCTCCGACTTCCGTCCTCACTCTCCTGGACCACACGCCCTCTATTTTGGGATTTCCGATGACACAGTGCTGCACTCTGCCTGCCCTCTGGAAGAAAAATATTGCCCTATGGGTCTACCCAGAAACCTCCAATGAGGATAAACCTGCACGTCACTCAACTGTACACCAATTATATAGTCTAGCCTGTGCACTAATGCCCTGTCTGACAGAACCTGAGGCCTGAATTCCCAACCGACACCCAGACAGCTTGCAGTACACTGAGAACATCTGAACCGCCATGGCCTTAGGTCGCCATCTCTTTCCAACTTCGGTTTTCAGGCTACAGAATCCTAGACCTTATCTCTACTCACTTCCCATGGGTGAACGTGATGCAGAAATCAGAACTCCTCCTTCCCTCTCGCCAGAATCTTGTGGTTGGCATCTTGTCCAACGTTCAGTGTAGGACCCCTGTAGGGTTTACAGGGGTAGTAGTAGGGCCCCTGAGGATAGTGTAGGGTCCCTGAGGCCCTGCCTATGCTTAAGAGCTGCGGTGGGCTCAAACACACATTGGGACCCTCAGTTTGAGCCCTGTCCTCAAGTAAAGCCTCTCAGTGGCTGGACCATGAGCCCGCATATGGGGCCTGCCATGCTCCAAGTCACCCAATCTTAACCAGAGGTAGAGACATCTAGTCACCCCTACTCAGGGCTCTGCTCTGGAATCCCTCTTTGGTGGGACATTTGAGGTAAATAAACACAGAAAGGACTCCTCCCACTCCCAGAATGACCCCAATCACTTGGGATTGGGCCATCCCAAGTGATTGGGGTCCAGAGAGAAAGACTCGTCCATGGCCCATGAGGCCAGCCCGACATTCCACGGCCACTATTGACACAAAATCCAGAGACATAAGCTTCAGCAAGTGTTCACACTCACCCTTAGGTCATAGCCCAAAAAATTCTCCTCATAGTCTGTAGATTGGGCCTGCCATACCTACGTCCCCAAACCTAAGCCGAGTTTGTGTTTTCAGACTTCTATCCTGACATCCCTGTCCCACACACCCTCCAGACTGAGGCCCCTGGAGCCACACCTCAGGACTGTGCCTGCCCTCTCCAAGGAAATTCTTCCCATTCCATTGGCCACAACCCTACAGATAAGGAGAAACCTCCAAAGTCCCAGAGGCCATTCCAATAGTGTAGGCCACCCAGGACAAAGAGGGGCGATCTCTCACAAGCTGAGCAACGACGTCAACTCACCCGTAGACAGATAACCCAAGAGAAGAAGATTAAACTGGACTGGCCCCTAGAATGTAATTGGTTCCATTGCTTTTTTTTCTAAGCATCTCTCCTCAGAGGCCTGTTTTCCAATACCAGCATATGGGGGATTCCAGAGATACCAATCAGAACAAATCTTGTCTTCACATGGGAAACTTATCCTTTGGAGCTCTGTAAAAGCCTCCAGTTAGGAGAAACCTTCAGGTAGCCGGAGCAACCGCCCTATTCCAAGGTCTCCATGGACACATACCCGCATTATGACCATTCGGCAGGAGAGTACATTTCAACTCAGCCCCGTCGATTACTCCCCCAGAGGCAGAATATCAAACCTGCCTTGTCGTTAGGAGACAACTGGAATGCAAAGCAGACTCTCTAGGCATCCATCCATGGAATCCTGCTCTGGCGCCGTTCCATATGGGATGTCCTGGAGCCTTCCAAAAGGTCTTGACTGTCCCACAGAAGGAATCCTTGCAGATTGGAGCATCTCACAACTCCTATCGTGGGAAAACCTACATGGCCTCATGAGATGCTCCCCTTTATAAAGGGGCCATCATGGACAGAAACTCCAACCTGAGCCAACTTCTGATGCATTGCTTTGGTTTCTAGGTATCTCTCCTCAGAGGCCTGGTTTCCAATATCAGAATATGGGGGTTTCCTAAGGAAACAATCAGAACAGATCTCATCTCCACATGGGAAACTTGCTCTTTGGAGCTGTGTCAATACCTCAGGTTAGGAGGATCCTTCAGGGCGCTGGCACCATGGCCCAATCCCAAGGTCTCCAAGGACACAAACTTACATTATGAACCATTCTCAGGAGAGTCCATTTCAAATCAGCCCACTCGGCTGCTCACCCAGAGCCAGCAGATCAAACCTTCCTTGTTACTAGGAGACAGTTAGAATGGGAGGAGGGCTGCCCAGGCATCCATCCTTAGAACCCTGCTCTGGAGAACTTCTTTATGGGACGTCTTGAATCCAACCAACCTGTCTTGACTGTCTCGCAGAATGAATCCTTGTGGTTTGAAGCATCACACAATAACACTGTGAGAAAACCTCCATTTCCTCATGATGCCCCACACCTTCATAAATGGGCCATCATGGACAGAAACTCTGGAGACACAATGCAGCACTCTGCCTGGCCTCCAATGCAGCACTCTGCCTGGCCCTATAGGGCTAACCAGAAACGCCAAATGAGTAACAACCTGCATGCCACTCGACCATACCCCAATTATACAGTCTAGCCTGTGCACTAAAGCCCTGTCTGACACAGCCTGAGGGCAGACCTCCAGTCCAACACCAGGACAGGTGGCCGTACACTGAGCATATCATACCCACAATGGCTTTAGGCCATCATCTCTACCCAACCTCAATTTTCACCTTCAGAACCTAGACCTTATCTCCACTCACTGCTCAGGAGTGAACGTGATGCAAGAATCAGAACTTCTCCTTCGCTATGGCAAGAAACCTTGTGGTTGGCATGTTGTCCAACGTTCATTGTAGGAGAAAGCAGCATGGACTATGAGGTCCCACCTATCCCTGAGGGCCACAATTTGCACAAACACATATTGTGACCCTCAGCGTGAGCCCTATCCTCATGTGAAGCCTCTTAGTGACTGGAACAACAGCCCACATATGGGGCTTGCCAAGCCCCTAGTCACCCAATCTCAACCAGAGTTCGAGATGTCTAGTCACCCGACTCAGGGCTCTGCTCTGGAATCCCTCTTTGTTGGGACACCTGAGGTAAAAAAAAAAAAAAAATACAGAAAGGAGTTTTCCCATCCACAGAATGATCCCAACCCCTTGGGATCAGGCCAAATCACCAGAGAAAGAATTGTCCATGGCCCTTGAGAACACCCCGACATTCCACGGCCACCGTTGACACAAAATCCAGAGACAAAAGCCTGAGCAAGCGCCACATACTCGCCCTTTGTTCATAGCCCGGAAAATTCTCACGGTCTGTAGATCCAGCCTTCATACATACATCCCCAAACCTAAGCTGAGTTTGTGTTTTCAGACTTCTGTCCCCACAGTCCTGGCCCACACACCATCCAAGCTGGGGCCCCTGGAGCCACACCTCAGGACTGTGGCTTCCCTCTCCAGGGGAATTCTGCCATTTCCATTGGCCACAACCTTATAGATTAGGAGAAACCTCCAAACTCCCCGAGGCCATCCGAATAGTGTTGGCTGCCCAGGACAAACAGGGATGATCTTTCACATGTTAGGAAACTACCTCCACTCAGACCCAGAGACAGATATCCCCATAGAATAAGATTGAACTGGACAGGCACTTAGGCCCTAATCAGATCCATTGCTTTTGTTTCCAGGCATCTCTCCTCAGAGGCCTGGTTTCCAATACCAGCATAGGGGGATTACTGAGGCACTCATCAGAAAAATCTCGTCTCCACATAGGAAATGTACTCTTTGGAGCTCTATAAAAACCTCTGTTTAGGAGAATCTTTCAGGGCCCCGGATCAAGCGCCCCATTCCAAGGTCTCCATGGACTTAAACCCACATTATGATCTATCCTCGGGAGCGTCCATGTCAACTCAACCCCCTTGGTTTCTTCCCCAGGGCCTGCAGATCAAACCTGCCTTGTCGCTAAGAGACAACTAGAATGGGAGGTGGGCTGCCTAGGCATCAATCCTTAGAACCCTACTCTGGAGTCATTCCATATGGGACATCCTAGAGCCATCCAACAGGTCTCAAGTGTCCCACAGAAGGAATCTTTGCAGTCTGGAGCATCTCAGAACTCCCATTGTGGGAAAATCTACATGGCCTCTTGAGACGCTCCACTTTATAAAGTGGCCATCATGGACAGAAACTCCAACCTGAGCAAACGTCTGATATTCTCCCTGACTTCAGGTGCATGAGATCTTGATTCAGCTCTGCAGAGTGTGCCTTCTGTGCCCTCACCCCAAAAAATAAGCCTAGCTTGTGGTCTCAGACTACAGTCCTCACAGCCCTGGCCCAAAAGCCCTACAGTTTGGCAATACTGGGGCCACAATGCAGCACTCTGCCTGCCCTCCAAGAGAAAAAACGTTGCCTTATGGAACTACCTAGAGACCCGAATGAGGATCAATTGAACGCCACTCGACTGCACCCCAAATATTCAGTCTACCCTGTCTAATGCCTTGTCTGACACAGCATGAGCCCACACCTCCAGACCTACGCTCAACAGCTGGCCGCACACTGAGCTCATTGGACCCAACAGGTCCTTAGGTCTTCATCTCTTCCCAACCTCGGTTTTCGGGTTTCAGAACCTAGACCTAAACTCCAATCACTGTCCAGCAGTGAACGTGATGCAGAAGTCACAACTCTTCCTTCGCCATGGCCAGAAACCTTGTGGTTGGCATATTCTCCAACGTTCAGTGTCGGAGAATCCAGCGTGGCCCATGAGGCCCTTCCCATGCTTGAGGGCCTTGTTGGCACAAATAGGCATTGTGAACCTCAGCATGAGCCCTGTCCTCAAGGAAGGCCTCTCAGTGTCTGAATCAAGAGCCCACATATTGGACTTGCCATGCCCTTAGGCCCCCAAACTAAAACAGAGGTGGGGTTGTCCAGTTGTCCCTCCCGAGGACTCTGCTCTGGAATCCCTCCTTTATTGGGACACATGAGGTACAAAAAATAATATAAAATAAAATAAAAAACAGAAAGGACTCCTCCCATCCCACAGAACATACACAAACTCTAGGGATTGGGTCAAATCCTCAGAGAAGGAAAGCCGTCCACAACCCATGAGGCCACGCCAGCATTCCACCCACATTGTTGACACAAATCCAGAGACAAAATCTGAGCAAGCACCTCAAACTCACACTTTTTCATATCCTGAAGTGTTATCACGGTTTGTAGATTGGGCGTGCCATAACTATGTCCCCAATCCTAAGCGGAGTTTGTGTTTTCAGATTTTTGCTCCACAGGCCTGGCCCACACACCCTCAAGGTTGGGCCCCAAGAGCCAAACTCAGAACTTTGCCTGCCCTCTCCAGGGGATTTCTGCCCATTCCATTGACCACAACCCTATAGATTAGGAGAAACTCCAGAGTCCCGAGGCCATTCCAATATTATAGGTCGCCCAGGACAAACAGGGGAGATCTGACACAATCTGAGCAACTACCTCACCTCAGATACTTAGACACATATCCCCAGCAAAGAGATTGAACCGGACAGGCACCTAGGCTCTAATCATATCCATTACTTTTGTTTTCAGTCATCTCTCCTCAGAGGCCTGTTTTCCAATACCAGCATATGGGAGATACCTTAGGCACTCATCAAAACAATTCTCTTCTCTACATAGGAAACATACTCTTTAGAGCTCCATCAAAACCTCCGGTTATGAACATCCCTCAAGGACCCGGATCAAGACCCCATTCCAAGGTCTCCATGGACACAAATGCACATTATGACCCATCCTCAACTCACCCATTTCAACACACTAGATTCGGTTGCTCCACTAGATCAGGCAAATCGAACTTGCCTTGGCTCTATGAGACACCTGGAATGGGAGGCAGGCTGCCCAGGCATCCATCCTTAGAACCCTGCTCTGGATAACTTCCTTATGGGATGTCCTGGAGCCATCCACCGGTCTCACCTGTCCCACAGAAGGAATCATTGCGGTTTGGAGCATCTCACAATTCAAATCGTGGGAAAAACTCCATGTCCTCGTGACACCCTCCCCTTCATGAAGGGGCCGTCATGGACAGAAACTCCGACCTAAGCCAACGTCTGATCCTAGCTCTGTCTTCAGGTATACGGGATCTCGAATCATCTCTGCAGAGGGTGCCGGCCGTCCCTTCACTCCGAAATCTAAGTCTTGCTTGTGTTTCAGAATTTTTTCCTCACACTCCTGGCCCACAAGCCTTCCAGTTTGGGAATTCTGGAGCCAGTATGTGACACTGTGTCTTCCCTCCAGAAGAAAAACGTTGCCCTCTGGGGCTACCCAGTAACCACAAATGAGTACCATCCTGCACGAAACTCGACTGCACCCCAATGATACAGTCTAGCCTGGACACTAATTCGCTGTCTGCCACAGCCTGAGCCTGCACCTCCCAACCCACACTCAACAGCTGGCCGAACACTGAGCACATCAGACACACCATGGCCTTAGGGCTTCATCTCTTCCCAACCTCAGTTTTCAGGCTTCAGAACCTAGACGTTAAATCCAATCACAGTCCAGGAGTGAAAGTGTTGCAGAAATTAGAACTCGTTCTTCCCCATGGCCAGAAAACTTGTGGTTGCCATATTGTGCAATGTTCAGTGTAGGAGAAACCAGCATGGTACATTAGGCCACGCCCTGACTTGAGGGGCTCCTTGGGCTCAAAAACACATTGTGAAACTCAGTGTGAGACCTATCCTCAAGGAAGGCCTCTCAATGTCTGGACCAAGAGCCCAAATATGGGGCTTGCCATGTTCTTAGGTCCCAATGTTAACCAGAGATCTGGTTGTCCAGTCGCCCCTCCCCAGGACTCTGCTCTGGAATGCCTCTTTTGGTGGTCCACCTGAGGTAAAAAAAAACAGAAAGACCTCCTCTCTTCCGACAGAATGACCCCAAACTCTTGGGATCGGGTCAAATCCCCAGAAAGAGAGCCTCATCGATGGCCCATGAGGACCCCCCGACATTCCACAGCAATCAGTGACACATTTCCAGAAAAAAAAAAAAGCATGAGCAAGCACCTCACATTCGCCCTTTGTTCATATCCCGAAGAGTTCTCCTCACGGTCTATAGATCGGGCCGGCCATACCTACATCCTCCAACCTAAGTGGAGTTTGTGTTTTCAGACTTTTATTCCAAATAACCTTGGACCACACACGCTCCACACTTGGGTCCCTGGAGCCACACCTCAGGACGCTGCTTCCTTTCAAGGGAATTCTTCCCATTCCATTGGCCACAACCTTGCAAATGAGGAAAAACCTCCAAAGTCACCGAGGCCATCCCAATAGTTTAGGCCGACCAGGACTAATAGGTGTGATCTCAAACCACCTGAGCAACTACCTCCACTCAGACAACAGATGTCCCCAGAGAAGAATATTGAACCGGACAGGCCCCTAGGCCCTAATCAGATCCATTGCTTTGGTTTCCAGGCATCTCTCCTCAGAGGCCTCGTTTCCAATACCAGCATATGGTGGTTTCCTGAGGCACCAATAAGAACAAATCTCGTCTCCCCATGGAAAACTTGCTCATTGGAGCTTTGTCATAACCTCTGGTTAGGAGAATCCTTCAGGGCCCTGGTGCCACTGCCCCATACCAAGGTCTCCATGGAGTCAAACCAACATTAAGACCATCCTCAGGAAAGTCCATTCAACTCAGCCCCCTCTGTTGCTACCCCAAGCCCGCAGAACAAACGTTTCTTGTTGCTATGAGACAATTGGAATGTGAGGCGGCTGCCCAGGCATCCATACGTAGAACCCAGTTCTGGAAAAATACATTATAAGATTTCCTGGAGCCATCCACAAATCTTAATTGTCCCACAGAAGGAATCCTTGCGGTTTGGAGCATCTCACAACTCCAATAGTGGCAAAACCCCCATGGCCTCATAATCCCCCCTCTTCTTGAAGGGGCCAACATGGACAGAAACTCAAACCTGAGCCAAGTCTGAACCTCGACTGACTTCAGACGCATGAGATCTCAATTCAGCTCTGCAGAGTGTGCCTGCCATGCCCTTGCCCCGAAACCTAAGCCTAGCTTGTGTTCTCAGCTTCCGTCCTCACTCTCCTGGCCCACAAGCCCTCCAGTTTGGGAATTCCGAAGCCACAATGCAGCACTCTGCCTGCCCTCCAGAAGAAAAACTTTGCCCTATGCTGCTAATAAGAAACCCCAAATGATTTTCTAATGCATGTCACTCGATGTTAAAGCAATTATACAGACTACCCTGTATACTAATGCCCTGTCTGGCACAGCCTGAGACAAGACATCCCAAACGACACCCAGACAGCTGGCCCCAACCTGGACACATAGGACCCGCTATTGCTGTATGTCGTCATCTCATCCCAACCTCGGTTTCAGGCTTCAGAACCTAGACCTTAAATCCAATCATAGTCCAGGAGTGAAAGTGTTGCAGAAATTAGAACTCCTTCTTCCCCATGGCCAGAAAACTTGTGGTTGCCATATTGTGCAATGTTCAGTGTAGGAGAAACCAGCATGGTACATTAGGCCACGCCCTGACTTGAGGGGCTCCTTGGGCTCAAAAACACATTGGGAAACTCAGTGTGAGACCTATCCTAAAGGAAGGCCTCTCAGTGTCTGGACCAAGAGCCCACATATGGGGATTGCCATGTTCTTAGGTCCCAATGTTAACCAGAGGTCTGGTTGTCCAGTTGACCCCACCCACGACTCTGCTCTGGAATCCCTCTTTTGGTGGTCCACCTGAGGTAAAAAAAAAAACAAAAAAACAAAAAAAAATAAACAAAAAAAACAGAAAGGCCTCCTCCCTTCAGACAGAATGACCCCAAACCCTTGGGATCGGGTTAAATCCCCAGAAAGGGAGCTTCATCGATGGCCCATGAGGACACCACGACATTTCATGGCAATCGGTGACACATTTCCAGAAAAAAAAAAAAAAAAAAAAAAGGATGAGCAAGCACCTCACATTCGCCCTTTGTTCATATCCCGAAGAGTTCTCCTCACGGTCTATAGATCGGGCCGGCCATACATACATCGTCTAACCTAAGTGGAGTTTGTGTTTTCAGACTTTGTCCAAATAGCCCTGGACCACACACGCTCCACACTTGGGTCCCTGGAGCCACACCTCAGGACTGTGCTTCCCTTTCAAGGGAATTCTTCCCATTCCATTGGCCACAACCTTGCAAATTAGGAAAAACCTCCAAAGTCACCGAGGCCATCCCAATAGTGTAGGACGCCCAGGACAAACAGGGGTGATCTCAAACCAGCTGAGCAACTACCTCCACTCAGACAAGAGATGTACCCAGAGAAAAATATTAAACCGGACAGGCCCCTAGGCCCTAATCAGATCCATTGCTTTGGTTTCCAGGCATCTCTCCTCAGAGGCCTCGTTTCCAATACCAGCATATGGTGGTTTCCTGAGGCACCATTAAGAACAAATCTCGTCTCCCCATGGAAAACTTGCTCATTGGAGCTTTGTCATAACCTCTGGTTAGGAGAATCCTTCAGGGCCCTGGTGCCACTGCCCCATACCAAGGTCTCCATGGACTCAAACCAACATTAAGACCATCCTCAGGAAAGTCCATTTCAACTCAGACCCCTCTGTTGCTACCCCAAGCCAGCAGATCAAACGTTTCTTGCTGCTAGGAGACAATTGGAATGTGAGGCTGGCAGCCCAGGCATCCATACTTAGAACCCTGTTCTGGAAAAATACCTTGTAAGACCTCCTGGAGCCATCCAACAAATCTTAATTTTCCCACAGAAGGAATCCTTGCGGTTTGGAGCATCTCACAACTCCAATAGTGGAAAAACCCCCATGGCCTCATAATCCCCCCTCTTCTTGAAGGGGCCAACATGGACAGAAACTCAACCCTGAGGTAAGTCTGAACCTCGACTGACTTCAGACGCATGAGATCTCAATTCAGCTCTGCAGAGTGTGCCTGCCATGTCCTTGCCCCGAAACCTAAGCCTAGCTTGTGTTCTCAACTTCCCTCCTCAATCTCCTGGCCCACAAGCCCTCCAGTTTGGGAATTCCGAAGCCACAATGCAGCACTCTGCCTGCCCTCCAGAAGAAAAACTTTGCCCTATGCTGCTAATAAGAAACCCCAAATGATTTTCTAATGCATGCCACTCGATTGTAAAGCAATTATACAGCCCACCCTGTATACTAATGCCCTGTCTGGCACAGCCTGAGACAAGACATCCCAAACGACACCCAGACACCTGGCCCCAACCTGGACACATAGGACCCGCTATTGCTGTAGGTCGTCATCTCTTCCCAACCTCGGTTTTCAGGCTTCAGAACCTAGACCTTATCTCCAATCACTGCCCAGGGGTGAACGTGATGCAGAAATTAGAATTCCTCCTTCCCCATGGCCAGAAACCTTGCGGTTGGCATGTTGTCCAACGTTCAATTGGGAAAACCTGCATTGTCCGAAAGGCCACGCCAGTGCTTGAGGGCCGCCTAGGGCACACACATGCATTGTGACCTGCAGCGTGAGTCCCGTATTAAAGTAACGCCTCTCATTGGCTGGACCAAGATCCTGCATATGGGGCTTGTCATATCATAAGCCCCCAGGCTTAACCAGAGGGCGAGTATTCCAGTTGTCAGTACCCACTGCTATGCTCTAGAATCCCTCTACTGGGGGGACACATGAAGCAGAACAGGACACTTCCCTTCCCACAGAATGACCCCAAACTCTTGGGGGCTGGACAAACTACCAGAGAGGGAGACTTCTACGACCCATGAGGCAACTCCTACATTAAACGGCCATTGTGGACAAAACATCCAGAGACAAAAGCCTGAGCGATTGCCTCCCTCTCACCCTTCTTTCATATCCAGAGGAGCTCCCCTCATGGACTGTAGATCAGGCCTGCCGTAACCTCGGCCCCAAACCTGAGCTGAGTTAGGGTTTTTGGATGTCTGTCTGCACAGCCATGGCCCACACAGCCTCCAGGCTGGGGTCTCTGGAGCCACACCACAGAACTGTGCCTGCTCTCTCCTAAGAAACTGCCCATTCCATTGGCCACAACTCTACAAAATAGTAGAAACCTCAAGGTCCCCAAGGACATCCCACTACCGCAAGCCGCACTGGACAAATAGGGGCATTATGACACAAGCTGAGCAACTACTACCTCCATGCAGACACACAGACAGATATCCGCAGAGACAGAAGATTGAACCAGACAGGCCCCTAGGCCCTATTATGAACTCTTGCTTTGGTGTCCACGTATCACTCCTCAGAGGCCTGGGTTCGAAGACCAGCATACGGGGCTTTCCTGAGGCACCAGACAGAAGACCTCTCATCTCCACATGGGAAGATTCCTTGTTGGAGTTGTGTCAAGCCCTTCGGGTTGGAGAATCCTGCCGAGTCCCTTAGATACTGCCACATTCCAAGGTCTCCATGGCCAACAACCCACATTATGACTCATCCTCAGGAGAGTCCATTTAAACTCAGCCTTCTGGGTAGCTCACCCAAGAGCCCGCAGATTGAGCGTGCCTTGTCTCGACCAGGCAATGGGAAGGTGAGTTGGCGTTTCTCGGCATCCATGCTTAGGCCCCTGCTCTCGAGTCTTTTTGTATGGGGCATCCTGGAACCATCCAATAGTACTCGACTGTCCTGAAGAAGGAAACTTTGAAGTTTGGAGCAGCTCACAACTCCCAGCGTAGGGAAACCTCCCTGGCCTCATGACGCCCCCACCCCCTTCAGGAAGGGGCCGTCATGGACACATACTCCAGCTTGAGGCAACATCTGATACTCGCCCTGACCTCACCTGCAGGAGATCTCGATTCAGCCTCTGCAGAGTGGGCCTGCCATGCTCTTGGCCCCAGAACTCGTGCTAGCTTGTGTTTTCAGACTTCCTTCCTCACAATCCTGGCCACACCCCTCCAGTTTGGCAATTCTGGAGACACAATGCAGCACTCTGCCTTCCCTCCAGAAGAAAAATGTTGCCCTATAGGGCTAACCGGAAACACCAAATGAGTAACAACCTGCATGCCACTCGACCATACCCCAATTATACAGTCTAGCCTGTGCACTAAAGCCCTGTCTGACACAGCCTGAGGGCAGACCTCCAGTCCAACACCCAGACAGCTGGCCGTACACAGAGCATATCACACCCACAATGGCTTTAGGCCATCATCTCTACCCAACCTCAGTTTTCACCTTCAGAACCTAGAACTTATCTCCTCTCACTGCTCAGGAGTGAACGTGATGCAAGAATCAGAACTTCTCCTTCGCCTTGGCAAGTAACCTAGGGGTTGGCATGTTTTCCAATGTTCATTGTAGGAGAAAGCACCATGGACTAAGAGGCCCCACCTATCCCTGAGGGCCACAATGTGCACAAACACACATTGTGACACTCAGCGTGAGCCCTATCCTCATGTAAAGCTTCTTAGTGACTGGAACAACAGCCCACATATGGGGCTTGCCAGTCCCCTAGTCCCCCAATCTCAACCAGAGTTCGAGATGTCTAGTCACCCCTACTCAGGGCTTTACTCTGGAATCCCTCTTTGGTGGGACAACTGAGGTAAAAAAAAAATACATAAAGGACTCTTCCCATCCACAGAATGATCCCAACCACTTGGGATCAGGCCAAATCACCAGAGAAAGAATTGTCCATGGCCCTTGAGGACACCGCGACATTCCACGGCCACCGTTGACACAAAATCCAGAGACAAAAGCCTGAGCAAGCGCCACATACTCGCCCTTTGTTCATAGCCCGGAAAATTCTCACGGTCTGTAGATCGAGTCTTCATACATACATCCCCAAACCTAAACTGAGTTTGTGTTTTCAGACTTCTGTCCCCACAGGCATGGCCCACACACCATCCAAGTTGGAGCCCCTGGAGCCACACCTCAGGACTGTGGCTTCCCTCTCCAGGGGAATTCTGTATTTCCATTGGCCACAACTCTATAGATTAGGAGTATCCTCCAATCTCCACGAAGCCATCCGAATAGTGTTGGCTGCCCAGGACACACAGGGATGATCTTTCACAAGTTAGGAAACTACCTCCACTCAGACCCAGAGACAGATATCCCCATAGAATAAGATTGAACTGGACAGGCACTTAGGCCCTAATCAGATCCATTGCTTTTGATGCCAGTCATCTCTCCTCAGAGGCCTGGTTTCCAATACCAACATATGGGAGATTCCTTAGGCACTCATTAAAACAATTCTCTTCTCTACATAGGAAACATAATCTTTAGAGCTCCATCAAAACCTCCGTTATGAACATCCCTCAAGGCCCCGGATCAAGCACCCCATTCCAATGTCTACATGGACACAAATGCACATTATGACCTATCCTCAACTCACCCATTTCAACACACCCGCCTCGGTTGCTCCCCTGGATTCAGCAGATAGAACTTGCCTTGGCTCTATGAGACACCTGGAATAGGAGGCAGGCTGCCCAGGCATCCATCCTTAGAACCCTGCTCTGGATAACTTCCTTATGGGATGTCCGGGAGCCATCCAACAGGTCTCACCTGTCCCACAGAAGGAATCATTGCGGTTTGGACCATATCACAATTCCCATCGTGGGAAAACCTCCATGTCCTCGTGACACCCTCCCCTTCATGAAGGGGCCGTCATGGACAGAAACTTCGACCTAAGCCAACGTCTGATCCTAGCTCTGTCTTCAGGTATACAGGATCTCGAATCATCTCTGCAGAGGGTGCCTGCCGTCCCCTCACCCCGAAATCTAAGTCTGGCTTGTGTTCTCAAAAATTTTTCCTCACACTCCTGGCCCACAAGCCTTCCAGTTTGGGAATTCTGGAGCAACTATGTGGCACTGTGTCTTCCCTCCAGAAGAAAAACGTTTCCCTTTGGGGCTACGCAGTAACCACAAATGAGTACCATCCTGCACGAAACTCGACTGCACCCCAATGATACAGTCTAGCCTGGGCATTAATTCCCTGTCTGCCACAGCCTGAGCCTGCACCTCCTAACCCACACTCAACAGCTGGCCGAACACTGAGCACATCAGACACACCATGGCCTTATGTCTTAATCTCTTCCCAACCTCAGTTTTCAGGCTTCAGAACCTACACCTTAAATCCAATCACAGTCCAGGAGTGAAAGTGTTGCAGAAATTAGAACTCCATCTTCCCCATGGCCAGAAAACTTGTGGTTACCATAGTGCAACGTTCAGTGTAGGAGAAACCAGCATGGTACATTAGGCCACGCCCTGCCTTGAGGGGCTCCTTGGGCACAAAAACACATTGTGAAACTCAGTGTGAGACCTATCCTCAAGGAAGGCCTCTCAGTGTCTGGACCAAGAGCCCACATATGGGGCTTGCCATGTTCTTAGGTCCCAATGTTAACCAGAGGTCTGGTTGTCCAGTTGCCCCAACCCACGACTCTGCTCTGGAATCCCTCTTTTGGTGATCCACCTGAGGTAAAAAAAAAATAAATAAATAAATAAATAAAAAATAAACAAAAAAAACAGAAAGGCCTCCTCCCTTCCGACAGAATGAACCCAAACTCTTGGGATCGGGTTAAATCCCCAGAAAGTGAGCCTCATCGATGGCCCATGAGGACACCACGACATTCCATGGCATTCGGTGACACATTTCCAGAAAAAAAAAAAAAAAAAGCATGAGAGCACCTCACATTCGCCCTTTTTTCATATCCCTTGGAGTTCTCCTCACGGTCTAATACGGCCCGGCCATACCTACATCCCCCAACCTAAGTGGAGTTTGTGTTTTCAGACTTTTGTCCAAATAGCCCTGGACCACACACGCTCCACACTTGGGTCCCTGGAGCCACACCTCAGGACTGTGCTTCCCTTTCAAGGTAATTCTTCCCATTCCATTGTCCACAACCTTGCAAATGAGGAAAAACCTCCAAAGTCACCGAGGCCATCCCAATAGTGTAGGCCGCCCAGGACAAACAGGGGTGATCTCAAACCAGCTGAGCAACTACCTCCAATCAGACAACAGATGTCCCCAGAGAAGAATATTGAACCGGACAGGCCCCTAGGCCCTAATCAGATCCATTGCTTTGGTTTCCAGGCATCTGTCCTCAGAGGCCTCGTTTCCAATACCAGCATATGGTGGTTTCCTGAGGCACCAATAAGAACAAATCTCGTCTCCCCATGGAAAACTTGCTCATTGGAGCTTTGTCATAACCTCTGGTTAGGAGAATCCTTCAGGGCCCTGGTGCCACTGCCCCATACCAAGGTCTCCATGGACTCAAACCAAAATTAAGACCATCCTCAGGAAAGTCCATTTCAACTCAGACGCCTCTTTTGCTACCCCAGGACAACAGATCAAACGTTTCTCATTGCTAGGAGACAATTGGAATGTGAGGCTGCTGCCCAGGGATCCATACGTAGAACCCTGTTCTGGAAAAATACCTTATAAGACGTCCTGGAGCCATCCAACAAATCTTAATTGTCCCAAAGAAGGAATCCTTGCGGTTTGGAGCATCTCACAACTCCAATAGTTGCAAAACCCCCATGGTCTCATAATCCCCCCTCTTCTTGAAGGGGCCAACATGGACAGAAACTCAAACCTGAGCCAAGTCTGAACCTCGACTGACTTCAGACGCATGAGATCTCAATTCAGCTCTGCAGAGTGTGCCTGCCATGTCCTTGCCCCGAAACCTAAGCCTAGCTTGTGTTCTCAGCTTCCGTCCTCACTCTCCTGGCCCACAAGCCCTCCAGTTTGGGAATTCCGAAGCCACAATGCAGCACTCTGCCTGCCCTCCAGAAGAAAAACTTTGCCCTATGCTGCTAATAAGAAACCCCAAATGATTTTCTAATGAATGCCACTCGATTGTAAAGCAATTATACAGCCCACCCTGTATACTAATGCCCTGTCTGGCACAGCCTGAGACAAAACATCCCAAAAGACACCCAGACAGCTGGCCCCAACCTGGACACATAGGACCCGCTATGGCTGTAGGTCGTCATCTCTTCCCAACCTCGGTTTTCAGGCTTCAGAACCTAGACCTTATCTCCAATCACTGCCCAGGGGTGAACGTGATGCAGAAATTAGAATTCCTCCTTCCCCATGGCCAGAAACCTTGTGGTTGGCATGTTGTCCAACGTTCTATGTGGGAAAACCTACATTGTCCGAAAGGCCACGCCAGTGCTTGAGGGCCGCCTAGGGCACAGACATGCATTGTGACCTGCAGCGTGAGTCCCGTATTAAAGTAACGCCTCTCAGTGGCTGGACCAAGATCCTGCATATGGGGCTTTCATATCCATAGGCCCCCAGGCTTAACCAGAGGGCGAGTATTCCAGTTGTCAGTACCCACTGCTATGCTCTAGAATCCCTCTACTGGGGGGACACATGAAGCAGAAAACAGGACACTTCCCTTCCCACAGAATGACCCCAAACTCTTGGGGGCTGGACAAACTACCAGAGAGGGAGACTTCTACGACCCATGAGGCAACTCCTACATTAAATGGCCATTGTGGACAAAACATCCAGAGACAAAAGCCTGAGCGACTGCCTCCCTCTCACCCTTCTTTCATATCCAGAGGAGCTCCCCTCATGGACTGTAGATCAGGCCTGCCGTAACCTCGGCCCCAAACCTGAGCTGAGTTAGGGTTTTTGGATGTCTGTCTGCACAGCCATGGCCCACACAGCCTCCAGGCTGGGGTCTCTGGAACCACACCACAGAACTGTGCCTGCTCTCTCCTAAGAAACTGCCCATTCCATTGGCTACAACTCTACAAAATAGTAGAAACCTCAAGGTCCCCAAGGACATCCCACTACCGCAAGCCGCACTGGACAAATAGGGGCATTATGACACAAGCTGAGCAACTACTACCTCCATGCAGACACACAGACAGATATCCGCAGAGACAGAAGATTGAACCAGACAGGCCCCTAGGCCCTATTATGAACTCTTGCTTTGGTGTCCACGTATCACTCCTCAGAGGCCTGGGTACGAAGACCAGCATACGGGGCTTTCCTGAGGCACCAGACAGAAGACCTCTCATCTCCACATGGGAAGCTTCCTTGTTGGAGTTGTGTCAAGCCCTTCGGGTTGGAGAATCCTGCCGAGTCCCTTAGCTACTGCCACATTCCAAGGTCTCCATGGCCACCAACCCACATTATGACTCATCCTCAGGAGAGTCCATTTAAACTCAGCCTTCTGGGTAGCTCACCCAAGAGCCCGCAGATTGAGCGTGCCTTGTCTCCACCAGGCAATGGGAAGGTGAGTTGGCGTGTCTCGGCATCCATGCTTAGGCCCCTGCTCTCGAGTCTTTCTGTATGGGGCATCCTGGAACCATCCAATAGTACTCGACTCTCCTGAAGAAGGAAACTTTGAAGTTTGGAGCAGCTCACAACTCCCAGCGTAGGGAAACCTCCCTGGCCTCATGACGCCCCCACCCCCTTCAGGAAGGGGCCGTCATGGACACATACTCCAGCTTGAGGCAACATCTGATACTCGCCCTGACCTCACCTGCAGGAGATCTCGATTCAGCCTCTGCAGAGAGGGCCTGCCATGCTCTTGGCCCCAAAACTCGTGCTAGCTTGTGTTTTCAGACTTCCTTCCTCACAATCCTCGCCACACCTCTCCAGTTTGGCAATTCTGGAGACACAATGCAGCACTCTGCCTGCCCTCCAGAAGAAAAATGTTGCCCTATAGGGCTAACCGGAAACGCCAAATGAATAACAACCTGCATGCCACTCGTCCATACCCCAATTATACAGTCTAGCCTGTGCACTAAAGCCCTGTCTGATACAGCTTGAGGGCAGACCTCCAGTCCAACATCCAGAAAGCTGGCCGTACACAGAGCATATCACACCCACAATGGCTTTAGGCCATCATCTCTACCCAACCTCAGTTTTCACCTTCAGAACCTAGGCCTTATCTCTTCTCACTGCTCAGGAGTGAACGTGATGCAAGAATTAGAACTTCTCCTTCGCCTTGGCAAGTAACCTAGTGGTTGGCATGTTGTCCATTGTTCATTGTAGGATAAAGCAGCATGGACTATGAGGCCCCACCTATCCCTGAGGGCCACAATTTGCACAAACACACATTGTGACCCTCAGCGTGAGCCCTATCCTCATGTAAAGCCTCTTAGTGACTGGAACAACAGCCCACATATGGGGCTTGCCAAGCCCCTAGTCCCCCAATCTCAACCAGAGTTCGAGATGACTAGTCACCCCTACTCAGGGCTCTACTCTGGAATCCCTCTTTGGTGGGACACCTGAGGTAAAAAAAAAAAAAAAACAAACATATATATATATATACAGAAAGGTTTCTTCCCATCCACAGAATGATCCCAACCCCGTGGGATCAGGCCAAATCAACAGAGAAAGAATTGTCCATGGCCCTTGAGGACACCCCGACATTCCACGGCCACCGTTGACAGAAAATCCAGAGACAAAAGCCTGAGCAAGCGCCACATACTCGCCCTTTGTTCATAGCCCGGAAAATTCTCACGGTCTGTAGATCGAGCCTTCATACATACATCCCCAAACCTAAGCTGAGTTTGTGTTTTCAGACTTCTGTCCCCACAGGCCTGGCTCACACACCATCCAAGCTGGGGCCCCTGGAGCGACACCTCAGGACTGTGGCTTCCCTCTCCAGGGGAATTCTGCATTTCCATTGGCCACAACCCAATAGATTAGGAGAATCCGCCAAACTCCCCCAGGCCATCCGAATAATGTTGGCTGCTCAGGACACACAGGGATGATCTTTCACAAGTTAGGAAACTAACTCCACTCAGACCCAGAGACAGATATCCCCATAGAATAAGATTGAACTGGACAGGCACTTAGGCCCTAATCAGATCCATTGCTTTTGTTTCCAGGCATCTCTCCTCAGAGGCCTGGTTTCCAATACCAGAATACGGGGGATTACTGAGGGACTCATCAGAAAAATCTCATCTCCACATAGGAAATGTACTCTTTGGAGCTCTATAAAAACCTCTGTTTAGGAGAATCTTTCAGGGCCCCGGATCAAGCGCCCCATTCCAAGGTCTCCATGGACTTTAAACCCACATTATGATCTATTGTCGGGAGAGTCCATGTCAACTCAACCCCTTTGGTTTCTCCCCCAGGGCCTGCAGATCAAACCTGCCTTGTTTTGGAGACAACTAGAATGGGAGGCGGGCTGCCCAGGCATCCATCCTTAGAACCCTACTCTGGAGTCGTTCCACATGGGACATCCTAGAGCCATCCAACAGGTCTCAAGTGTCCCACAGAAGGAATCTTTGCAGTCTGGAGCATCTCAAAACTCCCATTGTGGGAAAATCTACATGGCCTCTTGAGACGCTCCACTTTATAAAGGGGCTATCATGGACAGAAACTCCAACCTGAGCAAACGTCTGATATTCGCCCTGACTTCAGGTGCATGAGATCTTGATTCAGCTCTGCAGAGTGTGCCTTCTGTGCACTCACCCCCAAAACTAATCCTAGCTTGTGTTCTCAGACTACCGTCCTCACACCGCTGCCCCAAAAGCCCTACAGATTGGCAATACTGGGGCCATAATGCAGCACACTGCCTGCCCTCCAGAAGAAAAACGTTGCCTTATGGAGCTACCTAGAAACCCGAATAAGGATCAACTGAACACCACTCGACTGCACCCCAAATATGCAGTCTACCCTGTCTAATGCCTTGTCTGACACAGCATGAGCCCATACCTCCAGACCTACGCTCAACAGCTGGCCGCACACTGAGCTCATTGGACCCATCAGGTCCTTAGGTCTTCATCTCTTCTCAACCTCAGTTTTTGGGTTTCAGAACCTAGACCTAAACTCCAATCACTGTCCAGGGGTGAACGTGATGCAGAAATCACAACTCTTCCTTCGCCATGGCTGGAAACCTTGTGGTTGGCATATTCTCCAACGTTCAGTGTAGGAGAATCCAGCGTGGCCCATGAGGCACTTCCCATGCTTGAGGGCCTTGTTGGGCACAAATAGGCATTGTGACCCTCAGCATGAGCCCTGTCCTCAAGGAAGGCCTCTCAGTGTCTGAATCAAGAGCCCGCCTATTTGACTTGCCATGCCCGTAGGCCCCAAACTTAAACAGAGGTGGGGATATCCAGTTGTCCCTCCCAAGGACTCTGCTCTGGAATCCCTCTTTTATTGGGACACTTGAGGTACATAAAATAAAATATAAAATAAAATAAAATAAAAAACAGAAAAGACTCCCCCCATCCCACAGAATGTACCCAAACTCTTGGGATTGGGTCAAATGCTCAGAGAAGGAAAGCCATCTACAACCCATGAGGCCACGCCAGCATTCCACCCACATTGTTGACACAAATCCAGAGACAAAACCTGAGCAAGCACCTCAAACTCACCCTTTTTCATATCCCTAAGTGTTATCACGGTCTGTAGATTGGGCGTGCCATACCTATGTCCCCAATCCTAAGCGGAGTTTGTGTTTTCAGACTTTTGTCCCCACAGGCCTGGCCCACACAGCCTCAAGGCTGGGCCCTTAGAGCCAAACTCAGAACTGTGCTTGCCCTCTCCAGGGGATTTCTGCCCATTCCATTGGCCACAACCCTATAGATTAGGAGAAACTCCAAAGTCCTGAGGCCATCCCAATATTATAGGCTGCCCAGGACAAACAGGGGCGATCTGACACAAGCTGAGCAACTACATCCCCTCAGATCCTTAGACACGTATCCTCAAAAAAGAGATTGAACCGGACAGGCACCTAGGCCCTAATCATCTCGATTGCTTTTGTTTCCAGTCATCTCTCCTCAGAGGCCTGGTTTCCAATACCAGCATATGGGAGATTCCTTAGGCACTCATCAAAACAATTCTCTTCTCTACATAGGAAACATACTCTTTAGAGCTCCATCAAAACCTCCGGTTATGAACATCCCTCAAGGCCCCGGATCAAGCACCCCATTCAAAGGTCTACATGGACACAAATGCACATTATGACCCATCCTCAACTCACCCATTTCAACACACACGCCTAGGTTGCTCCCCTAGATCCAGCAGATCGAACTTGCCTTGGCGCTATGAGACACCTGGAATGGGAGGCAGGCTGCCCAGGCATCCATCCTTAGAACCCTGCTCTGGATAACTTCCTTATGGGATGTCCTGGAGCCATCCAACAGGTCTCGACTGTCCCACAGAAGGAATCATTGCGGTTTGGAGCATCTCACAATTCCCATCATGGGAAAACCTCCATGTCCTCGTGACACCCTCCCCTTCATGAAGGGGCCGTCATGGACAGAAACTTCGACCTAAGCCAACGTCTGATCCTAGCTCTGTCTTCAGGTATACGGGATCTCGAATCATCTCTGCAGAGGGTGCCTGCCGTCCCCTCACCCCGAAATCTAAGTCTGGCTTGTGTTCTCAGAATTTTTTCCTCACGCTCCTGGCCCACAAGCCTTCCAGTTTGGGAATTCTGGAGCCACTATGTGGCACTGTGTCTTCCCTCCAGAAGAAAAACGTTGCCCTCTGGGGCTACCCAGTAACCACAAATGAGTACCATCCTGCATGAAACTCGACTGCACCCCAATGATACAGTCTAGCCTGGGCACTAATTCCCTGTCTGCCACAGCCTGAGCCTGCACCTCCCAACCCACACTCAACAGCTGCCCGAACACTGAGCACATCAGACACACCATGGCCTTAGGTCTTCATCTCTTCCCAACCTCAGTTTTCAGGCTTCAGAACCTAGACCTTAAATCCAATCACAGTCCAGGAGTGAAAGTGTTGCAGAAATTAGAACTCCATCTTCCCCATGGCCAGAAAACTTGTGGTTGCCATATTGTGCAACGTTCAGTGTAGGAGAAACCAGCATGGTACATTAGGCCACGCCCTGACTTGAGGGACTCCTTGGGCACAAAAACACATTGTGAAACTCAGTGTGAGACCTATCCTAAAGGAAGGCCTCTCAGTGTCTGGACCAAGAGCCCACATATGGGGATTGCCATGTTCTTAGGTCCCAATGTTAACCAGAGGTCTGGAGTCCAGTTGCCCCAACCCACGACTCTGCTCTGGAATCCCTCTTTTGGTGGTCCACCTGAGGTAAAAAAAAATAAATAAATAAATAAAAAAAAATAAACAAAAAAAAACAGAAAGGCCTCCTCCCTTCCGACAGAATGACCCCAAACTCTTGGGATCAGGTCAAATCCCCAGAAAGGGAGCCTCATCGATGGCCCATGAGGACACCACGACATTCCATGGCAATCGGTGACACATTTCCAGAAAAAAAAAAAAAAAGCATGAGCAAGCACCTCACTTTCGCCCTTTGTTCATATCCCGAAGTGTTCTCCTCACGGTCTATAGATCGGATCGGCCATACCTACATCCCCCAACCTAAGTGGAGTTTGTGTTTTCAGACTTTTGTCCAAATAGCCCTGGACCACACACGCTCCACACTTGGGTCCCTGGAGCCACACCTCAGGACTGTGCTTCCCTTTCAAGGGAATTCTTCCCATTCCATTGGCCACAACCTTGCAAATTAGGAAAAACCTCCAAAATCACCGAGGCCATCCCAATAGTGTAGGCCGCCCAGGACAAACAGGGGTGATCTCAAACCAGCTGAGCAACTACCTCCACTCAGACAATAGATGTCCCCAGAAAAGAATATTGAACCGGACAGGCCCCTAGGCCCTAATCAGATCCATTGCTTTGGTTTCCAGGCATCTCTCCTCAGAGGCCTCGTTTCCAATACCAGCATATGGTGGTTTCCTGAGGCACCATTAAAAACAAATCTCGTCTCCCCATGGAAAACTTGCTCATTGGAGCTTTGTCATAACCTCTGGTTAGGAGAATTCTTCAGGGCCCTGGTGCCACTGCCCCATACCAAGGTCTCCATGGACTCAAACCAACATTAAGACCATCCTCAGGAAAGTCCATTTCAACTCAGCCCCCTCTGTTGCTACCCCAAGACAGCCGATCAAACGTTTCTTGTTGCTAGGAGACAATTGGAATGTGAGGCTGGCTGCCCAGGCATCCATACTTAGAACGCTGTTCTGGAAAAATACCTTATAAGACGTCCTGGAGCCATCCAACAAATCTTAATTGTCCCACAGAAGGAATCCTTGCGGTTTGGAGCATCTCACAACTCCAATAGTGGGAAAACCCCCATGGCATCCTAATGCCCCCCCTTCCTGAAGGGACCAAAATGGACAGAAACTCAAACCTGAGCCAAAGTCTGAACCTCGACCTGACTTCAGACGCATGAGATATCAATTCAGCTCTGCAGAGTGTGCCTGCCATGTCCTTGCCCCGAAACCTAAGCCTAGCTTGTGTTCTCAGACTTCCGTCCTCACTCTCCTGGCCCACAAGCCCTCCAGTTTGGGAATTCCGAAGCCACAATGCAGCACTCTGCCTGCCCTCAGAAGAAAAACTTTGCCCTATGCTGCTAATAAGAAACCCCAAATGATTTTCAAATGCATGCCACTCAATTGTAAAGCAATTATACAGCCCACCCTGTATTCTAATGCCCTGTCTGGCACAGCCTGAGACACGACAACCCAAACGACACCCAGACAGCTGGCCCCAACCTGGACACATAGGACCCGCTATGGCTGTAGGTCGTCATCTCTTCCCAACCTCGGTTTTCAGGCTTCAGAACCTAGACCTTATCTCCAATCACTGCCCAGGGGTGAACGTGATGCAGAAATTAGAATTCCTCCTTCCCCATGGCCAGAAACCTTGTGGTTGGCATGTTGTCCAACGTTCAATGTTGGAAAACCTGCATTGTCCGAAAGGCCACGCCAGTGCTTGAGGGCCGCCTAGGGCACACACATGCATTGTGACCTGCAGCGTGAGTCCCGTATTAAAGTAACGCCTCTCAGTGGCTGGACCAAGATCCTGCATATGGGGCTTGTCATATCCATAGGCCCCCAGGCTTAACCAGAGGGCGAGTATTCCAGTTGTCAGTACCCACTGCTATGCTCTAGAATCCCTCTACTGGGGGGACACATGAAGCAGAAAACAGGACACTTCCCTTCCCACAGAATGACCCCAAACTCTTGGGGGCTGGACAAACTACCAGAGAGGGAGACTTCTACGACCCATGAGGCAACTCCTACATTAAACGGCCATTGTGGACAAAACATCCAGAGACAAAAGCCTGAGCGACTGCCTCCCTCTCACCCTTCTTTCATATCCAGAGGAGCTCCCCTCATGGACTGTAGATCAGGCCTGCCGTAACCTCGGCCCCAAACCTGAGCTGAGTTAGGGTTTTTGGATGTCTGTCTGCACAGCCATGGCCCACACAGCCTCCAGGCTGGGGTCTCTGGAGCCACACCACAGAACTGTGCCTGCTCTCTCCTAAGAAACTGCCCATTCCATTGGCCACAACTCTACAAAATAGTAGAAACCTCAAGGTCCCCAAGGACATCCCACTACCGCAAGCCGCACTGGACAAATAGGGGCATTATGACACAAGCTGAGCAACTACTACCTCCATGCAGACACACAGACAGATATCCGCAGAGACAGAAGATTGAACCAGACAGGCCCCTAGGCCCTATTATGAACTCTTGTTTTGGTGTCCAGGTATCACTCCTCAGAGGCCTGGGTTCGAAGACCAGCATACGGGGCTTTCCTGAGGCACCAGACAGAAGACCTCTCATCTCCACATGGGAAGCTTCCTTGTTGGAGTTGTGTCAAGCCCTTCGGGTTGGAGAATCCTGCCGAGTCCCTTAGCTACTGCCACATTCCAAGGTCTCCATGGCCACCAACCCACATTATGACTCATCTTCAGGAGAGTCCCTATGGGGCTAACCGGAAACGCTAAATGAGTAACAACCTGCATGCCACTCGACCATACCCCAATTATACAGTCTAGCCTGTGCACTAAAGCCCTGTCTGACACAGCCTGAGGGCAGACCTCCAGTCCAACACCCAGACAGCTGGCCATAACAGAGCATATCACAACTACAATGGCTTTAGGCCATCAACTCTACACAACTTCAGTTTTCACCTTCAGAACCTAGACCTTATCTCCACTCACTGCTCAGGAGTGAACGTGATACAAGAATCAGAACTTCTCCTTCGCCTTGGCAAGAAACCTAGTGGTTGGCATGTTTTTGCAACGTTCAGTGTAGTTGAAACCAGTGTGGCCCATGATGCCCCGCACATGTTTATGGGCCACATTGGTCACAAACACACATTGTGTCCCTCAGCCTGATCCCAGGCCTCAGGTAAGGCCTCTCAGTGGCTGGATGAAGAGTTAGCATATTCGGCTTGCCATGCCCCTAGGCCCCAAATTTTACCCATAGTTCGCGTTCTCCCTTCACTTTTCCCCAGGGCTCATCTTTGGAATTCCTCTTTTGGCGGGATACCTGAGGTAACAAACCTGAAAGGAGTTTTCCCATTCCACAGATTGATGAAAAACAATTGGGATCGGACCAAATCCCCAGAGAGAAAGATTCGTCCATGGCCCATGAGGCTTCCCCGACATTCCACGGCCATCTCGGATACAAAATCCAGAGACAAAAGCCTGAGCAAGTGCCTCAGACTCGCTCTTTCTTTATATCCAGAAGAGTTCTTCTCATGGTTTATAGATCGGGCCTGCCATACCTACCTCCCCAAAGCTAAGCTGAGTTTGTGTTTTCAGACTTCTGTCCCCAAAGTCCTGGGCCACACACCTTCCAGGCTGGGGCCCCAGGTGTCACACATTAGGACTGTGTCTACCCAATTCATGGGAATTCTGCCCATTCCATGGTCCAAAACCGTAAAATTAGGAGAACCCTCCAAATCCCTGAGGCCATCCCAATAGTGCAGGTCGCCCGGGACAAACAAGGGCGGTCTGATACCAGCTGAGCATCTACCTCCACTCATACCATAGATGGATGTCCCCTGAGAAGCAGATTGAACCAGAAAGGACCCTAGGCCATAATCGGATACATTGCTTTGGTTTACAGGCATGTCTCCTCAAAAGCCTGGATTCCAATACCAGCATAGGGGTTTTCTGAGGCACCCATTAGAACAAATCTCGTCTCCACAAGGAACCTTGTGCATCGAGCTATGTCAATAGCTTAGGAGAATACTTCAGGGTCCCGGTACCACCGCCCCATTTTAAGGCCCTCATGGACACAAACACACATTAGGACCCATCCTCAGGAAAGTCCATTTCAAGTCAGTCACTCCTGTTGCTCACGCAGAGCCATCAGATCTAAACTCTCTTGTTGCTAGGAGAAAATTGGAATGCGAGGCCTGCTTCCCAGTCATCCATTCTCGAATGGTGCCCTGGAGTCATTCCATATGGGATGTCCTGAAGCTGCCCAACAGGTCTCAATTGTCCCGCAGAAGGTATCCTTGAAGGGGGCATCCCACAACACCCAACGTGGGAAAACCTACATGACCTCGAGATTTCGCTCCCTTCATGAAGGGGTCGTCATGCACATAAACTCCAACGTGAGCCAACGTCTGATCCTCGCCCTGACTTCAGATGCATGAGATATTGGTTCAGATCTACAGTGGTCCCTGCCGTGTCCTCGCCCTGATACACAAGTCTAGCTTGTGTTCTCAGACTTCCGTCCTCACACTCCTGGACACGAAGCCCTCAAGTTTGGCAATTCCGGACCGACAATGAAGCACTCTGCCTGCCCTCTAGAAAACAAATTTTGCCTAATGAGCTGCCCAGACAACTTATATGAGGATAAATCTACATGGCACTCGACTTTACCCAAATTATATAGTCTACGGGGGCACTAATGCACTGTCTGACACAACCTGAGCCCGGACCTCCTGACCAACACCCAGACAGCTGACCGCACACTGAGCACATCAGACCCGCCATGGCCTTAGGTCATCATCTCTTCCCTACCTCCGTTTTCAGGCTTCAGAATCTAGACCTTATCTCCAATAACTGCCCAAGGGTGACTGTGATGCAGAAATCAGAACACTTCCTTACCCATGGCAAGAAATCTTGTCGTTGGCAGGTTGTCCAACGTTCAGTGTAGGAGAAACCAGGATTCACCATGAGGCCCCGCCCATTCTTGTTTGCGAAGTGGGCATAAACACGCATTGTGACCCTCAGTGTGAGTCCTGTCCTCTAGTAAGTCCTCTCAGTCGCTCGACCATTAGATGACATAATGGGCTTGACATGTCCCTAGGCCCAAATTTGTAACCAGATTTCTGGTTGTCCAGTCGGCCCTCCCCAGGGCTCTACTCTGGAATACCTCATTTGGTGAGACACCTGAGGTTAAAAAACAAAACAAGGCAAATCACAACAACAACAAAACGGACTTCTTCCATCCCACAAAATGACCCCAAAATCTTGCGATGGGGACAAACCACCAGAGAGTAAGACTCGTCCATTTCCCATGAAGTCAACCGGAAATTTCAGGACCATGAGTGACACGATATCCAGAGACAAAAACTTGAGCAAGAGCCTGACACTCGCCCTTTTTTCATATCCCGAAGAGTTCTCCTCATGGTCTGTAGATCAATACTGCCATACCTATTACCCGAAACATAAGCCGCGTTTGTGTTTTCAGACAACTGTCCAAACAGCTCTGCCTACACACCCTACAGGCTCAGGCCCCTGGAGCCAAACCTGAGGACTGTACTTGCCCTCTCCAAGGGAATTGTATGTGCCCATTCCAATGGCCACAACCTACTAATAGGATAAACCTCCAAACTCCCTGAGGCCATCCCAATAGTGGTGGCTCTCCAGGACAAACAGGAGCAATCTGAGCCCATCTGACACCTACATGCACTCAGACGCATAGACTGATGTCCCCAGAGGTAAAAAGGTACGAACAGGCCCCTAGGCACTATTTGGATTCATTGTTGTGCTATCCAGTCAACTCTCCTCAGAGGCCTGGATTTCAATACCAGCGTATTGCTGTTTCCTGACTCATCCCTCAGAACAAATCTCATTTACATATGGGAAACTTGCACGTTGGAGCTGTGTCAAAGCCTCTGTTTGAAAAAACCCTTCAGGGCCCCAGTGCCACCGCTTCATTCCAAGATCTCCATAGACACAAAAACATATTAGGATCCATCCACAGGAGAGTCCATTTCAACTCAGCCTCCTGGGTTGCTCCCCCAGATCCAGCAGATCTAACCTGTCTTGTTGCTAGGACACAATTGGAATGCGAGGTGGGCTACCCAGCCATCCATCCTTAGAACCCTGCTTGGAATCGTTGCCCTGGAGCCAACCAACAGTTCTCAATTGTCCTGCTGAACAATCTTTGCAGTTTGGAGCTTCTCAGAACTAACATCGTGGGAAAACCCCCACGGCCTCATGACCCCCCCGCCCCTTCATGAAGGGCCATCAGGGACAGAAACTCCTGCCTGAGCGATCTTCTGATCCTCGCCCTGACATCATAAGCACGAGATCTCGATTCAGGTCTGTAGATTGGTCCTGCCTTGTCCTCACCCAGAAACCTAAGCCTAGCTTGTTCTCAGATTTCCTTCCTCAGACTACTGGCCCACAAGCCTCCAGTTTGAAAACCAGAACTATAATGCAGCACTCTACCTGCCCTCAGGAAGAAAAACATTGCCCTCTGGGGCTACCCAGAAACTCCAAAAGAGGATCAACCTGCACGCCATACGACTGTACCCCAAATGTATAGGCTGACATGGGCACTATTGCCCTTTGTGACACAGCCTGAGCCTGGATTACCTGGCCCCACACAGAAAGCTGGCCGCTCACTGAGCACATCGGACACGCCATGGTCTTAGGTCGTCATCTCTTCCCAACCTCGGTTGTCAAGTTTCAGAACCTAGACCTTATCTCCAATCACTGCCCAGGCTTGAAAGTGATGCAGAAAACACAACTCCTTCCCCGTGGCAAGAAACCATGTGGTTGGCATGTTGTCCAACGTTCAGTGTAGTTGAAACCAGGGTGGCCCATGAGGCCCCGCTCATGTTTGCGGGCCAAATTGGTCAAAACCACACATTGTGACCCTCACCCTGATCCCAGTCCTCAATAAGGCCTCTCAGTGGCTGGATGAAGAGATAGCATATTGGGCTTGCCATGCCCCTAGGCCCCAAATTTTACCCATAGTTAGGGTTCTCCCTTCACTTTTCCCAAGAGCTCTTCTTTGGAATTCCTCTTTTGGCGGGACACCTGAGGTAACAAACCTGAAAGGAGTCCTCCCATTCCACAGATTGACGAAAAACAATTGGGATCGGGCCAAATCCACAGAGAGGAAGATTCGTCCATGGCCCATGAGGCCTCCCCGACATTCCACGGCCATCTCTGATACAAAATCCAGAGACAAAAGCCTGAGCAAGCGCCTCAGACTCGCTCTTTCTTCATATCGGGAAGAGTTCTTCTCATGGTTTATAGATCGGGCCTGCCATACCTACGTCCCCAAACCTAAGCTGAGTTTGTGTTTTCAGACTTCTGTCCTCAAAGTCCTGGGCCACACACCCTCCAGGCTTGGGCCCCTGGAGTCACACATTAGGACTGTGCCTACCCAATCCATGGGAATTCTGCCGAAGCAATTGTCCAAAACAGTAAAATTTGGAGAACCCTACAAATACCTGAGCCCATCCCAATAGTGCAGGTCGCCCGGGACAAACAAGGGCGGTCTGATACCAGCTGAGCATCTACCTCCACTCATACCATAGATGGATGTCCCCTGAGAAGAAGATTGAACCAGACAGGACCCTAGGCCATAATCGGATACATTGCTTTGGTTTACAGGCATGTCTCCTCAAAAGCCTGGATTCCAATACCAGCATAGAGGTTTTCCTGAGGCACCCATCAAAACAAATCTCGTCTCCACAAGGAACCATGTGCATCGAGCTATGTCAAAAGCTTAGGAGAATACTTCAGGGTCCCGGTGCCACCGCCCCATTTTAAGGCCCTCATGGACACAAACACACATTAGGACCCATCCTCAGGAAAGTCCATTTCAAGTCAGCCACCCCGGTTTCTCCCGCAGAGCCATCAGATCTAAACTGTCTTGTTGCTAGGAGACAATTGGAATGCGAGGCGGGCTTCCCAGGCATCCATCCTCGAACGGTGCCCTGGAGTCATTCCATATGGGATGTCCTGGAGCTGCCCAACAAGTCTCAATTGTCCCGCAGAAGGAATCCTTGAAGGGGGCATCCCACAACTCCCAACGTGGGAAAACCTCCATGGCCTCGAGATTCCGCTCCCTTCATGAAGGGGCCGTCATGCACAGAAACTCCAACCTGAGCCAACGTCTGATCCTCGCCCTGACTTCAGATGCATGAGATATAGGTTCAGATCTACAGGGGTACCTGCCGTGCCCTGGCCCTGAAACCCAAGTCTAGCTGTGTTCTCAGACTTCCGTCCTCACACTCCAGGCCCCGAAGCCCGGAAGTTTCGCAATTCCAGACCCACAATGCAGCACTCAGCCTGCCCTCTAGAAAAAAAATTTGGCCTAATGAGCTGCTCAGGCACCTTATATGAGGATAAATCTACATGGCATTCGACTGTACCCAAAGTATATAGTCTAACCTGGGCACTAATGCACTGTCTGACACAACCTGAGCTCGGACCTCCTGACCAACACCCAGACAGCTGACTGCACACTGAGCACATCAGAACCGCCATGGCCTTAGGTCATCATCTCTTCCCAACTGCGGTTTTTCAGGCTTCAGAACCTAGACCTTATCTCCAACCACTGCCCAGGGGTGCCTGTGATGCAGAAATCAGAACTCTTCCTTACCCATGGCAAGAAACCTTGTGGTTGGCATGTTGTCCAACGTTCAGTGTAGGAGAAACCAGCATTCACCCGAAGGCCCCGCCAATTCTTGAGTGCGAAGAGGGCATAAACATGCATTGTGACCCTCAGCGTGAGTCCTGTGCTCTAGTAAGTCCTCTCAGTGGCTCGACCATTAGATGTCATAATGGGCTTGACATGTCCCTAGGCCACAATTTTTAACCAGATTTCTGGTTGTCCGGTCGGCCCTCCCCAGGGCTCTACTCTGGAATACCTCATTTGGTGAGACACCTGAGGTTAAAAAACAAAACAAAGCAAATCAACAACAACAACAACAAAACGGACTCCTTCCATCCCCAGAATGACCCAAAACTCTGGGAATGGGCAAAACCCCAGATAGTAAGACTCGTCCATTTCCCATGAAGTCACCCGGAAATTTCACGACCATGAGTGACACGATATCCAGAGACAAAAACTTGAGCAGGAGCCTCACACTCGCCCTTCTTTCAAATCCCGAAGAGTTCTCCTCATGGTCTGTAGATCAGTCCTGCCATACCTATGACCCGAAACATAAGCCGCGTTTGTGTTTTCAGACAACTGTCCAAACAGCTCTGGCCTACACACCCTACAGGCTCAGGCACCTGGAGCCAAACCTGAGGACTGTACTTGCCCTCTCCAAGGGAATTGTATGTGCCCATTGCAATGGCCACAACCCTACTAATAGGATAAACCTCCAAACTGCCTGAGGCCATCCCAATAGTGGTGGCTTCCCAGGACAAACAGGGGCAATCTGAGCTCATCTGAGCACCTACCTGCACTCAGACGCATAGACTGATGTCCCCAGAGGTAAAAAGGAATGAACAGGCCCCTAGGCACTAAACGGATCCATTGCTGTGTTATCCAGTCATCTATCCTCAGAGGCCTGGATTTCAATACCAGCGTATGGCTGTTTCTTGACTCACCCATCAGAAAACATCTCATCTACATATGGGAAACTTGCACGTTGGAGCTGTGTGAAAGCCTCTGTTTGGAAAAACCCTTCAGGACCCCAGTGCCACCGCTACATTCCAAGGTCTCCATAGACACAAAAAGACATTAGGACCCATCCACAGGAGAGTTTATTTCAACTCAGCCTCCTGGGTTGCTCCCCCAGATCCAGCAGATCTAACCTGTCTTGTTGCTAGGACACAATTGGAATGCGAGGTGGGCTACCCAGCCATCCATCCTTAGAACCCTGCTCGGAATCGTTGCCCTGGAGCCCACCAACAGGTCTCAATTGTCCTGCAGAAGAATCTTTGCAGTTTGGAGCTTCTCAGAACTAACATCGTGGGAAAACCCCCACGGCCTCGTGACCCCCCCGCCCCTTCATGAAGGGCCATCAGGGACAGAAACTCCAGCCTGAGCGATCTTCTGATCCTCGCCCTGACATCATAAGCACGAGATCTCGATTCAGGTCTGTAGATTGGTCCTGCCTTGTCCTCACCCAGAAACCTAAGCCTAGCTTGTTCTCAGATTTCCTTCCTCAGACTACTGGCCCACAAGCCTCCAGTTTGAAAACCAGAACTATAATGCAGCACTCTTCCTGCCCTCAGGAAGAAAAACATTGCCCTCTGGGGCTACCCAGAAACTCCAAAAGAGGATCAACCTGCACGCCATACGACTGTACCCCAAATATATAGGCTGACCTGGGCACTATTGCCCTTTTTGACACAGCCTGAGCCTGGATTACCTGGCCCCACACAGAAAGCTGGCCGCTCACTGAGCACATCGGACCCACCATGGTCTTAGTTCGTCATCTCTTCCCAACCTCGGTTGTCAAGTTTCAGAACCTAGACCTTATCTCCAATCACTGCCCAGGCTTGAAAGTGATGCAGAAAACACAACTCCTTCCCCGTGGCAAGAAACCATGTGGTTGGCATGTTGTCCAACGTTCAGTGTAGTTGAAACCAGTGTGGCCCATGAGGCCCTGCTCATGTTTGCGGGCCAAATTGGTCAAAACCACACATTGTGACCCTCACCCTGATCCCAGTCATCAATAAGGCCTCTCAGTGGCTGGATGAAGAGATAGCATATTGGGCATGCCATGCCCGTAGGCCCCAAATTTTACCCATAATTCGGGTTCTCCCTTCACTTTTCCCAAGAGCTCTTCTTTGGAATTCCTCTTTTGGCGGGACACCTGAGGTAACAAACCTGAAAGGAGTCCTCCCATTCCACAGATTGACGAAAAACAATTGGGATCGGGCCAAATCCACAGAGAGGAAGATTCGTCCATGGCCCATGAGGCCTCCCCGACATTCCACGGCCATCTCTGATACAAAATCCAGAGACAAAAGCCTGAGCAAGCCCCTCAGACTCGCTCTTTCTTCATATCCGCAAGAGTTCTTCTCATGGTTTATAGATCGGGCCTGCCATACCTACGTCCCCAAACCTAAACTGAGTTTGTGTTTTCAGACTTCTGTCCTCAAAGTCCTGGGCCACATACCCTCAGGCTGGGGCCCCTGGAGTCACACAGTAGGACTGTGCCTACCCAATACATGGGAATTCTGCCGATGCCATTGTCCAAAACAGTAAAATTTGGAGAACCCTACAAATCGCTGAGGCCATCCCATAGTGTAGGTCGCCCGGGACAAACAAGGGCGGTCTGATACCAGCTGAGCATCTACCTCCACTCATACCATAGATGGATGTCCCCTGAGAAGAAGATTGAACCAGACAGGACCCTAGGCCATAATCGGATACATTGCTTTGGATTACAGGCATGTCTCCTCAAAAGCCTGGATTCCAATACCAGCATAGAGGTTTTCCTGAGGCACCCATTAGAACAAATCTCGTCTCCACAAGGAACCTTGTGCATCGAGCTATGTCAAAAGCTTAGGAGAATACTTCAGGGTCTCGGTGCCACCGCCCCATTTTAAGGCCCTCATGGACACAAACACACATTAGGACCCATCCTCAGGAAAGTCCATTTCAAGTCAGCCACCCCGGTTTCTCCCGCAGAGCCATCAGATCTAAACTGTCTTGTTGCTGGGAGACAATTGGAATGCGAGGCCGGCTTCCCAGGCATACAACCTCGAACAGTGACCTGGAGTCATTCCATATGGGATGTCCTGAAGCTGCCCAACAGGTCTCAATTTTCCCGCAGAAGGAATCCTTGAAGGGGGCATCCCACAACTCCCAACGTGGGAAAAACTCCATGGCCTTGAGATTCCGCTCCCTTCATGAAGGGTCCGTCATGCACAGAAACTCCAACGTGAGCCAACGTCTGATCCTCGCCCTGACTTCAGATGCATGAGATATAGGTTCAGATCTACAGTGGTACCTGCCGTGTCCTCGCCCTGAAACCCAAGTCTAGCTTGTGTTCTCAGACTTCCGTCCTCACACTACTGGACATGAATCCCTCAAGTTTAAAATTCCGGACCGACAATGAAGCACTCTGCCTGCCCTCTAGAAAACAAATTTTGAATGAAACAAGATGGGATTGGGAGGGAGACAAACCATAAGTGACTCTTAATCTCACAAAACAAACCGAGCTTTGCTGGCGGGAGGGGGTTTGGGAGAAGGGGGTGGGATTATGGACATTGGGGAGGGTATGTGCTTTGGTGAGTGCTGTGAAGTGTGTAAACCTGGGGATTCACAGACCTGTACCCCTGGGGATAAAAATATATGTTTATAAAAAATAAAAAGTTAAAAAAAAAAAAAAAAAACAAATTTTGCCTAATGAGCTGCCCAGACAACTTATATGAGGATAAATCTACAAGGCACTCGACTGTACCCAAAGTATATAGTCTAAACTGGGCACTAATGCACTCTCTGACACAACCTGAGCCCGGATCTCATGACCAACACCCAGACAGCTGACCGCACACTGAGCACATCAGACCCGCCATGGCTTTAGGTCATCATCTCTTCCCTACCTCAGTTTTTAGGCTTCAGAACCTAGACCTTATCTCCAATCACTGCCCAGGGGTGCCTGTGATGCAGAAATCAGAACTCTTCCTTACCCATGGCAAGAAACCTTGTGGTTGGCATGTTGTGCAACGTTCAGTGTACGAGAAACCAGGATTCACCATGAGGCCCTGCCCATTCTTGTTTGCGAAGTGGGCATAAACACGCATTGTGACCCTCAGCGTGAGTCCTATGCTCTAGTAAGTCCTCTCAGTGGCTCGACCATTAGATGTCATAATGGGCTTGACATGTCCCTAGGCCACAATTTTTATCCACATTTCTGGTTGTCCGGTCGGCCCTCCCCAGGGCTCTACTCTGGAATCCCCCATTTGGTGGGACACCTGAGGTTAAAAAACAAAACAAGGCAAATCAACAACAACAAAAAAACGGACTTCTTCCATCCCCAGAATGACCCAAAACTCCTTGGACGGGGCCAAACCCCCAGAGTGTAAGACTCGTCCATTTCCCATGAAGTCACCAGGAAATTTCACGACCATGAGTGACACGATATCCAGAGACAAAAACTTGAGCACGAGCCTCACACTCGCCCCTTATTCATATCCCGAAGTGTTCTCCTCATGGTCTGTAGATCAATCCTGCCATACCTATGACCTGAAACATAAGCCGCGTTTGTGTGTTCAGACGACTGTCCAAACAGCTCTGCCTACACACCCTACAGGCTCCGGCCCCTGGAGCCAAACCTGAGGATTGTACTTGCCCTCTACAAGGGAATTGTATGTGCCCATTCCAATGGCCACAACCTACTAATAGGATAAACCTGCAAACTCCCTGAGGCCATCCCAATAGTGGTGGCTTCCCAGGACAAACAGGGGCAATCTGAGCCCATCTGAGCACCTACATGCTCTCAGACGCATAGACTGATGTCCCCAGAGGTAAAAATGTACGAACAGGCCCCTAGGCACTTATCGGATCCATTGCTGTGGTATCCAGTCATCTCTCCTCAGAGGCCTGGATTTCAATACCAGCATATGGCTGTTTCCTGACTCATCCGTCAGAACAAATCTCATCTACATATGGGAAACTTGCAGGTTGGAGCTGTGTCAAATCCTCTGTTTGAAAAAACCCTTCAGGACCCCAGTGCCACCCCTTCATTCCAAGGTCTCCATAGACACAAAAACATATTAGGATCCATCCACAGGAGAGTCCATTTCAACCCAGATCCAGATTGCTCGCCCAGATCCAGCAGATATAACCTGTCTTGTTGCTAGGACACAATTGGAATGCAAGGTGGGCTACCCAGGCATCCATCTTTAGAACCCTGCTCGGAATCGTTGGCCTGGAGCCAACCAACATGTCTCAATTGTCCTGCACAAGAATCTTTGCAGTTTGGACCTTCTCACAACTAACATCGTGGGAAAACCCCCACGAACTCGAGACCCCGCCCCTTCATGAAGGGGCCATCAGGGACAGAAACACCAACCTGAGCGATCTTCTAATCCTCACCCTGACTTCAGAAGCACGAGATCTCGATTCAGGTCTGTAGATTGTTCCTGCCTTGTCCTCACCCAGAAACCTAAGCCTAGCTTGTGTTATCAGATTTCCGTCTTCAGACTACTGGCGCACAAGCCCTCCAGTTTGCAAACCAGAACTATAATGCAGCACTCTGCCAGCCTTCAGGAAGAAAAACATAGCCCTGTGGGGCTACCCAGAAACTCCAAATGAGGATCAACCTGCATGCCATTCGACTGTACCCCAAATATATAGGCTGACCTAGGCACTATTGCCCTTTCTGACACAGCCTGAGCCTGGACTTCCTGGCTCCACCCAGAAAGCTGGTCGAACACTGAGCATGCCGGATGAGCCATGTCCTTAGGTCGTCATCTCTTCCCAACCTCGGTTGTCAAGTTTCAGAACCTAGACCTTATCTCCAATCACTGCCCAGGCTTGTAAGTGATGCAGAAATCACAACTCCTTCCCCGTGGCTAGAAACCATGTGGTTGGCATGTTTTCCAATGTTCAGTGTAGTTGAAACCAGTGTGGCCCATGAGGCCCCACCCATGTTTATGGGCCACATTGGTCACAAACACACATTGTGACCCTCAGCCTGATCCCAGTCCTCAGGTAAGGCCTCTCAGTGGCTGGATGAAGAGACAGCATATTGGGCTAGCCATGCCCCTAGGCCCCAAATTTTACCCATAATTCGGGTTGTCCCTTCGCTTTTCCCCAGGGCTCTTCTTTGGAATTCCTCTTTTGGCGGGACACCTAAGGTAACCAACCTGAAAGGAGACCTCCCATTCCACAGATTGACGAAAAAGAATTGGGATCGGGCCAATTCCACAGAGAGGAAGATTCGTCCATGGCCCATGAGTTTTCCCAGACAATCCACGGCCATCGCTGATACCGAATCTAGAGACAAAAGACTGAACAAGCACCTCAGACTCGCTCTTTCTTCATATCCTGAAGAGTTCTTCTCATGGTTTATAGATCGGGCCTGCCATACCTACGTCTCCAAACCTAAGCTGAGTTTATGTTTTCAGACTTCTGTCCTCAAAGTCCTGGACCACACACCCTCCAGGCTTCGGTCCCTGGAGCCACACATAAGGACTGTGCCTACCCAATCCATGGGAACTCTGCCCATTCCATTGTCCAAAACCGTAAAATTAGGAGAACCCTCCAAATCCCTGAGGCCATCCCAATAGGGCATGTCGCCCGTGACATACAAGCGCGGTCTGATAGCAGCTGAGCATCAACCTCCACTCATACCATAGATGGATGTCCCCAGAGAAGAAGATTGAACCAGACAGGACCCTGGCCAATCGGATCCATTGCTTTGGTGAGAGGCATGTCTCCTCAAAAGCCTGGATTCCAATACCAGCATAGGGGTTTTCCTGAGGTAGCAATCAGAACAAATCTCGTCTCCACAAGGAAACATGTGCATCGAGCTCTGTCAAAAGCTTAGGAGAATACTTCAGGGTCCCGGTGCCACGGCCCCATTCCAAGGCCCCATGGACACAAACACACATTAGGACCCATCGTGAGGAAAGTCCATTTCAAGTCAGCCACCCCGGTTGCTCCCGCAGAGCCATCAGATCTAAACTGGCTTGTTGCTAGGAGACAATTGGAATGCGAGGCTGGCTTCCCAGGCATCCTCCCTCGAACAGTGCTATAGAGTCATTCCATATGGGATGTCCTGGAGCTGCCCAAAGGCCTCAATTGTCCTGCAGAAGGAATTCTTGAAGGGGGCAACCCACAACTCCCACGTGGGAAAAACTCCATGGACACGAGATTCCGCTCCCTTCATGAAGGAGCCGTCAGGCACAGAAACTCCAACCTAAGCCAAAGTCTAATTCTCTCCCTGACTTGAAATGGATGAGATATTGGTTCAGATCTGCAGGGGGTACCTGCCGTGCCCTTGCCCTTAGCCCAAGTATAACTTTTGTTCTCAGAATTCCGACCTCACTCTCCTGGCCTCAAAGCCCTCATGATTGGTAAATCCGGTCCCACAATTAAGCACATGGCCTGCTTTCTGGAAAAAAAATATTGCCTAAAGAGCTGCCAAGGCAACTTATATGAAGATAAACCTACACGGTACTCGGCTTTGCCCGAATTATATAGTCTAACCTGGGCACTAATGCACTGTCTGACACAACCTGAGCCCGGACTTCCTGACCAACACCCAGACAGCTGACTGCACACTGAGCACATCAGACCCGCCATGGCCTTAGGTCCTCATCTCTTCCCTACCTCAGTTTTCAGGCCTCAGAAACTAGACTTTATCTCTGCCTGGGGATGAGTGTGATGCAGAAATCAGAACTTCTCCTTACACATGGCAAGAAACCTTGTGGTTGGCATGTTGTCAAACGTTCATTGTAGGAGAAACTAGCATTCACCCTGAGGCCCGCCTATTCTTGAGTGCGACGAGGGCATAAATATGCATTGTGACCCTCAGTGTGAGTCCTGTCCTCTAGTAAGTCCTCTCAGAGCCTGGATCACTAGATGTCATAATGGGCTTGACATAGCCCTACGCCCCAATTTTTAACCAGATTTCTGGTTGTTCAGTCACCCCTCCCCAGAGCTCTACTCTGGAATTCCTCATGTGGTGGGACAACGGAGGTTAAAAAATGAAACAAAACAAAGCAACAACAACAACAAAAAAAACGACTTCTTCCATCCCAAGAATGACCCCAACCTCTTTGGAAGGGGCCAAATCGCCAGAGAGTAAGACTCGTCCATTTCCCATGAAGTCACCCGGAAATTTCACGACCATGAGTGACATGATATGCAGAGACAAAAACATGAGCAATAGCCTCACACTCGCCCTTTTTTCATATACCAAAATGTTCTCCTCATGGTCTGTAGATCAGTCCTGCCCTACCTATGACCCGAAACAGAAGTCGAGTTTGTGTTTTCAGACAACTGTCCAAACAGCCCTGGCCTACACACCCTATAGGCTCAGGCCCCTGAAGCCAAACCTGAGGACTGTTCTTGCCCTCGCAAGGGAATTGTGTGAGCCCATTCCAATGGCGACAACGCAACTAAAAGTATAAACCTTTAAATTCCCTGAGGCCATCCCATAGTGTTGGCTTCCAAGGACAAACACGGGCAATCTGAGTTCATCTGAGCACCTACCTGCACTCTGACCCATAGATAGATGTCGCCCGAGGTAAAAAGAAACCAACAGGCCCCTAGGCACTAATCGGATCCATTGCTTTGGTTTCCAGGCATCTCTCCTCAGAGGCCTGGATTTCAATACCAGAATATGGCTGTTTCTTGACTCACCCATCAGAACAAATCTCCTCTACACATGGGAAACTTGCATGGTGGACCTGTGTCAAACCTCTGTTTAGGAGAAGTCTTCAGGGCCCTAGTGCCACCGCTTAATGCCACAGTCTCCATAGACACAAAAACATATTAGGACCCATCCACAGGAGAGTCCATTTAAACTCAGCCTCCTCGGTTGCTCCCCGAGATCCAACAGATCTAGCCTGTCTTGTAGCTAGGAGAATATTGGAATGCGAGGTGGGCTACCCAGCCATCCATCCTTAGAACCCTGCTCAGAATCGTTGGCCTGGAGCCAACCAACTGGTCTCAATTTTCCCACAGTAGAATCTTTGCAGTTTGGAGCTTCTCACAACTCCCATGGTGGGAAAACCCCCACGGCCTCGTGATTCCCCCCCTTTATGAAGGGGCCATCAGGGACAGAAAGTCAAACCTGAGGCATCGTCTGATGCTCAACCTGACTTCAGGTGCAAGAGATCTCGATTCAGGTCTGTAGATTGTGCCTGCCATGTCCTCACACATAAAACCTAAGCCTAGCTTGTGTTTTCGGAGTTCCGTCCTCAGACTACCGGCCCATAAGCCCTCCAGTTTGGCAATCCAGAAGTACAATGTGGCACTCTGCCTGCTCCCTGGAAGAAGAACATTGCCCTCTGGGGCTACGCAGAAACCCCAAATGAGGATCAACCTGCACGCCATTTGGCTGTACACCAAATATATAGGCTGAGGTGGGCACAATTGCCCATTCTGACACAGCCTGAGCCTGGAACTCCTGGCCTCACCCAGACAGCTGGCCACACACTGAGCACATCGGACCCGCCATGGCCATAGGTCGTCATCTCTACCCAACCTCGGTTTTCACGCTTCAGAACCTTGACCTTATCTCCAATCACTGCCCAGGTTTGAAAATGTTGCAGAAATCCGAACTCGTTCCCTTGGCAAGAAACCTCGTGGTTGGCATGTGGTCCAACTTTCAGTGTAGTTGAAACCAGTGTGGCACATGAGACCCAGCCCACGCTTGAGGGCCACATTGGTCTCAAACACACATTGTGACCCTCAGCCTGAGCCCGGTCCTCAGGCAAGGCCTCTCAGTGGCTGCATGAAGAAAGAGCATATTGGGCTTGCCATGCCCCTAGACCCCAATTTTTAACCAAGTTCGAGTTGTCCCTTCACTCTTGCCCAGGGCTCTGCTTTGGAATTCCTCTTTTGGTGGGACACCTCAGGTAACAAACCTTAAAGGAGTCCTCCCATTCCACAGATTCACGAAAAAGAATTGGGATAGGGCCAAATCCACAGAGAGGAAGATTCGTCCATGGCTCATGAGGCCTCCCCGACATTCCACGGCCATCGCTGATACAAAATCCAGAGACAAAAGCCTAAGCAAGCGCCTCAGACTCGCTCTTTCTTCATATCCTGAAGAGTTCTTCTCATGATTTGTAGTTCGGCCATGCCATACCTACGTCCCCAAACCTAAGCTGAGTTTGTGTTTTTTGAGTTCTGTCCTCAAAGTCCTGGGCCACACACCCTCCAGGCTGGGCCCCTGGAACCACACATTAGGACTATGCCTTACCAATCCATGGGAATTCTGCCCATTCCATTATCCAAAACCATACAAATTAGGAGAAACCTCCAAATTCCCTGAGGCCATACCAATGGTGTAGGTTGTCCGGGACAAAAAAGGGCCGTCTAACACCAGCTGAGCATCTACCTCCACTCATACCATAGATGGATGTCCCCAGAGAAGAAGATTGACCAGACAGGACCCCAGGCCATAATGGGATCCATAGCTTTGGTTTACAGGCATGTCTCCTCAAAAGCCTGGTTTCCAATACGAGCTGAGGGCTTTTCCTGAGGCACCCATCAGAACAAATCTCGTTTACACATGGGAAACTTGCATGTTGGAGCTCTCTCAAAGCCTCTGTTTAGAAGGACATTTCAGGTTCCCGGTGCCAGCGCCTCATTCCAAGGTCTCCATGGAGACACACCCACATTAGGACCCATCCACAGGAGAGTCCATTTCAACTCAGCCCCCTCAGTTGCTCCCCCTGATCCAGCAGATCTAACCCGTCTTGTAGCTAGGAGATGATTGGAATGAGAGGCAGGCTTCCCAGCCATCCATACTTAGAACCATTCTCAGAATGATGCTGTATGGGAAGTCCTGGAGCCAACCAACAGGTCTCAATAGTCCCGCAGAAGAATCTTTACTGTTTGGAGCATCTCACAACTCCCATCGTGGGAAAACCTCCATGGCCTCGTGATCCCGCCCCCTGCGCTTCATGAAGGGGCCATCAGGGACAGAAGCTCCAACCTGAGCGATCGTCTGATCCTCGCCCTGACTTCAGATGCAGGACATCTTGATTCAGCTCTGCAGAGTGTGCCTGCCGTGCCCTTGCCCAGAAACGTAAGTCTAGTTTGTGTTCTCAACTTCCATCCTCACATTCCTGGCCCACAAGCCCTCCAGTTTGGCAATTCCAGAACTACAAGGCAGCACTCTGCCTGCTTTCCGGAAGAAAAACTTTGCCCTCTGGGGCTACCCAGATTCCCCAAATGAGGATCAACCTGCATGCCACTTGACTGGACCCCAATTATACAGGCTGCCCTGGGCACTACTGCCCTTTCTGGCACAGCCTGAGACTGAACCTCCTGGCTCGCACCCACCCAGCTAGCCACACACTGAGCACATCGGACCCGCCATGGCCTTAGGTCATCATCTCTTTCCAACCTCGGTTTTCAGGCTTCAGAACCTAAACCTTATCTCCAGTCACCACCCAGGGTTGAACATGATGCAGGAATCAGAACTCCTTCCCCATGGCAAGAAACCTTGTGGTTGGCATGTTGTCCAACGTAAAGTGTAGTTGAAACCAGTGTGGCCCATGAGGCCCTGCAGATGCTTGAGGACCAAGTCGGTCACGAACATGCATTGTGACCCTCAACGTGAGCCCAGTTCTCAAGTAAGGCCTCTCAGCGGCTGGACCAAAAGACAGCATATTGGGCTTGCCATGCCCCTAGGCCCCAATTTTTAACCAGATTTCTGGTTGTCCAGTCTCCCCTCCCCAGGGCTCGGCTTTGGAATCCCTCTTTTGGTGGGACACCTGAGGTAACAAAACTGAAAGGACTCCTCCCATCCCACAGTTTGACCCAAAACAATTGGAATCGGGCCAAATCCACAGAGCGGAAGACTCGTCCATGGCCCATGAGGCCTCCCCGACATTCCACGCCCATCGTTGACACAAAATCCAGAAACAAAAGCCTGAACAAGTGCCTCACAATCTCTCTTTCTTCATATCCGGAAGAATTCTCCTCACGGTCTGTAGATCGGGCCTGCCATACCTACGTCCCTAAACCTAAACTGAGTTTGTGTTTTAGACTTCTGTCTCCACAGTCCTGGTGCACACACCCTGCAAGCTGGGGCCCCTGGAGCCACATCAAAACTGTGCCTTCCCTCTCCAGGGGAATTCTGCCCATTCCATTGTCCATAATCATAAAATTAGGAGAAACCTCCAAAGTCCCCATGGCCTTCACAATAGTGTAGGCCGCCTGGGACAAACAAGGGCCATCTGACACCAGCTGAGCATCTAACTCCACTAATACCTTAGATGGATGTACACAGAGAAGAAGATTCAACCGGACAGGCCCCTAGGCTCTAAACGGAGCCATTGCTTTGGTTTCCAGTTATCTCTCTTCAGAGGCCTATATTCCAATAACAGTATATGGGGGTTTCCTGAGGCACCAATCAGAACAAATCTCGTCTCCACATGGGAAACTTGTCCTTTGGAGATGTCTCAAAACCTCCGGTTAGGAGAATCCTTCAGGGCCCATGCACCAACGCCCCATTCCAAGGTCTCCATGGACACAAACCCACATTAGCATCCATCCTCAGGAGAGTCCATTTCAACTCAGCCCCCTTGGTTGCTCTGACAGAGCCAGCATATCAAACCTGTCTATTTGCTAGGAGACAACTGCAATGTGAGGCGGGCTTCCCATGCATCCATCCTTAGATCCCTGCTCTGGTGTCATTCTGTATGGTATGTACTGGAGTGATACAAAAGGTCTCAATTGTTGATCAGAAGGAATCCTTGTTGTTTGGAGCATCTCACAACTCCCATCGTGGGTAAACCTCCATGGACTGGAGAAGCTGTCCCCTTCATAAAGTGGCCAGAATGGACAGAAATTCAAACCTAAGCCTAGGTTTGAACCTCGCCCTGACTTCAGATTCATGATATCCCGATTCAGATCTGCAGAGGGTGCCTGCCGTGCCCTCGCCCAGAACCTACGCCTAACATGTGTTCTCAGACTTCCGTCCTCACACTCCCCGTCCACAAGGCATCCACTTTGGAAATTCCGGAGCCACAATGCAGCACTCTGCCTGTTCTCCAGAAGAAAAACATTGCCCTTGGGGCTACCCAGAAATGCCAAATAAAGATCAACCTGCACGGCACTCAGTTGTACCCCAATTATACAATCTACCCTGGGCACTAAGGCCCTGTCTGACACAGCCCAAGCTTGGACCTCCCGACCAACACCCAGACAGCTGGCTCCACGCTGAGCATATCGGACCCAACATGGTCTTAGGTCGTCATCTCTTCCCAACCTCGGTTTTCAGACTTCACAACCTAGACCTTATCTCCAATCACTGCCCAGGGGTGAATGACATGCAGAAATCAGAATTAATACTTCCCCATGGCAAGAACTCATGTGGTTGACATGTTGACTATCATTCAGTGTAGGAGAAACAAGCATGCACCATGAGTCCCCACCCATGCTTGAGTACCATGAGGGCATAAACACGTATTGTGACCCTCAGCATGAGTTCTGTCCTCAATGAAGGCCTCTCAGTGGCTGGACCATTAGAAGGCATATTGGGCTTGCCATGCCCCTAGGCCCGTATTTTTAGTTAGATTTCTTGTTGTCCAGGGCTCTGCTCTGGAATCCCTCTTTTGGTGGGACACCTTAGTTAACAAAACTGAATCCCACAGATTAACCCAAAACAATTGGGATCTGGCCAAATCCACAGAGAGAAAGACTCTTCCATGGCCCATGAGGACTCCTTGACATTCCACAGCCATCATTGACACAAAATCCAGGGGCAAAAGCCTGACAAGTGTCACACTTTCACCCTTTATTCATATCCCAAAAAGTTCTCCTCATAGTCTGTAAATCGGACCTGCCATACCTACGTCCACAAAGCTAAGCTGAGTTTGTGTTTTCAGACATCTGTCCCCACAGTCCTTGCCCACACACCCTCAAGGCTGGGCCCTTGGAGCCACACATCAGGTCTGTGCCTGCCCACTCCACAGGAATTCTGCCCATGCCATTGTCCATAATCATACAATTTAGGAGAAACCTCCAAAGTCCCCGAGGCCATCCCTATAGTGTAGGGCACCCGGACAAACAGGAGCGGTCTGACACCAGCTGAGCAACTACCTCCATTTCATAAAATAGACAGATGTCGACAGAGAAGAAGATTGAACCAGAGAGGCTCCTAGGACCTAATTGGATGCATTGCTGTGGTTTCTATGTATCTCTCCTCAGAGGCCTGGTTCTAATACCAGCATATGTGGGTTTCCTGAGGCACCAATTAGAACAAATCTTGTCTCCACATGGAAAACTTGCTCTTTCGAGTTGTTTCAAAATCTCCGGTTAGAATCCTTTAGAGCCCTGGGGCCACCACCCCATTCCAACGTCCTCATGGACACAAACACACATTAAGACCCATCTTCAGGAGAGTCCATTTCAACTCAGCTCCCACGATTGCTCCTGCATAGCCATCAGATCGTACCTGTCTTGTGGCAGGGAGACAATTGGTGTAAGAGGCAGTCTGCTCAGGCATCCATCCTTAGAACCCGGCTCTGGAGTCATTCCATATGGGATGTCCTGGAGCCATCCAACAGTTCTCAATTTTCCCGCAGAAGGAATCCTTGCAGTTTGGAGCATCCCACAACTCCCAACGTGGGAAAACCTCCATGGCCTCGAGATTCCACCCCTTTGATGAAGGGGCCATCATGGACAGAAACTCCAACCTGCGCCTAAGTCTGATCCTCGTCCTGACTTCAGATGAATGAGATTTTGATTCGGATCTGCAGAGGGTGCCTGCCGTGCCCTCGCCCTGAAACTTAAGTCTACCTTATGATCTCAGACTTACGTCCTCACACTCCTGGTCCCGACGCCCTCAAGTTTGGCAATTCTGGACCCACAATGCTGCACTCTGCCTGCCCACCAGAAGAAAAATGTTGCCCCAGTGAGCTTCCCTGACACAATAAATGAGGATGAACCTACATGGAACTCAACTGTACCCAAATTATACATTCTAACCTGGGCACTAATGCACTGTCTGACACAGCCTGAATCCATACCTCCTGAACAACACCCAGAAAGCTGACCGCACACTGAGCACATCGGACCCTCCATGACCTTAGGTTATCATCTCATCCCAACCTCGATTTTCTGGATTCAGAACTTAGATCTTATCTCCAGTCACTGCCCAGGGGTGAACATGATGCAGAAATCAGAATTCCTCCTTCCCCATGGAAAGAAACCTTGTGGTTTGTATGTTGTCCAAAGTTCAGTGTAGGAGAATCAAGCATGGCCCATGAGTCCCCGCCCATGCTTGATGCCTACATTGGGCACAAACATGCATTGTGACCCTCAGTGTGAGCACTGTACTCAAGTAAGACCTCTCAGTGGCTGAACCAAGGTACCCCATATTGGGATTGCCATGCCCTTAGGCCCCCAATCTTATACAGAGTTCGGGTTGTCCAGTCGCCCCTTCCCAGGGTTCTGCTCTGGAATCCCTATTTAGTGGCACACCTGAGGTAAAAAAAAAAAAAAAAAAAAAAAAAACAGAATGGACTCCTCCCATCCCACGGAATGACCCCAAAATATTGGGATCATCCAAATCCCCATAGAGGAAGTCTCACCCATGGTCCATGAGGACGCCCCTACATTCCACGGCCATCAGTGACACAAAATCCAGAGTCAAAAGCCTGAGCAAGTGCCTCACACTCACTCTTTGTTCATATTTTGAAGAGTTCTGCTCAAGGTCTGTAGATCGGGCCTCCCATACCTATGTCCCCAAACCTAGGACGAGTTTCAGTTTTCAGACTTCTGTCCCCACAGCTCTGACCCACACACCCTCCATGCTTGAGCCCCTAGAGCCACACCTCAGGATTGTGTCTTCCCTCCCCAAAGGAATTCTGCCCATTTCATTGGCCACAAACTTGCAAATTAGGAGAAACCTACAAAGTCTAAGTGGCCATCCCAATAGTGTAGACTGCCCAGGACAAATAGGGGCAATCTGACACCAGCTGAGGAACTACCTCCACTCAATCCCATAGACAGATGAACCGAGAGAAGAAGATTAAACCAGACAGGCCCCAGGCCCTAATCAGATCCATTGCCTTGGTTTCCAGGCATCTCTCCTCAGAGTTCTGGTTTCCAATACCAGCATATTGGGGGTTACTGAAGCACCAATGAGAACAAATCTTGTTTCCCCATGGGAAAAATGCTTCTTGGAGCTGTGTCAAAACCTCTGGTTAGGAGCATCCTTCAGAGCCCTGGTGCCACTGCCCCATTCCAAGGTCTCCATGGACACAATCCCACATTATGACCGATCCTCAGGAGAATGCATTTCAACTCAGCCCCCTCGGCTGCTACATCATAGGCAGCAATCAAACGTGCCGTTTCGCTAGGAGACAATTGGAATGCAAGGCCGGATGCCCAGGCATCCATCCTTAGAACCCTGCTCTGCAATTGTTCCATATGGGATGTCCTGGAGCCATCCAATAGGTTTCAACTGACCCGCAGAAAATCCTTGTGGTTTGGAGCATCTCACTACTGCCATCATGGGAAAACACCAATGGCGGTGTGATGACCCCCCTTCATGAAGGGGCCATCATGGACAGAAACTCCAACCTGAGCCAATATATGAACCTCGCCCTGACCTCAGATGCATGAAATCTAAATTCAGCTCTGCAGAGTGTGCCTGCCATTTCCTCGCCCTGAAACCAAAGCAAAGCTTCAGTTCTCAGACTTACATCCTTGCATTCCTGGCCGCAAGGCCTCCAGTTTGGCAGTTCCGGAGCCAGAATGCAGCACTCTGCCTGCCCTCCAGAAGAAAGACTTTGCCTTATGGGGCTACGGAGAAACCCCAAATAATTATCTTCTGCATGCCACTCAACTGTACCCCAATTATACAGCGTATCTGGGCACGAATGCCCTGTCTGGCACAGCCTGAGTGCAGACCTCCTGAACGACACCTAGAAAGCTGGCCCCAAACTGAACACATCGGACCCGCCATGGCCTTAGGTCGTCATCTCTTCCAAACCTCGGTTTTCAGGCTTCAGAACCTAGACCTTATCTCCAATTAGTGCCCAGAGGTGAACGTGATGCAGAAATCAAAACTCCTCCTTCCCCATGGCAAGAAACCCTGAGGTTGGCATGTCCAAGGTTCACTGTAGGAGAAACCTGCAAGCTCAATGAGGTCCCGCCCAACATTGAGGACCACCTTGGGCACAAACACACATTGTGACCCTCAGCATGAGTCCACTATTCAAGTAACGTCTCTCAGTGGCTGGACCAAGAATCTGCATATGGGCTTGCCATGCCCATAGGACCCCAGGCCTAACCAGAGGGTGGGTATTCCAGTTGTATGTACCCAGTGCTCTGCTCTAGAATCCCTCTATTGTGGGGACACATGAGGCAGAAAACAGGACTCCTCCCTTCCCACAAAATGACCCCAATCTCTTGGGAGCCGGACAAATCACCAGAGAGGGAGACTTCCATGGCCCATGAGACCATGCTTACATTAAATGACCATCATGAATACAACATCCAGAGACATAAGCCTGAACGACCGCCTCTCACTCGCCTTACTTTCTAATCACAATGAGCTCCCCTCACGGACTGTAGATCACTCCTGCCATAACCTCAGCCCCAAACCTCAGCCGAGTTTGTGTTTTTGGATGTCTGTCCCCACAGCCCTGGCCCACACAGCCGCCAGGCTGGGGCCTCTGGAGCCACACCACAGGACTGTCCTGCTCTCTCAAAGGAGACTATGCCCATTCCATTGCCCATAACCCCACAGAATAGGAGAAACCTCAAGGCCCCCGAGGACATCCCACTACTATAAGCCTCTCTGGACAAAGGCATCCTGACACAAGCTGAGCAACTACCTCCATTCAGAAACACAGACAGATGTCGGCAGAGACAGTAGATTGAACCAGACAGGCCCCTGGGCCCTAATCTGAACTCTTGCTTTGGTTTCCAGGTGTCACTCCTCAGAGGCCTGGGTTTGAAGACCAGCATCTGGGGCTTTCCTGAGACACCAAACAGAACAACTATCGTCTCCACATGGGAAGCTTCATTGTTGGAGCTGTGTCAAACCCTTCGGTTTGGAGAAACCTGCAGAGTCCCTGAGCCACCGCCACATTCCAAGGTCTCCATGGCCACCAACCCACAGTAAGACTCATCCTCAGGAGAGTCCATTTCAACTCAGCCCTCTGAGAAACCCGCCCAAGAGCCTGCAGATTGAGCCTGCCTTGCCCCAAGCAGCCAGTGGGAATGTGAGGTGGCATTTGCAGACATTCATGCTTAGACCCCTTCTCTCGAGTCTTTCTGTAGGGGTCATCCTAGAACCATCTCATAGTACTCGACTGTCCTACAGAGGAAACCTTGATGTTTGGGGCAGCTCATAACTCCCAGCGTTGGGAAACCTCCCTGGCCTCATGACCGCCCCCACCCCCTTCAGGAAGGGGCCATAATAGACACAAACTCCAACCTGAGGCAACGTCTGATACTCGCCCTGACCTCAGATGCACGAGATCTTGATTCAGTCTCTGCAGAGTGGGCCTGCCATGCCCTCGGCCCCAAACCTAACGCTAGCTTGTGTTTTCAGACTTCCCTCTTCACACTCCTGGCAAACAAGCCCTCCAGACTGGGAATTCCAGAACCACAACACAGTTTTCTGCCTGCCCACCAGAAGAAAAACGTTGCCCTATGGGGCTCTCCAGAAACCACAAATGAGAACCAACCTGCTCTGGCCTCGACCGCACCCTAACTGGAAAAGCTACCCTGGTCAGTATTGCTCTGTCTGACACAGCCTGACGTCCCGACAGACAAGGAAACAGCTGGCTGCACACTAAGCACATCAGACAGGCCATGGCCTTATGCTGTCATCTCTTCCCAACCTGGGTTTTCAGACATCTGACCCTAGATATTATATCAAATCCTGGCAAACGTGGGTAACTGAAGCACAAATCAGATCTTCTCCTTCCCCATGGCTGGAAAGCTTGCTGTTGGCATGGAGTCATACCTTCAGTGTAGGAGAAACCTTCATGGCCCCTGAGGCCAAGCCTAAACTTGAGTGCCTCCTTGGGTACAAACTCGCATTGGGACCATCAGCATGGGCCCCATGTCGAAGTAAGGTCTCTCAGGGCCTGGACTAAGAGCCCGCATATGGGGCTTGCCAAGCCCCTATGATCCCAATCTTCACAAGAGCTCGAGTATTCCATTTGCTCGAACCCAGGACTGTGATCTGGAGTCCCTCTCCTGGAAGAACACCTGAGCCAGACAGCAGGACTCCACCCTTCCCACAAAATGTCCCCAAAATCTTAAGAGCTGGACCAACTCCTCAGAGAGGGAGACTCTTCCATAGCCCCTGAGGTCACCCCTACATTCCACGGCTATGGGAGACAAAACATCCAAAGACAAAAGCTTGCGTGACTGCCTCCCATTTGCCCTTCTTTCATAAGCTGAGGATCTCCTCTCACGGTCTGTGGGTCCATCCTGCAATGCTCTCGGCTCCGCACCCAAGCCGAGTTTGTGTTTTCAGACTTCTGTGCCCACAGCCCGGACCCACACACCCTCCAGGCTAGGGCCTATGGAGACACACTGAAGGACTGTGCCAGTCCTCTCCAAGAAAACTGTACCCAATCCATTGGCCACAACCCTAGAGATTAGGAGAATCCAATAAGGTCTCCAAGGCCATGCCTTGGCCATGGACTAAGAGGGGCACTTTGACACCAGCTGAGCAACTATCTCCACTTAGATACTCAGACAGTGTCCCCAGAGACAGAAGATTGAAACGGACAGGCATCTAGGCTCTAATCTGAACCCTAGCTTTGGTTTCCAGGTGTCTCTACTCAGAGAACTGGTTTGAAGACCAGTATCTGGGGCTTTTCTGAGGCACCAAAGAGAACCTGTCTCATCTCCACATAGGGATCTCTTTTTAATTGGAGCAATATTACACCCTTCGGTTAGGCGAATACTTCATGGCCCCTGAGCTGCCAACATATTCCAAGGTCTCCATGCACACAAACCCACATTATGACCCATCCGCAGGAGAGTCCATTTCAATTCAGCCCCCTAGTTAGCTCGCCCCAGAGCCAGTAGTTCAAACATGTCTTGTCACAAAGAGCCAATGGGAATGTGAGGTATGCTGTACAGGCATCCATCCTTCGAATCCTGCTCTCCAGTCTTTCCGTATGGGACATCCTGGAGCCATTCAACAGGACTCGACTGTCCAGCAGATGGAAAGCTTGTGGTATGGGTCAACGCACAAACTAGAGTTTGTGCTGGTGTCTAAGGTGCTGTGCAGGATTCTCCAATCTTGAGGGTTTGGCACAGGTCGAAGGGCATGGTTTCCTACTGGGGACAGGAGATATTCTATTGTGTGGCTCAGGGACCACATGTTGTGGTATTTCAGAACAGGACCCTGAGGACAGATGCCTGAAAACCTAATCTAGTGTTCCAATGACGTCCTAGGAGCATGTCAGGTACAATCTTCTGACCCAGGAACATTGAAATGGCTGTCTGCTTGGATGTAGGTGATCAGGGCGTTTCAGACTGGCATTTGTGTCCAGTGCTGCCGACAATATTGGGTCGGGTTCAGGGCTCTTGCGTGTTTCTCCTAAACTGGAAGGTTTGGGCAGGTTTGACGGGCACAGTTTCCTTGGGGATGGCAGGCCCAGTCATGTGTTGTGGATCCAGAGACCCTGTCCTGGAGGGCATATGAGCCATGGTTTTGGGAGAGAAGTCTGCAAACACAAATGTGGGTTATGGTTAGTGGAAAGGTGATCACAGGCCCAATGAGTAGACCTGGAGTGCAGCTTGTCAGGAGTAATTAGGGTGACTGGAAGGCAGTAGCACAGGCTTTTCTCTTTGGATTGTGTGTCCAGTATGGCCTTGGAATGCAGGTGTGGTCTCATGGGTCCATGGGAGTCTTTTCCTCTCTATGGATCCTGGTGGCTCTCCATAGTTTGGTGGCTTTTTCGGGGAAGGGGAGAGTGATGTTTTCCACCTTATGGGTGCCACAAAACAGGGATTCCAGAGACGGGCTCAGGTTCATGGCATCTGGGACTTCCCACCAAGGGTTAGGATTTGCACCTAGGGGTGTATGAGGCCTGCAATGTGGGATCATGATGGTGCAACTGAGAGGGATTGTTTGAAAGCTTGCTCAGGCTGAGTCTCACAATGCCTGTTTGCTCCCATGGCGGCCCTCAGGAGTGGGAGTGGTCTCATTGGTCATATATCTGGCTCCCTCTTAGAGAGTTGGACACCCAACCCAACAGCCAAATGTCCTGCCATGAGGAAGGATGAGTTCTCTTCTGTCAGGTTCCTCTGTGCTTCAGGTTGCCCCATTGGCAGGGTTTCCAGCAAGGTCTCGAGATAGGTGTCTGAATACCAAGGATGGGTGGAGATGACGTACTTGGGCCATAGCAATACCAAATGCTAGATATGAGGCCTAAAACTCGGTCGGGGCTCAGGCTCTGTCAGACACAGCGCTAGTGGCCATGGCAGCCTTTATATCAGAGTAGATTCGAGGGTGGAGCAGATTGATCCTCATGTGGAGTTTCTTGGGAAGATTCCCAGGCATTTGTTCATTCAATAGGGAAGGCAGAATGCTGTGTTGTGGCTCCAGGTTTCCCAATCACGAGAGCTTGGGAACCAGTCAGTTTTGGGTGGAATTGTAAACAAAAGCTATGGTTCAATTCAGTGCCAAGCAGAAGGCAGTTCCAATTTGTAGCAGTTTACTCGAGACATCCAGCACTGGAATAAGGGTGGATGTCAGATGCTTGCTCACACTAGAGTTTTTGTCTATGATGACCGACAAGTGGAGGGGTGGTATAAAGAGGCCATGGAGGAGTTCACATGCTGAGGCCTGTGAACTGCTGCAAAAAGTAACATTTTTTTGTACAGTGTAGGTGAAGTCTGGTTTGTTTACTCTAGGTTTCCCCATGTGGAAAGTTTGTGAAGAAGAGCTCTCCAGCATGGATGCCAGGAAAGCACACCTCCATTGACAATTGCAGCTGAGGAACATGGCAGATTCGTTCTGGTGGCTCTGGGACAAAGTGCCAAGGCCTTGAGTTGACATGGGATCTCTTGCAGATGGGTCACAATGCTTGTTTGTTACCAGGGAGAACTTAGAATGTGCTGGTTGCTAAGGTGCCATGCAGGATTCTCCTACCCTGAGGGTTTGGCACAGGTCGAAGAGCATGGTATTCTTCTGGGGACAGGGGATGTTCTGTCGTGTGGCTCAGAGACCACATGATGTGTCATAGATTGGTATTTCAGAACAGGCCCCTGAGGACAGATGCCTAAAAACCTAATGGGGTTCCATTGAGAGCCTAGGGGCATTTTAGGTTCAATCGTCTATCTCACGATCATTGACTTGGCTATTTCCCTGGATGTAGGTGATAAGGGTGTTTCAGACTGCGCATTTCCATCCCGAGTGGCCGGCAATATTGGTGTGGGCTCAGGGGCCACACAGGTTTCTCCTAATCTGGAAGGTTTGGGCAAATCTGATATGCACAGTGTCCTTGGGGTTGGCAGCCAGAGTTCTGTGGTGTGGCTCCAGAGATAACATTCTGGTGGGCATGTGAGCCATGGTTTTGGGAGAGAAGTCTGCAAACACAAATACAAATTAGGGTGAGTGGCGAGGTGATCACAGGCCCAATGCGTAGACCTGGAGGGAAGCTCCTCATGAACTATAATTAGGGAGACTGGAAGGCAGTAGCACAGGCTTTTCTCTTTGGATTGTGTGTCCAGTATGGCCTTGGAATGCAGGTGTGGTCTCATGGGTCCATGGGAGTCTTTTCCTCTCTATGGATCCTGGTGGCTCTCCATAGTTTGGTGGCTTTTTCGGGGAAGGGGAGAGTGATGTTTTCCACCTTATGGGTGCCACAAAACAGGGATTCCAGAGACGGGCTCTGGTTCATGGCATCTGGGACATCACAACATGTGCTATGATTTGGGCTTAGGGGCATATTAGGCCTGCAATGCGGGTTCATGGTGGTGCAACAGAGAAGGATTGTTTGAAAGCATGCTCAGGCTGAGGGTCACAAGGCCTGTTTGCCTCCAGGGCATCCCTGAGGAGTTTGTGTGGTCTCACTGGACTTGTAAATGACTCCCCCTTTCAGGGTTGAACACCCATCCTAACAGCCAAGTTTCCTGATATGAAGAAGGGGGAGTTCTCTATTGTGCTTCAGGATGCCCCATTGTCAGGGATTCCAGCAAAGTTCTGGGGACAGGTGCCTGAATACCAAGGATGGGTAGAGATGAAATACTTGAGCCATGGCAATCCCAAATGCTAGATGTGGGGCTCAACTCTGGTGACTGACACTAGGTCTGGGCTCAGGCTCTGTCAGACACAGCACTAGTGGCCAGGGCAACCTATAAATAAGGGTCCCTCCGATATAGGGCCGAGCAGATTGATCCTCATGTGGGGTTTCTGGCCAGACTCACCAGGCACTTGTTTCTATCGGGAAGGCAGAATGCTGTGTTGTGTCTCCATAATTCGCTATCAAGAAGGCTTGGGGACCAGTCGGGTGAGGAAGGAATTGTAAACACAAGCTACAGTTCAATTCACTGCCAAGCGGAAGGCAGTTCCTGTGTCCAGCAGCTTTTTCGAGATATCCAGCACCTTAGTAAGGGAGGACGTCGGATATTTGCTCACACTGGAGTTTGTGTCTATGATGACTGACAAATGGAGGGGTGGCGTCAAGAAGCCATGGAGGGATTTTCACGTTGAGACTCATGAGCTGCTCCAAATAGCAAGGTTTTGTTCTACTGGACAGGTGGAGTGTGGTTTATTTGCTCCAGGGTCCCCCATGTGGAAAGTTTGGGTAGCAGAGCTCTACCGCATGGATGCCTGGAATGTTCAACTTCATTGACCATTGCAACTGAAGAACATGGCAGCTTTATTCTGGTGTCTCTGTAGCAAAGTACCAAGTCCTTGATTTGACATGGAATCTATTGCAGATGGGCCACACAGCTGGTTTGTTACCAGGTAGATCTTAGAATGTGCTGGTGGCTTAGTAGTTGTGCAGGAATCTACTACTCTGGGATTTTGCACAGATTGTAGGGCACGGTTTCCTTCTGGGGACAGGAGATGTTCTGTTGTGTGGCCCAGGCACCACATGTTGTATCATAAGTTCGCATTCTAGAACAGGCCTCTGAGGACACATGTCTGAAAACCGAATCAATGGTTCCAATGACGTCCTAGGGGCATGTTAGGTTCATTATTCTGACTCAGGACCATTGACTTGGCTGTGTTCCTGGATGTAGGGGATCAGGGTATTTCAGACTGTGCATTTGTGTTCAGAGCGGCCACCGAAATTGGGGTAGGCCCAGAGGCCTTGTAGGTTTCTCCTAATCTAGACAGTTTGGGCAACTGTGATGGAAACAGTTTCCTTGTGGATGGCAGGGACAGTCCTGCAGTGTGGATCCAGAGACCCCATCCTGGAGGGCATGTGTGCCATGGTTTTGGTAGATAAGTCTGCAAACACAAATTCGAATTAGGGTGAGTGGCGAGGTGATCACAGGCCCAATGCATATACCTTGAGAGCAGCTCATCTGGAACTGTAATTAGGGTGAATGGAAGGCAGTAGCACAGGCTTTTCTCTCCGGATTGTGTGTCCAGGATGGCCTCGGAATGCAGGTGTGTTCTCATGGGTCCATGGGAGACATTGCTTCTCTATGGATCCTGGTGGCTCCTCATAATTTGGTGACATTTTTGGGGAAGGGATGAGTGCTGTTTTCCATCTGAAGGGTGCACCAAAACAAAAATTCCAGAGATGGTCTCTGGGTCTGGGTACCTCGAAAATCCCACCAAGTTTTATGATTTGAACCTACAGGCATACCAGGCCTGAAATGAGGGATCATTGTGGTGAATCTGAGAGGGATTTTTTGAAAGCATGCTCAGGGTGAGGGTCACAATGCCTGTTTGTGCCAAGGGTAGTCCTCAGGAGTGTGTGTGATGTCATTGATGTTGTAACTGGCTCCCCCTTTGAGGGTAGAACACCCATACCAAAAGCCAGGTTTATTGCCATGGGGAAAGAAGAGTTCTCTATTGTGCTTCAAGTTCCCTAATTGGCAGGGATCCCTGCCAAGGTCTGGGGACAGGTGCCTGAATATCAAGGATGGGTAGAGATGACATACTTGGGCCATGGCAATCCCAAATGCTAGATATGGGGCCTGCTCTCTAGTGGCTGAAACTCAGTCGAGCTCAGGCTCTGTCAGACACGGCACTAGTGGCCATGGCAGCCTATAAATCGGTGTTGACTCGAGGGCCGACCTGATTGATCCTCATGTGGGTTTTCAGGGCAGACTCACCAGGCATTTCTTCATTCGATGGGGAAGGCAGAATGCTGCGTTGTGGCCCCAGATTTCCCTATCAAGAGGGCTTAGGGACCAGTCAGGTGAGGATGGAATTGTAAACACAAGCTATGGTTCAATTCAGTGCCAAGTGGAAGGCAGTTCCAATGTGCAGTGGTTTATTCAAGACATCCAGCACCGGGATAAGGGTGCATGTCATATGTTTGCTTAGACTGGAGTTTGTGTCTTGATGACCGACCAATGGAGTGGTGGCATCAAGAGGCCATGGAGCAGTTTTCACGCTGAGGCCTGTGAGTTGATCCAAACATAAGGTTTCCTTCTACTGGACAGGGGAGGTCTGGTTTGTTTACACCAGGTTCCCACATGTGCAAAGTTTGGGTAGCATAGTACTCGCACGTGGATACTGGAAAGCACACCTACATTGACCATTGCACCTAAGGAACATGGCAGGTTCTTTCTGGTTGCTCTAGGGCAAAGTACCAAGGCCTGGTTTCTAATGAAGTTGGGTCACAATGCAGTTTTGTTACCACGGAAATCTTACTATGTGCTGGTGGCTAAGGGGCCATGTATGATTAGTCTATCCTGATGGTTTGACACCGGTCGAAGAACACGGTTTTTTTCTGGGTATCGGAGATGTTCTGTTGTGGGGCTCACGGACCAAATGTTGTATCATAAGTTGGAATTCCAGAACAGGCCTCTGAGGACAGATGCCTAAAAACTTCATCTAGGGTTCCAATGAAGTCCAAGGGGAATTTCAGGTTCAATCATCAGACTCAGGACCATTGACTTCGGTGTCTGCCTATATGTAGGCAATCAGGGTGTTTCTGACTGTGCCTTTGTGTACAGAGTGGCCTCCAATATTGGGGTGGGCTCTGGGGCCTTGCAGGTTTCTCCTAATCTTGAAGGTTTACGAAAATTTGTGGGCACGGTTTCTTTGGGGGTGGAAGGCACAGTCCTGTGGTGTGGCTCCAGAGACTCCATCGTGGAGGGCATGTAAGCCATGGTTTTGGGAGAGAAGTCTGCAATCACAAACTCGGATTAGGTTGAGTTGCGAGGTGATCGTAGGCCCAATGCATAGACCTGGAGGGCAGATCGTCAGGAACTGTAAATCACGTACCTCGAAGGCACTAGCACTGGCTTTTGTATCTGGATTGTGTGTCCATGATAGCCTTGGAATGCAGGTGTGTTCTAATGTTTCCATGAGAGTATTTTCCTCTCTACGGATCCTGGAAGCTCCCAATAGTATGGTGGCTTTCTCGTTTGAATGGAAGAGTGCTGTTTTCAATCTTAGATGTTCCCCAAAAAGGGATTCCAGAGAAGGGCTGTGAGTCTGGGTGCTTGGAAAATCCCACCAGGATTAGGATTTGGGCCTAGGGGAGTACCAGGCCTACAATGTGTGACTTGGAGGTACAACTGAGAGCGTTTGTTTGAAAGCATGCTAGTCTGAGTGTCACAATGCCTGATGTGATTAGGGCAGCCCTTATGAGTGGGAGTTGTCTCCTTGGCCATGCAGCTGGCTACCACTTTAATGTAGGACACCCATCCCAACTACCAGGATTCCTGCCATGGAAAAGGAAGAATTCTCTATTGTGCCTCAGGTTCCCCCATTAGCAGGTATTCTAGCAAATGTCTGGGGACAGATGCCTGAATACCAAGGATGGGTAGAGATGAGGGACCTGAGACATGGCCAGTCTCACATGCCTGACTCTCTGAGTAGCTGACATGAATTGAGCACTCAGGCTCTGTCAGAAACAGAACTAGTGGTCAGGGCTGAGTATGAACCAGGGATCCCTCAAGGGCTGAGCAGATTGATCCTCATGCAGAGTTTCTGGGCAGAATCACCATGCCCTTCTTCTTTCTAAGGGGAAGGCAAAAAGCTGCGTTGTGGCCCCAGAATTCCCTATCAAGCGGGCTTGGGGACCAGTAGGGTGAGGATGGAATTGTAAACTCAAGCTAAGGTTCAATTCAGTGCCAAGCAAAAGGCAGTTCCATTATGCAGTGTCTGATTCCAGATATCCAGCACCTGAGTAAAGGTGAAAGTCAGACATTTCCTCATGCTGGAGTTTATGTCTATGATGACCGATGAATGGAGGGGTGGCGTCAAGAGGCCATGGAGGATTTCACATGCTGGGGCTTGTGAGATGCTTCAAACAGCAAAGTTTCCTTCTACCACACAGGGGGAGTCTGGTTTATTTGCTCCAGGGTCCCCCATGTGGAAAGTTTGGGTAGCAGAGCACTCCCACGTGGATGCCTGAAAAGCACACCTCCATTAAAATTGCAGCTGAGAAACATGGCCAATTCGTTCTGGTGGCTCTTGGGCGAATTACCAAGGCCTGGAGTTGACATGAAGTCTCATGAAGATGGGTCAGAATGCAGGTTTGTTACCATGGAGACCTTACAGTGTGCTGGTGGCTAAGGGACCATGTAGGATTCATCTACCCTGAGGGTTTGACACTGGTCAAAGGGCACGGTTTCCTTCTCGGACCAGAGATGTTCTGATGTGGGGCTAATGGACCAAATGTATCATAATTTGGTATTGCAGAACAGGCCTCTGAGGATAGATGCCTGAAAATTTAATCTAGGGTTCCAATAAAATCCTAACGGAATGTCAGGTTCAATCCTCTGACTCAGTATCATTGACTTCAATGTCTGCCTAGATGTAGGTGATCAGGGTGTTCCAGACTGTGCATTTGTGTACAGAGTGGCAACCAGTATTGGGGTGGGCTCAGGGGCCTTGCAGGTTTCTCCTAATCTGGAAAGATAGGGCAATTTGATGGGCACAGTTTCCTTGGCAATGGTGGGCACAGTCCTGTGGTGTGGCTCCAGAGACCCCATGCTGGAGGGCATGAGAGCCATGGTTTTGGGAGGGAAGTCTGCAAACACAAATGCGGGTTAGGTTTAGTGGCGAAGTGATTGTAGGCCCAATGCATACTCCTGGAGGGAAGCTCCGTGTGAAATGTAAATCGCATGCCTCAAAGGAGGTAGCACAGGCTTTTTTATCTGGATTGTGTATCCACGATGGACTAAGAATGCAGGTGTGGTCTCAGGTGTCCATGGGTGATATTTCCTCTCAAGTATCCTGGCGGCTCCTTATAATGTGGTGGCTTTCTCAGAGAGGAAAGAGTTCTGTTTTCCATATTCAGGGTGTCCCATAACAGGGATTGCAGAGAAGTGTTCTGGCTCTGGGCACCTGGAAATACCCACCAAGGGTTATGATTTGGGCATAGGGGCTTACCAGGCCTCCAATGCAAGTCCTGGAGATACAACTGAGAGCGTTTGTTTGAAAGCATGCTCAGGCTGAGGGTCACTATGCAAGCTTTTGCATAGGGTGGCCCTCAGGAATGGGGGTGGTCTCAATGGCCATTCAGTAGGCTAACACTCTGAGTGTTGGACACCCTTCCGAACTTACAGGAATCCTGCCATGGGGAATGAGGATTTCTCTATTGTGATTCAGGTTCCCTCATTGGTAGGGATTCCAGGAAAGGTCTGGGGACACATGCCTGAATACCAAGGATGGGTAAAGATGACGGCTCTGTTCCGTGGCCAGTCTAACATGCGGGATATGGGCCCCGCCTTCTATGTGGCTGACACGAGGTCGGGGCTTAGGCTCTGTCAGACACAACACTAGGGGCCAGGGCTGTCTATAATTCAGGGTTCCCTCAAGGGACAAGTAGATTGATCATAATGTGGAGTTTCTGGGCAGACTCACCAGGCCCTTCTTCTTTCTATTGGGAAGGCAGAATGCTGTGTTGTGGCTGCAGAATTCCCTATCATGAGGGCTTGTGGACCAGTAGGGTGAGGATGGAATTGTAAACCCAAGCTATGAATAAATTCAGTGACAAGCGAATGGCATTTCCAGTGTGCAGCGGCTGATTCGAATATCCAGCACCTGAGTAAGCGCAGACGTCAGATGTTTGCTCAAGCTGGAGTTTGTGTCTATAATGACCGACAAATGGAGAGGAGTTGAAAAGAGGTCATAGAGGATTTCCCACACTTGAGCTTGTGAGATGCTCCAAACAGCCAGGTTTCCTTCTACAGGACAGGGCAGTCAGATTTGTTTGCTCGAGAGTCCCCCATGTGGAAAGTTTGTGTAGCAGAGCACTCCCACATAGATGCCTGGAAAGCACACTTCCACTGAACATTGCAGCTGAGGAACATGGCAGGTTCTTTCTGAAGGCTCTGGGGTGAAGTACCAAGGCCTGTAGTTGACATGGAATCTCATGAAGATGGCTCACAATGCTGGCTTGTTACCAGTGAGATCTTAGAATCTGCTGGTGGCTACGGGCCAAGTAGGATTCATCTACCCTGAGGGTTTGACACAGTTCCAAGAGCACGGCTTCCATCTAGAGAAAGGAGATGTTCTGTTGTGGGGATCAGGGACCATATGTTGTATCTTAAGTTGGTACTCCAGAACAGGTCTCTGATTACAAATGCCTGAAAACCTAATCAGGGGTTACAATGAGGTCATAGGAGCATGTCAGGTTCAATCTTCTGACTGAGAAACACTGACTTGGGTATCTGCCTGGATTCAGGTGATCAGCGTATTTCAGAATGCACATTTGTGTCCAGAGGGGCCTCCAGTATTGGGGTGGGCTCAGGGGCCTTGCAGGTTTCTCCTTATCTCGAAGTTTTAGGCAAATGTGACGGACACATTTTCCTTGGGGATGGCAGGCACATTTCCATCCTGGAGGAAATATGAGCCATGGTTTCGGGATTGAAGTCTGTAAGCACAAACTCGGGTTAAGGTTAGCGGTGAGGTGATCGCAGGCCCAATGCATAGACCTGGAGGGCAGCTCGTCTGGAACTATAAATTAGTTGCCTTGAAGGTGGTAGCACAGGCTTGTGTATCTGGCTTTTGTGTCCAGGATGGCCTCGGAATGCAGGTGTGGTCTCATGGATCCATGGGAGATTTTTCCTCTCAAGGATCCTAGCGGCTCCCTATACTATGGTGGCTTTCTTGGCGAAGGGGAGAGTGCTGTTTTCCATCTTAGGGGTGCCCCAAAACAGGGATTCCAGAGACAGACTGTGTTTCTGGTCCCCTGAAAAATCCCACCAGGTGTTAGGATTTGTGCTTAGGGGCATATCAGGCCTGCAAATTTGGATTCTGGAATGCAACTGAGAGTTTTTGTTTGAAAGCATGCTCATGTTGGGGGTCACAATGCCTGCTTGTGTCCAGGGCGGCCCTCATGAGTGGGCGGGTTATCATTGGCCATTCAGCTGGCTACCACTCTGAGGTCTGCAAACCCATCCCAAGAGCCATCATTCCTGCCATGGGGATGGAGGATTTCCCTATTGTGCTTCTGGTTCCCCCATTGGCAGGGATTTCAGCAAATGTCTGGGGACAGATGCCTGAATCAAGAATGGGTAGAGATGACAGCCCTGGGACATGGCTGGTCTCACATTCTGGAGTTGGAGCCCAGTCTCTGGGTCCTGACACGAGGTCAGAGACGAGGTTCTGTCAGACTCAGCGCTAGTGGCCAGGTAAACCTATAAATGGGGTTCACTCGAGGGTCGAGTAGATTTATCCTCATGTAGGGTTTCTGGGCAGTCTCTCCAGGCTGTTTTTTCTTGCTATGGGGAAGGCAGAATGCTGTGTTGTGGCTTCAGAATTCTCTATCAAGAGAGCTTACTGAACACCAGGGTGAGGATGGAATTGCAAACCCAAGCTACTTTTTTTTTTTTCAAGATTTTATTTATTTGTCAGAGAGCGAGCGAGAGCAAGCACAGGCAGACAGAGTGGAAGGCAGAGTCAGACGGAGAAGCAGGCTCCCTGCAGAGCAAGGAGCCTGATGTGGGACTCGATCCCAGGACGCTGGGATCATGACCTGAGCCGAAGGCAGCTGTTTAACCAACTGAGCCACCCAGGCGTCCCGCCAAGCTACTTTTAAATTCAGTGCCAAGCATAAGGCAATTCCAGTGTGTAGCAGCTGATTCAAATATCCAGCACTTGAGTAAGTGCAGATGTCAGTTGATTGCTCACGCTGGAGTTAGTGTCTATGATGACCAACAAATGGATGGGTGGCCTCAAGAGGCCATGGAGGATTACCCACCCTCAGGCTTGAGATACTCCATACAGAAAAGATTCCTTTTACCGTACAGGGGAGTCTGGTTTGTTTCCTCCAGGGTTCCCCATGTGGAAAGTTGGTATCAGAGCACTCCCGCTGGATGCCTGGAAAGTACACCTACATTGACCATGGCAGCAGAGGAACATGGCAGTTTCATTCTGGTGGCTCTGGGCCGAAGTACCAAGGGCTGGAGTTGTCATGGAGTCTCATGAAGATGGGTCACAATGCTGGTATGTTGTCAGGGAGATCATAGAAAGTGCTGGTTGCCAGGGGGCCTTGAAGGATTCATCTACCCAGAGTGTTTGACACAGGTCCAGAGCACAGCTTTCTTCTAAGGACAGGAGATGTTCTTTTGTGTGGCTCAGTGACCATATTGTATCATACATTGATATTCAGAACAGCCTTCTGAGTACAGATACCTGAAAACCTATTCTAGTGTTCCAGTGAATCCTAGGAGCATGTCAGGTTCAATCTTCTTTCTGAGGACCATTTACTTGGATATCAGCCTGGATGTAGGTGATATGGTGTGTCAGACTGTGCATTTGCGTCCAGAGTGGCCTCCAATATTGGGCTGGGCTTAGGGGACTTGCAGGGTTCTCCTAATCTAGAGGGTTTGTTTAATAGTGACAATCACAGTTTCCTTTGGGAAGACAGGTACAATCCCGTGGTGTGGCTCCAGTTATCACAAACTGGAGGGCATGTGAGCCACGGTTTTGGGAGGGAAGTCTGAAAACACAAACTTGGGTTAGGGTTAGTGGCAAGGTTATCACAGGCCCAATGCATAGACATGGATGGCAGCTCTTCAGGAACTGTTAATCGGGTGACTCAAAGGCAGAATCACAGGCTTTTTTCTCTGTATTGTGTGCAGGATGGCCTCAGAATGCAGTTGTGGCCTCATGGGTCCATGGGAGATTTTTCCTCTCTAAGGATCCTGGTGGCTCCCAATAGTTGGTGGCTTTTTCGGGGAAGGGAAGAGTGCTGTTTTTCATGTTAGGGGTGACCCAAAATATGGATTCCAGAGACGGACTCTGGGTTTGGTCCCCTGGAAAATCCCACCAAGTGTTAGGATTTGGGCCTAGTGGCTTACCAGGCCTGCATGCAGGATCCTGGAGGTGCAACTGAGAGGTCTTGTTTGAAATCATTCTCAGGCTGAGGGTCACAATACTTGCTTATGCCCAGGTGGCCCTCATGAGTGGGCGTGGTCACATTGGCCATGCAGCTGGCTCCCACTTTGAGGGTTGGACAACCATCCCAACAGCCAGAATCCTGCCATGGGGAAAGAGGAGTTCTCTATAGTGCGTCAGGTTCCCCCATTAGCGGGGATTCCAGCAAAGGTCTGGGGACAGAGGCCTGAATACCAAGGATGGGTAAAGATGATGGACATGGGCCATGGCCAGTATCAAATCGTGGATATGGGCCCCGATCACTGGGTGGCTGACACTAGGTCTTGGCTCAGGCTCTGTCAGACACAGCACTAGTGCCCAGGGCAGCCTATAAATTGGGGTTCCCTCGAGTGCCGAGCAGATTGATCCTCATGTATGGTTTCTGGGCAGACTCACCAGGCCCTTCTTGTTTGTAAGGGGAAGGCAGAATGCTGTTTTGTGGCTCTAGAATTCACTATCAAGAGGGCTTGTGGACCAGGAGGCTGAGGATGGAATTGTAAACCTAAGCTATGGTTACATTCTGTATCAAGCGAAAGAAATTTCCAGTGTGCAATGTTTGAATCCAATATTCAGCACTTGAGTGAGGGTGGATGTCAGATATTTGCTCATGCTGGAGTTTGTGTCTATGATGACACAAAAATGGAGGGGTGGCGTCAAGAGGTTATGGAGGATTTCCCAATCTGGTGTTTTTGAGATGCTCCAAACAGCAAGGTTTCCTTCTACCAGACAGGGGCAGTCTGATTTGTTTCCTCCATGGTTCCCCATGTCGAAAGATCGGATAACATAGATCTCCCACATGGGTGACTGGAAAGCACACCTTCATTGACCATGACAGCGAAGGAACATGGCATCTGGTGGCTTTGAGGCGAAGAAATAAAGACTGGATTGGACATGGAACCTCATGAAGATGGGTCAAAATGTTGGTTTGTTACCAGGGAGATCTTAGAATGTGCTGGTGGTTAATGGGCCATGCAGGATTCATCTAGCCTGAGGATTTGACACAGGCCCAAGAGCCTGGATTGCTTCTGGGGGCAGGAGATATTCTGTTGTGGGGCTCAGCGGCCATATGTTGTATCATAAATTGGTAATCCAGAACAGGTCTCTGAGGACAGAAGCCTGAAAACCTAATAAAGGGTTTGAATGAGGCCCTAGGGGAATGTCATTCAATCTTCTGACTCAGGATCATTGACTCTGGTGTCTGACTGGATGCAGGTGATGAGGGTGTTTCAGACTGTGCATTTGTGTCCAGAGTGGCATCCAATACTAGGGTTGGCTCAGGTTCCTTGCAGGTTTCTCCTTATATGGGGTTTTTGGACAACTGTGATGGGTAGTTTCCTTGGGGATTGCAGGAACTGTCCTGTGGTGTGACTCCAGAGACCCCATCCTGGAGGACATGTGCGCCATGATTTTGAGAGAGAAGTCTGCAAACACAAACTTAGGTTAGGGTTAGTGGCAAGGTGATCATAGTCCCAATCCATAGACCAGGAGGGCAGCAAGTCTGGAACTGTAAATCACGTAACTCAAAGGTGGTAGCACAGGTAATTGTATCTGGATTTAATTTCCAGAATGGCCTTTATTGCAGGTGTTGTCTCAAGGGTCCATGGGAGATTTCTCCTCTCAAGGATCCTAACGGTTCTCAATAGTTTGTTGGATTTCTCCGGGAAGGGATGAGTACTGTTTTCCAGCTTAAGCGTGCCCCAAAACAGGCATTCCAGAGATGAGCTCTGGGTCTAAGTGCTTGGAAAATCCCACCAAGGGTTAATATTTAGGCCTAGGGCCATACCAGGCCTGCAATGCGGGATCCTGGAGGTGCAACTGAGAGCGTTTGTTTGAAAGTATGGTCAAGCTGAGGGTCCCAATGCCTGCTTGTGCCCCGGAGGCCATCAGGATTGGGCGATGTCTACTCAGCCATGCAGCCAGTTCCCATTCCTAGGGTTGGACACCCATCCAAAAGCCAGGATTCCTGCCATGGCGAAGGATGAATTCTCTATTGTGCTTCAGGTCCCCCCATTGGTAGGGATTCCAGCTAAGAACTAGGGGACAGATGCCTGAATACCAAGGATGGGTAGTAATGACAGCCCTGGGCCATGGCCGGTCTCACATGGTTAATGTGGGCCCCACCCTCTGGGTTGCTGACACGAGATAGGGGCTCAGGCTCTGTCAGACACAGCACTAGTGGCTAGGGCAAACTATAAATAGGGGTTCCCTCCTGGGCTGAGTATATTGATCTTCATGTGCAGTTTATGGGCAGACTCACCAGGTCCTTCTATCTATGAAGAAGGCAGAATGTTGCATTGTGGCTCCAGAATTCCCTATCAAGAGATATGGCAGACCAGTAGGGTGAGGATGAAATTGTAGTCTGAAGCTAGGCTTAAATTCATTGCAAAGCGAAAGGCAGTTCCAGTGTGCAGCAGCTGATTCCAATATCAGCGCCTGAATATGGGCGGATGTCAGATGTTTGCTCAGGCTGGAGTTTGTGTCTACGATGACCAACAAATGGAGAGGTGGCGTCAAGAGGCCATGGAGGATTTCCCACCCTGGGGCTCAGGGGCCATAATTTGTATCATAAGTTGGTATTCCAGAAGAGGCCTCTGAGGACAGGTGCCTGAAAAGTTAATCCCTCTTCCAATGAGGTCCTAGGGCCATGTCAGGTTCAATTATCTGACTCAGGACCATTGATTTGGGTGTCTGCCTGGATGGAGGTGATCAGGGTGTTTCAGACTGTGCATTTGCATCCAGAGCAGCCTCCAATATTGGGATGTGCTCAGGAGCCTTCCGGGTTTCTCCTAATCAGGAGGGTTTGGGCAACTGTGATGGGCCCAGTTTCCTTGGGGATGGCAAGCACAGTCTTGTGGTGTGACTCTAGGGGCCCCATCCTGGAGGACATGTGAGCTATGGTTTTTAGAGAGAGATCTGCAAACACAAACTCGGGATAAGGTTAATGGAGAGGTGTTCACAGTCCCAATCCAAAGATCTGGAGGGCAGCACGTCAGGAACTGTAAATCAGGTGACTCGAAGCCAGTAGCACAGTCTCTTGTATCTGGATAGCATATCCACGCTGGCCTCGGAATACAAGTGTGGACTCATGGGACCATGGGAGATTCTTCTTCTCAAGGATCCTGGGGGATCCCATTAGTTTGGTGGCTTTCTCAGGGAAGTGAAGAGTGCTGTTTTCCATCTTAGGGGTGCCTCAAAACAGGGATTCCAGTGACGGGCTCTGGGTATGTGCACATGGAACATCCCACGATGTGTTAGGATTTGGGCTTAAGGGCATATCAGGCCTGCAATGCAGGATCCTGGAGGTGCAACTAAGAGCATTTTTTTGAAGGCTTCATCAAGCTGAGGGTTACAATGGCTACTTGTGCCCAGGGCAGCCCTCATGAGTGGGCATTGTCTCCTTGGCCATGCAGCTGGCTCCCACTTTGAGGTTTGGACACTCATATCAACAGCCAGGATTCCTACCATGGGGAAGGAGGAGTTCTCTATTGTGCTTTAGGTTACCCCATTGGTAGGGATTACATAAAAGGTCTGGGGACAGGTGCCTGAATACCAAGGATGGGTAGAGATGATGGACTTGGGCCCTGGCCAATCTCACATGCTGGATATGGGCTCATATCTCTGGGTGCCTGAAACTAGGTCTTGGCTCAGGCTCTGTCAGACACAGTACTAGTACTAGTACTAGTACTAGTGCCCAGGACAGCCTATAAATCAAGGTTCCATCGAGTGCCAAGTAGATTGAACCTCATGTGGAGTTTCTGGGAAGATTCACCAGGCCCTATTTCTTTCTAGTGGGAATGGAGAATGTTGCCTTGTGGCTCCAAATTCCCTCTCTAGAGGGCTTGCATACCAGGAGGCTGAGGATGGAATTCTAAACCCAAGCTATGGATAAATTCAGTGTCAAGTGAAACGCAGTTCTAGTGTGCAGTGGTGGAAGAGAAAGTGCAGAATCTAAATAACGGCAGATTTCAGATGTTTTCTCATGCTGGAGTTTTTGTCTATGATGACTGACAAATGGAGGGGTTGTGTCAAGGGCCATGGAGGATTTCTCCTGCTGGTGCTTCTGAGATGCTCCAAACAGAGGGTTCCCTTCTACTGGTCAGTGGCAGTCTGGTTTGTTTGCTCCAGGGTCCCACATGTGGAAAGAATAAGTAGAAGAGCACTCCCACATGGATGCCTGGAAAGCATATCACTGACCATATCAGGTGAGGAACATGGCAGGTTCATTCTGGTGGCTCTGGGGCGAATTACCAAGGACTTGAAGTGACATGGAATCTCATGAAGATGGATCACAATGCTGTTTGTTTGTTACCAGAGAGATCTTAGAATGTGCTGGGGGCTAAGGGGCTGTGCATAATTCATATACCCCGACCCTTGACACAAGTTGAAGAGCACGAATTCCATCTGGGGACAGGAGATATTCTATTGTGGTGTTCAGGGACCAATCTTCTGACTCAGGACCATTGACTTGGGTGTCTTCCTGGATGGAGGTGATCAGGGTGTTGCACACTGTGCATTTGTGTCCAGAGTGGCCTCCAATATTGGACTGGGCTCAGGGGACTTGCAGGTCTCTCCTAATCTGGAGGGTTTGGGCAACTGTGATGGACACAGTTTCATTGGGGATAGCAGGATCTTTCCTGTGGTGTGGCTACAGAGACCCATCATAGAGGGCATGTGAGCCATGGTTTTGGGAAAGAAGTCTGCAAACACAAACTTGGGGTAGGGTTAATGGCGAGGTGATCACAGGCCCAATGCGTAGATCTGTAGGGCAGCTCGTCTGGAACTGTAAACCAGGTGATTCGAAGGTGGTAGCACAGTCTCTTGTATCTGGATTGTGTGTCCTGGATGGCCTCGGAATGAAGGTGTGGTCTTATGGAGCCCTGGGAGATTTTTCCTCTCTACACATCCTGGCAGCTCCTAATAGTTTTCTCAGGGGAGGGAAGAGTGCTGTTTTCCATCATAGGGGTGCTTCAAAACAGAGATTCCAGAGACGGGCTCTGGTTATGTTGGCATGGAAAATCCCACGAAGTGTTAGGATATGGTCCTAAGGGCATACCAGGCCTGCGATGCGGGACCCTGCAGAAACAACTGAGAGCATTTGTTTGAATGCATGCTAAGGTTGAGGGACACAATGCCTGCTTTGGCCCAGGCGGCCCTTATGATTGAGCGTTGTCTCATTGGCCATGCACCTGGTTCTAATTCTGAGGGTTGGGCACCCATAGCAACAGCCAGGCTTCCTGCCATGGGGAAGGAGGAGTTCTCAATTGTGCTTCAGTTTCCCCCACTGGTAGGGATTCCAGCAAAGGTCTGGGATAGTTGCCGGAATACCAAGGTTGGGTAGAGATGACTGGGCCATGGCCAGTCCCACATGCTGGATAAGGGCCCCACACTCTGGGTGGCTGACACGAGGTTGGGGCTCAGGCTCTCTCAGACACAGCGCTAGTGGCCAGCGCAAAGTATAAATCAGGGTACCCTCGAGGGCCAAGTAGATTGATCTTCATGGGGAGTTTCTGGGCAGACTCACCAGGCCCTTCTTCTTTCTATGGGGAAGGCAGAATGTTGCGTTTTGTCTCCCTAATTCCCTCTCAAGTGGACTTGCAGTCCAGTAGGGTGAGGATGGAATTGTAAACCCAAACTATGCAAGAATACAGTGTTAAGTGAAAGGTATTTCCAGTGTGCGTGACTGATTCGAATATCCAGCACCTGAGTAAGAGCAGATGTCAGATGTTTGCTCATGCTGGAATTTGTGTCTATGATGACTAACAAATGGAGGGTTGGCATCAAGAGAATGTGGAGGACTTCCCAGGCTGGGGCTTGTGAGATGCTCCAAACAACCAAGGTTTCCTTCAACCTGACAGGAGCAGTCTTATTTGTTTGCTCTAGGGTTCCCCATGTGGAATTTTTGTGTAGCAGAGAACTACCTCTTGGATGCCTAGAAAGCACACGTCCATTGACCTTTGTACCTGAGGAACATGGCAGATTCGTTTCATGGCTCTTGGGCAAAGTACCAACACCTTGAGTTGGCATCAAGTCTCAGGAAGTTGGGACACAATGCTGGTTTGTTACCAGGGAGATCATAGAAGGTGCTGGGGCTAATGGGTCATGCAGGATCCATCTACCCTGAAAGTTGGACATAGATCCAAGAGCACATTTTCCTTCTGGAGACAGGAGATGTTCTGTTGTGGGAATCAGGGACCACATGTTGTATCATAACTTGGTATTCCAGAACAGGACTCTGAGAACAGATGCCTGAAGACCCAATCTAGGGTTCCAGTGAAGTCCTAGGGGCATGTCAGGTTCAATCATCTGACTCAGAACCATTGACTTGGCTTTCTGCCTCGATGGAGGTGCTCAGGGTGTTTCAGAATGCACGTTTGCATCCAGAGCAACCGCCAATATTGGGGTGGGTTCAGGGGCCTGGCAGGTTTCTCCTAATCTGGAGGGTTTGGACAACCTGATGGGCACAGTTTTCTTGGGGATGGCAGGAACTTTCCTGTGATGTGGCTTGAGGGACCACATCTTGGTGGGCATGTAAGCCATGGTTTTGGGAGAGAAGTCGGCAAACACAAACTGGGGTTAGGGTTAGTGTCGAGATGATCATAGGCCCAATGCATAGACATGGAGGTCAGCTCGTCAGGAAATGTAAATAGGATGACTCAAAGTCGGTAGCAAAGACTTTTCTCTCTGGATTGTGTGGACAGGATGGCCTCGGAATGCAGGTTTGTTTTCATGGGTCCATGGGAGATTTTTTCTCTCTAAGGATCCTGGCGGCTCCCAATAGTTTGGTGCCTTTCTCAGGGAAGGGAAGAGTGCTGTTTTCCATCTTAAGGGTGCCCCAAACAGGGATTCTGAGACGGACTCTGGGTCTGGGCACCTGGAAAATCCCACCAAGGGTTAGGATTTGGGCCTAGGGGCATACCAGGCCTGCAATGCTGGTACTGGAGGAGCAACTGAGAGTGTTTGTTTGAAAACATGCTCAGGCTGAGGATCACCATGCCTGCCTGTGCCCATGTCGGCCCTCAGGAGTGGGCATGGTCTCCTTGGCCATGCAGCTGGCTCCCACGCTGAGGGTTGGACAACCATCCCAACAGCCAATATTCCTGCCATGGGGAAGGAGGTGTTCTCTATTGTGTTTCAGGTTCGCCATTGGCAGGAATTCCAGCAAAGTTTGGGGGACAGATGACTGGATACCAAGGATGGGTACAGATGATGGCCCAGGGCCATGGCCGATCTCTCATGCTAAATATGGGCCCTCACCTCTGGGTGGCTGACACGAGGTCGGGGCTTAGACTCTGTCAGACACAGCACTAGTGGTCAGGGAAATCTATTAATCAGGGTTGCCTCGTGGTCTGAGTAGATTGATCCTCATGTGCAGTTTCTGGGCAGACTCAACAGGTCCTTCTTCTTTCTATGTGGAAGGCAGAATACTGCGTTGTGGCTCCAGAATTCCCTATCAAGAGATATTGTGGAGCAGTGTGGTGAGGATAGAATAGTAATACAAAGCTATGGTTAAGTTCAGTGAAAAGCAAAAGGCAGTTCCAGTGTGCAGCTGCCGTTTCGAATATCCAGCACCTGAGTAAGGGTGGATGTCATATGTTTGCTCACACTGGAGTTTGTGTCTGTGATTACCCACAAATGGAAAGGTGGCGTCAAGAGGCCATGGAGGATTTCCCATGCTGGGGCTTGTGAGATGCTCCAAATAGCAAAGTTTCTTTCTACCGGACAGGAGAAGTCTGGTTTGTTTTCTCTGGTTTCTCCATGTGGAAAGTTTTGTAGCAGAGAACCCCACAGGGATGCCTGGAAATCACCCCTCCATTGACCATTGCAGCTGAGGAACATGGCAGGTGCATTCTGGTGGCTCTGGGGCAATATATCGAGACCTTGAGTTGACATGGAGTCTCATGAAGATGGGGCACAATGATGGTTTGTTACCAGGAATATCATAGAATGTGCTGGTTGCTAAGGGGCCATTCAGTATCCAAATGCCCTTAGGGTATGACACAATTCCAGGAGCATGGCTTCCTTTTTGGGGAGGACATATTCTGTTCTGTGGCTCAGGGACTATATATTTTATCATAAGTTGATATTCCAGAGCAGGCCTCTGACGACAGATACCTGTAAACCTAATCTAGTGTGCCAATGAAGTCCTCGGGGCATGTCAGGTTCAATCTTCTGACTCAGGAGCATTGACTTGGGTGTCTGCCTGTATGGAGGTGATCAGGGTGTCTCAGACTGTGCATTTGTGCCCAGAGCGGCCTCCATTATTTGGCTGCGCTCAGGGGCCTTGCAGGTTTCTCCTAATCTAAAGGTATCGGGCAAAAGTGATGGGCACAGTTTCCTTGAGGATCTCATGCACAGTCTTGTGGTGTGGCTTCAGATGCCAGAACCTGGAGGTCATGTGAGCCATGGTTTTAGGAAGGAAGTCTGCAAACACAAACTCAGTTTAGGTTAATGACAAGGTGATTGCAGGCCCAATGCATAGACCTGGAAGGCAGCTCGTCAGGAACTGTAAATCCGATGACTCAAAGGTGATAGCACATGATATGTATCTGGATTGTATGTCCAGGATGGCCTCGGAATGCAGGTGTGTTCTCATGGGTCTATGGCAGATTTTTCCACTCAAGGATCCTGGTGGCTACCAAGAGCTTGGTGACTATCTCGGGGAAGGGAAGAGTGCTGTTTTCCATCTTAAGGGTCCCCCAAAATAGGGATTCCAGAGATGGGCTCTGTGTCTGGGCCCCTGTAAAATCCCACCAGGGTTAGGATTTGGGCCTAGGTGTGTACTAGGCCTGCAATTCGGGGTCCCAGAGATGCAATTGAGAGCGTTTGGTTGAAAGCATGCTCAGGCTGAGGTCACAATGCCTGCTTGTGCCCGGGGAAGCCATCATGAGTGCACATGGTCTCCTTGGCCATGGAGCTGCCTTCCACTTTGAGGGTTGAGCAACTATCCCAACTGTCAGAATACCTTCCATGGGGAAGGAGGAGTTCTCTATTGTGCTTCAGGTTCCCCCAATGGCAAGGATTTCGCAAAGGTGTGGATAGAGATGCCTGAATACCAAGAATAGAAGAGAAGACAGACTTGGGCCATAGCTGGTCTCACATGCTGGATATGGGCCCTGATCTCTCCGTGGCTGACACTAGGTCCTGGCTCCGGCTATGTCAGACACAGCACTAGTGCCCAGGGCAGCCTATGAATCAGGGTTCCGTCTAGCACCGAGAAGATTGACCATCATATGGAGTTTCTGGGCAGACACTCCAGGCCCTTTTTCTTTCTATGGGGAAGGCAGAATATTGTGTTGTAGCTCCAGAATTCCCTCACAATAGGGCTTGTGGACGAGTAGGCTGAGGATGGAATTGTAAACCCAAGCTATGGCTTAATTCAGTCAAACTAAAGGCAGTTCCAGTGTGCAGCGATCGAATTGAAATCCATCACCTGAGTAAGGGCGGATGTCAGATGTTTGCTCATGCTGGAGTTTGTGTCTATGATGACTGACAAATGGAGTGGTGGCTTCAAGAGGAAATGGAGGATTTCCCACGCTGGGGCTTGTGAGATGCTCCAAACAGAAGGTTTCCTTCTACCGGACAGGGGCATTCTGTTTTTTTGTCTCAAGGGTCCCAGCCAATTGCAAAGTTTGTGTAGCAGAGCACCCCCGTATGGTTGCCTGGAAACCACACCTCCACTGACCATTGCAGCTTAGGAACTTGGCAAGTTCATTCTGGTGGCTCTGGGGCGAAGTACTAAGGGCTTATTTTTACATGGAATGTCATGAACATGGGTAACAATGCTGTTTTGTTACCTGGGAATTCTTAGCCTGTCATCTGTACACATCCTTGGTATTAAGGCAACTTTCCACAGACCTTTCCTGTAACCCTGCCAATGGGGGAACCTGAAGCACAATAGAGAACTCCTCTTTCCATTGCAGGAAGCCTGGCTGTTGCAATGGGTGTCCAACCCTCAAAGTGGGATCCAGCTATATGGCCAATGAGACTACGCCCTCTCCTGAGGGCCCCCCTGGGCACAAAGAGGCATGATGACCCTCAGCCTGAGCATGCTTTCAAACAAGCCCTCTCTGTTACACCATTAGGATCCTGCATTGTAGGCCTGGGATGCCCCTAGGCCCAAATCCTAACACTTGGTGGGATATCCGGGCACCCAGACCCAGAGCCCGTCTCTGGAATCCCTGTTTTGGCATAAGCCTAAGTTGGAAAACAGCATTCTTCCCTGTTTTGGAGCACCCCTAAGATGGAAAAGAGCACTCTTTTCTTCTCTGAAAAACCACCAATCTATGGAGATCCACCAGGATCCTTAGAGAGGAAAAGTCTCCCATTGAACCATGAGACCACGTCTACATTCAGAGCCCATCCTGGACACACAATCCAGATAGAAAAGCCTGTGCTACCAGCTTTCAGTCACCCTAATTACAGTTCCTGACGTGATGCCTTCTAGGTCTATGCATTGGAACTGCGATCACCTTGCCACTATCCCTGACCCAAATTTGTGTTTGCAGACTTCCCTCCCAAAACCATGGCTCTCATATCCTCAAGGAGGTGGTCTCTGAAGCCTTACCACAGGACTGGGCCTGCCATCCCCAAGGAAACTGTGCCCATCACAGTTCCCCAAAGCCTCCAAGTTAGGAGAAACCTGCAAGGCCCCTGAGCCCACCCCAATATTGGAAGTGGCTCTGGATGCAAATGCACAGTCTGAAACACCCTGATCACCTACATCCAGTCAGACAACCATATCAATGGTCCTTAGTAAGAAAATTGAACCTGATGGGCACCAAGGACATCATTGGATCTCTAGATTAGTTTGCAAGCATCAATCCTCAGAGGCCTGTTCTTGAATACCAAGTCAGGATACAACATATGTACCCTGAGCCACAAAACAGAACATCTCCTCTCCCAAGATGGAAACTGTGCACATCGACCTGTGCCAAACCCTCAGCGTGGCCCATAGCCACCAATACATTCTAAGAACTCCCTTGTAACAAACCAGTTTTGGGACACATCTGTAAGAGATTCCAAGTCAACTCAAGGCCTTGGTACTTGGCACCAGAACCACCAAAACGAACCTGTCATGTTCCTCAGCTGCAATGGTCATTGGACGTGTGCTTTCCAGTCATCCATGCGGGAGGGCTCTGCTACGCAAACTTCCACTTGAGGGACCCTGGAGGAAAAAAAAAACAGACTCCTCCTGTCCATTAGAAGGAAACCTTGTTGTTTGGAGCATCTCACAATCTTAAGCGTGGGTAATCCTCCATTTCCTCCTGAAGCCACCCCTCCATTAGTCATCATCCTAGAAACAAACTCAAGTGTGAGCAAATATCTGACATCTGCCCTTACTCAGGTGCTGGATATCTCGTATAAGCTGCTGCACATTGAAACTGACTTCCGCTTGGCACTCAATTTAAGCATAGCTGGTGTTTACAATTGCATTCTCACCCTATTTGTCCCCAAACCCTCTTGATAGGGAATTCTGGATCCATAAGGCAGCATTCTGCCTGCCCCACAGAAAGAAGTGCTTCGTGAGTCTGGCCAGAAACCCTACATGAGGATCAATTTACTCGGCCCTGGAGAGAACCCCAATATATAGACTTCTCTGGCCACTAGTGCTGTGTCTGACACAGCCTGAGCCCAGACCTCGTGTCAGCCACCCAGAGAGCGGGGCCCATATCCAGCATGTGAGAACGGCCATGGCCCAAATCTGTCATCTCTATGCATCCTTGGTATTCAGGCATCTGTCCCCAGACCTTTGCTGTAATCCCTGCCTATGGGGGAACATGAAGCACAATAGATATTTCCTCCTTCCCCATGGCTGGAAACCTGGCCATTGGAATGTGTGTCCATCCCTCAGTGTGGGAGCCAGAAAATGGACAATGGGACCACGCCCACTCCTGAGGGCCACCCTGGGCACAAACAGGCATTGTAATGCTCAGCCTGAGCATGCTTCCAAACAAGCCCTCTCAGTTGCACCACCAAGATCCTGCATTGCAGGCCTGGTCTGCCCATAAGCCCAAATCCCAACCCTTGGTGGGATTTTCCAGGCGCCTAGACCCAGAGCCCATCTCTGGAATACCTGTTTTGGGGCACACCTAAGATCGAAAATAGCAGTCTTCCCATCTCAAAAAGTCATCAAAATATTGGGAGCTGCCAGTATCCTTAGAGGAAAAATCTCCCATAGACCCATGAGGCCACAGCTACATTCTGAGGTCACCCTAGACACACAATCCAGATATAAAAGCCTGTGCTTCCGCCTTCGGGTCATTTCAGTTACTGTTCCTGACGAGTAGCCTTCCAGGTCTACACATTGCCCTGCGATAACCTAGCCACTAAACCTAACCCGAGTTTGTGTTTGCAGACTTCCCTCCCAGAACCATGGCTCACATGCCCTCCAGGGTGGAGTCTCTGGAGCCACACCACAGGACTGTGCTTGCCATCCCCATGGAAATTGTGCATGTCAGTTAACCAAACCCTCCAGAGTTGGTTGAAACATTCAAGGCCCCTGTGGCCACCCCAATATTGGAGGTTACTCTGGACATAAGTGCGCAGTCTGAAACTCCCTGATCACCTACATCCTGGCAGACACCCAAGTCAACTTTCCTAAGTCTGAAGATTGAACCTCTCATGCCCCTGGGACTCATTGGAACCCTAGATTAGGTTGTCGGGCATCTGTCTTCAGAGGCCTGTTCTTGAATAGGAACTTATGATACGGCATGTGGTCCCTGAGCCACAAAACACTACATCTCCTGTCCCCAGAAGGTAACCGTGCTCTTCGACCTGTGTTAAACCCTCAGGGTAGGAGAATCTTGCAGGCATCTTAGCCACCAACACATTCTAAGATCTACCTGGTAAAAAAAAACCAGCATTGTAACCCATCTTCAAGAGATTCCATGTCAACTCAAGACCTTGGTGCTTCGCCCCAGAAGCACCGTAAAGAACCTGCATGTTCCTCAGCTGCATTGGTCAATGGAGGTGTGCTTTCCAGGCATCCATGTGGAAGGGCTCTGCTACCCATACTTTTCACATGGGGGGCCCTGCAGAAAACATACCAGACTCTAACTGTCCAGTAGAAAAAACAACCTTGCTGTTTGGAGCATCTCACATGCATCAGCCTCTTGATGCCACTCCTCCATTCGGTCATCAGAGACACAAACTCCAGTGTGCGTAAACATCTGAAATCCACCTTTACTCAGGTGCTGGATATTTCATTTGTTGGCCACGATAGATACAAACTCTATCATGAGCAGACATCTGACCCTCGCCTGTACTCAGATGCTGGAGATCTCGAAAAAACCACTGCACATTGGAATGGCCATGTTCTCGGCACTGAGATTAAGCATAGATTGTGTTTTCTGCCTTCTGTTCTCACACTCCTCGCCTTCAAGTCCCCCATATTGGGAATTTGGGAGCCACAATGCCTTCTGCCTGCCCACCAGAAAAAAGAGGTGCCCTATGGGTCTGCGGGAAACTCCATATAAGGTTCCACCAGCACAGCCCTCTATAGCACCACAATATCATAGGCCACCTTGTGAACTAATGCTTTGTCTGACACAGCTTGAGCCCCGACCTCCTGGTAGCCACCTAGATAGCGGGACCCATATCTGGCAGGTGTGACCTGCCTTGACCTGAGTCCTTCATCTCAAACCAACCTGGTTATTCACGTACCAGTCCCAGAACATAGCTCAAATTACTGTGCATGGGGGAATCTGAAGCACAAAAGAGTGCTCCTCCTTCCTCATAGAAGGAAAATTAAATGTTGATATGGTGGTCCAACCCTCATATTGGGATCCAGTTGCATGGAACAAGAGCCAATGCCCACTCAGGATGGGCATCTGGGCAAAAACAGGCATTGTGACCCTTACCCTGAGACCCATTTCCAACAAGTCTCCATGGGAGCTGAACCAAAGCCCCACAGAGCCAGGCAGTCAAGCCTCTAGGCCCAAATACTAAGCCTTTGTAGGGTTATCCAGGCACAGGGACCTATAACCCATCTCTGGAATCCCTGTGTTGACGGAAACCCTGAAACAGTAAACCACGCTCTCTCCTTCTCAGTGAGACACCAAACTCTTGGGTGCTGGGCAGAATCCCCAGAGAGGTAGAATATTCCATGGACACATGAGGACACCCCACCATTCCAAGGCCATCCTAGACACAATCCAGACAGAAAAGCCTTTGCTCCTGCCTCCCAGCCACACGAATTTCAAATCCTGAGGAGCTGCCCTCAGCGTCTGCAGATCGGGGCTGCCATCACCTCCCTCCTAATTGATACACAATTTTGTGTCTGAAGACTTTGGTCCCAGAGCCCTTAACCACATTCCCTGCAGGATGGGGCTGACAGAACCACACTACATCACTGGGCCTGATCTCTGGATGAAATTCTGCCGTCTCAGTTGCACAAACCCTCCAGATTAGGAAAAGCCTGCAAGGCCCCTGAGCCCACCCCAATTTCATAGGCCACTCTGGAAAAAATGCACAGTCTGACACAGCCTGAGCATCTACCTCCAGGAAGACTCACAGGTCAAAGTCCCTAAGTCCGAAGGTTGAGGATGACATGCCCCTACAACCTCATAAGAACCCTAGCCTAGATATTCAGGCCTCTGTGCCCAGAGGCCTGGTCTTGAAATCCAACATATGATCCGACATGTGGTCCCTGAGCCATACAAGAGAACCCCTCCTGTCCCGAGAAGGGAACCTGGCTCCTGGGAACTGGGTCTAACCCTCAGTTAGGAAAATCCTGCATGGCCACAGACCCACAACCGCATTGTTTTTTTTTTATATAGATTTTATTTATTTATTTGACAGACAGAGATCACAAGTAGGCATAGAGGAAGGCAGAGAGAGAGAGAGGAAGAAGCAGGCTCCCTGCTGAGCAGAGAGCCCGATGCGGGACTCAATCCCAGGACCCTGAGATCATGACCTGAGCCGAAGGCAGCGGCTTAGCCCATTGAGCCACCCAGGCACCCTCACCACCACATTCTAAGGTCTCCCTGGACACCAAGCAGCATTGTGACTCATTAGACTGAGAACATCCGTCAACTTAGATCACTTGGAAATTTGAACAAAAACCAGCAGATCAAGCCTGCAATGTTCCTCAGCTGCAATGGTCATGCAAGGAAGACTTCCCAGGCCCCCATTCAGAGACCTCTGCTGTCGAATCTTTCTATATGGGGGACCCTGGAGCCTTGTAAGCGGACTTCCCCTGTCCCACAGTAGGACACCTTGCTGTTTGGAGCAGCTCACAAGGTCCTGCTTGGGAAAATCTCCAAGAATTCTTGAGGCCACCCCACAATTCGTTGACCATCATGGATGCAAACCCAGCGTGAGCAGACATCTGACCCTCGCCCATACTCAGGTGCTGGAAATCTCGAAACAACCACTGCACAATGGAATGGTCCTGTGGTCGGCACTGAGCTTATCCGTGGCTTGTGTTTTCAGACTTCTGTCTTCACATTCCTCGCCTACAAGCCCTTCATATTGGGAATTCTGAAGCCACAGTGCAGCTTTCTGCCTGCCCACCAGAAAGAAGTGCCCTATGGGTCTTCGTAGAAACCCACATGAGGATCCTCCTGCACGGCCCTCAATGGCACCCCAATATAATAGACCAACCTCTGCATACATTGTCTATCTGACACCGCCTGATCCCCGACCTCCTGTCAGCCACCCAGATAGTGGGCCCCATATCCTCCAGGTGGGTCCAACCTTGGCCCGAGGCCATCATCTTGAAGCAACCTGGATATTCAGGTACCTGTCCCAGACTTAGCTCAAATTCCTGCCCATAGGGGACTCGGAAACACAAAAGAGTGCTCCTCCTTCCCCATGGCCAGAAAACTGAATGTTGAGATGGCTGTACAACCCTGAGTGGGAACCAGGTGCATGGTCCATGAGACCATGCCTACACAGGATGGGCAGCTGGGCACAAATAGGCATTGTGACCCTCAGAATGAGACCCCTTTCCAAAGATCCCCCTTGGGATCTGGACCAGGATCCCAAATCGAAGCTTTGGTTAAGTTTTCCCAGTGTCTGGACCCAGAACCCATCTCTGGAATCCCTGTTTGGACAGGATCCCAGAGATGGAATACAGTCTTTTCCTCTTCCCCAGAAAGAAATCAAACTCTTGGGTGCCAAGCAGAATCACCAGAGTGGAAGAATATCCCACGGACACATGAGGTCACCCCTCCATTTAGTGGCCATCCTAGACACAAAATCCAGACAAAAAAGCCTGTGCTCCTCCCTCCCAGCCACCTGAATTTCAAATCCCGAGGAGCTTCCCTCAGGGTCTTCAGATTCGGACTGCCATCACCTCACTCCTACCTCTTATCCGAGGTTGTGTCTAAAGTCTTTGGTCCCAAAGTCGTGACACACATGACCTCCAGGATGGGGCCTCGAGAAACACATGACATCACTGGCCCTGCTCTCCTGAGGAAACCCTGCCCATCTCAGTTTCCCAAAATGTCCAGATTAGAAGAAAACTCCAAGGCCCCTGACTGCACCCCAATATCATAGGCCACTCTGGAAAAAGTGCACAGCCTGACACAGCCTCAGCACCTACCTCCAGGATGACATGCAGGCCAATGGCACTTAGTCCGAAGATTGAAACTTCCATGGCCCTAAAACCTCATCAGAACCCTAGCTTATGTTTTGAGGTCTCTCTTCCTAGAGGTCTGTTCTGGAAATTCAAGCATATGGTCCAACCTGTGGTCCGTGAGCCATACAAGAGCACACATCCTGTCCCAAGAAGGAAACCTGGCTCCTGGGTACTGGGTCTAATCCTAAGGATAGAGAATCCTCAATGGTCAGAGAGCCGCCACCACATTCTAAGGTCTCCCTGGACACCAAGCAGCATTGGGACCTGTTAGACTGAGAACTTCCATCAACGCAAATCACTTGGAACTTGGAATCAGTGTCATTGGTTCAAGCTTACCCTGTTCCTCAGCTGCAATGGTAACACGAGATTGGCTTCCCAGGCCTCCATTCAGAGAGCATTGCTATCGAATCTTCCATATGGGGGACCCTGGAGCCCTGTAAGAAGACTTCTGCTGTCCCTTAGTAGGACACCTTGATGTTTGGAGCAGCTCACAAGCTCCAGCTTGGAAAAACCTCCAAGAATTCTTGAGGCCTCCCCACCATTTGTTGGCCATCATGGATACAAACTCCAGCGTGAGCAGACATCTTCCCCTCGCCCAGGTGCTGGAGATCTCGAAACAACTGCTGTACATTGGAATAGACATGTGCTCGGCACTGAGCGTAACCGTAGCTTATGTTTTCATACTTCTGTCCTCACACTCCTCGCCTGCAAACCCTCCAACTTGGATATTCTGGAGCCGTAATGCAGCCATCTGCCTGCTCACCAGATAGAAGAAGTGAAGAAAGGGTCTGTGCAAAAATCCCCCATGAGGATCCAGTTGCACAGCTCTCAAAAGCACCCCAATATCATAGGCCGAACTCTCCACGAATGTTCTGTCTGACACAGCTCGAGCCCGAGCTCCTGACAGCCACCCAGAAAGCAGGCCTCATTTTCTGCAGGTGGGTCCTGCCTTGGCCCGAGGACCTCATCTCAAAGTGAACTGGGTATTCAGGCACCGGTCCCAGAACTTAGCTCAAATTCCTGCCCATGGGGGAACCTGAAGCATAAAAAAGTACCCTCCTTCCCCATGGCAGGAAAACTGAATGTTGAGATGGCAGTCCAACCCTCAGAGTGGGAGCCAAGTGCATAGCCCATGAGGTCACACCCACTCAGCATGGGCATCTGGGCAAAAACAGGCATTGTGACCCTCAGAATGAGACCCATTTCCAACAAGAACACTCGGGAGCTGTACCAGGAAAACATAGAGCAGGACCCTAGGCCCAAATCCTAAGCCTTGTTGCGGTGATCCAGGCTCCAGAACCCAGGACCCATCTCTGGAATGGCTGTTTGGACGGGATCCCTGACTCATAAAACTGCGCTCCTCCCATCCCTCGGAAATACACCAAACTCTTGGGTGCCGAGCAGAATTCCCAGAGAGGTAGAATCTCACATGGACCCATGAGGCCACCCCTTCATTTCGTGGCCATCATAGACAAACAAGTCAGACAGAAAAGACTGTGCTCCTGCCTCACAGCCGTCCGAATTTCATATCTGGAGATGCTTCGCTCAGGGTCTGCAGATTGGGTCTGCCATCACCTCGAGCTTAACTCTTACCCGAGTTTGTGTCTGAAGACTTTGGACCATTAGTCCTGACCCATATGCCCTCCAGGATGGGGCCTCCAGGAACACACAACAGCACTGGGCCAGCTCTCCCAAGGAATGTCAGCCTGTCTCAGTTTCCCAACCCACCAGATTAAGAGAAAATTGCAAGGCCCCTAATACCACCCCAATTCCATAGGAAGCTCCAGAAAAAATGCATAGTCTGACACAGCCTCAGAATATACCTCCAGGAAGACACCCAGGTCAATGGGAAGGGATGAAATGGCCTAACCCATGGCAGGTTCGATGTGCTGGGTGTGAAGCCAACTGTCTCAATGTCTCTCACAAGGTCTGGGCTCAGGCTATGTAAGACAGAGCATAGTGTTTAGGGTAGCCTATGCAATTGGGGTGTTGCCGAGGGCTGAGCAGGTTGATTTTCATTTGGGGTTTCTGAGCAATGCCATAGACAATGTTTTTCTTTGGACCAGGCAGAGTGCTTCGTTCTGGAACCAGAATTCCCAATCATGAGGGCTTTTGGGCCAGGAGTGCTAGGGTAGAGTCTGAAAACAAAAGATAGGGTGAGGTAGGGAGCAGGCACACTCTGCAAAGGCTGAAAGGATATCTCATGCATCTGAAGTCAGGCTGAGGATCAGACGTTGGCTGAGGTTGGATTGTGCCCTTGATAGCACCTTCATGAAGCAGGTGCCTCATGAGGCCAACGAAATTTTCCCACGCTGAGTTTGGAGGTTGCCACAAACCACAAGGTTTCCTTCTGCAAGACAGTCGAGTCCTGTTGAGTGGCTCCAGTACATACCATACGGAAGGACTGAAGAGGAGGGTTCAAAGGATGGATCCCTGAACAGCATGCCTCGCATTCCCTTTGGCCATTAACGACAAGATATGTTTGATCTGCTGGCTCTGGGGCAAGCTAACCAGCGGGCTGAGTTGAAATGGCCTCTCCTGAGGATGCGTCATAATGTGTGTTTCTGTCCATGGAGACCTTGGAATGTGATGGTTGTACTGTGGCCCTGCGGAATTCTCCGACCAGAAGGGTTTGATACAGATCCAGTAAGAAAGCACTCCATGTGGAGACGAGAGAGGTTTGGTTTGGAGCCTCAGAAAAACCTAATATGCTGGTATACGAAACCAGTCCTCTGAGGACAGACACATGAAAACTAAAGCTAAGGTTCATATTAGGGCCTAAGGGCCTGTCCATTTCAATCTTCTGTCTCTGGGGACACTGTCTGAGAGTCTAAGTGGTGATAATGGCTCAGCTGGTGTCAGAGTGCCCCTTTTAGTCCAGGGCAGCCTACACTATCAGGATGGCCTCAGGGGCCTTGGAGCTTTTCCCTAACCTGTAGGGTTGTGGTCAATGGATTGGGCACACTTTCCTTGGAGAGGGCAGGCACAATCTTTCGCTGTGGCTCCAGATGCCCTAGCCTGGAGGGTGTGTGGGGCCAGGCTGTGGGCACAGAAGTCTGAAAACACAAACTCAGCTTATGAGTGGCGCCGAGGGTATGGCAGGCCGGATGTACAGATAGAGAGTGAGCTCCTTGGCTTGTGAATCAAGGGCGAGATTCCTTCAGGCTTTTGTCTCTGGATGCGTCCAGGATAGCCGTAGATTGTAGGGGGTGGCCTCAGTGACTGTGGACAAGTATCCCTCTCTGGGGATTTGTCCCAGCTAACAGGAGTTTGGGGTCATTTTGTGGGAAGGGTGAAGTCCTGTTGTCTGGCTCATGTGTCTCTCCAAGAAAGTGATTCCAGAGCAGAGCCCCAGGAACAAGGGGGAGACTGGAAAACTCAAACACTGGTGAGGATTGGGTGTATAGGGGCTTGGCACGCCCCATACGCGGGCTCTTGGTCAAGGCCCTGACAGGCCTTTCTTTGATATTGGGCTCATGCTGAGGGTCACAGAGTGAATTTGTGCCCAAGGCAGCACTCAAGTTTGGGCGTGGTTTCAGGGGAAATAAAGGTTTCTCCCACCCTGAAGGTGTGACTCCATGCCAAGAGCAAGCCTTACAGCCATGGGGAAGAAGGAGTTCTGATTTGTGATTCAGATGCCCAACTGTGTGGGGAATTGATATAATATCTGGGTTTAGATATCTGAAAACCAAGGTTAGGAAGAGATAACGGCATAAGACCATGGCGTGTCAGAAGTGCTAGGTGTGTGGCCAGCTGTCTCCTTGCCTGTCTGGACGTCTGGCATCAGGCTGTGAAAGGCAGAGCATTAGTGCCTAGAGCAGCCTATCAAATCTGAGTGCCATCGAGGCAAGAGCAGGTTGATCCTCATCTGGGTTTTATGGAGAGCCCCACAAGGAAACGTTTTCTACTGGTGGGCAGTAACTGGGCTGGCTTGTGGTTCTGCAAATCCTACTCTGGAGGGATTGTTTGCCAGGAGTGTGAGGAAGGAAGTCTGAAAACACAAGCTAGCGTGAGGTTTGGGACCGAGGGCACGGCAGGCCACTCTGCAGAGACTGAATCCAGATCTCCTGCATTGCGGTCATATCTACTATGAGACGTGCTTCAAGCTAGAGTTTTTGTCCATGATGGCCTCTCCCTGAAGGATATGGGGGGCTTCATGAGGCCCGGCAGGTTTGCCGTTTTCTCCTACACTGAAGGTTTGACTCACGGCCAGGAGCAAGATTTCTTGCCATGGGGAAGGAGGGGTTCTGACTTGTGCATCAGGTTCCCCCTGTGGAGGGATTGGAGATAAGGTCTAGGTTCCGATGACTGAAAACCCAGGTTGGGAATGGATGGTGGCCTAAGGCAGTGGCGGGTCCAATGTGCTGGGTGTGCAGCCAGCTGTGTCGGTGTCTGTTGGAAGGTCTGGGCTCAGGCTATTTGCGACAGAGCATCAGTGTTTAAGGTAGCCTATGCAATTGGGGTGTTGCCGAGGGCCAAGCAGTTTGATCCTCATTTGGGGTTTCTGGGCAGCGCCATAGAAAATGTTTTTCTCCTGGGAGGCAGGCAGAGTGCTTCAGTGTGGCCCCAGAATTCCCAGTAGGGAGGGTTTGTGGGCCAGGAGTGTGAGGACGGAAGTCTGAAAACACAAGCTAGGGTGAGGATTGGAGCCAAGGGCAGAGCAGGCCCAATCGGCAGAGGCTGAATCAAAATCACCTGCATCTGAAGTCAGGCTGAGGATCAAAAGTTGGCTGAGGCTGGAGTATGTGTCCATGATGGCACCTTCATGAAGCGGGGGCCTCATGAGTTTGGGGTCATTTTGTGGGAAGGGTGGAGTCGTGTTGTCTGGCTCATGTGTCTCTCCAAGAAAGGGATTCCAGAACAGAGCCCAGGTACAGGTGGGGCGACTGGAAAACTCAAACACTGGTGAGGATTGGGTGCATAGGGGCTTGGCAAGCCCCATATGCGGGCTCTTGGTCCAGGTCCTGACAGGCCTTTCTTTGACATGGGGCTCATGCTGAGGGTCACAGTGTGAATTTGTGCCCAAGCAGCACTCAAGTTTGGGCGTGGCATCGGGGGCCATGAAGGTTTCTCCCACCCTGAAGGTGTGACTCCATGCCAAGAGCAAGCTTGACAGCCATGGGGAAGGAGGAGTTCTGTTTTGTGCTTGCGATACCCAGCTGTGTGGAGAATTGATATAATGTCTAGGTTCAGATATCTGAAAACCAAGGTTAGGAAGAGGTGACGGCATAAGACCATGGTGTGTCCGAAGTGCTGGGTGTGCGGCCAGCTGTCTCCTTGTCTGTCTGGACGTCTGGCTTCAGGCTGTGTCAGACAGAGCATGAGTGCCCAGAGCAGCATATCCACTTCGGGGACCGTCGAGGCCCAAGCAGGTTGATCCTCATCTGGGTTTTCTGGAGAGCCCCACAGGGAAGCGTTTTTCTTCCGTTGGGCAGACACTGGGCTGGGTTGTGGTTCTGGAGTTCCTAGTCCGTAGCGCTTGTTAGCCAGGAGTGTGAGGAAGGAAGTCTGAAAACAAAAGCTTGCGTGAGGTTTGGGACTGAGGGCATGGCAGGGCCACTCTGCAGAGGCTGAATCGAGATCTCCTGCACTGAGGTCATGTCAACTATGAGACGTGCCTCAGGCTAGAGTTTTTGTCCAGCATGGCCTCTTCCTGAAGGGTGTGGGGGCTTCATGAAGCCAGGGAGGTTTGCCTACGATGGGATTTGTGAACTACTCCAAACCTAAAGCTTTCCTTCTGCACGACAGTCGAGTCCTATTGGATGGTTCCAGGAGGCCCCATACGGAAAGACTCGAGAGCAGGTGTCTAAGCATGGATGCCTGGGAACGCCACCTCATATTCCCACTCTTTAGTCAGGACAAAGCAGGCTCAATCTGCAGGCTCCTGGGTGAGCTACCCAGTGGGGAGAGTTGAAATGGACTCTCCTGAAGATGAGTCCTACTGTGGCTTGGTGGCCTGGGAGAACTTGGAATGTGGAGGTGGCTCAGGGACTCTGCAGGGTTCTCCAAACTGAGGTGTTTGACACAGCTCCAACAGGGAAGCTTCCCATGTGGAGACGAGAGGAGTTCTGTTCAGTGCCTCAGGAAAGCCCCATATCCTGTTCTTCGAACCAAAGCCTCTGAGGAGTGACACCTGGAACCCAAAGCAAGAGTTGAGATTACGGCCTAAGGGCCTGTCCGGCTCAACCTTCTATCTCTGTTGACATCTGTTTGCATGCCTTCGTGGAGGTAGCTGCTCAGCTTGTGTCCGAATGCCCCTGTGTGTCCAGGTAGCCTCCCATTAGTGGGATGTCCTCGGGGGCCTTGAGGTTTCTCATATTCTGGAGGTGTGTGTCCAAAGGAATGGACACAGTTTCCCAGGAGAGAGCAGGCACGGTCCTGTGGTATGGCTCCAGAGGACCCAGCCTAGAGGCTGTGTTTGCCAGGGCTGTGGGGACAGAAGTCTGAAAAAGCAAACTTGGCTCAGCTAGTGGCCAAGGTAATGGCTGGACTGATCTCCAGTCCGTGAGGGGAGATCCTCTGGATATCAAAGGAGGGCAAGTGGGAGGCAGTCACTCAGGATTTTGTCTCTGGGTGTTGCGTTCACAGTGTCCGGTCAGGGTAGGGGTTGTCTCAGAGGCCGAGGAAGAGCCTTCCTCTCGGGGGATTGTGCAAGCTCCCAAGTGTTTGGGTTCATTCTGTGGGAAGGGAAGAGTACTGTTTTCTGCCACAGGGGACCCCCCAGGAGAGGGACTCTAGAGCACAGCAGTGGGTTCCCTCAACTGGAATACACACCATCTAGTTAGTCCTGGGTGCCTATGGGCATGGCAAGCCACATATGCGGGCTCTTGGTCCAGTCACTGAGAGGCGTTACTTGAATAAGGTACTCACGCTGAGGGTCACAATGTGTGTTTGTGCCCAAGGCGGCCCTAACGCTTGGGCGTTGCCTCAAGGGCCATGTCGTTTTTCCTACACTGAAGGTTTGACTCACTGCCAGCAGCAAGTTTTCTTGCCATGGGGAAGGAGGGGTTCTGATTTGTGCATCAGGTTCCCCCCTGTGCAGGGATTGGAGATAAGGTCTAGGTTCCGATGACTGAAAACCCAGGTTGGGAATGGATGGTGGCCTAAGGCAGTGGCGGGTCCAATGTGCTGGGTGTGCAGCCAGCTGTGTCGGTGTCTGTTGGAAGGTCTGGGCTCAGGCTATTTGCGACAGAGCATCAGTGTTTAAGGTAGCCTATGCAATTGGGGTGTTGCCGAGGGCCAAGCAGTTTGATCCTCATTTGGGGTTTCTGGGCAGCACCATAGACAATGTTTTTCTCCTGGGAGGCAGGCAGAGTGCTTCATTGTGGCCCCAGAATTCCCAGTAGGGAGGGTTTGTGGGCAAGGAGTGTGAGGACGGAAGTCTGAAAACACAAGCTAGGGTGAGTATTGGAGCCAAGGGCAGAGCAGGCCCACTCTGCAGAGGCTGAATCAAAATCTCCTGCATCTGAAGTCAGGCTGAGGATCAGACGTTGGCTGAGGCTGGAGTATGTGTCCATGATGGCACCTTCATGAAGCGGGGGCCTCATGAGGCCAAGGAAGTTTTCCCACGCTGAGTTTGGAGGTTGCCCCAAACCACAAGGTTTCCTTCTGTGGGACATTTGAGTCCTGTTGCATGGCTCCAGGACATACCATATGGAAGGACTGGAGAGCAGGGTTCGAAGGATGGATCCCTGTACAGCATTCCTCGCATTCCAATTGGCCATTAGCGACAAGATATGTTTGATCTGCTGCCTCTGGGTCACGCTACCCAGGGGGCTGAGTTGAAATGGCCTCTCCTGAGGATGCGTCATAATGTGCGTTTGGGTCCATGGAGACCTTGGAATGTGCTGGTTGTTCGGTGTCCTTGCGGAACTCTCCTACCTGAAGGGTTTGATACATCCCCAGTAAGAAAGCTGCCCATGTGGAGACGAGAGATGCTTGGTTTGGTGCCTCAGAAAAGCCCCATGTGCTGGTCTACGAAAACAGTCCTCTGAGAACGGACACATGGAAACAAAGCTAAGGTTCATATTAGGGCCTGGGGGCCTGTCCATTTCAACCTTCTGTCTCTGGGGACACTGTCTGAGAATCTAAGTGGAGATAGTTGCTCTGCTGGTGTCAGAGAGCCCCTCTTAGTCCAGGGTGGCCTACCTATTGATGGCCTCAGGGGCCTTGGAGCTTTTCCCTAACCTGTAGGGTTGTGGTCAATGGATTGGACACACTTTCCTTAGAGAGGGCCGGCACAATCTTTCGCTGTGGCTTCAGAGGCCCTAGCCTGGAGGTTGTGTGGGTCCATGCTGTGGGCAGAAGTCTTAAAACACAAAGTCAGCTTATGAGTGGCGCCTAGGGTATGACAGGCCGGATGTACAGCCCGAGAGGGAACTCCTGGGCCTCTGAAACAAGGGCGAGTGGAAGGCGTTCCTTCAGGCTTTTGTCTCTGGATGTTGTGTCCGGGATAGCCGTGGATTGGAGCGGTGGCCTCAGGGACTGTGGACGAGTATCCCTCTCTGGGGATTTGTCCCAGCTCCCAAGAGTTTGGGGTCATTTTGAGGGAAGGGTGGAGTCGTGTTGTCTGGCTCATGGGTCTCTCCAAGAAAGGGATTCCAGAGCAGAGCCCAGGTACAGGTGGGGCGACCGGAAAACTCAAACACTGGTGAGGATTTGGTGCATAGGGGCTTGGCAAGCCCCATATGCGGGCTCTTGGTCCAGGTCCTGACAGGCCTTTCTTTGACATGGGGCTCATGCTGAGGGTCACAGTGTGAATTTGTGCCCAAGCAGCACTCAAGTTTGGGCGTGGCATCAGGGGCCATGAAGGTTTCTCCCACCCTGAAGGTGTGACTCCATGCCAAGAGCAAGCTTGACAGCCATGGGGAAGGAGGAGTTCTGTTTTGTGCTTGCGATACCCAGCTGTGTGGAGAATTGATATAATGTCTAGGTTCAGATATCTGAAAACCAAGGTTAGGAAGAGGTGACGGCATAAGACCATGGCGTGTCCGAAGTGCTGGGTGTGCGGCCATCTGTCTCCTTGTCTGTCTGGACGTCTGGCTTCAGGCTGTGTCAGACAGAGCATGAGTGCCCAGAGCATCCTATCCAGTTCGGGTACCGTCGAGGCCCGAGCAGGTTGATCCTCATCTGGGTTTTCTGGAGAGCCCCACAGGGAAACGTTTTTCTTCCTTTGGGCAGACACTGGGCTGGGTTTTGGTTCTGGACTTTCTGGTCCGGAGGGCTTGTTAGCCAGGAGTGTGAGGAAGGAAGTCTGAAAACACAAGGTAGCGTGAGGTTTGGGACCGAGGGCACGGCAGGCCCACTCTGCAGAGGCTGAATCGAGATCTCCTGCACTGAGGTCATGTCAACTATGAGACGTGCCTCAGGCTAGAGTTTTTGTCCAGCATGGCCTCTTCCTGAAGGGTGAGGGCTTCCTTAGGCCAAGGAGGTTTGCCTACGATGGGATTTGTGAATTACTCCAAACCTCAAGGTTTCCTTCTGCACGACAAACGAGTCCTATTGGATGGTTCCAGGAGGCCCCATACGGAAAGACTCGAGAGCAGGTGTCTAAGCATGGATGCCTGGGAACGCCACCTCATATTCCCACTCTTTAGTCAGGACAAGGCAGGCTCAATCTGCAGGCTCCTGGGTGAGCTACCCAGAGGGGAGAGTTGAAATGGACTCTCCTGAAGATGAGTCCTACTGTGGCTTGGTGGCCTGGGAGACCTTGGAATGTGGAGGTGGCTCAGGGACTCTGCAGGGTTCTCCAAACTGAGGTGTTTGACACAGCTCCAACAGGGAAGCTTCCCATGTGGAGACGAGAGGAGTTCTGATCAGTGCCTCAGGAAAGCCCCATATCCTGTTCTTCGAACCAAAGCCTCTGAGGAGTGACACCTGGAACCCAAAGCAAGAGTTGAGATTACGCCCTAAGGGCCTGTCCGGCTCAACCTTCTATCTCTGTTGACATCTGTGTGCATGCCTTCGTGGAGGTAGCTGCTCAGCTTGTGTCGGAATGCCCCTGTGTGTCCAGGGAGGCTCCCAGTAGTGGGATGTCCTCGGGGGCTTTGAGGTTTCTCATATTCTGGAGGTGTGTGTCCATAGGAATGGACACAGTTTCCAAGGAGAGAACAGGCACGGTCCTGTGGTATGGCTCCAGAGGACCCAGCCTAGAGGCTGTGTTTGCCAGGGCTGTGGGGACAGATGTCTGAAAAAGCAAACTTGGCTCAGCTAGTGGCCATGGTAATGGCAGGACTGATCTCCAGTCTGTGAGGGGAGATCCTCTGGATATCAAAGGTGGGCAAGTGGGAGGCAGTCACTCAGGATTTTGTCTCTGGGTGTTGCGTTCACAGTGTCCGGTCAGGGTAGGGGTTGTCTCAGAGGCCGAGGAAGAGCCTTCCTCTCGGGGGATTGTGCAAGCTCCCAAGTGTTTGGATTCATTCTGTGGGAAGGGAAGAGTACTGTTTTCTGCCACAGGGGACCCCCCAGGAGAGGGACTCTAGAGCACAGCAGTGGGTTCCCTCAACTGGAATACACACCATCTAGTTAATCCTGGGTGCCTATGGGCATGGCAAGCCACATATGCGGGCTCTTGGTCCAGTCACTGAGAGGCGTTACTTGAATAAGGTATTCACGCTGAGGGTCACAATGTGTGTTTGTGCCCAAGGCGGCCCTAACGCTTGGGCATTGCCTCATGGGCCATGCCGTTTTCTCCTACACTGAAGGTTTGACTCACTGCCAGCAGCAAGTTTTCTTGCCATGGGGAAGGAGGGGTTCTGACTTGTGCATCAAGTTCCCCCCTGTGCAGGGATTGGAGATAAGGTCTAGGTTCCGATGACTGAAAACCCAGGTTGGGAATGGATGGTGGCCTAAGGCAGTGGCGGGTCCAATATGCTGGGTGTGCAGCCAGCTGTGTCGGTGTCTGTTGGAAGGTCTGGGCTCAGGCTATTTGCGACAGAGCATCAGTGTTTAAGGTAGCCTATGCAATTGGGGTGTTGCCGAGGGCCAAGCAGTTTGATCCTCATTTGGGGTTTCTGGGCAGCACCATAGACAATGTTTTTCTCCTGGGAGGCAGGCAGAGTGCTTCATTGTGGCCCCAGAGTTCCCAGTAGGGAGGGTTTGTGGGCAAGGAGTGTGAGGACGGAAGTCTGAAAACACAAGCTAGGGTGAGTATTGGAGCCAAGGGCAGAGCAGGCCCAATCTGCAGAGGCTGAATCAAAATCTCCTGCATCTGAAGTCAGGCTGAGGATCAGACGTTGGCTGAGGCTGGAGTATGTGTCCATGATGGCACCTTCATGAAGCGGGGGCCTCATGAGGCCAAGGAAGTTTTCCCACGCTGAGTTTGGAGGTTGCCCCAAACCACAAGGTTTCCTTCTGTGGGACATTTGAGTCCTGTTGCATGGCTCCAGGACATACCATATGGCAGGGTTCGAAGGATGGATCCCTGTACAGCATTCCTCGCATTCCAATTGGCCATTAGCGACAAGATATGTTTGATCTGCTGCCTCTGGGTCACGCTACCCAGGGGGCTGAGTTGAAATGGCCTCTCCTGAGGATGCGTCATAATGTGCGTTTGGGTCCATGGAGACCTTGGAATGTGCTGGTTGTTCGGTGTCCTTGCGGAACTCTCCTACCTGAAGGGTTTGATACATCCCCAGTAAGAAAGCTGCCCATGTGGAGACGAGAGATGCTTGGTTTGGTGCCTCAGAAAAGCCCCATGTGCTGGTCTACGAAAACAGTCCTCTGAGAACGGACACATGGAAACAAAGCTAAGGTTCATATTAGGGCCTGGGGGCCTGTCCATTTCAACCTTCTGTCTCTGGGGACACTGTCTGAGAATCTAAGTGGAGATAGTTGCTCTGCTGGTGTCAGAGAGCCCCTCTTAGTCCAGGGTGGCCTACCTATTGATGGCCTCAGGGGCCTTGGAGCTTTTCCCTAACCTGTAGGGTTGTGGTCAATGGATTGGACACACTTTCCTTAGAGAGGGCCGGCACAATCTTTCGCTGTGGCTTCAGAGGCCCTAGCCTGGAGGTTGTGTGGGTCCATGCTGTGGGCAGAAGTCTTAAAACACAAAGTCAGCTTATGAGTGGCGCCTAGGGTATGACAGGCCGGATGTACAGCCCGAGAGGGAACTCCTGGGCCTCTGAAACAAGGGCGAGTGGAAGGCGTTCCTTCAGGCTTTTGTCTCTGGATGTTGTGTCCGGGATAGCCGTGGATTGGAGCGGTGGCCTCAGGGACTGTGGACGAGTATCCCTCTCTGGGGATTTGTCCCAGCTCCCAAGAGTTTGGGGTCATTTTGAGGGAAGGGTGGAGTCGTGTTGTCTGGCTCATGGGTCTCTCCAAGAAAGGGATTCCAGAGCAGAGCCCAGGTACAGGTGGGGCGACTGGAAAACTCAAACACTGGTGAGGATTTGGTGCATAGGGGCTTGGCAAGCCCCATATGCGGGCTCTTGGTCCAGGTCCTGACAGGCCTTTCTTTGACATGGGGCTCATGCTGAGGGTCACAGTGTGAATTTGTGCCCAAGCAGCACTCAAGTTTGGGCGTGGCATCAGGGGCCATGAAGGTTTCTCCCACCCTGAAGGTGTGACTCCATGCCAAGAGCAAGCTTGACAGCCATGGGGAAGGAGGAGTTCTGTTTTGTGCTTGCGATACCCAGCTGTGTGGAGAATTGATATAATGTCTAGGTTCAGATATCTGAAAACCAAGGTTAGGAAGAGGTGACGGCATAAGACCATGGTGTGTCCGAAGTGCTGGGTGTGCGGCCATCTGTCTCCTTGTCTGTCTGGACGTCTGGCTTCAGGCTGTGTCAGACAGAGCATGAGTGCCCAGAGCATCCTATCCAGTTCGGGTACCGTCGAGGCCCGAGCAGGTTGATCCTCATCTGGGTTTTCTGGAGAGCCCCACAGGGAAACGTTTTTCTTCCTTTGGGCAGACACTGGGCTGGGTTTTGGTTCTGGACTTTCTGGTCCGGAGGGCTTGTTAGCCAGGAGTGTGAGGAAGGAAGTCTGAAAACACAAGGTAGCGTGAGGTTTGGGACCGAGGGCACGGCAGGCCCACTCTGCAGAGGCTGAATCGAGATCTCCTGCACTGAGGTCATGTCAACTATGAGACGTGCCTCAGGCTAGAGTTTTTGTCCAGCATGGCCTCTTCCTGAAGGGTGAGGGCTTCTTTAGGCCAAGGAGGTTTGCCTACGATGGGATTTGTGAATTACTCCAAACCTCAAGGTTTCCTTCTGCACGACAAACGAGTCCTATTGGATGGTTCCAGGAGGCCCCATACGGAAAGACTCGAGAGCAGGTGTCTAAGCATGGATGCCTGGGAACGCCACCTCATATTCCCACTCTTTAGTCAGGACAAGGCAGGCTCAATCTGCAGGCTCCTGGGTGAGCTACCCAGAGGGGAGAGTTGAAATGGACTCTCCTGAAGATGAGTCCTACTGTGGCTTGGTGGCCTGGGAGACCTTGGAATGTGGAGGTGGCTCAGGGACTCTGCAGGGTTTTCCAAACTGAGGTGTTTGAAACAGCATCAACAAGGAAGCTTCCCATGTGAAGACGAGAGGAGTTCTGTTCAGTGCCTCAGGAAAGGCCCATATCCTGTTCTTCGAACCAAAGCCTCTGAGGAGTAACACCTGGAACCCAAAGCAAGAGTTGAGATTACGCCCTAAGGGCCTGTCCGGCTCAACCTTCTATCTCTGTTGACATCTGTGTGCATGCCTTCGTGGAGGTAGCTGCTCAGCTTGTGTTGGAATGCCCCTGTGTGTCCAGGGAGGCTCCCAGTAGTGGGATGTCCTCGGGGGCTTTGAGGTTTCTCATATTCTGGAGGTGTGTGTCCATAGGAATGGACACAGTTTCCAAGGAGAGAACAGGCACGGTCCTGTGGTATTGCTCCAGAGGACCCAGCCTAGAGGCTGTGTTTGCCAGGGCTGTGGGGACAGATGTCTGAAAAAGCAAACTTGGCTCAGCTAGTGGCCAAGGTAATGGCAGGACTGATCTCCAGTCTGTGAGGGGAGATCCTCTGGATATCAAAGGTGGGCAAGTGGGAGGCAGTCACTCAGGATTTTGTCTCTGGGTGTTGCGTTCACAGTGTCCGGTCAGGGTAGGGGTTGTCTCAGAGGCCGAGGAAGAGCCTTCCTCTCGGGGGATTGTGCAAGCTCCCAAGTGTTTGGATTCATTCTGTGGGAAGGGAAGAGTACTGTTTTCTGCCACAGGGGACCCCCCAGGAGAGGGACTCTAGAGCACAGCAGTGGGTTCCCTCAACTGGAATACACACCATCTAGTTAATCCTGGGTGCCTATGGGCATGGCAAGCCACATATGCGGGCTCTTGGTCCAGTCACTGAGAGGCGTTACTTGAATAAGGTACTCACACTGAGGGTCACAATGTGTGTTTGTGCCCAAGGCGGCCCTAACGCTTGGGCGTTGCCTCATGGGCCATGCCGTTTTCTCCTACACTGAAGGTTTGACTCACTGCCAGCAGCAAGTTTTCTTGCCATGGGGAAGGAGGGGTTCTGACTTGTGCATCAAGTTCCCCCCTGTGCAGGGATTGGATATAAGGTCTAGGTTCCGATGACTGAAAACCCAGGTTGGGAATGGATGGTGGCCTAAGGCAGTGGCGGGTCCAATATGCTGGGTGTGCAGCCAGCTGTGTCGGTGTCTGTTGGAAGGTCTGGGCTCAGGCTATTTGCGACAGAGCATCAGTGTTTAAGGTAGCCTATGCAATTGGGGTGTTGCCGAGGGCCAAGCAGTTTGATCCTCATTTGGGGTTTCTGGGCAGCACCATAGACAATGTTTTTCTCCTGGGAGGCAGGCAGAGTGCTTCTTTGTGGCCCCAGAATTCCCAGTAGGGAGGGCTTGTGGGCCAGGAGTGAGAGGACAGAAGTCTGAAATAACAAGCTAGGGTGAGGATTGGAGCCAAGGGCAGAGCAGGCCCACTCTGCAGAGGCTGAATCAAAATCTCCTGCATCTGAAGCCAGGCTGAGGATCAGACGTTGGCTGAGGCTGGAGTATGTGTCCATGATGGCACCTTCATGAAGCGGGGGCCTCATGAGGCCAAGGAAGTTTTCCCACGCTGAGTTTGGAAGTTGCCCCAAACCACAAGGTTTCCTTCTGTGGGACATTCGAGTCCTGTTGCATGGCTCCAGGACATACCATACGGAAGGACTGGAGAGCAGGGTTCGAAGGATGGATCCCTGTACAGCATGCCTCGCATTCCCATTGGCCATTAGCGAAAAGATATGTTTGACCTGCTGCCTTTGGGGCACGCTACCCAGGGGGCTGAGTTGAAATGGCCTCTCCTGAGGATGCGTCATAATGTGCGTTTGGGTCCATGGAGACCTTGGAATGTGCTGGTTGTTCAGAGGCCCTGTGGAACTCTCCTACCTGAATGGTTTGATACATCCCCAGTAAGAAAGCTGCCCATGTGGAGAGAGAGGTTTGGTTTGTAGCCTCAGAAAAGCCCCGTGTGCTGGTCTATGAAAACAGTCCTCTGAGGATGGACACATGGAAACCAAAGCTAAGGTTCAGATTAGGGCCTGGGGGCCTGTCCATTTCAACCTTCTGTCTCTGGGGACACTGTCTGAGAGTCTAAGTTGAGATAGTTGCTCCGCTGGTGTCAGAGAGCCCCTCTTAGTCCAGGGTGGCTTACACTATTGATGGCCTCAGGGCCTTGGAGCTTTTCCCTAACCTGTAGGTTTGTGGTCAATGGATTGGGCACACTTTTTTTGGAGAGGGCAGGCACAATCTTTCGCTGTGGCTCCAGAGGCCCTAGCCTGGAGGTGTGTGGGTCCAGGCTGTGGGCACAGAAGTCTGAAAACACAAAGTCAGCTTATGAGTGGCGCCTAGGGTATGGCAGGCCGGAGGTACAGCCCAAGAGGGAACTCCTGGGCCTCTGAAACAAGGGCGAGTGGGTGGCGTTCCTTCAGGCTTTTGTCTCTGAATGTTGTGTCCTGGATAGCCGTGGATTGGAGGGGTGGCCTCAGGGACTGTGTACGAGTATCCCTCTCTGGGGATTTGTCCCAGCTCCCAAGAGTTTGGGGTCATTTTGTGGGAAGGGTGGAGTCGTGTTGTCTGGCTCATGGGTCTCTCCAAGAAAGGGATTCTAGAACAGAGCCCCAGGTACGGGCGGGGCGACTGGAAAACTCAAACACTGGTGAGGATTGGGTGCATAAGGGCTTGGCAAGCCCCATATGCGGGCACTTGGTCCAGGCCCTGACAGGCCTTTCTTTGACATGGGGCTCATGCTGAGGGTCACAGTGTGAATTTGTGCCCAAGCAGCACTCAAGTTTGGGCGTGGCATCAGGGGCCATGAAGGTTTCTCCCACCCTGAAGGTGTGACTCCATGCCAAGAGCAAGCTTGACAGCCATGGGGAAGGAGGAGTTCTGTTTTGTGCTTGCTATACCCAGCTGTGTGGAGAATTGATATAATGTCTAGGTTCATATATCTCAAAACCAAGGTTAGGAAGAGGTGACGGCATAAGACCATGGCGTGTCCGAAGTGCTGGGTGTGCGGCCATCTGTCTCCTTGTCTGTCTGGACGTCTGGCTTCAGGCTGTGTCAGACAGAGCATGAGTGCCCAGAGCATCCTATCCAGTTCGGGTACCGTCGAGGCCCGAGCAGGTTGATCCTCATCTGGGTTTTCTGGAGAGCCCCACAGGGAAACGTTTTTCTTCCTTTGGGCAGACACTGGGCTGGGTTGTGGTTCTGGAGTTCCTAATCTGGAGGGCTTGTTTGCCAGGAGTGTGAGGAAGGAAGTCTGAAAACACAAGCTAGCATGAGGTTTGGGACCGAGGGCAAGGCAGGGCCAGTCTGCAGAGGCTGAATCGAGATCTCCTGCACTGAGGTCATGTCAACTATGAGACGTGCCTCAGGCTAGAGTTTTTGTCCAGCATGGCCTCTTCCTGAAGGGTGTGGGGGCTTCATGAAGCCAGGGAGGTTTGCCTACGATGGGATTTGTGAACTACTCCAAACCTCAAGGTTTCCTTCTGCACGACAGTCGAGTCCTATTGGATGGTTCCAGGAGGCCCCATACGGAAAGACTCGAGAGCAGATGTCTAAGCATGGATGCCTGGGAACGCCACCTCATATTCCCACTCTTTAGTCAGGACAAGGCAGGCTCAATCTTCAGGCTCCTGGGTGAGCTACCCAGAGGGGAGAGTTGAAATGGACTCTCCTGAAGATGAGTCCTACTGAGGCTTGGTGGCCTGGGAGACCTTGGAATGTGGAGGTGGCTCAGGAACTCTGCAGGGTTTTCAAAAATGAGGTTTTTGACACAGCTCCAACAAGGAAGCTTCCCATGTGGAGATGAGAGGAGTTCTGTTCAGTGCCTCAGGAAAGCCCCATATCCTGTTCTTCGAACCAAAGCCTCTGAGGAGTAACACCTGGAACCCAAAGCAAGAGTTGAGATTATGGCCTAAGGGCCTGTCCGGCTCAACCTTCTATCTCTGTTGACATCTTTTGCATGCCTTCGTGGAGGTAGCTGCTCAGCTTGTGTCGGAATGCCCCTGTGTGTCCAGGGAGGCTCCCAGTAGTGGGATGTCCTCGGGGGCCTTGAGGTTTCTCATATTCTGGAGGTGTGTGTCCAAAGGAATGGACACAGTTTCCCAGGAGAGAGCAGGCACGGTCCTGTGGTATGGCTCCAGAGGACCCAGCCTAGAGGCTGTGTTTCCCAGGGCTGTGGGGACAGATGTCTGAAAAAGCAAACTTGGCTCAGCTAATGGCCAATGTAATGGCAGGCCTGATCTCCAGTCCGTGAGGGGAGATCCTCTGGAAATCAAAGTAGGGCAAGTTGGAGGCAGTCACTCAGGATTTACAGTGTCCGGTCAGGGTAGGGGTTGTCTCAGAGGCCGAGGAAGAGCCTTCCTCTCGGGGGATTGTCCAAGCTCCCAAGTGTTTGTGTTCATTCTGTGGGAATGAAGAGTACTGTTTTCTGCCACAGGGGACCCCCCAGGAGAGGGACTCTAGAGCACAGCAGTGGGTTCCCTCAACTGGAATACACACCATTTATTTAGTCTTGGGTTCCTATGGGCATGGCAAACCACATATGCGGGCTCTTGGTCCAGTCACTGAGAGGCGTTACTTGAATAAGGTACTCACGCTGAGGGTCACAATGTGTGTTTGTGCCCAAGGCGGCCCTCACGCATGTGTGTGGCCTCATGGGTCATGCCGTTTTCTCCAACACTGAAGGTTTGACTCACTGCCAGCAGCAAGGTTTCTTGCCATGGGGTAGGAGGGGTTCTGACTTGTGTGCATCAGAGGGGGTCCCCCCTGTGCAGGGATTGGATATAAGGTCTAGGTTCCGATGAATGAAAACCCAGGTTGGGAATAGATGGTGGCCTAAGGCAGTGGCGGGTCCAATGTGCTGGGTGTGCAGCCAGCTGTGTCGGTGTCTGTTGGAAGGTCTGGGCTCAGGCTATTTGCCTCAGAGCATCAGTGTTTAAGGTAGCCTATGCAATTGGGGTGTTGCCGAGGGCCAAGCAGTTTGATCCTCATTTGGGGTTTCTGGGCAGCACCATAGACAATGTTTTTCTCCTGGGAGGCAGGCAGAGTGCTTCATTGTGGCCCCAGAATTCCCAGTAGGGAGGGCTTGTGGGCCTGGAGTGAGAGGACGGAAGTCTGAAAACACAAGCTAGGGTGAGGATTGGAGCCAAGGGCAGAGCAGGCCCATTCTGCAGAGGCTGAATCAAAATCTCCTGCATCTGAAGTCAGGCTGAGGATCAGACGTTGGCTGAGGCTGGAGTATGTGTCCATGTTGGCACCTTCATGAAGCGGGGGCCTCATGAGGCCAAGGAATTTTTACCAAGCTGAGTTTGGAGGTTGCCCCAAACCACAAGGTTTCCTTCTTCGGGACATTCGAGTCCTGTTGCATGGCTCCAGGACATACCATATGGAAGGACTGGAGAGCAGGGTTCGAAGGATGGATCCCCGTACAGCATGCCTCGCATTCCAATTGGCCATTAGCGATAAGATATGTTTGATCTGGGGCCTCTGGAACACGCGACCCAGGGGGCTGAGTTGAAATGGCCTCTCCTGAGGATGCGTCATAATGTGTGTTTGGGTCCATGGAGACCTTGGAATGTGCTGGTTGTTCAGTGGCCCTGCGGAACTCTTTTACCTGAAGGGTTTGATACATCCCCAGTAAGAAAGCTGCCCATTTGGAGACGAGAGATCCTTGGTTTGGTGCCTCAGAAAAGCCCCATGTGCTGGTCTACGAAAACAGTCCTCTGAGAACGGACACATGGAACAAAGCTAAGGTTCATATTAGGGCCTGCGGGCCTGTCCATTTCAACCTTCTGTCTCTGGGGACACTTTCTGAGAGTCTAAGTGAAGATAGTTGCTCCGCTGGTGTCAGAGAGCCCCTCTTAGTCCAGGGTGGCCTACACTATTGATGTCCTCAGGGGCCTTGGAGCTTTTCCCTAACCTGTAGGGTTGTGGTCAATGGATTGGGCACACTTTCCTTGGAGAGGGCAGGCACAAACTTTCGCTGTGGCTCCATCGGCCCTAGCCTGGAGGTGTGTGGGTCCAGGCTGTGGGCACAGAAGTCTGAAAACACAAAGTCAGCTTATGAGTGGTGCATAGGGTATGGCAGGCCGGAGGTACAGCCCGAGAGGGAACTCCTGGGCCTCTGAAACAAGGGCGAGTGGGAGGCGTTCCTTCAGGCTTTTGTCTCTGGATGCTGTGTCCGGGATAGCCGTGGATTTGAGGGGTGGCCTCAGGGACTGTGGACGAGTATCCCTCTCTGAAGATTTGTCCCATCTTCCAAGATTGGGGTCATTTTGTGGGAAGGGTGGAGTCGTGTTGTCTGGCTCATGTGTCTCTCCAAGAAACGGATTCCAGATCAGAGCCCCAGGTACGGGCGGGGCGACTGGAAATCTCAAACCCTGGTGAGGATTGGGTGCATAGGGGCTTGGCAAGCCCCATATGCGGGCTCTTTGTCCAGGCCCTGACAGGCCTTTCTTTGACATGGGGCTCATGCTAGGGTCACAGTGTGAATTTGTTCCCAATCAGCACTCAAGTGCTGCTTGGGCACTACCTGAAGGGTTTGATACATCCCCAGTAAGAAAGCTCCCCATGTGGAGACGAGAGGAGTTCTGTTCAGTGCCTCAGGAAAGCCCCATATCCTGTTCTTCGAACCAAAGCCTCTGAGGAGTAACACCTGGAACCCAAAGCAAGCCTAAGGGCCTCTCCGGCTCAACCTTCTATCTCTGTTGACATCTGTGTGCATGCCTTCGTGGAGGTAGCTGCTCAACTTGTGTCGGAATGCCCCTGTGTGTCCAGGGAGGCTCCCAGTAGTGGGATGTCCTCGGGGGCCTTGAGGTTTCTCATATTCTGGAGGTGTGTGTCCAAAGGAATGGACACAGTTTCCCAGGAGAGAGCAGGCACGGTCCTGTTGTATGGCTCCAGAGGACCCAGCCTAGAGGCTGTGTTTGACAGGGCTGTGGGGACGGATGTCTGAAAAAGCAAACTTGGCTCAGGATGGGGCCAAGGTAATGGCAGGCCTGATCTCCAGTCCGTGAGGGGAGATTCTCTGGATATCAAAGGAGGGCAAATGGGAGGCAATTGCTCAGGCTTTTGTCTCTGGTTGTTGCGTTCACAGTGTCCGGTCAGGGTAGGGGTTGCCTCAGGGGCCGAGGAAGAGCCTTCCTCTCGGGGGATTGTCCAAGCTCCAAGTGTTTGGGTTCATTCTGTGGGAAGTGAAGAGTACTGTTTTCTGCCAGAAAGGACCCCCCAGGAGAGGGACTCTAGAGCACAGCAGTGGGTTCCTTCAACTGGAATACACACCATCTAGTTAGTCCTGGGTGCCTATGGGCATGGCAGGGACTATATGCAGAATCTTCGTCCCGAACCTGACAGGCCTTTCTTTGACATGGGGCTCATGCTAGGGTAACAGTGTGAATTTGTGCCCAAGCAGCACTCATGTTTTGGCGTGGCATCAGGGGCCATGAAGGGTTCCCCACGTGAAGGTGTGACTCCATGTGAAGAACAAGCATTACAGCCATGTGGAAGGCAGAGTTCGGATTGTGATTCCGATACACAAACTCAGTTTTTTTGGGGGACGTCTGTATGGCAGGCCCAATATACAAACAATGAGAAGAACTCATGAAGATTTGAATATAGAGCGAGTCTGAGGCGCTTGCTCAGGCTTTTGTCTCTGGAATTTGTATCAGCAATGGCCGTAGAATGTCGGGGATGCTTCATGGGCCATGGACGAATCTACCTCTATGAGGATTTCGCCCGATTCCCAATTTATTTTCGTCAAACTGTGGGATGGGAGGACTCCTTTCAGTTTTGTTACCTCAGGTGTCCCACGAAAAGAGGAATTCCAAAGCAAAGCCGTGGGGAAGACTGAAGGGACCACGAGAACTATGGTTCAAAATTGGGGACTAGGGGCATGGCAAGCCCAATATGCTATCTCTTCATCCAGCCACTGAGAGGCCTTACTTGAGGACTTTGGTCAGGCTGAGGGTCACAATGTGTGTTTGTGACCAATGTAGCCTGCGAGCATGGCGGGGCCTCATGGGCAACACTGGATTCAACAACACTGAAAGTTGGACAACATGCCAACCACAAGGTATCTTGCCATGGGGAAGGAGTTCTGATTTCTGCATCCCGTTCAACCCTGGGCAGTGATTGGAGGTAAGGTCTAGAATCTAAAGCCTGAAATCCGAGGTTGGGAAGAGATGATGACCTAAGGCCATGGCGGCTCGATGTGCTCAGTGTGCGGTCAGCTGTCTGGGACGGGCCAGGGAGTCCAGGCTCAGGCTGTGTCAGAAAGGGCATTAGTGCCCTGGTCAGCCTATGTATTTGGGGTACAGCCAAGGTCGGTGCAGGTTGATCCTCATTTGGGGTTACTGGGTAGCCCCAGAGGACAATGTTTTTTATCTGGAGGGCAGGCAGAGTGCTGCATTGTAGTTCTGGATTGCCAAACTGGAGGCCTTGTGGGCCAGTAGTCTGACGACAAAAGTCTGAGAACACAAGCTAGGCTTAGGTTTCTGGGTGAGGCCATGGAAGGCACAATCTACAGTCCTGAATCGAGATCTCATGCATCTGAAGTCAGGGCGAGGATCAGATGATCGCTCAGGTTGGAGTTTCTGTCCCTGATGGCCCCTTCATGAATGGGGGGGGGATCACGAGGCCATGGGGGTTTTCCCATGATGGGAGTTGTGAGAAGCTCCAAACTGCAGAGAGTCTTCGGCAGGACAATTGAGACCTGTTGTTTGGCTCCAGGCCAATGATTCTGAGCAGGGTTCTAAGGATGGATGGCTGGGTAGCCCACCTCGCATTCCAATTGTCTCCTAGCAACAAGACAGTTTAGATCTCCTGGATCTGTGGGGAGCTACCGAGGATGCTGAGTTGAAATGCACACCCCTGGGGATGGGTCCGAATGTGCTTTTGTGTCTATGGAGACCTTGGAATGAAGCGGTGGCTCTGCGGCCCTAAAGGGTTCTCCTAAACAGAGGCTTTGACACAGCTCCAACGTGCAAGTTTCCCATGTGTAGATGAGATGTTTTCTGATGGGTGAAACAAGAAACAGCTATATGCTGCTTTTGAAATCCAGGCCTCTGAGGAGAGATGCCTGGAAACCAAAGCAATGGATCTGATTAGTGCCTAGGGGCCTGTTCTTTCCTTTTTACCTCTGAGGACATCTGTCTATGGGTCTGAGTGCAGGTAGGGGCTCATTTGGGCTCAGATTGCCCCTGTTTTTCCTGGGAAGCTACCACTATTGAGATATATCAGGGACTTTGGAGGTTTATCCTATTAGAAGGGTTGTGGCCATTGGAATGGGCACACACAATTCCCTTGGAGAGGGCAAGTACAGTCCTAGGTTTGGCTCCAGGGGCCTGAGCCTGTAGGTTGTGTAGTCCAGCCCTTTTTGGACAGTTGTCTGAAAACACAAACTCAGCTTATGTTTCAGGTCATAGGTATGGCAGGACTGATCTACAGACCATGAGGAGAACTTTTCGGGATTTGAAAGAAGGGCGAGTGTGAGGCTCCTGCTCAAGTTTTTGTCTCGGGATATCGTGTCACTCATGGTTGTGGAATTTCTGGGTGACTTCATGGGAAATGGACGAGTCTTACTCTCTGGTGGTTTGGCCCCGTCCAAAGAGTTTGGGTTCATTCTGTGGGCTGGAAGAAGTCCGTTTTATTTTGTTGTTGTTGTTGTTGTTGTTGTTTTCTTTTTCAACCTCAGGTGTCCCACCAAATGAGGGATGTCATAGTAGAGCCCTAGGAGGGGCGACTGGACAATCAGAAATCTGGTTAAAAATTGGGGCCTAGGGACATGTCAAGCCCATTATGACATCTAATGGTCCAGCCACTGAGAGGACTTACTAGAGGACAGGACTCATGCTGAGGGTCACAATGCGTGTGTATGCCCTCGTCTTACTCAAGAATGGGCGGGGCCTCAGGGTTTCTCCTACACTGATCGTTGGACAACGTGCCAACCACAAGGGTTCTTGCCATGGGTAAGGAGGAGTTCTGATTTCTGCATCAGACTCACCCCTGGGCAGTGATTGGAGATAAGGTCTCGGTTCTGAAGCCTGAAAACTGAGGTAGGGAAGAGATGATGACCTAAGGCCATGGCGGGTTTTATGTGCTCAGTGTGCGGTCAGCTTTCTGGGTGTTGGTCAGGAGGTCCGGGCTCAGGATGTGTTCGACAGTGCATTAGTGCCCAGGTTAGACTATATAATTTGGGTAAAGTCGAGTGCTGTGTAGGTTTACCCTCATTAAAGGTGCCTGGGCAGCTCATGAGGCAATCATTTTTTTCTCTAGAGGGCAGGCAGAGTGCTGCATTGTGGGTCCGGAATTGCCAAACTTGAGGGCTTTGGGGCCAGGAGTGTGAGGATGGAAGTCTGAGAAGACAAGCTAGACTTGGGTTTCAGGGCGAGGGCACGGCAGGTACCCCCTGCAGATCTGAACCAATATCTCATGCATCTGAAGTCAGGGCGAGGATCAGACGTTGGCTCAGGTGGGAGTTTCTGAGCATGACGGCCGCTTCATGAAGGGAGCGGAATCTCGAGACCATTGAGGTTTTCCCACGTTGGGAGTTGTGGGATGCCCCCTTCCAGGATTCCTTCTTCCGGACAATTGAGACCTGTTGGACAGCTCCAGGACATCCCATATGGAATGACTCCAGAGCACTGTTCGCGGATGGATGCCTGGGAAGCCCGCCTCGCATTCCAATTGTCTCCTAGCAACAAGACAGTTTAGATCTGATGGCTCTGCGGGAGCAACCTCGGTGGCTGAGTTGAAATGGACTTTCCTGAGGATGTGTCCTAATGTGTTTTTGTGTCCATGAAAGCCTTGGAATGGGGCGGTGGCACCGGCAACCTGAAGTACTTTCCTAAGCTTTGGACATGGCTCCAATGCACAGGTTTACTTGTGGAGACGAGATGAGTTCTGATGGGTGCCTCATGAAAACCCCTATGCTCGTATTGGAATCAGGCTTTTGAGGACACATGCCTGTAACCCAAAGCAATGGATCCTATTATGGCCTAGGGTCCTGTCTGGTTCAATCTTCTTCTCTGGGGACATCCATCTATGGTATGAGTGGAGGTCGATTATCAGCTGGTGTCAGACACCCCTTGTTTGTTCCGGGTGACCCACACTATTGGGATGGCCTAAGGGTCGTTGGAGGTTTCTCCTAATTTGTACGATTTTGGACCATGGAATGGGCAGAATTCCCATGGATTGGTAGGCACAGGCCTAATGTGTGGCTCCAGGGGCCCAGCCTGGAGGGTGTGTGGCCCAAGACGTTGAGGACAGAAGTCTGAAAACACAAACTCAGCTTAGGTTTGGGGACGTAGGTATGGCAGGCACGATCTACAAACCATGAGAAGAACTCTACAGGATATGAAGAAAGTGCGAGTCTGTGGCGATTGCTCAGGCTTTTGTCTCTGGATTTTGTATCAGTGATGGCCGTGGAATGACGGGGAGGCCTCATGGGCCATGAACGAATCTTCCTCTCTGAGGATTTGGCCCGATTCCCAATTGCTTTTCGTCACTCTGTGGGATGGGAGGACTCATTTCAGTTTTGTTACCTCAGGTGTCCCACCAAAAGAGGAATTCCAAAGCAAAGCCGTGGGGAAGACTGAAGGGACAACCCGAACTATGGTTAAAAATTGGGGCCTAGGGGCATGGCAAGCCCAATATGCTATCTCTTCATCCAGCCACTGAGTGGCCTTACTTGAGGACTGGGCTCAGCCTGAGGGTCACAATGTGTGTTTGTGACCAATGTGGCCCGCAAGCATGGGCGGGGCCTCATGGGCCACACTGGTTTCAACGACACTGAACGTTGGACAACATGCCAACCACAAGGTTTCTTGCCATTGGGAAGGAGTTCTGATTTCTGCATCACCTTCAACATGGACAGTGATTGGAGATAAGGTCTAGGTTCTGAAACCTGAAAACCGAGGTTGGGAAGAGATGACGACCTAAGGCCATGGCGGCTCGATGTGCTCAGTGTGCGGCCAGCTGTCTGGGAGGGGCCAGGGGGTCCAGGCTCAGGCTGTGTCAGAAAGGGCATTAGTGCCCTGGTCAGCCTATGTATTTGGGGTACAGCCAAGGTCGGTGCAGGTTGATCCTCATTTGGGGTTACTGGGTAGCCCCAGAGGACAATGTTTTTTATCTGGAGGGCAGGCAGAGTGCTGCATTGTAGTTCTGGATTGCCAAACTGGAGGCCTTGTGGGCCAGTAGTCTGACGACAAAAGTCTGAGAACACAAGCTAGGCTTAGGTTTCTGGGTGAGGCCATGGCAGGCACAATCTACAGACCTGCATCGAAATCTCGTGCATCTGAAGTCAGGGCGAGGATCAGACGATCGCTCAGGTTGGAGTTTCTGTCCCTGATGGCCCCTTCATGAATGGGGGGGCATCACGAGGCCATGGGGGTTTTCCCATGATGGGAGTTGTGAGAAGCTCCAAACTGCAGAGAGTCTTCGGCAGGACAATTGAGACCTGTTGTTTGGCTCCAGGCCAATGATTCTGAGCAGGGTTCTAAGGATGGATGGCTGGGTAGCCCACCTCGCATTCCAATTGTCTCCTAGCAACAAGACAGTTTAGATCTCCTGGATCTGTGGGGAGCTACCGAGGATGCTGAGTTGAAATGCACACCCCTGGGGATGGGTCTGAATGTGCTTTTGTGTCTATGGAGACCTTGGAATGAAGCGGTGGCACTGGGGCCCTAAAGGGTTCTCCTAAACAGAGGCTTTGACACAGCTCCAACGTGCAAGTTTCCCATGTGTAGATGAGATGTTTTCTGATGGGTGAAACAAGAAACAGCTATATGCTGCTTTTGAAATCCAGGCCTCTGAGGAGAGATGCCTGGAAACCAAAGCAATGGATCTGATTAGTGCCTAGGGGCCTGTTCTTTCCTTTTTACCTCTGGGGACATCTGTCTATGGGTCTGAGTGCAGGTAGGGGCTCATTTGGGCTCAGATTGCCCCTGTTTTTCCTGGGAAGCTACCACTATTGAGATATATCAGGGACTTTGGAGGTTTATCCTATTAGAAGGGTTGTGGCCATTGGAATGGGCACACACAATTCCCTTGGAGAGGGCAAGTACAGTCCTCAGGTTTGGCTCCAGGGGCCTGAGCCTGTAGGTTGTGTCGTCCAGCCCTTTTTGGACAGTTGTCTGAAAACACAAACTCGGCTTATGTTTCAGGTCATAGGTATGGCAGGACTGATCTACAGACCATGAGGAGATCTTTTCGGGATTTGAAAGAAGGGCGAGTGTGAGGCTCCTGCTCAAGTTTTTGTCTCTGGATATCGTGTCACTCATGGTCGTGGAATTTCTGGGTGACTTCATGGGAAATGGACGAGTCTTACTCTCTGGTGGTTTGGCCCCGTCCAAAGAGTTTGGGGTCATTCTGTGGCCTGGAAGAAGTCCGTTTTATTTTGTTGTTGTTGTTGTTTTCTTTTTTAACCTCAGGTGTCCCACCAAATGAGGGATTTCAGAGTAGAGCCCTAGGAGGGGCGACTGGACAATCAGAAATCTGGTTAAAAATTGGGGCCTAGGGACATGTCAAGCCCATTATGACATCTAATGGTCCAGCCACTGAGAGGACTTACTGGAGGACAGGACTCATGCTGAGGGACACAATGCGTGTGTAAGCCCTCGTCGCATTCAAAAATGGGCGGGGCCTCAGGGTTTCTCCTACACTGATTGTTGGACAACGTGCCAACCACAAGGGTTCTTGCCATGGGTAAGGAGGAGTTCTGATTTCTGCATCAGACTCACCCCTGGGCAGATATTGGAGATAAGGTCTCGGTTCTGAAGCCTGAAAACTGAGGTAGGGAAGAGATGATGACCTAAGGCCATGGCGGGTTTTATGTGCTCAGTGTGTGGTCAGCGTTCTGGGTGTTGGTCAGGAGGTCCGGGCTCAGGATGTGTTCGACAGTGCATTAGTGCCCAGGTTAGACTATATAATTTGGGTAAAGTCGAGTGCTGTGTAGGTTTACCCTCATTTAAGGTGCCTGGGAAGCTCATGAGGCAATCATTTTTTTCTCTAGAGGGCAGGCAGAGTGCTGCATTGTGGGTCCGGAATTGCCAAACTTGAGGGCTTTGGGGCCAGGAGTGTGAGGATGGAAGTCTGAGAAGACAAGCTAGACTTGGGTTTCAGGGCGAGGGCACGGCAGGTACCCCCTGCAGATCTGAACCAATATCTCATGCATCTGAAGTCAGGGCGAGGATCAGACGTTGGCTCAGGTGGGAGTTTCTGAGCATGACGGCCGCTTCATGAAGGGAGCGGAATCTCGAGACCATTGAGGTTTTCCCACGTTGGGAGTTGTGGGATGCCCCCTTCCAGGATTCCTTCTTCCGGACAATTGAGACCTGTTGGACAGCTCCAGGACATCCCATATGGAATGACTCCAGAGCACCGTTCGCGGATGGATGCCTGGGAAGCCCGCCTCGCATTCCAATTGTCTCCTAGCAACAAGACAGTTTAGATCTGATGGCTCTGCGGGAGCAACCTCGGTGGCTGAGTTGAAATGGACTTTCCTGAGGATGTGTCCTAATGTGTTTTTGTGTCCATGAGGGCCTTGGAATGGGGCGGTGGCACCGGCAACCTGAAGTACTTTCCTAAGCTTTGGACATGGCTCCCATGCACAGGTTTACTTGTGGAGACGAGATGAGTTCTGATGGGTGCCTCAGGAAAACCCCTATGCTCGTATTGGAATCAGGCTTTTGAGGACACATGCCTGTAACCCATAGCAATGGATCCTATTATGGCCTAGGGTCCTGTCCGGTTCAAACTTCTTCTTTGGGGACATCCATCTATGGTATGAGTGGAGGTCGATTATCAGCTGGTGTCAGACACCCCTTGTTTGTTCCGGGTGACCCACACTATTGGGATGGCCTAAGGGTCGTTGGAGGTTTCTCCTAATTTGTACGATTTTGGACCATGGAATGGGCAGAATTCCCATGGATTGGTAGGCACAGTCCTAATGTGTGGCTCCAGGGGCCCAGCCTGGAGGGCGTGTGGCCCAAGACTTTGAGGACAGAAGTCTGAAAACACAACCTCAGCTTAGGTTTGGGGACGTAGGTATGGCAGGCCCGATCTACAAAGCATGAGAAGAACTCTACAGGATATGAAGAAAGTGCGAGTCTGTGGCGATTGCTCAGGCTTTTGTCTCTGGATTTTGTATCAGTGATGGCCGTGGAATGTCGGGGAGGCCTCATGGTCCATGGACGAATCTTCCTCTCTGAGGATTTGGCCCGATTCCCAATTGCTTTTCGTCAATCTGTGGGATGGGAGTACTCATTTCAGTTTTGTTACCTCAGGTGTCCCACCAAAAGAGGAATTCCAAAGCAAAGCCGTGGGGAAGACTGAAGGGACAATCCGAACTATGGTGAAAAATTGGGGCCTAGGGGCATGGCAAGCCCAATATGCTATCTCTTCATCCAGCCACTGAGTGGCCTTACTTGAGGACTGGGCTCAGCCTGAGGGTCACAAAGTGTGTTTGTGACCAATGTGGACCACGAACATGGGCGGGGCCTCATGGGACACACTGGTTTCAACGACAATGAACGTTGGACAACATGCCAACCACAAGGTTTCTTGCCATGGGGAAGGAGTTCTGATTTCTGCATCACCTTCAACCCTGGGCAGTGATTGGAGATAAGGTCTAGGTTCTGAAACCTGAAAACCGAGGTTGGGAAGAGATGACGACCTAAGGCCATGGCGGCTCGATGTGCTCAGTGTGCGGCCAGCTGTCTGGGAGGGACCAGGGGTCCAGGCTCAGGCTGTGTCAGAAAGGGCATTATTGCCCTGGTCAGCCTATGTATTTGGGGTACAGCCCAGGTCGGTGCAGGTTGATCCTCATTTGGGGTTACTGGGTAGCCCCAGAGGACAATGTTTTTTATCAGGAGGGCAGGCAGAGTGCTGCATTGTAGTTCTGGATTGCCAAACTGGAGGCCTTGTGGGCCAGTAGTCTGACGACAAAAGTCTGAGAACACAAGCTAGGCTTAGGTTTCTGGGTGAGGCCATGGCAGGCACAATCTACAGACCTGAATCGAGATCTCGTGCATCTGAAGTCAGGGCGAGGATCAGACGATCGCTCAGGTTGGAGTTTCTGTCCCTGATGGCCCCTTCATGAATGGGGGGGCATCACGAGGCCATGGGGGTTTTCCCATGATGGGAGTTGTGAGAAGCTCCAAACTGCAGAGAGTCTTCGGCAGAACAATTGAGACCTGTTGTTTGGCTCCAGGCCAATGATTCTGAGCAGGGTTCTAAGGATGGATGGCTGGGTAGCCCACCTCGCATTCCAATTGTCTCCTAGCAACAAGACAGTTTAGATCTCCTGGATCTGTGGGGAGCTACCGAGGATGCTGAGTTGAAATGCACACCCCTGGGGATGGGTCCGAATGTGCTTTTGTGTCTATGGAGACCTTGGAATGAAGCGGTGGCTCTGGGGCCCTAAAGGGTTCTCCTAAACAGAGGCTTTGACACAGCTCCAACGTGCAAGTTTCCCATGTGTAGATGAGATGTTTTCTGATGGGTGAAACAAGAAACAGCTATATGCTGCTTTTGAAATCCAGGCCTCTGAGGAGAGATGCCTGGAAACCAAAGCAATGGATCTGATTAGTGCCTAGGGGCCTGTTCTTTCCTTTTTACCTCTGGGGACATCTGTCTATGGGTCTGAGTGCAGGTAGGGGCTCATTTGGGCTCAGATTGCCCCTGTTTTTCCTGGGAAGCTACCACTATTGAGATATATCAGGGACTTTGGAGGTTTATCCTATTAGAAGGGTTGTGGCCATTGGAATGGGCACACACAATTCCCTTGGAGAGGGCAAGTACAGTCCTCAGGTTTGGCTCCAGGGGCCTGAGCCTGTAGGTTGTGTCGTCCAGCCCTTTTTGGACAGTTGACTGAAAACACAAACTCGGATTATGTTTCATGTCATAGGTATGGAAGGACTGATCTACAGACCATGAGGAGAACTTTTCGGGATTTGAAAGAAGGGCGAGTGTGAGGCTCCTGCTCAAGTTTTTGTCTCTGGATACCGTGTCACTCATGGTCGTGGAATTTCTGGGTGACTTCATGGGAAATTGTCGAGTCTTACTCTCTGGTGGTTTGGCCCCGTCCAAAGAGTTTGGGTTCATTCTGTGGGCTGGAAGAAGTCCGTTTTATTTTGTTGTTGTTGTTGTTTTCTTTTTTAACCTCAGGTGTCCCACCAAATGAGGGATTTCAGAGTTGAGCCCTAGGAGGGGCGACTGGACAATCAGAAATCTGGTTAAAAATTGGGGCCTAGGGACATGTCAAGCCCATTATGACATCTAATGGTCCAGCCACTGAGAGGACTTACTAGAGGACAGGACTCATGCTGAGGGTCACAATGCGTGTGTATGCCCTCGTCGCACTCAAGAATGGGCGGGGCCTCAGGGTTTCTCCTACACTGATCGTTGGACAACGTGCCAACCACAAGGGTTCTTGCCATGGGTAAGTAGGAGTTCTGATTTCTGCATCAGACTCACCCCTGGGCAGTGATTGGAGATAAGGTCTCGGTTCTGAAGCCTGAAAACTGAGGTAGGGAAGAGATGATGACCTAAGGCCATGGCGGGTTTTATGTGCTCAGTGTGCGGTCAGCTTTCTGGGTGTTGGTCAGGAGGTCCGGGCTCAGGATGTGTTCGACAGTGCATTAGTGCCCAGGTTAGACTATATAATTTGGGTAAAGTCGAGTGCTGTGTAGGTTTACCCTCATTTAAGGTGCCTGGGAAGCTCATGAGGCAATCATTTTTTTTCTAGAGGGCAGGCAGAGTGCTGCATTGTGGGTCCGGAATTGCCAAACTTGAGGGCTTTGGGGCCAGGAGTGTGAGGATGGAAGTCTGAGAAGACAAGCTAGACTTGGGTTTCAGGGCGAGGGCACGGCAGGTACCCCCTGCAGATCTGAACCAATATCTCATGCATCTGAAGTCAGGGCGAGGATCAGACGTTGGCTCAGGTGGGAGTTTCTGAGCATGACGGCCGCTTCATGAAGGGAGCGGAATCTCGAGACCATTGAGGTTTTCCCACGTTGGGAGTTGTGGGATGCCCCCTTCCAGGATTCCTTCTTCCGGACAATTGAGACCTGTTGGACAGCTCCAGGACATCCCATATGGAATGACTCCAGAGCACCGTTCGCGGATGGATGCCTGGGAAGCCCGCCTCGCATTCCAATTGTCTCCTAGCAACAAGACAGTTTAGATCTGATGGCTCTGCCGGAGCAACCTCGGTGGCTGAGTTGAAATGGACTCTCCTGAGGATGTGTCCTAATGTGTTTTTGTGTCCATGAGGGCCTTGGAATGGGGCGGTGGCACCGGCAACCTGAAGTACTTTCCTAAGCTTTGGACATGGCTCCCATGCAAAGGTTTCCTTGTGGAGACGAGATGAGTTCTGATGGGTGCCTCAGGAAAACCCCTATGCTCGTATTGGAATCAGGCTTTTGAGGACACATGCCTGTAACCCATAGCAATGGATCCTATTATGGCCTAGGGTCCTGTCTGGTTCAATCTTCTTCTCTGGGGACATCCATCTATGGTATGAGTGGAGGTCGATTATCAGCTGGTGTCAGACACCCCTTGTTTGTTCCGGGTGACCCACACTATTGGGATGGCCTAAGGGTCGTTGGAGGTTTCTCCTAATTTGTACGAATTTGGACCATGGAATGGGCAGAATTCCCATGGATTGGTAGGCACAGTCCTAATGTGTGGCTCCAGGGGCCCAGCCTGGAGGGCGTGTGGCCCAAGACTTTGAGGACAGAAGTCTGAAAACACAAACTCAGCTTAGGTTTGGGGACGTAGGTATGGCAGGCCCGATCTACAAACCATGAGAAGAACTCTACAGGATATGAAGAAAGTGCGAGTCTGTGGCGATTGCTCAGGCTTTTGTCTCTGGATTTTGTATCAGTGATGGCCGTGGAATGTCGGGGAGGCCTCATGGTCCATGGACGAATCTTCCTCTCTGAGGATTTGGCCCGATTCCCAATTGCTTTTCGTCAATCTGTGGGATGGGAGGACTCATTTCAGTTTTGTTACCTCAGGTGTCCCACCAAAAGAGGAATTCCAAAGCAAAGCCGTGGGGAAGACTGAAGGGACAATCCGAACTATGGTGAAAAATTGGGGCCTAGGGGCATGGCAAGCCCAATATGCTATCTCTTCATCCAGCCACTGAGTGGCCTTACTTGAGGACTGGGCTCAGCCTGAGGGTCACAATGTGTGTTTGTGACCAATGTGGCCCGCGAGCATGGGCGGGGCCTCATGGGCCACACTGGTTTCAACGACACTGAACGTTGGACAACATGCCAACCACAAGGTTTCTTGCCATGGGGAATGAGTTCTGATTTCTGCATCACCTTCAACCCTGGGCAGTGATTGGAGATAAGGTCTAGGTTCTGAAACCTGAAAACCGAGAATGGGAAGAGATGACGACCTAAGGCCATGGCGGCTTGATGTGCTCAGTGTGCGGCCAGCTGTCTGGGAGGGGCCAGGGGGTCCAGGCTCAGGCTGTGTCAGAAAGGGCATTAGTGCCCTGGTCAGCCTATGTATTTGGGGTACAGCCAAGGTCGGTGCAGGTTGATCCTCATTTGGGGTTACTGGGTAGCCCCAGAGGACAATGTTTTTTATCAGGAGGGCAGGCAGAGTGCTGCATTGTAGTTCTGGATTGCCAAACTGGAGGCCTTGTGGGCCAGTAGTCTGACGACAAAAGTCTGAGAACACAAGCTAGGCTTAGGTTTCTGGGTGAGGCCATGGCAGGCACAATCTACAGACCTGAATCGAGATCTCGTGCATCTGAAGTCAGGGCGAGGATCAGACGATCGCTCAGGTTGGAGTTTCTGTCCCTGATGGCCCCTTCATGAATGGGGGGGCATCACGAGGCCATGGGGGTTTTCCCATGATGGGAGTTGTGAGAAGCTCCAAACTGCAGAGAGTCTTCGGCAGGACAATTGAGACCTGTTGTTTGGCTCCAGGCCAATGATTCTGAGCAGGGTTCTAAGGATGGATGGCTGGGTAGCCCACCTCGCATTCCAATTGTCTCCTAGCAACAAGACAGTTTATATCTCCTGGATCTGTGGGGAGCTACCGAGGATGCTGAGTTGAAATGCACACCCCTGGGGATGGGTCCGAATGTGCTTTTGTGTCTATGGAGACCTTGGAATGAAGCGGTGGCACTGGGGCCCTAAAGGGTTTTCCTAAACAGAGGCTTTGACACAGCCCCAACGTGCAAGTTTCCCATGTGTAGATGAGATGTTTTCTGATGGGTGAAACAAGAAACAGCTATATGCTGCTTTTGAAATCCAGGCCTCTGAGGAGAGATGCCTGGAAACCAAAGCAATGGATCTGATTAGTGCCTAGGGGCCTGTTCTTTCCTTTTTACCTCTGGGGACATCTGTCTATGGGTCTGAGTGCAGGTAGGGGCTCATTTGGGCTCAGATTGCCCCTGTTTTTCCTGGGAAGCTACCACTATTGAGATATATCAGGGACAGGGAGGAGTCAAGATGGCGGAGAAGTAGCAAGCTGAGACTGCTTCAGCTAGCCGGAGATCAGCTAGATAGCTTATCTAAAGATTGCAAACACTTGAAAATCCATCGGCAGACCGAAGAGAAGAAGAACAGCAATTCTGGAAACAGAAAAACAACCACTTTCTGAGATATATTAGGGACTTTGGAGGTTTATCCTATTAGAAGGGTTGTGGCCATTGGAATGGGCACACACAATTCCCTTGGAGAGGGCAAGTACAGTCCTCAGGTTTGGCTCCAGGGGCCTGAGCCTGTAGGTTGTGTCGTCCAGCCCTTTTTGGACAGTTGTCTGAAAACACAAACTCGGCTTATGTTTCAGGTCATAGGTATGGCAGGACTGATCTACAGACCATGAGGAGAACTTTTCGGGATTTGAAAGAAGGGCGAGTGTGAGGCTCCTGCTCAAGTTTTTGTCTCTGGATATCGTGTCACTCATGGTCGTGGAATTTCTGGGTGACTTCATGGGAAATGGACGAGTCTTACTCTCTGGTGGTTTGGCCCCGTCCAAAGAGTTTGGGTTCATTCTGTGGGCTGGAAGAAGTCCGTTTTATTTTGTTGTTGTTGTTGTTTTCTTTTTTAACCTCAGGTGTCCCACCAAATGAGGGATTTCAGAGTAGAGCCCTAGGAGGGGCGACTGGACAATCAGAAATCTGGTTAAAAATTGGGGCCTAGGGACATGTCAAGCCCATTATGACATCTAATGGTCCAGCCACTGAGAGGACTTACTAGAGGACAGGACTCATGCTGAGGGTCACAATGCGTGTGTATGCCCTCGTCGCACTCAAGAATGGGCGGGGCCTCAGGGTTTTTCCTACACTGATCGTTGGACAACGTGCCAACCACAAGGGTTCTTGCCATGGGTAAGGAGGAGTTCTGATTTCTGCATCAGACTCACCCCTGGGCAGTGATTGGAGATAAGGTCTCGGTTCTGAAGCCTGAAAACTGAGGTAGGGAAGAGATGATGACCTAAGGCCATGGCGGGTTTTATGTGCTCAGTGTGCGGTCAGCTTTCTGGGTGTTGGTCAGGAGGTCCGGGCTCAGGATGTGTTCGACAGTGCATTAGTGCCCAGGTTAGACTATATAATTTGGGTAAAGTCGAGTGCTGTGTAGGTTTACCCTCATTTAAGGTGCCTGGGCAGCTCATGAGGCAATCATTTTTTTTCTAGAGGGCAGGCAGAGTGCTGCATTGTGGGTCCGGAATTGCCAAACTTGAGGGCTTTGGGGCCAGGAGTGTGAGGATGGAAGTCTGAGAAGACAAGCTAGACTTGGGTTTCAGGGCGAGGGCACGGCAGGTACCCCCTGCAGATCTGAACCAATATCTCATGCATCTGAAGTCAGGGCGAGGATCAGACGTTGGCTCAGGTGGGAGTTTCTGAGCATGACGGCCGCTTCATGAAGGGAGCGGAACCTCGAGACCATTGAGGTTTTCCCACGTTGGGAGTTGTGGGATGCCCCCTTCCAGGATTCCTTCTTCCGGACAATTGAGACCTGTTGGACAGCTCCAGGACATCCCATATGGAATGACTCCAGAGCACCGTTCGCGGATGGATGCCTGGGAAGCCCGCCTCGCATTCCAATTGTCTCCTAACAACAAGACACTTTAGATCTGATGGCTCTGCCGGAGCAACCTCGGTGGCTGAGTTGAAATGGACTCTCCTGAGGATGTGTCCTAATGTGTTTTTGTGTCCATGAGGGCCTTGGAATGGGGCGGTGGCACCGGCAACCTGAAGTACTTTCCTAAGCTTTGGACTTGGCTCCCATGCACAGGTTTCCTTGTGGAGACGAGATGAGTTCTGATGGGTGCCTCAGGAAAACCCCTATGCTCGTATTGGAATCAGGCTTTTGAGGACACATGCCTGTAACCCATAGCAATGGATCCTATTATGGCCTAGGGTCCTGTCTGGTTCAATCTTCTTCTCTGGGGACATCCATCTATGGTATGAGTGGAGGTCGATTATCAGCTGGTGTCAGACACCCCTTGTTTGTTCCGGGTGACCCACACTATTGGGATGGCCTAAGGGTCGTTGGAGGTTTCTCCTAATTTGTACGATTTTGGACCATGGATTGGGCAGAATTCCCATGGATTGGTAGGCACAGTCCTAATGTGTGGCTCCAGGGGCCCAGCCTGGAGGGCGTGTGGCCCAAGACTTTGAGGACAGAAGTCTGAAAACACAAACTCAGCTTAGGTTTGGGGACGTAGGTATGGCAGGCCCGATCTACAAACCATGAGAAGAACTCTACAGGATATGAAGAAAGTGCGAGTCTGTGGCGATTGCTCAGGCTTTTGTCTCTGGATTTTGTATCAGTGATGGCCGTGGAATGTCGGGGAGGCCTCATGGGCCATGGACGAATCTTCCTCTCTGAGGATTTGGCCCGATTCCCAATTGCTTTTCGTCAATCTGTGGGATGGGAGGACTCATTTCAGTTTTGTTACCTCAGGTGTCCCACCAAAAGAGGAATTCCAAAGCAAAGCCGTGGGGAAGACTGAAGGGACAATCCGAACTATGGTGAAAAATTGGGGCCTAGGGGCATGGCAAGCCCAATATGCTATCTCTTCATCCAGCCACTGAGTGGCCTTACTTGAGGACTGGGCTCAGCCTGAGGGTCACAATGTGTGTTTGTGACCAATGTGGCCCACGAGCATGGGCGGGGCCTCATGGGCCACACTGGTTTCAACGACACTGAACGTTGGACAACATGCCAACCACAAGGTTTCTTGCCATGGGGAAGGAGTTCTGATTTCTGCATCACCTTCAAACCTGGGCAGTGATTGGAGATAAGGTCTAGGTTCTGAAACCTGAAAACCGAGGTTGGGAAGAGATGACGACCTAAGGCCATGGCGGCTGGATGTGCTCAGTGTGCGGCCAGCTGTCTGGGAGGGGCCAGGGGTCCAGGCTCAGGCTGTGTCAGAAAGGGCATTAGTGCCCTGGTCAGCCTATGTATTTGGGGTACAGCCAAGGTCGGTGCAGGTTGATCCTCATTTGGGGTTACTGGGTAGCCCCAGAGGGCAATGATTTTTATCAGGAGGGCAGGCAGAGTGCTGCATTGTAGTTCGGGATTGCCAAACTGGAGGCCTTGTGGGCCAGTAGTCTGACGACAAAAGTCTGAGAACACAAGCTAGGCTTAGGTTTCTGGGTGAGGCCATGGCAGGCACAATCTACAGACCTGAATCGAGATCTCGTGCATCTGAAGTCAGGGCGAGGATCAGACGATCGCTCAGGTTGGAGTTTCTGTCCCTGATGGCCCCTTCATGAATGGGGGGGGCATCACGAGGCCATGGGGGTTTTCCCATGATGGGAGTTGTGAGAAGCTCCAAACTGCAGAGAGTCTTCGGCAGGACAATTGAGACCTGTTGTTTGGCTCCAGGCCAATGATTCTGAGCAGGGTTCTAAGGATGGATGGCTGGGTAGCCCACCTCGCACTCCAATTGTCTCCTAGCAACAAGACAGTTTAGATCTCCTGGATCTGTGGGGAGCTACCGAGGATGCTGAGTTGAAATGCACACCCCTGGGGATGGGTCCGAATGTGCTTTTGTGTCTATGGAGACCTTGGAATGAAGCGGTGGCACTGGGGCCCTAAGGGTTCTCCTAAACAGAGGCTTTGACACAGCTCCAACGTGCAAGTTTCCCATGTGTAGATGAGATGTTTTCTGATGGGTGAAACAAGAAACAGCTATATGCTGCTTTTGAAATCCAGGCCTCTGAGGAGAGATGCCTGGAAACCAAAGCAATGGATCTGATTAGTGCCTAGGGGCCTGTTCTTTCCTTTTTACCTCTGGGGACATCTGTCTATGGGTCTGAGTGCAGGTAGGGGCTCATTTGGGCTCAGATTGCCCCTGTTTTTCCTGGGAAGCTACCACTATTGAGATATATCAGGGACTTTGGAGGTTTATCCTATTAGAAGGGTTGTGGCCATTGGAATGGGCACACACAATTCCCTTGGAGAGGGCAAGTACAGTCCTCAGGTTTGGCTCCAGGGGCCTGAGCCTGTAGGTTGTGTCGTCCAGCCCTTTTTGGACAGTTGTCTGAAAACACAAACTCGGCTTATGTTTCAGGTCATAGGTATGGCAGGACTGATCTACAGACCATGAGGAGAACTTTTCGGGATTTGAAAGAAGGGCGAGTGTGAGGCTCCTGCTCAAGTTTTTGTCTCGGGATATCGTGTCACTCATGGTCGTGGAATTTCTGGGTGACTTCATGGGAAATGGACGAGTCTTACTCTCTGGTGGTTTGGCCCCGTCCAAAGAGTTTGGGTTCATTCTGTGGGCTGGAAGAAGTCCGTTTTATTTTGTTGTTTTTGTTGTTTTCTTTTTTAACCTCAGGTGTCCCACCAAATGAGGGATTTCAGAGTAGAGCCCTAGGAGGGGCGACTGGACAATCAGAAATCTGGTTAAAAATTGGGGCGTAGGGACATGTCAAGCCCATTATGACATCTAATGGTCCAGCCACTGAGAGGACTTACTAGAGGACAAAACTCATGCTGAGGGTCACAATGCGTGTGTATGCCCTCGTCGCACTCAAGAATGGGCGGGGCCTCAGGGTTTCTCCTAAACTGATCGTTGGAAAACGTGCCAACCACAAGGGTTCTTGCCATGGGTAAGGAGGAGTTCTGATTTCTGCATCAGACTCACCCCTGGGCAGTGATTGGAGATAAGGTCTCGGTTCTGAAGCCTGAAAACTGAGGTAGGGAAGAGATGATGACCTAAGGCCATGGCGAGTTTTATGTGCTCAGTGTGCGGTCATCTTTCTGGGTGTTGGTCAGGAGGTCCGGGCTCAGGATGTGTTCGACAGTGCATTAGTGCCCAGGTTAGACTATATAATTTGGGTAAAGTCGAGTGCTGTGTAGGTTTACCCTCATTTAAGGTGCCTGGGCAACTCATGAGGCAATCATTTTTTTTCTAGAGGGCAGGCAGAGTGCTGCATTGTGGGTCCGGAATTGCCAAACTTGAGGGCTTTGGGGCCAGGAGTGTGAGGATGGAAGTCTGAGAAGACAAGCTAGACTTGGGTTTCAGGGCGAGGGCACGGCAGGTACCCCCTGCAGATCTGAACCAATATCTCATGCATCTGAAGTCAGGGCGAGGATCAGACGTTGGCTCAGGTGGGAGTTTCTGAGCATGACGGCCGCTTCATGAAGGGAGCGGAATCTCGAGACCATTGAGGTTTTCCCACGTTGGGAGTTGTGGGATGCCCCCTTCCAGGATTCCTTCTTCCGGACAATTGAGACCTGTTGGACAGCTCCAGGACATCCCATATGGAATGACTCCAGAGCACCGTTCGCGGATGGATGCCTGGGAAGCCCGCCTCGCATTCCAATTGTCTCCTAGCAACAAGACAGTTTAGATCTGATGGCTCTGCGGGAGCAACCTCGGTGGCTGAGTTGAAATGGACTTTCCTGAGGATGTGTCCTAATGTGTTTTTGTGTCCATGAGGGCCTTGGAATGGGGCGGTGGCACCGGCAACCTGAAGTACTTTCCTAAGCTTTGGACATGGCTCCCATGCACAGGTTTCCTTGTGGAGACGAGATGAGTTCTGATGGGTGCCTCAGGAAAACCCCTATGCTCGTATTGGAATCAGGCTTTTGAGGACACATGCCTGTAACCCATAGCAATGGATCCTATTATGGCCTAGGGTCCTGTCTGGTTCAATCTCCTTCTCTGGGGACATCCATCTATGGTATGAGTGGAGGTCGATTATCAGCTGGTGTCAGACACCCCTTGTTTGTTCCGGGTGACCCACACTATTGGGATGGCCTAAGGGTCGTTGGAGGTTTCTCCTAATTTGTACGATTTTGGACCATGGAATGGGCAGAATTCCCATGGATTGGTAGGCACAGTCCTAATGTGTGGCTCCAGGGGCCCAGCCTGGAGGGCGTGTGGCCCAAGACTTTGAGGACAGAAGTCTGAAAACACAACCTCAGCTTAGGTTTGGGGACGTAGGTATGGCAGGCCCGATCTACAAAGCATGAGAAGAACTCTACAGGATATGAAGAAAGTGCGAGTCTGTGGCGATTGCTCAGGCTTTTGTCTCTGGATTTTGTATCAGTGATGGCCGTGGAATGTCGGGGAGGCCTCATGGTCCATGGACGAATCTTCCTCTCTGAGGATTTGGCCCGATTCCCAATTGCTTTTCGTCAATCTTGGGATGGGAGTACTCATTTCAGTTTTGTTACCTCAGGTGTCCCACCAAAAGAGGAATTCCAAAGCAAAGCCGTGGGGAAGACTGAAGGGACAATCCGAACTATGGTGAAAAATTGGGGCCTAGGGGCATGGCAAGCCCAATATGCTATCTCTTCATCCAGCCACTGAGTGGCCTTACTTGAGGACTGGGCTCAGCCTGAGGGTCACAATGTGTGTTTGTGACCAATGTGGCCCACGAGCATGGGCGGGGCCTCATGGGCCACACTGGTTTCAACGACACTGAACGTTGGACAACATGCCAACCAAAAGGTTTCTTGCCATGGGGAAGGAGTTCTGATTTCTGCATCACCTTCAACATTGACAGTGATTGGAGATAAGGTCTAGGTTCTGAAACCTGAAAACCGAGGTTGGGAAGAGATGACGACCTAAGGCCATGGAGGCTCGATGTGCTCAGTGTGCGGCCAGCTGTCTGGGAGGGGCCAGGGGGTCCAGGCTCAGGCTGTGTCAGAAAGTGCATTAGTGCCCTGGTCAGCCTATGAATTTGGGGTACAGCCAAGGTCGGTGCAGGTTGATCCTCATTTGGGGTTACTGGGTAGCCCCAGAGGACAATGTTTTTTATATGGAGGGCAGGCAGAGTGCTGCATTGTAGTTCTGGATTGCCAAACTGGAGGCCTTGTGGGCCAGTAGTCTGACGACAAAAGTCTGAGAACACAAGCTAGGCTTAGGTTTCTGGGTGAGGCCATGGCAGGCACAATCTACAGACCTGAATCGAGATCTCGTGCATCTGAAGTCAGGGCGAGGATCAGACGATCGCTCAGGTTGGAGTTTCTGTCCCTGATGGCCCCTTCATGAATGGGGGGGCATCACGAGGCCATGGGGGTTTTCCCATGATGGGAGTTGTGAGAAGCTCCAAACTGCAGAGAGTCTTCGGCAGGACAATTGAGACCTGTTGTTTGGCTCCAGGCCAATGATTCTGAGCAGGGTTCTAAGGATGGAAGGCTGGGTAGCCCACCTCGCATTCCAATTGTCTCCTAGCAACAAGACAGTTTAGATCTCTTGGATCTGTGGGGAGCTACCGAGGATGCTGAGTTGAAATGCACACCCCTGGGGATGGGTCCGAATGTGCTTTTGTGTCTATGGAGACCTTGGAATGAAGCGGTGGCACTGGGGCCCTAAAGGGTTCTCCTAAACAGAGGCTTTGACACAGCTCCAACGTGCAAGTTTCCCATGTGTAGATGAGATGTTTTCTGATGGGTGAAACAAGAAACAGCTATATGCTGCTTTTGAAATCCAGGCCTCTGAGGAGAGATGCCTGGAAACCAAAGCAATGGATCTGATTAGTGCCTAGGGGCCTGTTCTTTCCTTTTTACCTCTGGGGACATCTGTCTATGGGTCTGAGTGCAGGTAGGGGCTCATTTGGGCTCAGATTGCCCCTGTTTTTCCTGGGAAGCTACCACTATTGAGATATATCAGGGACTTTGGAGGTTTATCCTATTAGAAGGGTTGTGGCCATTGGAATGGGCACACACAATTCCCTTGGAGAGGGCAAGTACAGTCCTCAGGTTTGGCTCCAGGGGCCTGAGCCTGTAGGTTGTGTCGTCCAGCCCTTTTTGGACAGTTGTCTGAAAACACAAACTCGGCTTATGTTTCAGGTCATAGGTATGGCAGGACTGATCTACAGACCATGAGGCGAACTTTTCGGGATTTGAAAGAAGGGCGAGTTTGAGGCTCCTCCTCAAGTTTTTGTCTCGGGATATCGTGTCACTCATGGTCGTGGAATTTCTGGGTGAGTTCATGGGAAATGGACGAGTCTTACTCTCTGGTGGTTTGGCCCCGTCCAAAGAGTTTGGGTTCATTCTGTGGGCTGGAAGAAGTCCGTTTTATTTTGTTGTTGTTGTTGTTTTCTTTTTTAACCTCAGGTGTCCCACCAAATGAGGGATTTCAGAGTAGAGCCCTAGGAGGGGCGACTGGACAATCAGAAATCTGGTTAAAAATTGGGGCCTAGGGACATGTCAAGCCCATTATGACATCTAATGGTCCAGCCACTGAGAGGACTTACTAGAGGACAGGACTCATGCTGAGGGTCACAATGCGTGTGTAAGCCCTCCACGCATTCAAGAATGGGCGGGGCCTCAGGGTTTCTCCTACACTGATCCTTGGACAACGTGCCAACCACAAGGGTTCTTGCCATGGGTAAGAAGGAGTTCTGATTTCTGCATCAGACTCACCCCTGGGCAGTGATTGGAGATAAGGTCTCGGTTCTGAAGCCTGAAAACTGAGGTAGGGAAGAGATGATGACCTAAGGCCATGGCGGGTTTTATGTGCTCAATGTGCGGTCAGCTTTCTGGGTGTTGGTCAGGAGGTCTGGGCTCAGGATGTGTTCGACAGTGCATTAGTGCCCAGGTTAGACTATATAATTTGGGTAAAGTTGAGTGCTGTGTAGGTTTACCCTCATTTAAGGTGCCTGGGCAGCTCATGAGGCAATCATTTTTTTCTCTAGAGGGCAGGCAGAGTGCTGCATTGTGGGTCCGGAATTGCCAAACTTGAGGGCTTTGGGGCCAGGAGTGTGAGGATGGAAGTCTGAGAAGACAAGCTAGACTTGGGTTTCAGGGCGAGGGCACGGCAGGTACCCCCTGCAGATCTGAACCAATATCACATGCATCTGAAGTCAGGGCGAGAATTAGACGTTGGCTCAGGTGGGAGTTTCTGAGCATGACGGCCGCTTCATGAAGGGAGCGGAATCTCGAGACCATTGAGGTTTTCCCACGTTGGGAGTTGTGGGATGCCCCCTTCCAGGATTCCTTCTTCCGGACAATTGAGACCTGTTGGACAGCTCCAGGACATCCCATATGGAATGACTCCAGAGCACCGTTCGCGGATGGATGCCTGAAAAGCCCGCCTCGCATTCCAATTGTCTCCTAGCAACAAGACAGTTTAGATCTGATGGCTCTGCGGGAGCAACCTCGGTGGCTGAGTTGAAATGGACTTTCCTGAGGATGTGTCCTAATGTGTTTTTGTGTCCATGAGGGCCTTGGAATGGGGCGGTGGCACCGGCAACCTGAAGTACTTTCCTAAGCTTTGGACATGGCTCCCATGCACAGGTTTACTTGTGGAGACGAGATGAGTTCTGATGGGTGCCTCAGGAAAACCCCTATGCTCGTATTGGAATCAGGCTTTTGAGGACACATGCCTGTAACCCATAGCAATGGATCCTATTTTGGCCTAGGGTCCTGTCCGGTTCAATCTTCTTCTCTGGGGACATCCATCTATGGTATGAGTGGAGGTCGATTATCAGCTGGTGTCAGACACCCCTTGTTTGTTCCGGGTGACCCACACTATTGGGATGGCCTAAGGGTCGTTGGAGGTTTCTCCTAATTTGTACGATTTTGGACCATGGAATGGGCAGAATTCCCATGGATTGGTAGGCACAGTCCTAATGTGTGGCTCCAGGGTCCCAGCCTGGAGGGCGTGTGGCCCAAGATTTTGAGGACAGAAGTCTGAAAACACAACCTCAGCTTAGGTTTGGGGACGTAGGTATGGCAGGCCCGATCTACAAACCATGAGAAGAACTCTACAGGATATGAAGAAAGTGCGAGTCTGTGGCGATTGCTCAGGCTTTTGTCTCTGGATTTTGTATCAGTGATGGCCGTGGAATGTCGGGGAGGCCTCATGGGCCATGGACGAATCTTCCTCTCTGAGGATTTGGCCCGATTCCCAATTGCTTTTCGTCAATCTGTGGGATGGGAGGACTCATTTCAGTTTTGTTACCTCAGGTGTCCCACCAAAAGAGGAATTCCAAAGCAAAGCCGTGGGGAAGACTGAAGGGACATCCCGAACTATGGTGAAAAATTGGGGCCTAGGGGCATGGCAAGCCCAATATGCTATCTCTTCATCCAGCCACTGAGTGGCCTTACTTGAGGACTGGGCTCAGCCTGAGGGTCACAATGTGTGTTTGTGACCAATGTGGCCCGCGAGCATGGGCGGGGCCTCATGGGCCACACTGGTTTCAACTACACTGAACGTTGGACAACATGCCAACCACAAGGTTTCTTGCCATGGGGAAGGAGTTCTGATTTCTGCATCACCTTCAACCCTGGGCAGTGATTGGAGATAAGGTCTAGGTTCTGAAACCTGAAAACCGAGGTTGGGAAGAGATGACGACCTAAGGCCATGGCGGCTCGATGTGCTCAGTGTGCGGCCAGCTGTCTGGGAGGGGCCAGGGGGTCCAGGCTCAGGCTGTGTCAGAAAGGGCATTAGTGCCCTGGTCAGCTTATGTATTTGGGGTACAGCCAAGGTCGGTGCAGGTTGATCCTCATTTGGGGTTACTGGGTAGCCCCAGAGGACAATGTTTTTCTTCTGGAGGGCAGGCAGAGTGCTGCATTGTAGTTCTGGATTGCCAAACTGTAGGCCTTGTGGGCCAGTAGTCTGACGACAAAAGTCTGAGAACACAAGCTAGGCTTAGGTTTCTGGGTGAGGCCATGGCAGGCACAATCTACAGACCTGCATCAAGATCTCGTGCATCTGAAGTCAGGGCGAGGATCAGACGATCGCTCAGGTTGGAGTTTCTGTCCCTGATGGCCCCTTCATGAATGGGGGGGCATCACGAGGCCATGGGGGTTTTCCCATGATGGGAGTTGTGAGAAGCTCCAAACTGCAGAGAGTCTTCGGCAGGACAATTGAGACCTGTTGTTTGGCTCCAGGCCAATGATTCTGAGCAGGGTTCTAAGGATGGATGGCTGGGTAGCCCACCTCGCATTCCAATTGTCTCCTAGCAACAAGACAGTTTAGATCTCCTGGATCTGTGGGGAGCTACCGAGGATGCTGAGTTGAAATGCACACCCCTGGGGATGGGTCCGAATGTGCTTTTGTGTCTATGGAGACCTTGGAATGAAGCGGTGGCACTGGGGCCCTAAAGGGTTCTCCTAAACAGAGGCTTTGACACAGCTCCAACGTGCAAGTTTCCCATGTGTAGATGAGATGTTTTCTGATGGGTGAAACAAGAAACAGCTATATGCTGCTTTTGAAATCCAGGCTTCTGAGGAGAGATGCCTGGAAACCAAAGCAATGGATCTGATTAGTGCCTAGGGGCCTGTTCTTTCCTTTTTACCTCTGGGGACATCTGTCTATGGGTCTGAGTGCAGGTAGGGGCTCATTTGGGCTCAGATTGCCCCTGTTTTTCCTGGGAAGCTACCACTATTGAGATATATCAGGGACTTTGGAGGTTTATCCTATTAGAAGGGTTGTGGCCATTGGAATGGGCACACACAATTCCCTTGGAGAGGGCAAGTACAGTCCTCAGGTTTGGCTCCAGGGGCCTGAGCCTGTAGGTTGTGTCGTCCAGCCCTTTTTGGACAGTTGTCTGAAAACACAAACTCGGCTTATGTTTCAGGTCATAGGTATGGCAGGACTGATCTACAGACCATGAGGAGAACTTTTCGGGATTTGAAAGAAGGGCGAGTGTGAGGCTCCTGCTCAAGTTTTTGTCTCGGGATATCGTGTCACTCATGGTCGTGGAATTTCTGGGTGACTTCATGGGAAATGGACGAGTCTTACTCTCTGGTGGTTTGGCCCCGTCCAAAGAGTTTGGGTTCATTCTGTGGGCTGGAAGAAGTCCGTTTTATTTTGTTGTTGTTGTTGTTGTTGTTGTTGTTTTCTTTTTTAACCTCAGGTGTCCCACCAAATGAGGGATTTCAGAGTAGAGCCCTAGGAGGGGCGACTGGACAATCAGAAATCTGGTTAAAAATTGGGGCCTAGGGACATGTCAAGCCCATTATGACATCTAATGGTCCAGCCACTGAGAGGACTTACTAGAGGACAGGACTCATGCTGAGGGTCACAATGCGTGTGTATGCCCTCGTCGCACTCAAGAATGGGCGGGGCCTCAGGGTTTCTCCTACACTGATCATTGGACAACGTGCCAACCACAAGGGTTCTTGCCATGGGTAAGGAGGAGTTCTGATTTCTGCATCAGACTCACCCCTGGGCAGTGATTGGAGATAAGGTCTCGGTTCTGAAGCCTGAAAACTGAGGTAGGGAAGAGATGATGACCTAAGGCCATGGCGGGTTTTATGTGCTCAGTGTGCGGTCAGCTTTCTGGGTGTTGGTCAGGAGGTCCGGGCTCAGGATGTTTTCGACAGTGCATTAGTGCCCAGGTTAGACTATATAATTTGGGTAAAGTCGAGTGCTGTGTAGGTTTACCCTCATTTAAGGTGCCTGGGAAGCTCATGAGGCAATCATTTTTTTCTCTAGAGGGCAGGCAGAGTGCTGCATTGTGGGTCCGGAATTGCCAAACTTGAGGGCTTTGGGTCCAGGAGTGTGAGGATGGAAGTCTGAGAAGACAAGCTAGACTTGGGTTTCAGGGCGAGGGCACGGCAGGTACCCCCTGCAGATCTGAACCAATATCTCATGCATCTGAAGTCAGGGCGAGGATCAGACGTTGGCTCAGGTGGGAGTTTCTGAGCATGACGGCCGCTTCATGAAGGGAGCGGAATCTCGAGACCATTGAGGTTTTCCCACGTTGGGAGTTGTGGGATGCCCCCTTCCAGGATTCCTTCTTCCGGACAATTGAGACCTGTTGGACAGCTCCAGGACATCCCATATGGAATGACTCCAGAGCACCGTTCGCGGATGGATGCCTGGGAAGCCCGCCTCGCATTCCAATTGTCTCCTAGCAACAAGAAAGTTTAGATCTGATGGCTCTGCGGGAGCAACCTCGGTGGCTGAGTTGAAATGGACTTTCCTGAGGATGTGTCCTAATGTGTTTTTGTGTCCATGAGGGCCTTGGAATGGGGAGGTGGCACCGGCAACCTGAAGTACTTTCCTAAGCTTTGGACATGGCTCCCATGCACAGGTTTACTTGTGGAGACGAGATGAGTTCTGATGGGTGCCTCAGGAAAACCCCTATGCTCGTATTGGAATCAGGCTTTTGAGGACACATGCCTGTAACCCATAGCAATGGATCCTATTATGGCCTAGGGTCCTGTCTGGTTCAATCTTCTTCTCTGGGGACATCCATCTATGGTATGAGTGGAGGTCGATTATCAGCTGGTGTCAGACACCCCTTGTTTGTTCCGGGTGACCCACACTATTGGGATGGCCTAAGGGTCGTTGGAGGTTTCTCCTAATTTGTACGATTTTGGACCATGGAATGGGCAGAATTCCCATGGATTGGTAGGCACAGTCCTAATGTGTGGCTCCAGGGGCCCAGCCTGGAGGGTGTGTGGCCCAAGACTTTGAGGACAGAAGTCTGAAAACATAACCTCAGCTTAGGTTTGGTGACGTAGGTATGGCAGGCCCGATCTACAAACCATGAGAAGAACTCTACAGGATATGAAGAAAGTGCGAGTCTGTGGCGATTGCTCAGGCTTTTGTCTCTGGATTTTGTATCAGTGATGGCCGTGGAATGTCGGGGAGGCCTCATGGGCCATGGACGAATCTTCCTCTCTGAGGATTTGGCCCGATTCCCAATTGCTTTTCGTCAATCTGTGGGATGGGAGGACTCATTTCAGTTTTGTTACCTCAGGTGTCCCACCAAAAGAGGAATTCCAAAGCAAAGCCGTGGGGAAGACTGAAGGGACAATCCGAACTATGGTGAAAAATTGGGGCCTAGGGGCATGGCAAGCCCAATATGCTATCTCTTCATCCAGCCACTGAGTGGCCTTACTTGAGGACTGGGCTCAGCCTGACGGTCACAAAGTGTGTTTGTGACCAATGTGGCACGCGAGCATGGGCGGGGCCTCATGGGACACACTGGTTTCAACGACACTGAACGTTGGACAACATGCCAACCACAAGGTTTCTTGCCATGGGGAAGGAGTTCTGATTTCTGCATCACCTTCAACATGGACAGTGATTGGAGATAAGGTCTCGGTTCTGAAACCTGAAAACCGAGGTTGGGAAGAGATGACGACCTAAGGCCATGGCGGCTCGATGTGCTCAGTGTGCGGCCAGCTGTCTGGGAGGGGCCAGGGGGTCCAGGCTCAGGCTGTGTCAGAAAGGGCATTAGTGCCCTGGTCAGCCTATGTATTTGGGGTACAGCCAAGGTCGGTGCAGGTTGATCCTCATTTGGGGTTACTGGGTAGCCCCAGAGGACAATGTTTTTTATCTGGAGGGCATGCAGAGTGCTGCATTGTAGTTCTGGATTGCCAAACTGGAGGGCTTGTGGGCCAGTAGTCTGACGACAAAAGTCTGAGAACACAAGCTAGGCTTAGGTTTCTGGGTGAGGCCATGGCAGGCACCATCTACAGACCTGAATCGAGACCTCGTGCATCTGAAGTCAGGGCGAGGATCAGACGATCGCTCAGGTTGGAGTTTCTGTCCCTGATGGCCCCTTCATGAATGGGGGGGCATCACGAGGCCATGGGGGTTTTCCCATGGTGGGAGTTGTGAGAAGCTCCAAACTGCAGAGAGTCTTCGGCAGGACAATTGAGACCTGTTGTTTGGCTCCGGCCAATGATTCTGAGCAGGGTTCTAAGGATGGATAGCTGGGTAGCCCACCTCGCATTCCAATTGTCTCCTAGCAACAAGACAGTTTAGATCTCCTGGATCTGTGGGGAGCTACCGAGGATGCTGAGTTGAAATGCACACCCCTGGGGATGGGTCCGAATGTGCTTTTGTGTCTATGGAGACCTTGGAATGAAGCGGTGGCACTGGGGCCCTAAAGGGTTCTCCTAAACAGAGGCTTTGACACAGCTCCAACGTGCAAGTTTCCCATGTGTAGATGAGATGTTTTCTGATGGGTGAAACAAGAAACAGCTATATGCTGCTTTTGAAATCCAGGCCTCTGAGGAGAGATGCCTGGAAACCAAAGCAATGGATCTGATTAGTGCCTAGGGGCCTGTTCTTTCCTTTTTACCTCTGGGGACATCTGTCTATGGGTCTGAGTGCAGGTAGGGGCTCCTTTGGGCTCAGATTGCCCCTGTTTTTCCTGGGAAGCTACCACTATTGAGATATATCAGGGACTTTGGAGGTTTATCCTATTAGAAGGGTTGTGGCCATTGGAATGGGCACACACAATTCCCTTGGAGAGGGCAAGTACAGTCCTCAGGTTTGGCACCAGGGGCCTGAGCCTGTAGGTTGTGTCGTCCAGCCCTTTTTGGACAGTTGTCTGAAAACACAAACTCGGCTTATGTTTCAGGTCATAGGTATGGCAGGACTGATCTACAGACCATGAGGAGAACTTTTCGGGATTTGAAAGAAGGGCGAGTGTGAGGCTCCTGCTCAAGTTTTTGTCTCGGGATATCGTGTCACTCATGGTCGTGGAATTTCTGGGTGACTTCATGGGAAATGGACGAGTCTTACTCTCTGGTGGTTTGGCCCCGTCCAAAGAGTTAGGGTTCATTCTGTGGGCTGGAAGAAGTCCGTTTTATTTTGTTGTTGTTGTTGTTTTCTTTTTTAACCTCAGGTGTCCCACCAAATGAGGGATTTCAGAGTAGAGCCCTAGGAGGGGCGACTGGACAATCAGAAATCTGGTTAAAAATTGGGGCCTAGGGACATGTCAAGCCCATTATGACATCTAATGGTCCAGCCACTGAGAGGACTTACTAGAGGACAGGACTCATGCTGAGGGTCACAATGCGTGTGTAAGCCCTCCTCGCATTCAAGAATGGGCGGGGCCTCAGGGTTTCTCCTACACTGATCGTTGGACAACGTGCCAACCACAAGGTTTCTTGCCATGGGTAAGTAGGAGTTCTGATTTCTGCATCAGACTCACCCCTGGGCAGTGATTGGAGATAAGGTCTCGGTTCTGAAGCCTGAAAACTGAGGTAGGGAAGAGATGATGACCTAAGGCCATGGCGGGTTTTATGTGCTCAATGTGCGGTCAGCTTTCTGGGTGTTGGTCAGGAGGTCCGGGCTCAGGATGTGTTCGACAGTGCATTAGTGCCCAGGTTAGACTATATAATTTGGGTAAAGTCGAGTGCTGTGTAGGTTTACCATCATTTAAGGTACCTGGGCAGCTCATGAGGCAATCATTTTTTTCTCTAGAGGGCAGGCAGAGTGCTGCATTGTGGGTCCGGAATTGCCAAACTTGAGGGCTTTGGGGCCAGCAGTGTGAGGATGGAAGTCTGAGAAGACAAGCTAGACTTGGGTTTCAGGGCGAGGGCACGGCAGGTACCCCCTGCAGATCTGAACCAATATCTCATGCATCTGAAGTCAGGGCGAGGATTAGACGTTGGCTCAGGTGGGAGTTTCTGAGCTTGAAGGGAGCGGAATCTCGAGACCATTGAGGTTTTCCCACGTTGGGAGTTGTGGGATGCCCCCTTCCAGGATTCCTTCTTCCGGACAATTGAGACCTGTTGGACAGCTCCAGGACATCCCATATGGAATGACTCCAGAGCACCGTTCGCGGATGGATGCCTGGGAAGCCCGCCTCGCATTCCAATTGTCTCCTAGCAACAAGACAGTTTAGATCTGATGGCTCTGCGGGCACAACCTTGGTGGCTGAGTTGAAATGGACTTTCCTGAGGATGTGTCCTAATGTGTTTTTGTGTCCATGAGGGCCTTGGAATGGGGCGGTGGCACCGGCAACCTGAAGTACTTTCCTAAGCTTTGGACATGGCTCCCATGCACAGGTTTACTTGTGGAGACGAGATGAGTTCTGATGGGTGCCTCAGGAAAACCCCTATGCTCGTATTGGAATCAGGCTTTTGAGGACACATGCCTGTAACCCATAGCAATGGATCCTATTATGGCCTAGGGTCCTGTCTGGTTCAATCTTCTTCTCTGGGGACATCCATCTATGGTATGAGTGGAGGTCGATTATCAGCTGGTGTCAGACACCCCTTGTTTGTTCCGGGTGACCCACACTATTGGGATGGCCTAAGGGTCGTTGGAGGTTTCTCCTAATTTGTACGATTTTGGACCATGGAATGGGCAGAATTCCCATGGATTGGTAGGCACAGTCCTAATGTGTGGCTCCAGGGGCCCAGCCTGGAGGGCGTGTGGCCCAAGACTTTGAGGACAGAAGTCTGAAAACACAAACTCAGCTTAGGTTTGGGGACGTAGGTATGGCAGGCCCGATCTACAAACCATGAGAAGAACTCTACAGGATATGAAGAAAGTGCGAGTCTGTGGCGATTGCTCAGGCTTTTGTCTCTGGATTTTGTATCAGTGATGGCCGTGGAATGTCGGGGAGGCCTCATGGGCCATGGACGAATCTTCCTCTCTGAGGATTTGGCCCGATTCCCAATTGCTTTTCGTCAATCTGTGGGATGGGAGGACTCATTTCAGTTTTGTTACCTCAGGTGTCCCACCAAAAGAGGAATTCCAAAGCAAAGCCGTGGGGAAGACTGAAGGGACAATCCGAACTATGGTGAAAAATTGGGGCCTAGGGGCATGGCAAGCCCAATATGCTATCTCTTCATCCAGCCACTGAGTGGCCTTACTTGAGGACTGGGCTCAGCCTGAGGGTCACAATGTGTGTTTGTGACCAATGTGGCCCGCGAGCATGGGCGGGGCCTCATGGGCCACACTGGTTTCAACGACACTGAACGTTGGACAACATGCCAACCACAAGGTTTCTTGCCATGGGGAAGGAGTTCTGATTTCTGCATCACCTTCAACCCTGGGCAGTGATTGGAGATAAGGTCTAGGTTCTGAAACCTGAAAACCGAGGTTGGGAAGAGATGACGACCTAAGGCCATGGCGGCTCGATGTGCTCAGTGTTCGGCCAGCTGTCTGGGAGGGGCCAGGGGGTCCAGGCTCAGGCTGTGTCAGAAAGGGCATTAGTGCCCTGGTCAGCCTATGTATTTGGGGTACAGCCAAGGTCGGTGCAGGTTGATCCTCATTTGGGGTTACTGGGTAGCCCCAGAGGACAATGTTTTTTATCTGGAGGGCAGGCAGAGTGCTGCATTGTAGTTCTGGATTGCCAAACTGGAGGGCTTGTGGGACAGTAGTCTGACGACAAAAGTCTGAGAACACAAGCTAGGCTTAGGTTTCTGGGTGAGGCCATGGCAGGCACAATCTACAGACCTGAATCGAGATCTCGTGCATCTGAAGTCAGGGCGAGGATCAGACGATCGCTCAGGTTGGAGTTTCTGTCCCTGATGGCCCCTTCATGAATGGGGGGGCATCACGAGGCCATGGGGGTTTTCCCATGATGGGAGTTGTGAGAAGCTCCAAACTGCAGAGAGTCTTCGGCAGGACAATTGAGACCTGTTGTTTGGTTCCAGGCCAATGATTCTGAGCAGGGTTCTAAGGATGGATGGCTGGGTAGCCCACCTCGCATTCCAATTGTCTCCTAGCAACAAGACAGTTTAGATCACCTGGATCTGTGGGGAGCTACCGAGGATGCTGAGTTGAAATGCACACCCCTGGGGATGGGTCCGAATGTGCTTTTGTGTCTATGGAGACCTTGGAATGAAGCGGTGGCACTGGGGCCCTAAAGGGTTCTCCTAAACAGAGGCTTTGACACAGCTCCAACGTGCAAGTTTCCCATGTGTAGATGAGATGTTTTCTGATGGGTGAAACAAGAAACAGCTATATGCTGCTTTTGAAATCCAGGCCTCTGAGGAGAGATGCCTGGAAACCAAAGCAATGGATCTGATTAGTGCCTAGGGGCCTGTTCTTTCCTTTTTACCTCTGGGGACATCTGTCTATGGGTCTGAGTGCAGGTAGGGGCTCATTTGGGCTCAGATTGCCCCTGTTTTTCCTGGGAAGCTACCACTATTGAGATATATCAGGGACTTTGGAGGTTTATCCTATTAGAAGGGTTGTGGCCATTGGAATGGGCACACACAATTCCCTTGGAGAGGGCAAGTACAGTCCTCAGGTTTGGCTCCAGGGGCCTGAGCCTGTAGGTTGTGTCGTCCAGCCCCTTTTGGACAGTTGTCTGAAAACACAAACTCGGCTTATGTTTCAGGTCATAGGTATGGCAGGACTGATCTACAGACCATGAGGAGAACTCTTCGGGATTTGAAAGAAGGGCGAGTGTGAGGCTCCTGCTCAAGTTTTTGTCTCGGGATATCGTGTCACTCATGGTCGTGGAATTTCTGGGTGACTTCATGGGAAATGGACGAGTCTTACTCTCTGGTGGTTTGGCCCCGTCCAAAGAGTTTGGGTTCATTCTGTGGGCTGGAAGAAGTCCGTTTTATTTTGTTGTTGTTGTTGTTGTTGTTGTTTTCTTTTTTAACCTCAGGTGTCCCACCAAATGAGGGATTTCAGAGTAGAGCCCTAGGAGGGGCGACTGGACAATCAGAAATCTGGTTAAAAATTGGGGCCTAGGGACATGTCAATCCCATTATGACATCTAATGGTCCAGCCACTGAGAGGACTTACTAGAGGACAGGACTCATGCTGAGGGTCACAATGCGTGTGTATGCCCTCGTCGCACTCAAGAATGGGCGGGGCCTCAGGGTTTCTCCTACACTGATCGTTGGACAACGTGCCAACCACAAGGGTTCTTGCCATGGGTAAGGAGGAGTTCTGATTTCTGCATCAGACTCACCCCTGGGCAGTGATTGGAGATAAGGTCTCGGTTCTGAAGCCTGAAAACTGAGGTAGGGAAGAGATGATGACCTAAGGCCATGGCGGGTTTTATGTGCTCAGTGTGCGGTCAGCTTTCTGGGTGTTGGTCAGGAGGTCCGGGCTCAGGATGTGTTCGACAGTGCATTAGTGCCCAGGTTAGACTATATAATTTGGGTAAAGTCGAGTGCTGTGTAGGTTTACCCTCATTTAAGGTGCCTGGGCAGCTCATGAGGCAATCATTTTTTTCTCTAGAGGGCAGGCAGAGTGCTGCATTGTGGGTCCGGAATTGCCAAACTTGAGGGCTTTGGGGCCAGGAGTGTGAGGATGGAAGTCTGAGAAGACAAGCTAGACTTGGGTTTCAGGGTGAGGGCACGGCAGGTACCCCCTGCAGATCTGAACCAATATCTCATGCATCTGAAGTCAGGGCGAGGATCAGACGTTGGCTCAGGTGGGAGTTTCTGAGCATGACGGCCGCTTCATGAAGGGAGCGGAATCTCGAGACCATTGAGGTTTTCCCACGTTGGGAGTTGTGGGATGCCCCCTTCCAGGATTCCTTCTTCCGGACAATTGAGACCTGTTGGACAGCTCCAGGACATCCCATATGGAATGACTCCAGAACACCGTTCGCGGATGGATGCCTGGGAAGCCCGCCTCGCATTCCAATTGTCTCCTAGCAACAAGACAGTTTAGATCTGATGGCTCTGCGGGAGCAACCTCGGTGGCTGAGTTGAAATGGACTTTCCTGAGGATGTGTCCTAATGTGTTTTTGTGTCCATGAGGGCCTTGGAATGGGGCGGTGGCACCGGCAACCTGAAGTACTTTCCTAAGCTTTGGACATGGCTCCCATGCACAGGTTTACTTGTGGAGACGAGATGAGTTCTGATGGGTGCCTCAGGAAAACCCCTATGCTCGTATTGGAATCAGGCTTTTGAGGACACATGCCTGTAACCCATAGCAATGGATCCTATTATGGCCTAGGGTCCTGTCTGGTTCAATCTTCTTCTCTGGGGACATCCATCTATGGTATGAGTGGAGGTCGATTATCAGCTGGTGTCAGACACCCCTTGTTTGTTCCGGGTGACCCACACTATTGGGATGGCCTAAGGGTCGTTGGAGGTTTCTCCTAATTTGTACGATTTTGGACCATGGAATGGGCAGAATTCCCATGGATTGGTAGGCACAGTCCTAATGTGTGGCTCCAGGGGCCCAGCCTGGAGGGCGTGTGGCCCAAGACTTTGAGGACAGAAGTCTGAAAACACAAACTCAGCTTAGGTTTGGGGACGTAGGTATGGCAGGCCCGATCTACAAACCATGAGAAGAACTCTACAGGATATGAAGAAAGTGCGAGTCTGTGGCGATTGCTCAGGCTTTTGTCTCTGGATTTTGTATCAGTGATGGCCGTGGAATGTCGGGGAGGCCTCATGGGCCATGGACGAATCTTCCTCTCTGAGGATTTGGCCCGATTCCCAATTGCTTTTCGTCAATCTGTGGGATGGGAGGACTCATTTCAGTTTTGTTACCTCAGGTGTCCCACCAAAAGAGGAATTCCAAAGCAAAGCCGTGGGGAAGACTGAAGGGACAATCCGAACTATGGTGAAAAATTGGGGCCTAGGGGCATGGCAAGCCCAATATGCTATCTCTTCATCCAGCCACTGAGTGGCCTTACTTGAGGACTGGGCTCAGCCTGAGGGTCACAATGTGTGTTTGTGACCAATGTGGCCCGCGACCATGGGCGGGGCCTCATGGGACACACTGGTTTCAATGACAGTGAACATTGGACAACATGCCAACCACAAGGTTTCTTGCCATGGGGAAGGAGTTCTGATTTCTGCATCACCTTCAACCCTGGGCAGTGATTGGAGATAAGGTCTAGGTTCTGAAACCTGAAAACCGAGGTTGGGAAGAGATGACGACCTAAGGCCATGGCAGCTCGATGTGCTCAGTGTGCGGCCAGCTGTCTGGGAGGGGCCAGGGGGTCCAGGCTCAGGCTGTGTCAGAAAGGGCATTAGTGCCCTGGTCAGCCTATGTATTTGGGGTACAGCCAAGGTCGGTGCAGGTTGATCCTCATTTGGGGTTACTGGGTAGCCCCAGAGGACAATGTTTTTTATCTGGAGGGCAGGCAGAGTGCTGCATTGTAGTTCTGGATTGCCAAACTGGAGGCCTTGTGGGCCAGTAGTCTGACGACAAAAGTCTGAGAACACAAGCTAGGCTTAGGTTTCTGGGTGAGGCCATGGCAGGCACAATCTACAGACCTGAATCGAGATCTCGTGCATCTGAAGTCAGGGCGAGGATCAGACGATCGCTCAGGTTGGAGTTTCTGTCCCTGATGGCCCCTTCATGAATGGGGGGGCATCACGAGGCCATGGGGGTTTTCCCATGATGGGAGTTGTGAGAAGCTCCAAACTGCAGAGAGTCTTCGGCAGGACAATTGAGACCCGTTGTTTGGTTCCAGGCCAATGATTCTGAGCAGGGTTCTAAGGATGGATGGCTGGGTAGCCCACCTCGCATTCCAATTGTCTCCTAGCAACAAGACAGTTTAGATCACCTGGATCTGTGGGGAGCTACCGAGGATGCTGAGTTGAAATGCACACCCCTGGGGATGGGTCCGAATGTGCTTTTGTGTCTATGGAGCCCTTGGAATGAAGCGGTGGCACTGGGGCCCGAAAGGGTTCTCCTAAACAGAGGCTTTGACACAGCTCCAACGTGCAAGTTTCCCATGTGTAGATGAGATGTTTTCTGATGGGTGAAACAAGAAACAGCTATATGCTGCTTTTGAAATCCAGGCCTCTGAGGAGAGATGCCTGGAAACCAAAGCAATGGATCTGATTAGTGCCTAGGGGCCTGTTCTTTCCTTTTTACCTCTGGGGACATCTGTCTATGGGTCTGAGTGCAGGTAGGGGCTCATTTGGGCTCAGATTGCCCCTGTTTTTCCTGGGAAGCTACCACTATTGAGATATATCAGGGACTTTGGAGGTTTATCCTATTAGAAGGGTTGTGGCCATTGGAATGGGCACACACAATTCCCTTGGAGAGGGCAAGTACAGTCCTCAGGTTTGGCTCCAGGGGCCTGAGCCTGTAGGTTGTGTCGTCCAGCCCTTTTTGGACAGTTGTCTGAAAACACAAACTCGGCTTATGTTTCAGGTCATAGGTATGGCAGGACTGATCTACAGACCATGAGGAGAACTCTTCGGGATTTGAAAGAAGGGCGAGTGTGAGGCTCCTGCTCAAGTTTTTGTCTCGGGATATCGTGTCACTCATGGTCGTGGAATTTCTGGGTGACTTCATGGGAAATGGACGAGTCTTACTCTCTGGTGGTTTGGCCCCGTCCAAAGAGTTTGGGTTCATTCTGTGGGCTGGAAGAAGTCCGTTTTATTTTGTTGTTGTTGTTGTTTTCTTTTTTAACCTCAGGTGTCCCACCAAATGAGGGATTTCAGAGTAGAGCCCTAGGAGGGGCGACTGGACAATCAGAAATCTGGTTAAAAATTGGGGCCTAGGGACATGTCAAGCCCATTATGACATCTAATGGTCCAGCCACTGAGAGGACTTACTAGAGGACAGGACTCATGCTGAGGGTCACAATGCGTGTGTATGCCCTCGTCGCACTCAAGAATGGGCGGGGCCTCAGGGTTTCTCCTACACTGATCGTTGGACAACGTGCCAACCACAAGGGTTCTTGCCATGGGTAAGGAGGAGTTCTGATTTCTGCATCAGACTCACCCCTGGGCAGTGATTGGAGATAAGGTCTCGGTTCTGAAGCCTGAAAACTGAGGTAGGGAAGAGATGATGACCTAAGGCCATGGCGGGTTTTATGTGCTCAGTGTGCGGTCAGCTTTCTGGGTGTTGGTCAGGAGGTCCGGGCTCAGGATGTGTTCGACAGTGCATTACTGCCCAGGTTAGACTATATAATTTGGGTAAAGTCGAGTGCTGTGTAGGTTTCCCCTCATTTAAGGTGCCTGGGCAGCTCATGAGGCAATCATTTTTTTCTCTAAAGGGCAGGCAGAGTGCTGCATTGTGGGTCCGGAATTGCCAAACTTGGGGCTTTGGGGCCAGGAGTGTGAGGATGGAAGTCTGAGAAGACAAGCTAGACTTGGGTTTCAGGGCGAGGGCACGGCAGGTACCCCCTGCAGATCTGAACCAATATCTCATGCATCTGAAGTCAGGGCGAGGATCAGACGTTGGCTCAGGTGGGAGTTTCTGAGCATGACGGCCGCTTCATGAAGGGAGCGGAATCTCGAGACCATTGAGGTTTTCCCACGTTGGGAGTTGTGGGATGCCCCCTTCCAGGATTCCTTCTTCCGGACAATTGAGACCTGTTGGACAGCTCCAGAGCATCCCATATGGAATGACTCCAGAGCACCGTTCGCGGATGGATGCCTGGGAAGCCCGCCTCGCATTCCAATTGTCTCCTAGCAACAAGACAGTTTAGATCTGATGGCTCTGCGGGAGCAACCTCGGTGGCTGAGTTGAAATGGACTTTCCTGAGGATGTGTCCTAATGTGTTTTTGTGTCCATGAGGGCCTTGGAATGGGGCGGTGGCACCGGCAACCTGAAGTACTTTCCTAAGCTTTGGACATGGCTCCCATGCACAGGTTTACTTGTGGAGACGAGATGAGTTCTGATGGGTGCCTCAGGAAAACCCCTATGCTCGTATTGGAATCAGGCTTTTGAGGACACATGCCTGTAACCCATAGCAATGGATCCTATTATGGCCTAGGGTCCTGTCTGGTTCAATCTTCTTCTCTGGGGACATCCATCTATGGTATGAGTGGAGGTCGATTATCAGCTGGTGTCAGACACCCCTTGTTTGTTCCGGGTGACCCACACTATTGGGATGGCCTAAGGGTCGTTGGAGGTTTCTCCTAATTTGTACGATTTTGGACCATGGAATGGGCAGAATTCCCATGGATTGGTAGGCACAGTCCTAATGTGTGGCTCCAGGGGCCCAGCCTGGAGGGCGTGTGGCCCAAGACTTTGAGGACAGAAGTCTGAAAACACAAACTCAGCTTAGGTTTGGGGACGTAGGTATGGCAGGCCCGATCTACAAACCATGAGAAGAACTCTACAGGATATGAAGAAAGTGCGAGTCTGTGGGGATTTCTCAGGCTTTTGTCTCTGGATTTTGTATCAGTGATGGCCGTGGAATGTCGGGGAGGCCTCATGGGCCATGGACGAATCTTCCTCTCTGAGGATTTGGCCCGATTCCCAATTGCTTTTCGTCAATCTGTGGGATGGGAGGACTCATTTCAGTTTTGTTACCTCAGGTGTCCTACCAAAAGAGGAATTCCAAAGCAAAGCCGTGGGGAAGACTGAAGGGACAATCCGAACTATGGTTAAAAATTGGGGACTAGGGGCATGGCAAGCCCAATATGCTATCTCTTCATCCAGCCACTCAGTGGCCTTACTTGAGGACTGGGCTCAGCCTGAGGGTCACAATGTGTGTTTGTGACCAATGTGGCCCGCGAGCATGGGCGGGGCCTCATGGGCCACACTGGTTTCAATGACAGTGAACGTTGGACAACATGCCAACCACAAGGTTTCTTGCCATGGGGAAGGAGTTCTGATTTCTGCATCACCTTCAACCCTGGGCAGTGATTGGAGATAAGGTCTAGGTTCTGAAACCTGAAAACCGAGGTTGGGAAGAGATGACGACCTAAGGCCATGGCGGCTCGATGTGCTCAGTGTGCGGCCAGCTGTCTGGGAGGGGCCAGGGGGTCCAGGTTCAGGCTGTGTCAGAAAGGGCATTAGTGCCCTGGTCAGCCTATGTATTTGGGGTACAGCCAAGGTCGGTGCAGGTTGATCCTCCTTTGGGGTTACTGGGTAGCCCCAGAGGACAATGTTTTTTATCTGGAGGGCAGGCAGAGTGCTGCATTGTAGTTCTGGATTGCCAAACTGGAGGCCTTGTGGGCCAGTAGTCTGACGACAAAAGTCTGAGAACACAAGCTAGGCTTAGGTTTCTGGGTGAGGCCATGGCAGGCACAATCTACAGACCTGAATCGAGATCTCGTGCATCTGAAGTCAGGGCGAGGATCAGACGATCGCTCAGGTTGGAGTTTCTGTCCCTGATGGCCCCTTCATGAATGGGGGGGCATCACGAGGCCATGGGGGTTTTCCCATGATGGGAGTTGTGAGAAGCTCCAAACTGCAGAGAGTCTTCGGCAGGACAATTGAGACCTGTTGTTTGGCTCCAGGCCAATGATTCTGAGCAGGGTTCTAAGGATGGATGGCTGGGTAGCCCACCTCGCATTCCAATTGTCTCCTAGCAACAAGACAGTTTAGATCTCCTGGATCTGTGGGGAGCTACCGAGGATGCTGAGTTGAAATGCACACCCCTGGGGATGGGTCCGAATGTGCTTTTGTGTCTATGGAGCCCTTGGAATGAAGCGGTGGCACTGGGGCCCTAAAGGGTTCTCCTAAACAGAGGCTTTGACACAGCTCCAACGTGCAAGTTTCCCATGTGTAGATGAGATGTTTTCTGATGGGTGAAACAAGAAACAGCTATATGCTGCTTTTGAAATCCAGGCCTCTGAGGAGAGATGCCTGGAAACCAAAGCAATGGATCTGATTAGTGCCTAGGGGCCTGTTCTTTCCTTTTTACCTCTGGGGACATCTGTCTATGGGTCTGAGTGCAGGTAGGGGCTCAGTTGGGCTCAGATTGCCCCTGTTTTTCCTGGGAAGCTACCACTATTGAGATATATCAGGGACTTTGGAGGTTTATCCTATTAGAAGGGTTGTGGCCATTGGAATGGGCACACACAATTCCCTTGGAGAGGGCAAGTACAGTCCTCAGGTTTGGCTCCAGGGGCCTGAGCCTGTAGGTTGTGTCGTCCAGCCCTTTTTGGACAGTTGTCTGAAAACACAAACTCGGCTTATGTTTCAGGTCATAGGTATGGCAGGACTGATCTACAGACCATGAGGCGAACTTTTCGGGATTTGAAAGAAGGGCGAGTTTGAGGCTCCTCCTCAAGTTTTTGTCTCGGGATATCGTGTCACTCATGGTCATGGAATTTCTGGGTGACTTCATGGGAAATGGACGAGTCTTACTCTCTGGTGGTTTGGCCCCGTCCAAAGAGTTTGGGTTCATTCTGTGGGCTGGAAGAAGTCCGTTTTATTTTGTTGTTTTTGTTGTTTTCTTTTTTAACCTCAGGTGTCCCACCAAATGAGGGATTTCAGAGTAGAGCCCTAGGAGGGGCGACTGGACAATCAGAAATCTGGTTAAAAATTGGGGCCTAGGGACATGTCAAGCCCATTATGACATCTAATGGTCCAGCCACTGAGAGGACTTACTAGAGGACAGGACTCATGCTGAGGGTCACAATGCGTGTGTATGCCCTCGTCGCACTCAAGAATGGGCGGGGCCTCAGGGTTTCTCCTACACTGATCGTTGGACAACGTGCCAACCACAAGGTTTCTTGCCATGGGTAAGGAGGAGTTCTGATTTCTGCATCAGACTCACCCCTGGGCAGTGATTGGAGATAAGGTCTCGGTTCTGAAGCCTGAAAACTGAGGTAGGGAAGAGATGATGACCTAAGGCCATGGCGGGTTTTATGTGCTCAGTGTGCGGTCAGCTTTCTGGGTGTTGGTCAGGAGGTCCGGGCTCAGGATGTGTTCGACAGTGCATTAGTGCCCAGGTTAGACTATATAATTTGGGTAAAGTCGAGTGCTGTGTAGGTTTACCCTCATTTAAGGTGCCTGGGCAGCTCATGAGGCAATCATTTTTTTCTCTAAAGGGCAGGCAGAGTGCTGCATTGTGGGTCCGGAATTGCCAAACTTGGGGCTTTGGGGCCAGGAGTGTGAGGATGGAAGTCTGAGAAGACAAGCTAGACTTGGGTTTCAGGGCGAGGGCACGGCAGGTACCCCCTGCAGATCTGAACCAATATCTCATGCATCTGAAGTCAGGGCGAGGATCAGACGTTGGCTCAGGTGGGAGTTTCTGAGCATGACGGCCGCTTCATGAAGGGAGCGGAATCTCGAGACCATTGAGGTTTTCCCACGTTGGGAGTTGTGGGATGCCCCCTTCCAGGATTCCTTCTTCCGGACAATTGAGACCTGTTGGACAGCTCCAGGACATCCCATATGGAATGACTCCAGAGCACCGTTCGCGGATGGATGCCTGGGAAGCCCGCCTCGCATTCCAATTGTCTCCTAGCAACAAGACAGTTTAGATCTGATGGCTCTGCGGGAGCAACCTCGGTGGCTGAGTTGAAATGGACTTTCCTGAGGATGTGTCCTAATGTGTTTTTGTGTCCATGAGGGCCTTGGAATGGGGCGGTGGCACCGGCAACCTGAAGTACTTTCCTAAGCTTTGGACATGGCTCCCATGCACAGGTTTACTTGTGGAGACGAGATGAGTTCTGATGGGTGCCTCAGGAAAACATCTATGCTCGTATTGGAATCAGGCTTTTGAGGACACATGCCTGTAACCCATAGCAATGGATCCTATTATGGCCTAGGGTCCTGTCTGGTTCAATCTTCTTCTCTGGGGACATCCATCTATGGTATGAGTGGAGGTCGATTATCAGCTGGTGTCAGACACCCCTTGTTTGTTCCGGGTGACCCACACTATTGGGATGGCCTAAGGGTCGTTGGAGGTTTCTCCTAATTTGTACGATTTTGGACCATGGAATGGGCAGAATTCCCATGGATTGGTAGGCACAGTCCTAATGTGTGGCTCCAGGGGCCCAGCCTGGAGGGCGTGTGGCCCAAGACTTTGAGGACAGAAGTCTGAAAACACAAACTCAGCTTAGGTTTGGGGACGTAGGTATGGCAGGCCCGATCTACAAAGCATGAGAAGAACTCTACAGGATATGAAGAAAGTGCGAGTCTGTGGCGATTGCTCAGGCTTTTGTCTCTGGATTTTGTATCAGTGATGGCCGTGGAATGTCGGGGAGGCCTCATGGTCCATGGACGAATCTTCCTCTCTGAGGATTTGGCCCGATTCCCAATTGCTTTTCGTCAATCTGTGGGATGGGAGGACTCATTTCAGTTTTGTTACCTCAGGTGTCCCACCAAAAGAGGAATTCCAAAGCAAAGCCGTGGGGAAGACTGAAGGGACAATCCGAACTATGGTGAAAAATTGGGGCCTAGGGGCATGGCAAGCCCAATATGCTATCTGTTCATCCAGCCACTGAGTGGCCTTACTTGAAGACTGGGCTCAGCCTGAGGGTCACAAAGTGTGTTTGTGACCAATGTGGCCCGCGAGCATGGGTGGGGACTCATGGGCCACACTGGTTTCAACGACACTGAACGTTGGACAACATGCCAACCACAAGGTTTCTTGCCATGGGGAAGGAGTTCTGATTTCTGCATCACCTTCAACCCTGGGCAGTGATTGGAGATAAGGTCTAGGTTCTGAAACCTGAAAACCGAGGTTGGGAAGAGATGACGACCTAAGGCCATGGCGGCTCGATGTGCTCAGTGTGCGGCCAGCTGTCTGGGAGGGGCCAGGGGGTCCAGGCTCAGGCTGTGTCAGAAAGGGCATTAGTGCCCTGGTCAGCCTATGTATTTGGGGTACAGCCAAGGTCGGTGCAGGTTGATCCTCATTTGGGGTTACTGGGTAGCCCCAGAGGACAATGTTTTTTATCTGGAGGGCAGGCAGAGTGCTGCATTGTAGTTCTGGATTGACAAACTGGAGGCCTTGTGGGCCAGTAGTCTGAACAAAAGTCTGAGAACACAAGCTAGGCTTAGGTTTCTGGGTGAGGCCATGGCAGGCACCATCTACAGACCTGCATCGAGATCTCGTGCATCTGAAGTCAGGGCGAGGATCAGACGATCGCTCAGGTTGGAGTTTCTGTCCCTGATGGCCCCTTCATGAATGGGGGGGCATCACGAGGCCATGGGGGTTTTCCCATGATGGGAGTTGTGAGAAGCTCCAAACTGCAGAGAGTCTTCGGCAGGACAATTGAGACCTGTTGTTTGGCTCCAGGCCAATGATTCTGAGCAGGGTTCTAAGGATGGATGGCTGGGTAGCCCACCTCGCATTCCAATTGTCTCCTAGCAACAAGACAGTTTAGATCTCCTGGATCTGTGGGGAGCTACCGAGGATGCTGAGTTGAAATGCACACCCCTGGGGATGGGTCCGAATGTGCTTTTGTGTCTATGGAGACCTTGGAATGAAGCGGTGGCACTGGGGCCCTAAAGGGTTCTCCTAAACAGAGGCTTTGACACAGCTCCAACGTGCAAGTTTCCCATGTGTAGATGAGATGTTTTCTGATGGGTGAAACAAGAAACAGCTATATGCTGCTTTTGAAATCCAGGCCTCTGAGGAGAGATGCCTGGAAACCAAAGCAATGGATCTGATTAGTGCCTAGGGGCCTGTTCTTTCCTTTTTACCTCTGGGGACATCTGTCTATGGGTCTGAGTGCAGGTAGGGGCTCAGTTGGGCTCAGATTGCCCCTGTTTTTCCTGGGAAGCTACCACTATTGAGATATATCAGGGACTTTGGAGGTTTATCCTATTAGAAGGGTTGTGGCCATTGGAATGGGCACACACAATTCCCTTGGAGAGGGCAAGTACAGTCCTCAGGTTTGGCTCCAGGGGCCTGAGCCTGTAGGTTGTGTCGTCCAGCCCTTTTTGGACAGTTGTCTGAAAACACAAACTCGGCTTATGTTTCAGGTCATAGGTATGGCAGGACTGATCTACAGACCATGAGGAGAACTTTTCGGGATTTGAAAGAAGGGCGAGTGTGAGGCTCCTGCTCAAGTTTTTGTCTCGGGATATCGTGTCACTCATGGTCGTGGAATTTCTGGGTGACTTCATGGGAAATGGACGAGTCTTACTCTCTGGTGGTTTGGCCCCGTCCAAAGAGTTTGGGTTCATTCTGTGGGCTGGAAGAAGTCCGTTTTATTTTGTTCTTGTTGTTGTTTTCTTTTTTAACCTCAGGTGTCCCACCAAATGAGGGATTTCAGAGTAGAGCCCTAGGAGGGGCGACTGGACAATCAGAAATCTGGTTAAAAATTGGGGCCTAGGGACATGTCAAGCCCATTATGACATCTAATGGTCCAGCCACTGAGAGGACTTACTAGAGGACAGGACTCATGCTGAGGGTCACAATGCGTGTGTATGCCCTCGTCGCACTCAAGAATGGGCGGGGCCTCAGGGTTTCTCCTACACTGATCGTTGGACAACGTGCCAACCACAAGGGTTCTTGCCATGGGTAAGGAGGAGTTCTGATTTCTGCATCAGACTCACCCCTGGGCAGTGATTGGAGATAAGGTCTCGGTTCTGAAGCCTGAAAACTGAGGTAGGGAAGAGATGATGACCTAAGGCCATGGCGGGTTTTATGTGCTCAGTGTGCGGTCAGCTTTCTGGGTGTTGGTCAGGAGGTCCGGGCTCAGGATGTGTTCGACAGTGCATTACTGCCCAGGTTAGACTATATAATTTGGGTAAAGTCGAGTGCTGTGTAGGTTTACCCTCATTTAAGGTGCCTGGGCAGCTCATGAGGCAATCATTTTTTTCTCTAGAGGGCAGGCAGAGTGCTGCATTGTGGGTCCGGAATTGCCAAACTTGAGGGCTTTGGGGCCAGGAGTGTGAGGATGGAAGTCTGAGAAGACAAGCTAGACTTGGGTTTCAGGGCGAGGGCACGGCAGGTACCCCCTGCAGATCTGCACCAATATCTCATGCATCTGAAGTCAGGGCGAGGATCAGACGTTGGCTCAGGTGGGAGTTTCTGAGCATGACGGCCGCTTCATGAAGGGAGCGGAATCTCGAGACCATTGAGGTTTTCCCACGTTGGGAGTTGTGGGATGCCCCCTTCCAGGATTCCTTCTTCCGGACAATTGAGACCTGTTGGAAAGCTCCAGGACATCCCATATGGAATGACTCCAGAGCACCGTTCGCGGATGGATGCCTGGGAAGCCCGCCTCGCATTCCAATTGTCTCCTAGCAACAAGACAGTTTAGATCTGATGGCTCTGCGGGAGCAACCTCGGTGGCTGAGTTGAAATGGACTTTCCTGAGGATGTGTCCTAATGTGTTTTTGTGTCCATGAGGGCCTTGGAATGGGGCGGTGGCACCGGCAACCTGAAGTACTTTCCTAAGCTTTGGACATGGCTCCCATGCACAGGTTTACTTGTGGAGACGAGATGAGTTCTGATGGGTGCCTCAGGAAAACCCCTATGCTCGTATTGGAATCAGGCTTTTGAGGACACATGCCTGTAACCCATAGCAATGGATCCTATTATGGCCTAGGGTCCTGTCCGGTTCAATCTTCTTCTCTGGGGACATCCATCTATGGTATGAGTGGAGGTCGATTATCAGCTGGTGTCAGACACCCCTTGTTTGTTCCGGGTGACCCACACTATTGGGATGGCCTAAGGGTCGTTGGAGGTTTCTCCTAATTTGTACGATTTTGGACCATGGAATGGGCAGAATTCCCATGGATTGGTAGGCACAGTCCTAATGTGTGGCTCCAGGGGCCCAGCCTGGAGGGCGTGTGGCCCAAGACTTTGAGGACAGAAGTCTGAAAACACAAACTCAGCTTAGGTTTGGGGACGTAGGTATGGCAGGCCCGATCTACAAACCATGAGAAGAACTCTACAGGATATGAAGAAAGTGCGAGTCTGTGGCGATTGCTCAGGCTTTTGTCTCTGGATTTTGTATCAGTGATGGCCGTGGAATGTCGGGGAGGCCTCATGGTCCATGGACGAATCTTCCTCTCTGAGGATTTGGCCCGATTCCCAATTGCTTTTCGTCAATCTGTGGGATGGGAGGACTCATTTCAGTTTTGTTACCTCAGGTGTCCCACCAAAAGAGGAATTCCAAAGCAAAGCCGTGGGGAAGACTGAAGGGACAATCCGAACTATGGTGAAAAATTGGGGCCTAGGGGCATGGCAAGCCCAATATGCTATCTCTTCATCCAGCCACTGAGTGGCCTTACTTGAGGACTGGGCTCAGCCTGAGGGTCACAATGTGTGTTTGTGACCAATGTGGCACGCGTGCATGGGCGGGGCCTCATGGGCCACACTGGTTTCAACGACAGTGAACGTTGGACAACATGCCAACCACAAGGTTTCTTGCCATGGGGAAGGAGTTCTGATTTCTGCATCACCTTCAACCCTGGGCAGTGATTGGAGATAAGGTCTAGGTTCTGAAACCTGAAAACCGAGGTTGGGAAGAGATGACGACCTAAGGCCATGGCGGCTCGATGTGCTCAGTGTGCGGCCAGCTGTCTGGGAGGGGCCAGGGGGTCCAGGCTCAGGCTGTGTCAGAAAGGGCATTAGTGCCCTGGTCAGCCTATGTATTTGGGGTACAGCCAAGGTCGGTGCAGGTTGATCCTCCTTTGGGGTTACTGGGTAGCCCCAGAGGACAATGTTTTTTATCTGGAGGGCAGGCAGAGTGCTGCATTTTAGTTCTGGATTGCCAAACTGGAGGCCTTGTGGGCCAGTAGTCTGACGACAAATGTCTGAGAACACAAGCTAGGCTTAGGTTTCTGGGTGAGGCCATGGCAGGCACAATCTACAGACCTGAATCGAGATCTCGTGCATCTGAAGTCAGGGCGAGGATCAGACGATCGCTCAGGTTGGAGTTTCTGTCCCTGATGGCCCCTTCATGAATGGGGGGACATCACGAGGCCATGGGGGTTTTCCCATGATGGGAGTTGTGAGAAGCTCCAAACTGCAGAGAGTCTTCGGCAGGACAATTGAGACCTGTTGTTTGGCTCCAGGCCAATGATTCTGAGCAGGGTTCTAAGGATGGATGGCTGGGTAGCCCACCTCGCATTCCAATTGTCTCCTAGCAACAAGACAGTTTAGATCTCCTGGATCTGTGGGGAGCTACCGAGGATGCTGAGTTGAAATGCACACCCCTGGGGATGGGTCCGAATGTGCTTTTGTGTCTATGGAGACCTTGGAATGAAGCGGTGGCACTGGGGCCCTAAAGGGTTCTCCTAAACAGAGGCTTTGACACAGCTCCAACGTGCAAGTTTCCCATGTGTAGATGAGATGTTTTCTGATGGGTGAAACAAGAAACAGCTATATGCTGCTTTTGAAATCCAGGCCTCTGAGGAGAGATGTCTGGAAACCAAAGCAATGGATCTGATTAGTGCCTAGGGGCCTGTTCTTTCCTTTTTACCTCTGGGGACATCTGTCTATGGGTCTGAGTGCAGGTAGGGGCTCAGTTGGGCTCAGATTGCCCCTGTTTTTCCTGGGAAGCTACCACTATTGAGATATATCAGGGACTTTGGAGGCTTATCCTATTAGAAGGGTTTTGGCCATTGGAATGGGCACACACAATTCCCTTGGAGAGGGCAAGTACAGTCCTCAGGTTTGGCTCCAGGGGCCTGAGCCTGTAGGTTGTGTCGTCCAGCCCTTTTTGGACAGTTGTCTGAAAACACAAACTCGGCTTATGTTTCAGGTCATAGGTATGGCAGGACTGATCTACAGACCATGAGGAGAACTTTTCGGGATTTGAAAGAAGGGCGAGTGTGAGGCTCCTGCTCAAGTTTTTGTCTCGGGATATCGTGTCACTCATGGTCGTGGAATTTCTGGGTGACTTCATGGGAAATGGACGAGTCTTACTCTCTGGTGGTTTGGCCCCGTCCAAAGAGTTTGGGTTCATTCTGTGGGCTGGAAGAAGTCCGTTTTATTTTGTTCTTGTTGTTGTTTTCTTTTTTAACCTCAGGTGTCCCACCAAATGAGGGATTTCAGAGTAGAGCCCTAGGAGGGGCGACTGGACAATCAGAAATCTGGTTAAAAATTGGGGCCTAGGGACATGTCAAGCCCATTATGACATCTAATGGTCCAGCCACTGAGAGGACTTACTAGAGGACAGGACTCATGCTGAGGGTCACAATGCGTGTGTATGCCCTCGTCGCACTCAAGAATGGGCGGGGCCTCAGGGTTTCTCCTACACTGATCGTTGGACAACGTGCCAACCACAAGGGTTCTTGCCATGGGTAAGGAGGAGTTCTGATTTCTGCATCAGACTCACCCCTGGGCAGTGATTGGAGATAAGGTCTCGGTTCTGAAGCCTGAAAACTGAGGTAGGGAAGAGATGATGACCTAAGGCCATGGCGGGTTTTATGTGCTCAGTGTGCGGTCAGCTTTCTGGGTGTTGGTCAGGAGGTCCGGGCTCAGGATGTGTTCGACAGTGCATTAGTGCCCAGGTTAGACTATATAATTTGGGTAAAGTCGAGTGCTGTGTAGGTTTACCCTCATTTAAGGTGCCTGGGCAGCTCATGAGGCAATCATATTTTTCTCTAGAGGGCAGGCAGAGTGCTGCATTGTGGGTCCGGAATTGCCAAACTTGAGGGCTTTGGGGCCAGGAGTGTGAGGATGGAAGTCTGAGAAGACAAGCTAGACTTGGGTTTCAGGGCGAGGGCACGGCAGGTACCCCCTGCAGATCTGAACCAATATCTCATGCATCTGAAGTCAGGGCGAGGATCAGACGTTGGCTCAGGTGGGAGTTTCTGAGCATGACGGCCGCTTCATGAAGGGAGCGGAATCTCGAGACCATTGAGGTTTTCCCACGTTGGGAGTTGTGGGATGCCCCCTTCCAGGATTCCTTCTTCCGGACAATTGAGACCTGTTGGACAGCTCCAGGACATCCCATATGGAATGACTCCAGAGCACCGTTCGCGGATGGATGCCTGGGAAGCCCGCCTCGCATTCCAATTGTCTCCTAGCAACAAGACAGTTTAGATCTGATGGCTCTGCGGGAGCAACCTCGGTGGCTGAGTTGAAATGGACTTTCCTGAGGATGTGTCCTAATGTGTTTTTGTGTCCATGAGGGCCTTGGAATGGGGCGGTGGCACCGGCAACCTGAAGTACTTTCCTAAGCTTTGGACATGGCTCCCATGCACAGGTTTACTTGTGGAGACGAGATGAGTTCTGATGGGTGCCTCAGGAAAACCCCTATGCTCGTATTGGAATCAGGCTTTTGAGGACACATGCCTGTAACCCATAGCAATGGATCCTATTATGGCCTAGGGTCCTGTCTGGTTCAATCTTCTTCTCTGGGGACATCCATCTATGGTATGAGTGGAGGTCGATTATCAGCTGGTGTCAGACACCCCTTGTTTGTTCCGGGTGACCCACACTATTGGGATGGCCTAAGGGTCGTTGGAGGTTTCTCCTAATTTGTACGATTTTGGACCATGGAATGGGCAGAATTCCCATGGATTGGTAGGCACAGTCCTAATGTGTGGCTCCAGGGGCCCAGCCTGGAGGGCGTGTGGCCCAAGACTTTGAGGACAGAAGTCTGAAAACACAAACTCAGCTTAGGTTTGGGGACGTAGGTATGGCAGGCCCGATCTACAAACCATGAGAAGAACTCTACAGGATATGAAGAAAGTGCGAGTCTGTGGCGATTGCTCAGGCTTTTGTCTCTGGATTTTGTATCAGTGATGGCCGTGGAATGTCGGGGAGGCCTCATGGGCCATGGACGAATCTCCCTCTCTGAGGATTTGGCCCGATTCCCAATTGCTTTTCGTCAATCTGTGGGATGGGAGGACTCATTTCAGTTTTGTTACCTCAGGTGTCCCACCAAGAGGAATTCCAAAGCAAAGCCGTGGGGAAGACTGAAGGGAGAATCCGAACTATGGTTAAAAATTGGGGCCTAGGGGCATGGCAAGCCCAATATGCTATCTCTTCATCCAGCCACTGAGTGGCCTTACTTGAGGACTGGGCTCAGCCTGAGGGTCACAATGTGTGTTTGTGACCAATGTGGCCCGCGAGCATGGGCGGGGCCTCATGGGCCACACTGGTTTCAACGACACTGAACGATGGACAACATGCCAACCACAAGGTTTCTTGCCATGGGGAAGGAGTTCTGATTTCTGCATCACCTTCAACCCTGGGCAGTGATTGGAGATAAGGTCTAGGTTCTGAAACCTGAAAACCGAGGTTGGGAAGAGATGACGACCTAAGGCCATGGCGGCTCGATGTGCTCAGTGTGCGGCCAGCTGTCTGGGAGGGGCCAGGGGGTCCAGGCTCAGGCTGTGTCAGAAAGGGCATTAGTGCCCTGGTCAGCCTATGTATTTGGGGTACAGCCAAGGTCGGTGCAGGTTGATCCTCATTTGGGGTTACTGGGTAGCCCCAGAGGACAATGTTTTTTATCTGGAGGGCAGGCAGAGTGCTGCATTGTAGTTCTGGATTGCCAAACTGGAGGCCTTGTGGGCCAGTAGTCTGACGACAAATGTCTGAGAACACAAGCTAGGCTTAGGTTTCTGGGTGAGGCCATGGCAGGCACCATCTACAGACCTGAATCCAGATCTCGTGCATCTGAAGTCAGGGCGAGGATCAGACGATCGCTCAGGTTGGAGTTTCTGTCCCTGATGGCCCCTTCATGAATGGGGGGGCATCACGAGGCCATGGGGGTTTTCCCATGATGGGAGTTGTGAGAAGCTCCAAACTGCAGAGAGTCTTCGGCAGGACAATTGAGACCTGTTGTTTGGCTCCAGGCCAATGATTCTGAGCAGGGTTCTAAGGATGGATGGCTGGGTAGCCCACCTCGCATTCCAATTGTCTCCTAGCAACAAGACAGTTTAGATCTCCTGGATCTGTGGGGAGCTACCGAGGATGCTGAGTTGAAATGCACACCCCTGGGGATGGGTCCGAATGTGCTTTTGTGTCTGTGGAGACCTTGGAATGAAGCGGTGGCACTGGGGCCCTAAAGGGTTCTCCTAAACAGAGGCTTTGACACAGCTCCAACGTGCAAGTTTCCCATGTGTAGATGAGATGTTTTCTGATGGGTGAAACAAGAAACAGCTATATGCTGCTTTTGAAATCCAGGCCTCTGAGGAGAGATGCCTGGAAACCAAAGCAATTGATCTGATTAGTGCCTAGGGACCTGTTCTTTCCTTTTTACCTCTGGGGACATCTGTCTATGGGTCTGAGTGCAGGTAGGGGCTCAGTTGGGCTCAGATTGCCCCTGTTTTTCCTGGGAAGCTACCACTATTGAGATATATCAGGGACTTTGGAGGTTTATCCTATTAGAAGGGTTTTGGCCATTGGAATGGGCACACACAATTCCCTTGGAGAGGGCAAGTACAGTCCTCAGGTTTGGCTCCAGGGGCCTGAGCCTGTAGGTTGTGTCGTCCAGCCCTTTTTGGACAGTTGTCTGAAAACACAAACTCGGCTTATGTTTCAGGTCATAGGTATGGCAGGACTGATCTACAGACCATGAGGAGAACTTTTCGGGATTTGAAAGAAGGGCGAGTGTGAGGCTCCTGCTCAAGTTTTTGTCTCGGGATATCGTGTCACTCATGGTCGTGGAATTTCTGGGTGACTTCATGGGAAATGGACGAGTCTTACTCTCTGGTGGTTTGGCCCCGTCCAAAGAGTTTGGGTTCATTCTGTGGGCTGGAAGAAGTCCGTTTTATTTTGTTGTTGTTGTTGTTTTCTTTTTTAACCTCAGGTGTCCCACCAAATGAGGGATTTCAGAGTAGAGCCCTAGGAGGGGCGACTGGACAATCAGAAATCTGGTTAAAAATTGGGGCCTAGGGACATGTCAAGCCCATTATGACATCTAATGGTCCAGCCACTGAGAGGTCTTACTAGAGGACAGGACTCATGCTGAGGGTCACAATGCGTGTGTATGCCCTCGTCGCACTCAAGAATGGGCGGGGCCTCAGGGTTTGTCCTACACTGATCGTTGGACAACGTGCCAACCACAAGGGTTCTTGCCATGGGTAAGGAGGAGTTCTGATTTCTGCATCAGACTCACCCCTGGGCAGTGATTGGAGATAAGGTCTCGGTTCTGAAGCCTGAAAACTGAGGTAGGGAAGAGATGATGACCTAAGGCCATGGCGGGTTTTATGTGCTCAGTGTGCGGTCAGCTTTCTGGGTGTTGGTCAGGAGGTCCGGGCTCAGGATGTGTTCGACAGTGCATTAGTGCCCAGGTTAGACTATATAATTTGGGTAAAGTCGAGTGCTGTGTAGGTTTACCCTCATTTAAGGTGCCTGGGCAGCTCATGAGGCAATCATTTTTTTTCTCTAGAGGGCAGGCAGAGTGCTGCATTGTGGGTCCGGAATTGCCAAACTTGAGGGCTTTGGGGCCAGGAGTGTGAGGATGGAAGTCTGAGAAGACAAGCTAGACTTGGGTTTCAGGGCGAGGGCACGGCAGGTACCCCCTGCAGATCTGAACCAATATCTCATGCATCTGAAGTCAGGGCGAGGATCAGACGTTGGCTCAGGTGGGAGTTTCTGAGCATGACGGCCGCTTCATGAAGGGAGCGGAATCTCGAGACCATTGAGGTTTTCCCACGTTGGGAGTTGTGGGATGCGCCCTTCCAGGATTCCTTCTTCCGGACAATTGAGACCTGTTGGACAGCTCCAGGACATCCCATATGGAATGACTCCAGAGCACCGTTCGCGGATGGATGCCTGGGAAGCCCGCCTCGCATTCCAATTGTCTCCTAGCAACAAGACAGTTTAGATCTGATGGCTCTGCGGGAGCAACCTCGGTGGCTGAGTTGAAATGGACTTTCCTGAGGATGTGTCCTAATGTGTTTTTGTGTCCATGAGGGCCTTGGAATGGGGCGGTGGCACCGGCAACCTGAAGTACTTTCCTAAGCTTTGGACATGGCTCCCATGCACAGGTTTACTTGTGGAGACGAGATGAGTTCTGATGGGTGCCTCAGGAAAACCCCTATGCTCGTATTGGAATCAGGCTTTTGAGGACACATGCCTGTAACCCATAGCAATGGATCCTATTATGGCCTAGGGTCCTGTCTGGTTCAATCTTCTTCTCTGGGGACATCCATCTATGGTATGAGTGGAGGTCGATTATCAGCTGGTGTCAGACACCCCTTGTTTGTTCCGGGTGACCCACACTATTGGGATGGCCTAAGGGTCGTTGGAGGTTTCTCCTAATTTGTACGATTTTGGACCATTGAATGGGCAGAATTCCCATAGATTGGTAGGCACAGTCCTAATGTGTGGCTCCAGGGGCCCAGCCTGGAGGGCGTGTGGCCCAAGACTTTGAGGACAGAAGTCTGAAAACACAAACTCAGCTTAGGTTTGGGGACGTAGGTATGGCAGGCCCGATCTACAAACCATGAGAAGAACTCTACAGGATATGAAGAAAGTGCGAGTCTGTGGCGATTGCTCAGGCTTTTGTCTCTGGATTTTGTATCAGTGATGGCCGTGGAATGTCGGGGAGGCCTCATGGGCCATGGACGAATCTTCCTGTCTGAGCATTTGGCCCGATTCCCAATTGCTTTTCATCAATCTGTGGGATGGGAGGACTCATTTCAGTTTTGTTACCTCAGGTGTCCCACCAACAGGGGAATTCCAAAGCCAAGCCGTGGGGAAGACTGAAGGGACAATCCGAACTATGGTTAAAAATTGGGGCCTAGGGGCATGGCAAGCCCAATATGCTATCTCTTCATCCAGCCACTGAGTGGCCTTACTTGAGGACTGGGCTCAGCCTGAGGGTCACAATGTGTGTTTGTGACCAATGTGGCACGCGAGCATGGGCGGGGCCTCATGGGCCACACTGGTTTCAACGACACTGAACGTTGGACAACATGCCAACCACAAGGTTTCTTGCCATGGGGAAGGAGTTCTGATTTCTGCATCACCTTCAACCCTGGGCAGTGATTGGAGATAAGGTCTAGGTTCTGAAACCTGAAAACCGAGGTTGGGAAGAGATGACGACCTAAGGCCATGGCGGCTCGATGTGCTCAGTGTGCGGCCAGCTGTCTGGGAGGGGCCAGGGGGTCCAGGCTCAGGCTGTGTCAAAAAGGGCATTAGTGCCCTGGTCAGCCTATGTATTTGGGGTACAGCCAAGGTCGGTGCAGGTTGATCCTCCTTTGGGGTTACTGGGTAGCCCCAGAGGACAATGTTTTTTATCTGGAGGGCAGGCAGAGTGCTGCATTGTAGTTCTGGATTGCCAAACTGGAGGCCTTGTGGGCCAGTAGTCTGACGACAAAAGTCTGAGAACACAAGCTAGGCTTAGGTTTCTGGGTGAGGCCATGGCAGGCACCATCTACAGACCTGAATCGAGATCTCGTGCATCTGAAGTCAGGGCGAGGATCAGACGATCGCTCAGGTTGGAGTTTCTGTCCCTGATGGCCCCTTCATGAATGGGGGGGCATCACGAGGCCATGGGGGTTTTCCCATGATGGGAGTTGTGAGAAGCTCCAAACTGCAGAGAGTCTTCGGCAGGACAATTGAGACCTGTTGTTTGGCTCCAGGCCAATGATTCTGAGCAGGGTTCTAAGGATGGATGGCTGGGTAGCCCACCTCGCATTCCAATTGTCTCCTAGCAACAAGACAGTTTAGATCTCCTGGATCTGTGGGGAGCTACCGAGGATGCTGAGTTGAAATGCACACCCCTGGGGGTGGGTCCGAATGTGCTTTTGTGTCTGTGGAGACCTTGGAATGAAGCGGTGGCACTGGGGCCCTAAAGGGTTCTCCTAAACAGAGGCTTTGACACAGCTCCAACGTGCAAGTTTCCCATGTGTAGATGAGATGTTTTCTGATGGGTGAAACAAGAAACAGCTATATGCTGCTTTTGAAATCCAGGCCTCTGAGGAGAGATGCCTGGAAACCAAAGCAATTGATCTGATTAGTGCCTAGGGGCCTGTTCTTTCCTTTTTACCTCTGGGGACATCTGTCTATGGGTCTGAGTGCAGGTAGGGGCTCAGTTGGGCTCAGATTGCCCCTGTTTTTCCTGGGAAGCTACCACTATTGAGATATATCAGGGACTTTGGAGGTTTATCCTATTAGAAGGGTTGTGGCCATTGGAATGGGCACACACAATTCCCTTGGAGAGGGCAAGTACAGTCCTCAGGTTTGGCTCCAGGGGCCTGAGCCTGTAGGTTGTGTCGTCCAGCCCTTTTTGGACAGTTGTCTGAAAACACAAACTCGGCTTATGTTTCAGGTCATAGGTATGGCAGGACTGATCTACAGACCATGAGGAGAACTTTTCGGGATTTGAAAGAAGGGCGAGTGTGAGGCTCCTGCTCAAGTTTTTGTCTCGGGATATCGTGTCACTCATGGTCGTGGAATTTCTGGGTGACTTCATGGGAAATGGACGAGTCTTACTCTCTGGTGGTTTGGCCCCGTCCAAAGAGTTTGGGTTCATTCTGTGGGCTGGAAGAAGTCCGTTTTATTTTGTTGTTGTTGTTGTTTTCTTTTTTAACCTCAGGTGTCCCAAAATGAGGGATTTCAGAGTAGAGCCCTAGGAGGGGCGACTGGACAATCAGAAATCTGGTTAAAAATTGGGGCCTAGGGACATGTCAAGCCCATTATGACATCTAATGGTCCAGCCACTGAGAGGACTTACTAGAGGACAGGACTCATGCTGAGGGTCACAATGCGTGTGTATGCCCTCGTCGCACTCAAGAATGGGCGGGGCCTCAGGGTTTCTCCTACACTGATCGTTGGACAACGTGCCAACCACAAGGGTTCTTGCCATGGGTAAGGAGGAGTTCTGATTTCTGCATCAGACTCACCCCTGGGCAGTGATTGGAGATAAGGTCTCGGTTCTGAAGCCTGAAAACTGAGGTAGGGAAGAGATGATGACCTAAGGCCATGGCGGGTTTTATGTGCTCAGTGTGCGGTCAGCTTTCTGGGTGTTGGTCAGGAGGTCCGGGCTCAGGATGTGTTCGACAGTGCATTACTGCCCAGGTTAGACTATATAATTTGGGTAAAGTCGAGTGCTGTGTAGGTTTACCCTCATTTAAGGTGCCTGGGCAGCTCATGAGGCAATCATTTTTTTCTCTAGAGGGCAGGCAGAGTGCTGCATTGTGGGTCCGGAATTGCCAAACTTGAGGGCTTTGGGGCCAGGAGTGTGAGGATGGAAGTCTGAGAAGACAAGCTAGACTTGGGTTTCAGGGCGAGGGCACGGCAGGTACCCCCTGCAGATCTGCACCAATATCTCATGCATCTGAAGTCAGGGCGAGGATCAGACGTTGGCTCAGGTGGGAGTTTCTGAGCATGACGGCCGCTTCATGAAGGGAGCGGAATCTCGAGACCATTGAGGTTTTCCCACGTTGGGAGTTGTGGGATGCCCCCTTCCAGGATTCCTTCTTCCGGACAATTGAGACCTGTTGGAAAGCTCCAGGACATCCCATATGGAATGACTCCAGAGCACCGTTCGCGGATGGATGCCTGGGAAGCCCGCCTCGCATTCCAATTGTCTCCTAGCAACAAGACAGTTTAGATCTGATGGCTCTGCGGGAGCAACCTCGGTGGCTGAGTTGAAATGGACTTTCCTGAGGATGTGTCCTAATGTGTTTTTGTGTCCATGAGGGCCTTGGAATGGGGCGGTGGCACCGGCAACCTGAAGTACTTTCCTAAGCTTTGGACATGGCTCCCATGCACAGGTTTACTTGTGGAGACGAGATGAGTTCTGATGGGTGCCTCAGGAAAACCCCTATGCTCGTATTGGAATCAGGCTTTTGAGGACACATGCCTGTAACCCATAGCAATGGATCCTATTATGGCCTAGGGTCCTGTCCGGTTCAATCTTCTTCTCTGGGGACATCCATCTATGGTATGAGTGGAGGTCGATTATCAGCTGGTGTCAGACACCCCTTGTTTGTTCCGGGTGACCCACACTATTGGGATGGCCTAAGGGTCGTTGGAGGTTTCTCCTAATTTGTACGATTTTGGACCATGGAATGGGCAGAATTCCCATGGATTGGTAGGCACAGTCCTAATGTGTGGCTCCAGGGGCCCAGCCTGGAGGGCGTGTGGCCCAAGACTTTGAGGACAGAAGTCTGAAAACACAAACTCAGCTTAGGTTTGGGGACGTAGGTATGGCAGGCCCGATCTACAAACCATGAGAAGAACTCTACAGGATATGAAGAAAGTGCGAGTCTGTGGCGATTGCTCAGGCTTTTGTCTCTGGATTTTGTATCAGTGATGGCCGTGGAATGTCGGGGAGGCCTCATGGTCCATGGACGAATCTTCCTCTCTGAGGATTTGGCCCGATTCCCAATTGCTTTTCGTCAATCTGTGGGATGGGAGGACTCATTTCAGTTTTGTTACCTCAGGTGTCCCACCAAAAGAGGAATTCCAAAGCAAAGCCGTGGGGAAGACTGAAGGGACAATCCGAACTATGGTGAAAAATTGGGGCCTAGGGGCATGGCAAGCCCAATATGCTATCTCTTCATCCAGCCACTGAGTGGCCTTACTTGAGGACTGGGCTCAGCCTGAGGGTCACAATGTGTGTTTGTGACCAATGTGGCACGCGTGCATGGGCGGGGCCTCATGGGCCACACTGGTTTCAACGACAGTGAACGTTGGACAACATGCCAACCACAAGGTTTCTTGCCATGGGGAAGGAGTTCTGATTTCTGCATCACCTTCAACCCTGGGCAGTGATTGGAGATAAGGTCTAGGTTCTGAAACCTGAAAACCGAGGTTGGGAAGAGATGACGACCTAAGGCCATGGCGGCTCGATGTGCTCAGTGTGCGGCCAGCTGTCTGGGAGGGGCCAGGGGGTCCAGGCTCAGGCTGTGTCAGAAAGGGCATTAGTGCCCTGGTCAGCCTATGTATTTGGGGTACAGCCAAGGTCGGTGCAGGTTGATCCTCCTTTGGGGTTACTGGGTAGCCCCAGAGGACAATGTTTTTTATCTGGAGGGCAGGCAGAGTGCTGCATTTTAGTTCTGGATTGCCAAACTGGAGGCCTTGTGGGCCAGTAGTCTGACGACAAATGTCTGAGAACACAAGCTAGGCTTAGGTTTCTGGGTGAGGCCATGGCAGGCACAATCTACAGACCTGAATCGAGATCTCGTGCATCTGAAGTCAGGGCGAGGATCAGACGATCGCTCAGGTTGGAGTTTCTGTCCCTGATGGCCCCTTCATGAATGGGGGGACATCACGAGGCCATGGGGGTTTTCCCATGATGGGAGTTGTGAGAAGCTCCAAACTGCAGAGAGTCTTCGGCAGGACAATTGAGACCTGTTGTTTGGCTCCAGGCCAATGATTCTGAGCAGGGTTCTAAGGATGGATGGCTGGGTAGCCCACCTCGCATTCCAATTGTCTCCTAGCAACAAGACAGTTTAGATCTCCTGGATCTGTGGGGAGCTACCGAGGATGCTGAGTTGAAATGCACACCCCTGGGGATGGGTCCGAATGTGCTTTTGTGTCTATGGAGACCTTGGAATGAAGCGGTGGCACTGGGGCCCTAAAGGGTTCTCCTAAACAGAGGCTTTGACACAGCTCCAACGTGCAAGTTTCCCATGTGTAGATGAGATGTTTTCTGATGGGTGAAACAAGAAACAGCTATATGCTGCTTTTGAAATCCAGGCCTCTGAGGAGAGATGTCTGGAAACCAAAGCAATGGATCTGATTAGTGCCTAGGGGCCTGTTCTTTCCTTTTTACCTCTGGGGACATCTGTCTATGGGTCTGAGTGCAGGTAGGGGCTCAGTTGGGCTCAGATTGCCCCTGTTTTTCCTGGGAAGCTACCACTATTGAGATATATCAGGGACTTTGGAGGCTTATCCTATTAGAAGGGTTTTGGCCATTGGAATGGGCACACACAATTCCCTTGGAGAGGGCAAGTACAGTCCTCAGGTTTGGCTCCAGGGGCCTGAGCCTGTAGGTTGTGTCGTCCAGCCCTTTTTGGACAGTTGTCTGAAAACACAAACTCGGCTTATGTTTCAGGTCATAGGTATGGCAGGACTGATCTACAGACCATGAGGAGAACTTTTCGGGATTTGAAAGAAGGGCGAGTGTGAGGCTCCTGCTCAAGTTTTTGTCTCGGGATATCGTGTCACTCATGGTCGTGGAATTTCTGGGTGACTTCATGGGAAATGGACGAGTCTTACTCTCTGGTGGTTTGGCCCCGTCCAAAGAGTTTGGGTTCATTCTGTGGGCTGGAAGAAGTCCGTTTTATTTTGTTCTTGTTGTTGTTTTCTTTTTTAACCTCAGGTGTCCCACCAAATGAGGGATTTCAGAGTAGAGCCCTAGGAGGGGCGACTGGACAATCAGAAATCTGGTTAAAAATTGGGGCCTAGGGACATGTCAAGCCCATTATGACATCTAATGGTCCAGCCACTGAGAGGACTTACTAGAGGACAGGACTCATGCTGAGGGTCACAATGCGTGTGTATGCCCTCGTCGCACTCAAGAATGGGCGGGGCCTCAGGGTTTCTCCTACACTGATCGTTGGACAACGTGCCAACCACAAGGGTTCTTGCCATGGGTAAGGAGGAGTTCTGATTTCTGCATCAGACTCACCCCTGGGCAGTGATTGGAGATAAGGTCTCGGTTCTGAAGCCTGAAAACTGAGGTAGGGAAGAGATGATGACCTAAGGCCATGGCGGGTTTTATGTGCTCAGTGTGCGGTCAGCTTTCTGGGTGTTGGTCAGGAGGTCCGGGCTCAGGATGTGTTCGACAGTGCATTAGTGCCCAGGTTAGACTATATAATTTGGGTAAAGTCGAGTGCTGTGTAGGTTTACCCTCATTTAAGGTGCCTGGGCAGCTCATGAGGCAATCATATTTTTCTCTAGAGGGCAGGCAGAGTGCTGCATTGTGGGTCCGGAATTGCCAAACTTGAGGGCTTTGGGGCCAGGAGTGTGAGGATGGAAGTCTGAGAAGACAAGCTAGACTTGGGTTTCAGGGCGAGGGCACGGCAGGTACCCCCTGCAGATCTGAACCAATATCTCATGCATCTGAAGTCAGGGCGAGGATCAGACGTTGGCTCAGGTGGGAGTTTCTGAGCATGACGGCCGCTTCATGAAGGGAGCGGAATCTCGAGACCATTGAGGTTTTCCCACGTTGGGAGTTGTGGGATGCCCCCTTCCAGGATTCCTTCTTCCGGACAATTGAGACCTGTTGGACAGCTCCAGGACATCCCATATGGAATGACTCCAGAGCACCGTTCGCGGATGGATGCCTGGGAAGCCCGCCTCGCATTCCAATTGTCTCCTAGCAACAAGACAGTTTAGATCTGATGGCTCTGCGGGAGCAACCTCGGTGGCTGAGTTGAAATGGACTTTCCTGAGGATGTGTCCTAATGTGTTTTTGTGTCCATGAGGGCCTTGGAATGGGGCGGTGGCACCGGCAACCTGAAGTACTTTCCTAAGCTTTGGACATGGCTCCCATGCACAGGTTTACTTGTGGAGACGAGATGAGTTCTGATGGGTGCCTCAGGAAAACCCCTATGCTCGTATTGGAATCAGGCTTTTGAGGACACATGCCTGTAACCCATAGCAATGGATCCTATTATGGCCTAGGGTCCTGTCTGGTTCAATCTTCTTCTCTGGGGACATCCATCTATGGTATGAGTGGAGGTCGATTATCAGCTGGTGTCAGACACCCCTTGTTTGTTCCGGGTGACCCACACTATTGGGATGGCCTAAGGGTCGTTGGAGGTTTCTCCTAATTTGTACGATTTTGGACCATGGAATGGGCAGAATTCCCATGGATTGGTAGGCACAGTCCTAATGTGTGGCTCCAGGGGCCCAGCCTGGAGGGCGTGTGGCCCAAGACTTTGAGGACAGAAGTCTGAAAACACAAACTCAGCTTAGGTTTGGGGACGTAGGTATGGCAGGCCCGATCTACAAACCATGAGAAGAACTCTACAGGATATGAAGAAAGTGCGAGTCTGTGGCGATTGCTCAGGCTTTTGTCTCTGGATTTTGTATCAGTGATGGCCGTGGAATGTCGGGGAGGCCTCATGGGCCATGGACGAATCTCCCTCTCTGAGGATTTGGCCCGATTCCCAATTGCTTTTCGTCAATCTGTGGGATGGGAGGACTCATTTCAGTTTTGTTACCTCAGGTGTCCCACCAAGAGGAATTCCAAAGCAAAGCCGTGGGGAAGACTGAAGGGACAATCCGAACTATGGTTAAAAATTGGGGCCTAGGGGCATGGCAAGCCCAATATGCTATCTCTTCATCCAGCCACTGAGTGGCCTTACTTGAGGACTGGGCTCAGCCTGAGGGTCACAATGTGTGTTTGTGACCAATGTGGCCCGCGAGCATGGGCGGGGCCTCATGGGCCACACTGGTTTCAACGACACTGAACGATGGACAACATGCCAACCACAAGGTTTCTTGCCATGGGGAAGGAGTTCTGATTTCTGCATCACCTTCAACCCTGGGCAGTGATTGGAGATAAGGTCTAGGTTCTGAAACCTGAAAACCGAGGTTGGGAAGAGATGACGACCTAAGGCCATGGCGGCTCGATGTGCTCAGTGTGCGGCCAGCTGTCTGGGAGGGGCCAGGGGGTCCAGGCTCAGGCTGTGTCAGAAAGGGCATTAGTGCCCTGGTCAGCCTATGTATTTGGGGTACAGCCAAGGTCGGTGCAGGTTGATCCTCATTTGGGGTTACTGGGTAGCCCCAGAGGACAATGTTTTTTATCTGGAGGGCAGGCAGAGTGCTGCATTGTAGTTCTGGATTGCCAAACTGGAGGCCTTGTGGGCCAGTAGTCTGACGACAAATGTCTGAGAACACAAGCTAGGCTTAGGTTTCTGGGTGAGGCCATGGCAGGCACCATCTACAGACCTGAATCCAGATCTCGTGCATCTGAAGTCAGGGCGAGGATCAGACGATCGCTCAGGTTGGAGTTTCTGTCCCTGATGGCCCCTTCATGAATGGGGGGGCATCACGAGGCCATGGGGGTTTTCCCATGATGGGAGTTGTGAGAAGCTCCAAACTGCAGAGAGTCTTCGGCAGGACAATTGAGACCTGTTGTTTGGCTCCAGGCCAATGATTCTGAGCAGGGTTCTAAGGATGGATGGCTGGGTAGCCCACCTCGCATTCCAATTGTCTCCTAGCAACAAGACAGTTTAGATCTCCTGGATCTGTGGGGAGCTACCGAGGATGCTGAGTTGAAATGCACACCCCTGGGGATGGGTCCGAATGTGCTTTTGTGTCTGTGGAGACCTTGGAATGAAGCGGTGGCACTGGGGCCCTAAAGGGTTCTCCTAAACAGAGGCTTTGACACAGCTCCAACGTGCAAGTTTCCCATGTGTAGATGAGATGTTTTCTGATGGGTGAAACAAGAAACAGCTATATGCTGCTTTTGAAATCCAGGCCTCTGAGGAGAGATGCCTGGAAACCAAAGCAATTGATCTGATTAGTGCCTAGGGACCTGTTCTTTCCTTTTTACCTCTGGGGACATCTGTCTATGGGTCTGAGTGCAGGTAGGGGCTCAGTTGGGCTCAGATTGCCCCTGTTTTTCCTGGGAAGCTACCACTATTGAGATATATCAGGGACTTTGGAGGTTTATCCTATTAGAAGGGTTTTGGCCATTGGAATGGGCACACACAATTCCCTTGGAGAGGGCAAGTACAGTCCTCAGGTTTGGCTCCAGGGGCCTGAGCCTGTAGGTTGTGTCGTCCAGCCCTTTTTGGACAGTTGTCTGAAAACACAAACTCGGCTTATGTTTCAGGTCATAGGTATGGCAGGACTGATCTACAGACCATGAGGAGAACTTTTCGGGATTTGAAAGAAGGGCGAGTGTGAGGCTCCTGCTCAAGTTTTTGTCTCGGGATATCGTGTCACTCATGGTCGTGGAATTTCTGGGTGACTTCATGGGAAATGGACGAGTCTTACTCTCTGGTGGTTTGGCCCCGTCCAAAGAGTTTGGGTTCATTCTGTGGGCTGGAAGAAGTCCGTTTTATTTTGTTGTTGTTGTTGTTTTCTTTTTTAACCTCAGGTGTCCCACCAAATGAGGGATTTCAGAGTAGAGCCCTAGGAGGGGCGACTGGACAATCAGAAATCTGGTTAAAAATTGGGGCCTAGGGACATGTCAAGCCCATTATGACATCTAATGGTCCAGCCACTGAGAGGTCTTACTAGAGGACAGGACTCATGCTGAGGGTCACAATGCGTGTGTATGCCCTCGTCGCACTCAAGAATGGGCGGGGCCTCAGGGTTTGTCCTACACTGATCGTTGGACAACGTGCCAACCACAAGGGTTCTTGCCATGGGTAAGGAGGAGTTCTGATTTCTGCATCAGACTCACCCCTGGGCAGTGATTGGAGATAAGGTCTCGGTTCTGAAGCCTGAAAACTGAGGTAGGGAAGAGATGATGACCTAAGGCCATGGCGGGTTTTATGTGCTCAGTGTGCGGTCAGCTTTCTGGGTGTTGGTCAGGAGGTCCGGGCTCAGGATGTGTTCGACAGTGCATTAGTGCCCAGGTTAGACTATATAATTTGGGTAAAGTCGAGTGCTGTGTAGGTTTACCCTCATTTAAGGTGCCTGGGCAGCTCATGAGGCAATCATTTTTTTTCTCTAGAGGGCAGGCAGAGTGCTGCATTGTGGGTCCGGAATTGCCAAACTTGAGGGCTTTGGGGCCAGGAGTGTGAGGATGGAAGTCTGAGAAGACAAGCTAGACTTGGGTTTCAGGGCGAGGGCACGGCAGGTACCCCCTGCAGATCTGAACCAATATCTCATGCATCTGAAGTCAGGGCGAGGATCAGACGTTGGCTCAGGTGGGAGTTTCTGAGCATGACGGCCGCTTCATGAAGGGAGCGGAATCTCGAGACCATTGAGGTTTTCCCACGTTGGGAGTTGTGGGATGCGCCCTTCCAGGATTCCTTCTTCCGGACAATTGAGACCTGTTGGACAGCTCCAGGACATCCCATATGGAATGACTCCAGAGCACCGTTCGCGGATGGATGCCTGGGAAGCCCGCCTCGCATTCCAATTGTCTCCTAGCAACAAGACAGTTTAGATCTGATGGCTCTGCGGGAGCAACCTCGGTGGCTGAGTTGAAATGGACTTTCCTGAGGATGTGTCCTAATGTGTTTTTGTGTCCATGAGGGCCTTGGAATGGGGCGGTGGCACCGGCAACCTGAAGTACTTTCCTAAGCTTTGGACATGGCTCCCATGCACAGGTTTACTTGTGGAGACGAGATGAGTTCTGATGGGTGCCTCAGGAAAACCCCTATGCTCGTATTGGAATCAGGCTTTTGAGGACACATGCCTGTAACCCATAGCAATGGATCCTATTATGGCCTAGGGTCCTGTCTGGTTCAATCTTCTTCTCTGGGGACATCCATCTATGGTATGAGTGGAGGTCGATTATCAGCTGGTGTCAGACACCCCTTGTTTGTTCCGGGTGACCCACACTATTGGGATGGCCTAAGGGTCGTTGGAGGTTTCTCCTAATTTGTACGATTTTGGACCATTGAATGGGCAGAATTCCCATAGATTGGTAGGCACAGTCCTAATGTGTGGCTCCAGGGGCCCAGCCTGGAGGGCGTGTGGCCCAAGACTTTGAGGACAGAAGTCTGAAAACACAAACTCAGCTTAGGTTTGGGGACGTAGGTATGGCAGGCCCGATCTACAAACCATGAGAAGAACTCTACAGGATATGAAGAAAGTGCGAGTCTGTGGCGATTGCTCAGGCTTTTGTCTCTGGATTTTGTATCAGTGATGGCCGTGGAATGTCGGGGAGGCCTCATGGGCCATGGACGAATCTTCCTGTCTGAGCATTTGGCCCGATTCCCAATTGCTTTTCATCAATCTGTGGGATGGGAGGACTCATTTCAGTTTTGTTACCTCAGGTGTCCCACCAACAGGGGAATTCCAAAGCCAAGCCGTGGGGAAGACTGAAGGGACAATCCGAACTATGGTTAAAAATTGGGGCCTAGGGGCATGGCAAGCCCAATATGCTATCTCTTCATCCAGCCACTGAGTGGCCTTACTTGAGGACTGGGCTCAGCCTGAGGGTCACAATGTGTGTTTGTGACCAATGTGGCACGCGAGCATGGGCGGGGCCTCATGGGCCACACTGGTTTCAACGACACTGAACGTTGGACAACATGCCAACCACAAGGTTTCTTGCCATGGGGAAGGAGTTCTGATTTCTGCATCACCTTCAACCCTGGGCAGTGATTGGAGATAAGGTCTAGGTTCTGAAACCTGAAAACCGAGGTTGGGAAGAGATGACGACCTAAGGCCATGGCGGCTCGATGTGCTCAGTGTGCGGCCAGCTGTCTGGGAGGGGCCAGGGGGTCCAGGCTCAGGCTGTGTCAAAAAGGGCATTAGTGCCCTGGTCAGCCTATGTATTTGGGGTACAGCCAAGGTCGGTGCAGGTTGATCCTCCTTTGGGGTTACTGGGTAGCCCCAGAGGACAATGTTTTTTATCTGGAGGGCAGGCAGAGTGCTGCATTGTAGTTCTGGATTGCCAAACTGGAGGCCTTGTGGGCCAGTAGTCTGACGACAAAAGTCTGAGAACACAAGCTAGGCTTAGGTTTCTGGGTGAGGCCATGGCAGGCACCATCTACAGACCTGAATCCAGATCTCGTGCATCTGAAGTCAGGGCGAGGATCAGACGATCGCTCAGGTTGGAGTTTCTGTCCCTGATGGCCCCTTCATGAATGGGGGGGCATCACGAGGCCATGGGGGTTTTCCCATGATGGGAGTTGTGAGAAGCTCCAAACTGCAGAGAGTCTTCGGCAGGACAATTGAGACCTGTTGTTTGGCTCCAGGCCAATGATTCTGAGCAGGGTTCTAAGGATGGATGGCTGGGTAGCCCACCTCGCATTCCAATTGTCTCCTAGCAACAAGACAGTTTAGATCTCCTGGATCTGTGGGGAGCTACCGAGGATGCTGAGTTGAAATGCACACCCCTGGGGGTGGGTCCGAATGTGCTTTTGTGTCTGTGGAGACCTTGGAATGAAGCGGTGGCACTGGGGCCCTAAAGGGTTCTCCTAAACAGAGGCTTTGACACAGCTCCAACGTGCAAGTTTCCCATGTGTAGATGAGATGTTTTCTGATGGGTGAAACAAGAAACAGCTATATGCTGCTTTTGAAATCCAGGCCTCTGAGGAGAGATGCCTGGAAACCAAAGCAATTGATCTGATTAGTGCCTAGGGGCCTGTTCTTTCCTTTTTACCTCTGGGGACATCTGTCTATGGGTCTGAGTGCAGGTAGGGGCTCAGTTGGGCTCAGATTGCCCCTGTTTTTCCTGGGAAGCTACCACTATTGAGATATATCAGGGACTTTGGAGGTTTATCCTATTAGAAGGGTTGTGGCCATTGGAATGGGCACACACAATTCCCTTGGAGAGGGCAAGTACAGTCCTCAGGTTTGGCTCCAGGGGCCTGAGCCTGTAGGTTGTGTCGTCCAGCCCTTTTTGGACAGTTGTCTGAAAACACAAACTCGGCTTATGTTTCAGGTCATAGGTATGGCAGGACTGATCTACAGACCATGAGGAGAACTTTTCGGGATTTGAAAGAAGGGCGAGTGTGAGGCTCCTGCTCAAGTTTTTGTCTCGGGATATCGTGTCACTCATGGTCGTGGAATTTCTGGGTGACTTCATGGGAAATGGACGAGTCTTACTCTCTGGTGGTTTGGCCCCGTCCAAAGAGTTTGGGTTAATTCTGTGGGCTGGTGAAGTCCGTTTTATTTTGTTGTTGTTGTTGTTTTCTTTTTTAACGTCAGGTGTCCCACCAAATGAGGGATTTCAGAGTAGAGCCCTAGGAGGGGCGACTGGACAATCAGAAATCTGGTTAAAAATTGGGGCCTAGGGACATGTCAAGCCCATTATGACATCTTATGGTCCAGCCACTGAGAGGACTTACTAGAGGACAGGACTCATGCTGAGGGTCACAATGCGTGTGTATGCCCTCGTCGCACTCAAGAATGGGCGGGGCCTCAGGGTTTGTCCTACACTGATCGTTGGACAACGTGCCAACCACAAGGGTTCTTGCCATGGGTAAGGAGGAGTTCTGATTTCTGCATCAGACTCACCCCTGGGCAGTGATTGGAGATAAGGTCTCGGTTCTGAAGCCTGAAAACTGAGGTAGGGAAGAGATGATGACCTAAGGCCATGGCGGGTTTTATGTGCTCAGTGTGCGGTCAGCTTTCTGGGTGTTGGTCAGGAGGTCCGGGCTCAGGATGTGTTCGACAGTGCATTAGTGCCCAGGTTAGACTATATAATTTGGGTAAAGTCGAGTGCTGTGTAGGTTTACCCTCATTTAAGGTGCCTGGGCAGCTCATGAGGCAATCATTTTTTTTCTAGAGGGCAGGCAGAGTGCTGCATTGTGGGTCCGGAATTGCCAAACTTGAGGGCTTTGGGGCCAGGAGTGTGAGGATGGAAGTCTGAGAAGACAAGCTAGACTTGGGTTTCAGGGCGAGGGCACGGCAGGTACCCCCTGCAGATCTGAACCAATATCTCATGCATCTGAAGTCAGGGCGAGGATCAGACGTTGGCTCAGGTGGGAGTTTCTGAGCATGACGGCCGCTTCATGAAGGGAGCGGAATCTCGAGACCATTGAGGTTTTCCCACGTTGGGAGTTGTGGGATGCCCCCTTCCAGGATTCCTTCTTCCGGACAATTGAGACCTGTTGGACAGCTCCAGGACATCCCATATGGAATGACTCCAGAGCACCGTTCGCGGATGGATGCCTGGGAAGCCCGCCTCGCATTCCAATTGTCTCCTAGCAACAAGACAGTTTAGATCTGATGGCTCTGCGGGAGCAACCTCGGTGGCTGAGTTGAAATGGACTTTCCTGAGGATGTGTCCTAATGTGTTTTTGTGTCCATGAGGGCCTTGGAATGGGGCGGTGGCACCGGCAACCTGAAGTACTTTCCTAAGCTTTGGACATGGCTCCCATGCACAGGTTTACTTGTGGAGACGAGATGAGTTCTGATGGGTGCCTCAGGAAAACCCCTATGCTCGTATTGGAATCAGGCTTTTGAGGACACATGCCTGTAACCCATAGCAATGGATCCTATTATGGCCTAGGGTCCTGTCTGGTTCAATCTTCTTCTCTGGGGACATCCATCTATGGTATGAGTGGAGGTCGATTATCAGCTGGTGTCAGACACCCCTTGTTTGTTCCGGGTGACCCACACTATTGGGATGGCCTAAGGGTCGTTGGAGGTTTCTCCTAATTTGTACGATTTTGGACCATGGAATGGGCAGAATTCCCATGGATTGGTAGGCACAGTCCTAATGTGTGGCTCCAGGGGCCCAGCCTGGAGGGCGTGTGGCCCAAGACTTTGAGGACAGAAGTCTGAAAACACAAACTCAGCTTAGGTTTGGGGACGTAGGTATGGCAGGCCCGATCTACAAACCATGAGAAGAACTCTACAGGATATGAAGAAAGTGCGAGTCTGTGGCGATTGCTCAGGCTTTTGTCTCTGGATTTTGTATCAGTGATGGCCGTGGAATGTCGGGGAGGCCTCATGGGCCATGGTCGAATCTCCCTCTCTGAGGATTTGGCCCGATTCCCAATTGCTTTTCGTCAATCTGTGGGATGGGAGGACTCATTTCAGTTTTGTTACCTCAGGTGTCCCACCAAAAGAGGAATTCCAAAGCAAAGCCGTGGGGAAGACTGAAGGGACAATCCGAAATATGGTTAAAAATTGGGGCCTAGGGGCATGGCAAGCCCAATATGCTATCTCTTCATCCAGCCACTGAGTGGCCTTACTTGAGGACTGGGCTCAGCCTGAGGGTCACAATGTGTGTTTGTGACCAATGTGGCACGCGAGCATGGGCGGGGCCTCATGGGCCACACAAGTTTCAACGACACTGAACGTTGGACAACATGCCAACCACAAGGTTTCTTGCCATGGGGAAGGAGTTCTGATTTCTGCATCACCTTCAACATGGACAGTGATTGGAGATAAGGTCTAGGTTCTGAAACCTGAAAACCGAGGTTGGGAAGAGATGACGACCTAAGGCCATGGCGGCTCGATGTGCTCAGTGTGCGGCCAGCTGTCTGGGAGGGGCCAGGGGGTCCAGGCTCAGGCTGTGTCAGAAAGGGCATTAGTGCCCTGGTCAGCCTATGTATTTGGGGTACAGCCAAGGTCTGTGCAGGTTGATCCTCATTTGGGGTTACTGGGTAGCCCCAGAGGACAATGTTTTTTATCTGGAGGGCAGGCAGAGTGCTGCATTGTAGTTCTGGATTGCCAAACTGGAGGCCTTGTGGGCCAGTAGTCTGACGACAAAAGTCTGAGAACACAAGCTAGGCTTAGGTTTCTGGGTGAGGCCATGGCAGGCACCATCTACAGACCTGAATCCAGATCTCGTGCATCTGAAGTCAGGGCGAGGATCAGACGATCGCTCAGGTTGGAGTTTCTGTCCCTGATGGCCCCTTCATGAATGGGGGGGCATCACGAGGCCATGGGGTTTTTCCCATGATGGGAGTTGTGAGAAGCTCCAAACTGCAGAGAGTCTTCGGCAGGACAATTGAGACCTGTTGTTTGGCTCCAGGCCAATGATTCTGAGCAGGGTTCTAAGGATGGATGGCTGGGTAGCCCACCTCGCATTCCAATTGTCTCCTAGCAACAAGACAGTTTAGATCTCCTGGATCTGTGGGGAGCTACCGAGGATGCTGAGTTGAAATGCACACCCCTGGGGGTGGGTCCGAATGTGCTTTTGTGTCTGTGGAGACCTTGCAATGAAGCGGTGGCACTGGGGCCCTAAAGGGTTCTCCTAAACAGAGGCTTTGACACAGCTCCAACGTGCAAGTTTCCCATGTGTAGATGAGATGTTTTCTGATGGGTGAAACAAGAAACAGCTATATGCTGCTTTTGAAATCCAGGCCTCTGAGGAGAGATGCCTGGAAACCAAAGCAATGGATCTGATTAGTGCCTAGGGGCCTGTTCTTTCCTTTTTACCTCTGGGGACATCTGTCTATGGGTCTGAGTGCAGGTAGGGGCTCATTTGGGCTCAGATTGCCCCTGTTTTTCCTGGGAAGCTACCACTATTGAGATATATCAGGGACTTTGGAGGTTTATCCTATTAGAAGGGTTGTGGCCATTGGAATGGGCACACACAATTCCCTTGGAGAGGGCAAGTACAGTCCTCAGGTTTGGCTCCAGGGGCCTGAGCCTGTAGGTTGTGTCGTCCAGCCCTTTTTGGACAGTTGTCTGAAAACACAAACTCGGCTTATGTTTCAGGTCATAGGTATGGCAGGACTGATCTACAGACCATGAGGAGAACTTTTCGGGATTTGAAAGAAGGGCGAGTGTGAGGCTCCTGCTCAAGTTTTTGTCTCGGGATATCGTGTCACTCATGGTCGTGGAATTTCTGGGTGACTTCATGGGAAATGGACGAGTCTTACTCTCTGGTGGTTTGGCCCCGTCCAAAGAGTTTGGGTTCATTCTGTGGGCTGGAAGAAGTCCGTTTTATTTTGTTGTTGTTGTTGTTGTTGTTGTTTTCTTTTTTAACCTCAGGTGTCCCACCAAATGAGGGATTTCAGAGTAGAGCCCTAGGAGGGGCGACTGGACAATCAGAAATCTGGTTAAAAATTGGGGCCTAGGGACATGTCAAGCCCATTATGACATCTAATGGTCCAGCCACTGAGAGGTCTTACTAGAGGACAGGACTCATGCTGAGGGTCACAATGCGTGTGTATGCCCTCGTCGCACTCAAGAATGGGCGGGGCCTCAGGGTTTGTCCTACACTGATCGTTGGACAACGTGCCAACCACAAGGGTTCTTGCCATGGGTAAGGAGGAGTTCTGATTTCTGCATCAGACTCACCCCTGGGCAGTGATTGGAGATAAGGTCTCGGTTCTGAAGCCTGAAAACTGAGGTAGGGAAGAGATGATGACCTAAGGCCATGGCGGGTTTTATGTGCTCAGTGTGCGGTCAGCTTTCTGGGTGTTGGTCAGGAGGTCCGGGCTCAGGATGTGTTCGACAGTGCATTAGTGCCCAGGTTAGACTATATAATTTGGGTAAAGTCGAGTGCTGTGTAGGTTTACCCTCATTTAAGGTGCCTGGGCAGCTCATGAGGCAATCATTTTTTTCTCTAGAGGGCAGGCAGAGTGCTGCATTGTGGGTCCGGAATTGCCAAACTTGAGGGCTTTGGGGCCAGGAGTGTGAGGATGGAAGTCTGAGAAGACAAGCTAGACTTGGGTTTCAGGGCGAGGGCACGGCAGGTACCCCCTGCAGATCTGAACCAATATCTCATGCATCTGAAGTCAGGGCGAGGATCAGACGTTGGCTCAGGTGGGAGTTTCTGAGCATGACGGCCGCTTCATGAAGGGAGCGGAATCTCGAGACCATTGAGGTTTTCCCACGTTGGGAGTTGTGGGATGCCCCCTTCCAGGATTCCTTCTTCCGGACAATTGAGACCTGTTGGACAGCTCCAGGACATCCCATATGGAATGACTCCAGAGCACCGTTCGCGGATGGATGCCTGGGAAGCCCGCCTCGCATTCCAATTGTCTCCTAGCAACAAGACAGTTTAGATCTGATGGCTCTGCGGGAGCAACCTCGGTGGCTGAGTTGAAATGGACTTTCCTGAGGATGTGTCCTAATGTGTTTTTGTGTCCATGAGGGCCTTGGAATGGGGCGGTGGCACCGGCAACCTGAAGTACTTTCCTAAGCTTTGGACATGGCTCCCATGCACAGGTTTACTTGTGGAGACGAGATGAGTTCTGATGGGTGCCTCAGGAAAACCCCTATGCTCGTATTGGAATCAGGCTTTTGAGGACACATGCCTGTAACCCATAGCAATGGATCCTATTATGGCCTAGGGTCCTGTCTGGTTCAATCTTCTTCTCTGGGGACATCCATCTATGGTATGAGTGGAGGTCGATTATCAGCTGGTGTCAGACACCCCTTGTTTGTTCCGGGTGACCCACACTATTGGGATGGCCTAAGGGTCGTTGGAGGTTTCTCCTAATTTGTACGATTTTGGACCATGGAATGGGCAGAATTCCCATGGATTGGTAGGCACAGTCCTAATGTGTGGCTCCAGGGGCCCAGCCTGGAGGGCGTGTGGCCCAAGACTTTGAGGACAGAAGTCTGAAAACACAAACTCAGCTTAGGTTTGGGGACGTAGGTATGGCAGGCCCGATCTACAAACCATGAGAAGAACTCTACAGGATATGAAGAAAGTGCGAGTCTGTGGCGATTGCTCAGGCTTTTGTCTCTGGATTTTGTATCAGTGATGGCCGTGGAATGTCGGGGAGGCCTCATGGGCCATGGACGAATCTCCCTCTCTGAGGATTTGGCCCGATTCCCAATTGCTTTTCGTCAATCTGTGGAATGGGAGGACTCATTTCAGTTTTGTTACCTCAGGTGTCCCACCAAATAAGGAATTCCAAAGCAAAGCCGTGGGGAAGACTGAAGGGACAATCCGAACTATGGTTAAAAATTGGGGCCTAGGGGCATGGCAAGCCCAATATGCTATCTCTTCATCCAGCCACTGCGTGGCCTTACTTGAGGACTGGGCTCAGCCTGAGGGTCACAATGTGTGTTTGTGACCAATGTGGCCCGTGAGAATGGGCGGGGCCTCATGGGCCACACTGGTATCAACGACACTGAACGTTGGACAACATGCCAACCACAAGGTTTCTTGCCATGGGGAAGGAGTTCTGATTTCCTCAACACCTTCAACATGGACAGTGATTGGAGATAAGGTCTAGGTTCTGAAACCTGAAAACCGAGGTTGGGAAGAGATGACGACCTAAGGCCATGGCGGCTCGATGTGCTCAGTGTGCGGCCAGCTGTCTGGGAGGGGCCAGGGGGTCCAGGCTCAGGCTGTGTCAGAAAGGGCATTAGTGCCCTGGTCAGCCTATGTATTTGGGGTACAGCCAAGGTCGGTGCAGGTTGATCCTCATTTGGGGTTACTGGGTAGCCCCAGAAGACAATGTTTTTTATCTGGAGGGCAGGCAGAGTGCTGCATTGTAGTTCTGGATTGCCAAACTGGAGGCCTTGTGGGCCAGTAGTCTGACGACAAAAGTCTGAGAACACAAGCTAGGCTTAGGTTTCTGGGTGAGGCCATGGCAGGCACAATCTACAGACCTGAATCGAGATCTCGTGCATCTGAAGTCAGGGCGAGGATCAGACGATCGCTCAGGTTGGAGTTTCTGTCCCTGATGGCCCCTTCATGAATGGGGGGGCATCACGAGGCCATGGGGGTTTTCCCATGATGGGAGTTGTGAGAAGCTCCAAACTGCAGAGAGTCTTCGGCAGGACAATTGAGACCTGTTGTTTGGCTCCAGGCCAATGATTCTGAGCAGGGTTCTAAGGATGGATGGCTGGGTAGCCCACCTCGCATTCCAATTGTCTCCTAGCAACAAGACAGTTTAGATCTCCTGGATCTGTGGGGAGCTACCGAGGATGCTGAGTTGAAATGCACACCCTGGGGATGGGTCCGAATGTGCTTTTGTGTCTATGGAGACCTTGGAATGAAGCGGTGGCACTGGGGCCCTAAAGGGTTCTCCTAAACAGAGGCTTTGACACAGCTCCAACGTGCAAGTTTCCCATGTGTAGATGAGATGTTTTCTGATGGGTGAAACAAGAAACTGCTATATGCTGCTTTTGAAATCCAGGCCTCTGAGGAGAGATGCCTGGAAACCAAAGCAATGGATCTGATTAGTGCCTAGGGGCCTGTTCTTTCCTTTTTACCTCTGTGGACATCTGTCTATGGGTCTGAGTGCAGGTAGGGGCTCATTTGGGCTCAGATTGCCCCTGTTTTTCCTGGGAAGCTACCACTATTGAGATATATCAGGGACTTTGGAGGTTTATCCTATTAGAAGGGTTGTGGCCATTGGAATGGGCACACACAATTCCCTTGGAGAGGGCAAGTACAGTCCTCAGGTTTGGCTCCAGGGGCCTGAGCCTGTAGGTTGTGTCGTCCAGCCCTTTTTGGACAGTTGTCTGAAAACACAAACTCGGCTTATGTTTCAGGTCATAGGTATGGAAGGACTGATCTACAGACCATGAGGAGAACTTTTCGGGATTTGAAAGAAGGGCGAGTGTGAGGTTCCTGCTCAAGTTTTTGTCTCGGGATATCGTGTCACTCATGGTCGTGGAATTTCTGGGTGACTTCATGGGAAATGGACGAGTCTTACTCTCTGGTGGTTTGGCCCCGTCCAAAGAGTTTGGGTTCATTCTGTGGGCTGGAAGAAGTCCGTTTTATTTTGTTGTTGTTGTTGTTGTTGTTGTTGTTTTCTTTTTTAACCTCAGGTGTCCCACCAAATGAGGGATTTCAGAGTAGAGCCCTAGGAGGGGCGACTGGACAATCAGAAATCTGGTTAAAAATTGGGGCCTAGGGACATGTCAAGCCCATTATGACATCTAATGGTCCAGCCACTGAGAGGACTTACTAGAGGACAGGACTCATGCTGAGGGTCACAATGCGTGTGTATGCCCTCGTCGCACTCAAGAATGGGCGGGGCCTCAGGGTTTCTCCTACACTGATCGTTGGACAACGTGCCAACCACAAGGGTTCTTGCCATGGGTAAGGAGGAGTTCTGATTTCTGCATCAGACTCACCCCTGGGCAGTGATTGGAGATAAGGTCTCGGTTCTGAAGCCTGAAAACTGAGGTAGGGAAGAGATGATGACCTAAGGCCATGGCGGGTTTTATGTGCTCAGTGTGCGGTCAGCTTTCTGGGTGTTGGTCAGGAGGTCCGGGCTCAGGATGTGTTCGACAGTGCATTAGTGCCCAGGTTAGACTATATAATTTGGGTAAAGTCGAGTGCTGTGTAGGTTTACCCTCATTTAAGGTGCCTGGGCAGCTCATGAGGCAATCATTTTTTTTCTAGAGGGCAGGCAGAGTGCTGCATTGTGGGTCCGGAATTGCCAAACTTGAGGGCTTTGGGGCCAGGAGTGTGAGGATGGAAGTCTGAGAAGACAAGCTAGACTTGGGTTTCAGGGCGAGGGCACGGCAGGTACCCCCTGCAGATCTGAACCAATATCTCATGCATCTGAAGTCAGGGCGAGGATCAGACGTTGGCTCAGGTGGGAGTTTCTGAGCATGACGGCCGCTTCATGAAGGGAGCGGAATCTCGAGACCATTGAGGTTTTCCCACGTTGGGAGTTGTGGGATGCCCCCTTCCAGGATTCCTTCTTCCGGACAATTGAGACCTGTTGGACAGCTCCAGGACATCCCATATGGAATGACTCCAGAGCACCGTTCGCGGATGGATGCCTGGGAAGCCCGCCTCGCATTCCAATTGTCTCCTAGCAACAAGACAGTTTAGATCTGATGGCTCTGCGGGAGCAACCTCGGTGGCTGAGTTGAAATGGACTTTCCTGAGGATGTGTCCTAATGTGTTTTTGTGTCCATGAGGGCCTTGGAATGGGGCGGTGGCATCGGCAACCTGAAGTACTTTCCTAAGCTTTGGACATGGCTCCCATGCACAGGTTTACTTGTGGAGACGAGATGAGTTCTGATGGGTGCCTCAGGAAAACCCCTATGCTCGTATTGGAATCAGGCTTTTGAGGACACATGCCTGTAACCCATAGCAATGGATCCTATTATGGCCTAGGGTCCTGTCTGGTTCAATCTTCTTCTCTGGGGACATCCATCTATGGTATGAGTGGAGGTCGATTATCAGCTGGTGTCAGACACCCCTTGTTTGTTCCGGGTGACCCACACTATTGGGATGGCCTAAGGGTCGTTGGAGGTTTCTCCTAATTTGTACAATTTTGGACCATGGAATGGGCAGAATTCCCATAGATTGGTAGGCACAGTCCTAATGTGTGGCTCCAGGGGCCCAGCCTAGAGGATGTGTGGCCCAAGACTTTGAGGACAGAAGTCTGAAAACACAAACTCAGCTTAGGTTTGGGGACGTAGGTATGGCAGGCCCGATCTACAAACCATGAGAAGAACTCTACAGGATATGAAGAAAGTGCGAGTCTGTGGCGATTGCTCAGGCTTTTGTCTCTGGATTTTGTATCAGTGATGGCCGTGGAATGTCGAGAAGGCCTCATGGGCCATGGACGAATCTTCCTCTCTGAGGATTTGGCCCGATTCCCAATTGCTTTTCGTCAATCTGTGGAATGGGAGGACTCATTTCAGTTTTGTTACCTCAGGTGTCCCACCAAATAAGGAATTCCAAAGCAAAGCCGTGGGGAAGACTGAAGGGACAATCCGAACTATGGTTAAAAATTGGGGCCTAGGGGCATGGCAAGCCCAATATGCTATCTCTTCATCCAGCCACTGAGTGGCCTTACTTGAGGACTGGGCTCAGCCTGAGGGTCACAATGTGTGTTTGTGACCAATGTGGCCCGCGAGCATGGGCGGGGCCTCATGGGCCACACTGGTTTCAACGACACTGAACGTTGGACAACATGCCAACCACAAGGTTTCTTGCCATGGGGAAGGAGTTCTGATTTCCTCATCCCCTTCAACATGGACAGTGATTGGAGATAAGGTCTAGGTTCTGAAACCTGAAAACCGAGGTTGGGAAGAGATGACGACCTAAGGCCATGGCGGCTCGATGTGCTCAGTGTGCGGCCAGCTGTCTGGGAGGGGCCAGGGGGTCCAGGCTCAGGCTGTGTCAGAAAGGGCATTAGTGCCCTGGTCAGCCTATGTATTTGGGGTACAGACAAGGTCGGTGCAGGTTGATCCTCATTTGGGGTTACTGGGTAGCCCCAGAAGACAATGTTTTTTATCTGGAGGGCAGGCAGAGTGCTGCATTGTAGTTCTGGATTGCCAAACTGGAGGCCTTGTGGGCCAGTAGTCTGACGACAAAAGTCTGAGAACACAAGCTAGGCTTAGGTTTCTGGGTGAGGCCATGGCAGGCACAATCTACAGACCTGAATCGAGATCTCGTGCATCTGAAGTCAGGGCGAGGATCAGACGATCGCTCAGGTTGGAGTTTCTGTCCCTGATGGCCCCTTCATGAATGGGGGGGCATCACGAGGCCATGGGGGTTTTCCCATGATGGGAGTTGTGAGAAGCTCCAACTGCAGAGAGTCCTTCGGCAGGACAATTGAGACCTGTTGTTTGGCTCCAGGCCAATGATTCTGAGAAGGGTTCTAAGGATGGATGGCTGGGTAGCCCACCTCGCATTCCAATTGTCTCCTAGCAACAAGACAGTTTAGATCTCCTGGATCTGTGGGGAGCTACCGAGGATGCTGAGTTGAAATGCACACCCCTGGGGATGGGTCCGAATGTGCTTTTGTGTCTATGGAGACCTTGGAATGAAGCGGTGGCACTGGGGCCCTAAAGGGTTCTCCTAAACAGAGGCTTTGACACAGCTCCAACGTGCAAGTTTCCCATGTGTAGATGAGATGTTTTCTGATGGGTGAGTCAAGAAACAGTATATGCTGCTTTTGTAATCCAGGCCTCTGAGGAGAGATGCCTGGAAACCAAAGCAATGGATGTGATTAGTGCCTAGGGGCCTGTTCTTTCCTTTTTACCTCTGAGGACATCTGTCTATGGGTCTGAGTGCAGGTAGGGGCTCATTTGGGCTCCGATTGCCCCTGTTTTTCCTGGGAAGCTACCACTATTGAGATATATCAGGGACTTTGGAGGTTTATCCTATTAGAAGGATTGTGGCCATTGGAATGGGCACACACAATTCCCTTGGAGAGGGCAAGTACAGTCCTCAGGTTTGGCTCCAGGGGCCTGAGCCTGTAGGTTGTGTAGTCCAGCCCTTTTTGGACAGTTGTCTGAAAACACAAACTCGGCTTATGTTTCAGGTCATAGGTATGGAAGGACTGATCTACAGACCATGAGGAGAACTTTTCGGGATTTGAAAGTAGGGCGAGTGTGAGGCTCCTGCTCAAGTTTTTGTCTGGGGATATCGTGTCACTTATGGTCGTGGAATTTCTGGGTGACTTCATGGGAAATGGACGAGTCTTACTCTCTGGTGGTTTGGCCCCGTCCAAAGAGTTTGGGTTCATTCTGTGGGCTGGAAGAAGTCCGTTTTATTTTGTTGTTGTTGTTGTTGTTGTTTTCTTTTTTAACCTCAGGTGTCCCACCAAATGAGGGATTTCAGAGTAGAGCCCTAGGAGGGGCGACTGGACAATCAGAAATCTGGTTAAAAATTGGGGCCTAGGGACATATCAAACCCATTATGACATCTAATGATCCAGCCACTGAGAGGACTTACTAGAGGACAGGACTCATGCTGAGGGTCACAATGCGTGTGTATGCCCTCGTCGCACTCAAGAATGGGCGGGGCCTCAGGGTTTCTCCTACACTGAACGTTGGACAACGTGCCAACCACAAGGGTTCTTGCCATGGGTAAGGAGGAGTACTGATTTCTGCATCAGACTCACCCCTGGGAAGTGATTGGAGATAAGGTCTCGGTTCTGAAGCCTGAAAACTGAGGTAGGGAAGAGATGATGACCTAAGGCCATGGCGGCTTTTATGTGCTCAGTGTGCTGTCAGCTTTCTGGGTGTTGGTCAGGAGTTCCGGGCTCAGGTTGTGTTCGACAGTGCATTAGTGCCCAGGTTAGACTATATAATTTGGGTAAAGTTGAGTGCTGTGTAGGTTTACCCTCATTTAAGGTGCCTGGGCAGCTCATGAGGCAATAATTTTTTTTCTAGAGGGCACGCAGAGTGCTGCATTGTGGGTCCGGAATTGCGAAACTTTAGGGCTTCGGGGCCAGGAGTGTGAGGACGGAAGTCTGAGAAGACAAGCTAGACTTGGGTTTCAGGGCGAGGGCACGGCAGGTACCACCTGCAGATCTGAACCAATATCTCATGCATCTGAAGTCAGGGCGAGGATCAGACGTTGGCTCAGGTGGGAGTTTCTGAGCATGACGGCCGCTTCATGAAGGGAGCGGAATCTCGAGACCATTGAGGTTTTCCCACGTTGGGAGTTGTGGGATGCCCCCTTCCAGGATTCCTTCTTCCGGACAATTGAGACCTGTTGGACAGCTCCAGGACATCCCATATGGAATGACTCCAGAGCACCGTTCGCGGATGGATGCCTGGGAAGCCCGCCTCGCATTACAATTGTCTCCTAGCAACAAGACAGTTTAGATCTGATGGCTCTGCGGGAGCAACCTCGGTGGCTGAGTTGAAATGGACTTTCCTCAGGATGTGTCCTAATGTGTTTTTGTGTCCATGAGGGTTGGAATGGGGCGGTGGCACCGGCAACCTGAAGTACTTTCCTAAGCTTTGGACATGGCTCCCATGCACAGGTTTCCTTGTGGAGACGAGATGAGTTCTGATGGGTGCCTCAGGAAAACCCCTATGCTCGTATTGGAATCAGGCTTTTGAGGACACATGCCTGTAACCCATAGAAATGAATCCTATTATGGCCTAGGGTCCTGTCTGGTTCAATCTTCTTCTCTGGGGACATCCATCTATGGTATGAGTGGAGGTCGATTATCAGCTGGTGTCAGACACCCCTTGTTTGTTCCGGGTGACCCACACTATTGGGATGGCCTAAGGGTCGTTGGAGGTTTCTCCTAATTTGTACGATTTTGGACCATGGAATGGGCAGAATTCCCATGGATTGGTAGGCACAGTCCTAATGTGTGGCTCCAGGGGCCCAGCCTGGAGGGCGTGTGGCCCAAGACTTTGAGGACAGAAGTCTGAAAACACAAACTCAGCTTAGGTTTGGGGACGTAGGTATGGCAGGCTCGATCGACAAACCATGAGAAGAACTCTACAGGATATGAAGAAAGTGCGAGTCTGTGGCGACTGCTCAGGCTTTTGTCTCTGGATTTTGTATCAGTGATGGCCGTGGAATGTCGGCGAGGCCTCATGGGCCATGGACGAATCTTCCTCTCTGAGGATTTGGCCTGATTCCCAATTGCTTTTCGTCAATCTGTGGGATGGGAGGACTCATTTCAGGTTTGTTACCTCAGGTGTCCCACCAAAAGAGGAATTCCAAAGCCAAGTCGTGGGGAAGACTGAAGGGACAACCCGAACTATGGTTAAAATTTGGGGCCTAGGGGCATGGCAAGCCCAATATGCTATCTCTTCATCCAGCCACTGAGTGGCCTTACTTGAGGACTGGGCTCAGCCTGAGGGTCACAATGTGTGTTTGTGACCAATGTGGACCATGAGCATGGGCGGGGCCTCATGGGCCATACTGGTTTCAACGACACTGAACGTTGGACAACATGCCAACCATAAGGTTTCTTGCCATGGGGAAGGAGTTCTGATTTCTGCATCACCTTCATCATGGACAGTGATTGGAGATAAGGTCTAGGTTCTGAATCCTGAAAACCGAGGTTGGGAAGAGATGACGACCTCAGGCCATGGCGGCTCGATGTGCTCAGTGTGCGGCCAGCTGTCTGGGAGGGGCCAGGGGGTCCATGCTCAGGCTGTGTCAGAAAGGGCATTAGTGCCCTGGTCAGCCTATGTATTTGGGGTACAGCCAAGGTCGGTTCAGGTTGATTCTCATTTGGGGTTACTGGGTAGCCCCAGAGGACAATGCTTTTTATCTGGAGGGCAGGCAGAGTGCTGCATTGTAGTTCTGGATTGCCAAACTGGAGGCCTTCTGGGCCAGTAGTCTGACGACAAAATTCTGAGAACACAAGCTAGGCTTAGGTTTCTGGGTGAGGCCATGGCAGGCACAATCTACAGACCTGAATCGAGATCTCGTGCATCTGAAGTCAGGGCGAGGATCAGACGATCGCTCAGGTTGGAGTTTCTGTCCCTGATGGCCCCTTCATTAATGGGGGGGCATCACGAGGCCATGGGGGTTTTCCCATGATGGGAGTTGTGAGAAGCTCCAAACTGCAGAGAGTCTTCGGCATGACAATTGAGACCTGTTGTTTGGCTCCAGGCCAATGATTCTGAGCAGGGTTCTAAGGATGGATGGCTGGGTAGCCCACCTCGCATTCCAATTGTCTCCTAGCAACAAGACAGTTTAGATCTCCTGGATCTGTGGGGAGCTACCGAGGATGCTGAGTTGAAATGCACACCCCTGGGGATGGGTCCGAATGTGCTTTTGTGTCTATGGAGACCTTGGAATGAAGCGGTAGCACTGGGGCCCTAAAGGGTTCTCCTAAACAGAGGCTTAGACACAGCTCCAACGTGCAAGTTTCCCATGTGTAGATGCCATGTTTTCTGATGGGTGAATCAAGAAACAGCTATATGCTGCTTTTGAAATCCAGGCCTCTGAGGAGAGATGCCTGGAAACCAAAGCAATGGATGTGATTAGTGCCTAGGGGCCTGTTCTTTCCTTTTTACCTCTGAGGACATCTGTCTATGGGTCTGAGTGCAGGTAGGGGCTCATTTGGGCTCCGATTGCCCCTGTTTTTCCTGGGAAGCTACCACTATTGAGATATATCAGGGACTTTGGAGGTTTATCCTATTAGAAGGATTGTGGCCATTGGAATGGGCACACACAATTCCCTTGGAGAGGGCAAGTACAGTCCTCAGGTTTGGCTCCAGGGGCCTGAGCCTGTAGGTTGTGTAGTCCAGCCCTTTTTGGACAGTTGTCTGAAAACACAAACTCGGCTTATGTTTCAGGTCATAGGTATGGCAGGACTGATCTACAGACCATGAGGAGAACTCTTCGGGATTTGAAAGAAGGGCGAGTGTGAGGCTCCTGCTCAAGTTTTTGTCTGGGGATATCGTGTCACTTATGGTCGTGGAATTTCTGGGTGACTTTATGGGAAATGGACGAGTCTTACTCTCTGGTGGTTTGGCCCCGTCCAAAGAGTTTGGGGTCATTCTGTGGGCTGGAAGAATTCCGTTTTTTTTTTTTTTTTTTTTTTTTTGTTGTTGTTGTTTTCTTTTTTAACCTCAGATGTCCCACTAAATGAGGGATTCCAGAGTAGAGACCTGGGGAGGGGCGACTTGACAGTCAGAAATCTGGTTAAAAATTGGGACCTAGTGACATGTCAAGCCCATTATGACATCTAAAGGTCCAGCCACTGAGAGGACTTACTAGAGGACAGGACTCATGCTGAGGGTCACAATGCGCGTGTATGCCCTCGTCGCACTCAAGAATGGGCGGGGCCTCAGGGTGAATGCTGGTTTCTCCTACACTGAACGTTGGACAACGTGCCAACCACAAGGGTTCTTGCCATGGGTAAGGAGGAGTTCTGATTTCTGCATAACATTCACCCCTGGGCAGTGATTGGAGATAAGGTCTCGGTTCTGAAGCCTGAAAACTGAGGTAGGGAAGAGATGATGACCTAAGGCCATGGCGGGTTTTATGTGCTCAGTGTGCGGTCAGCTTTCTGGGTGTTGGTCAGGAGGTCCGGGCTCAGGTTGTGCTCGACAGTGCATTAGTGCCCAGGTTAGACTATATAATATGGGTAAGGTCGAGTGCTGTGTAGGTTTATCCTCATTTAAGGTGCCTGGGCAGCTCATGAGGCAATAATTTTTTTTTTTTTCTAGAGGGCCGGCAGAGTGCTGCATTGTGGGTCCGGAATTGCCAAATTTTAGGACTTCGGGGCCAAGAGTTTGAGGACGGAAGTGTGAGAAGACAAGCTAGACTTGGGTTTCAGGGCGAGGGCACGACAGGTACCCCCTGCAGATCTGAACCAATATCTCATGCTTCTGAAGTCAATGCGAGGATCAGACGTTGGCTCAGGTTGGAGTTCCTGTTCATGACGGCCGCTTCATGAAGGGAGCGGAATCTCGAGGCCATTGAGGTTTTCCCACGTTGGGAGTTGTGGGATGACCCTTCAAGGATTCCTTCTGCGGGACAATTGAGACCTGTTGGACAGCTCCAGGACATCCCATATGGAAATACTCTAGAGCACCATTCGCGGATGGATGCCTGGAAAGCCCAACTCGCATTCCAATTGTCTCCTAGCAACAAGACAGTTTTGATCTGATGGCTCTGCCGGAGCAACCGGGGTGGCTGAGTTGAAATGGACTTTCTGAGGATGGGTCCTAATGTGTTTTTGTGTCCATGAGGGCCTTGGAATGGGGCTGTGGCACCAGCACCCTGAAGTACTCTCCTAAGCATTGGACATGGCTCCCATGCACAGGTTTCCTTGTGGAGACGAGATGAGTTCTGATGGGTGCCTCAGGAAAACCCCTATGCTCGTATTGGAATCAGGCTTTTGAGGACACATGCCTGTAACCCAAAGCAATGGATCCTATTATGGCCTAGGGTCCTGTCTGGTTCAATCTTCTTCTCTGGGGACATCCATCTATGGTATGAGTGGAGGTCGATTATCAGCTGGTGTCAGACAGCCCTTGTTTGTTCCGGGCATCCTACACAATTGGGATGGCCTCAGGGTATTTGGAGGTTTCTCCTAATTTGTACGATTTTGGGCCATGGAATGGGCAGAATTCCCATGGATTGGTAGGCACAGTCCTAATGTTTTGCTCCAGGCGCCCAGCCTGGAGGGTGTGTGGCCCAGGACTTTGAGGACAGAAGTCTGAAAACACAAACTCAGCTTAGGTTTGGGGACGTAGGTATGGCAGGCCCGATCGAGAAACCATAAGAACTCTTCAGGATATGAAGAAAGTGCGAGTCTGAGGCTCTTGCTCAGGCTTTTGTCTCTGGATTTTGTATCAGCGATGGCCGTGGAATGTCGGGGAGGCCTTATGGGCCATGGACGAATCTTCCTCTCTGAGGATTTGGCCCGATTCCCAATTGCTTTTCGACAATCTGTGGGATGGGAGGACTCATTTCAGGTTTGTTACCTCAGGTGTCCCACCAAAAGAGCAATTCCAAAGCAAAGCCGTGGGGAAGACTGAAGGGACAACCCGAACTATGGTTAAAAATTGGGGCCTAGGGGCATGGCAAGCCCAATATGCTATCTCTTCATCCAGCCACTGAGTGGCCTTACTGGAGGACTGGGCTCAGCCTGAGCGTCAGAATGTGTGTTTGTGACCAATGTGGCCCGCGAACATGGGCGGGGCCTCATGGGCCACACTGGTTTGAACTACACTGAACGTTGGACAACATGCTAACCACAAGGTTTCTTGCCATGGGGAAGGAGTTCTGATTTCTGCATCACCTTCAACCTTGGGCAGTGATTGGAGATAAGGTCTAGGTTCTGAAACTTGAAAACCGAGGTTGGGAAGAGATGACGACCTCAGGCCATGGCGGCTCGATGTGCTCAGTGTGCGGCCAGCTGTCTGGGAGGGGTTAGGGGGTCCAGGCTCAGGCTGTGTCAGAAAGGGCATTAGTGCCCTGGTCAGCCTATGTATTTGGGGTACAGCCAAGGTCGGTGCAGGTTGATCCTCATTTGGGGTTACTGGGTAGCCCCAGAGAACAATGTTTTCCTTCTGGAGGGCAGGCAGAGTGCTCCATTGTAGTTCTGGATTGCCAAATGGAGGTCTTGTGGGCCAGTAGTCTGACGACAAAAGTCTGAGAACACAAGCTAGGCTTAGGTTTCTGGGTGAGGCCATGGCAGGCACAATCTACAGACCTGAATCGAGATCTCGTGCATCTGAAGTCAGGGCGAGGATCAGACGATCGCTCAGGTTGGAGTTTCTGTCCCTGATGGCCCCTTCATGAATGGGGGGGCATCACGAGGCCATGGGGTTTTCCCACTATGGGAGTTGTGAGAAGCTCCAAACTGCAGAGAGTCTTCTGCAGGTCAATTGAGACCGTTTCTTGGCTCCAGGCCAATGATTCTGAGCAGGGTTCTAAGGATGGATGGCTGGGTAGCCCACCTCGCATTCCAATTGTCTCCTAGCAAAAAGACAGGTTAGATCTCCTGGATCTGTGGGCAGCTACCGAGGATGCTGAGTTGAAATGGACACCCCTGGGGATGGGTCCTAATGTGCTTTTGTGTCTATGGAGACCTTGGAATGAAGCGGTGGCACTGGGGCCCTAAAGGGTTCTCCTAAACAGAGGCTTTGACAAAGCTCCAACGTGCAAGTTTCCCATGTGTAGATGAGATGTTTTCTGATGGGTGAATCAAGAAACAGCTATATGCTGCTTTTGAAATCCAGGCCTCTGAGGAGAGATGCCTGGAAATCAAAGCAATGGATCTGATCAGTGCCTAGGGGCCTGTTTTTTCCTTTTTACCTCTGAGGACATCAGTCTATAGGTCTGAGTGCAGGTAGGTGCTCATTTGGGCTCAGATTGCCCCTGTTTTTCCTGGGAAACCACCACTTTTGAGATGGATCAGGGACTTTGGAGGTTTATCCTATTAGAAGGATTGTGGCCATTGGAATGGGCACAAACAATTCCCTTGGAGAAGGCAAGTATAGTCCTCAGGTTTGGCTCCAGGGGCCTGAGCATGTAGGTTGTGTAGGCCAGGGCTGTTTAGACAGTTGTCTGAAAACAAACTCAGCTTAGGTTTGGGGACGTAGGTATGGCAGGCCCGATCTACAAACCATGAGAAGAACTCTTCAGGATATGGAGAAAGTGCGAGTCTGAGTCTCTTGCTCAGGCTTTTGTCTCTGGATTTTGTATCAGTGATGGCCGTGGAATGTCGGGGAGGTCTCATGGGCCATGGTCGAATCTTCCTCTCTGAGGATTTGGCCCGATTCCCAATTGCTTTTCGTCAATCTGTGGGATGGGAGGACTCATTTCAGGTTTGTTACCTCAGGTGTCCCACCAAAAGAGGAATTCCAAAGCAAAGCCGTGGGGAAGACTGAAGGGACAACCCGAAATATGGTTAAAAATTTGGGCCTAGGGGCATGGCAAGCCCAATATGCTATATCTTCAACCAGCCACTGAGTGGCTTTATTTGAGGACTGGGCTCAGCCTGAGGGTCACAATGTGTGTTTGTGACCAATGTGGCCCGCGAGCATGGGCGGGGCCTCATGGGCCACACTGGTTTCAACGACACTGAACGTTGGAAAACATGCCAACTACAAGGTTTCTTGCCATGGGGAAGGAGTTCTGATTTCTGCATCACCTTCAACCTTGGCCAGTGATTGGAGATTAGGTCTAGGTTCTGAAACCTGGAAACCGAGGTTGGGAAGAGATGACGACCTAAGGCCACGGAGGCTCGATGTGCTCAGTGTGCGTCCAGCTGTCTGGGACGGACCAGGGAGTCCAGGCTCAGGCTGTGTCAGAAAGGGCATTAGTGCCCTGGTCAGCCTATGTATTTGGGGTACAGCCAAGGTCGGTGCAGGTTGATCCTCATTTGGGGTTACTGGGTAGCCCCAGAGGACAATGTTTTTCTCTTGGAGGGCCGGCAAGTGCTGCATTGTAGTACTGGATTGCCAAACTGGAGGGCTTGTGGGCCAGTAGTCTGACGACAAAAGTCTGAGAACACAAGCTAGGCTTAGGTTTCTGGGTGAGGCCATGGCAGGCACAATCTACAGACCTGAATCGAGATCTCGTGCATCTGAAGTCAGGACGAGGATCAGACGATCGCTCAGGTTGAAGTTTCTGTCCTTGATGGCCCCTTCATGAATGGGTGGGGGCATCACGAAGCCATGGGTGTTTTCCCACGATGGGAGTTATGAGAAGCTCCAAACAGCAGAGAGTCTTCTGCAGGTCAATTGAGACCGTTTCTGGGCTCCAGGCCAATGATTCTGAGCAGGGTTCTAAGGATGGATGGCTGCGTAGCCCACCTCGCATTCCAATTGTCTCCTACCAACAAGACAGTTTAGATCTCCTGGATCTGTGGGGAGCAACCGAGGACGCTGAGTTTAAATGGACACCCCTATGGATGGGTCCTAATGTACTTTTGTGTCTATGGAGACCTTGAATGAAGCAGTGGCACTGGTGCCCTAAATGGTTCTCCTAAACAGAGGCTTTGACACAGCTCCAACGTGCAATTTCCCATGTGTAGATGAGATGTTTTCTGATGGGTGAGTCAAGAAACAGCTATATGCTGCTTTTGAAATCCAGGCCTCTGAGGAGAGATGCCTGGAAACCAAAGCAATGGATCTGATTAGTGCCTAGGGGCCTGTTCTTTCCTTTTGAACTCTGGGGACATCTGTCTATGGGTCTGAGTGCAGGTAGGTGCTCATTTGGGCTCAGATTGCCCCTGTTTTTCCTGGGAAGCCACCACTATTGAGATGGATCAGGGACTTTGGAGGTTTATCCTATTAGAAGGGTTGTGGCCATTGGAATGGGCACACACAATTCCCTTGGAGAGGGCAAGTACAGTCCTCAGGTTTGGCTCCAGGGGCCTGAGCCTGTAGGTTGTGTAGGCCAGGGCTGTTTGGACAGTTGTCTGAAAACACAAACTCGGCTTATGTTTCGGGTCATAGGTATGGCAGGACTGATCTACAGACCATGAGGAGAACTCTTCTGGATTTGAAAGAAGGGCGAGTGTGAGGCTCCTGCTCAAGTTTTTGTCTCTGGATATCGTGTCACTCATGGTCGTGGAATTTTTGGGTGACTTCATGGGAAATGGACGAGTCTTACTCTCTGGTGGTTTGGCCCCGTCCAAAGAGTTTGGGGTCATTCGGTGGGCTGGAAGAAGTCCGTTTTTTTTTTTTTGTTGTTGTTGTTGTTTTCTTTTTTAACCTCAGGTGTCCCACTAAATGAGGGATTCCAGAGTAGAGACCTGGGGAGGGGCGACTTGACAGTCAGAAATCTGGTTAAAAATTGGGACCTAGTGACATGTCAAGCCCATTATGACATCTAAAGGTCCAGCCACTGAGAGGACTTACTAGAGGACAGGACTCATGCTGAGGGTCACAATGCGTGTGTATGCCCTCGTCGCACTCAAGAATGGGCGAGGCCTCAGTGTGAATGCTGGTTTCTCCTACACTGAATGTTGGACAACGTGCCAACCACAAGGGTTCTTGCCATGGGTAAGGAGGAGTTCTGATTTCTGCATCAGATACACCCCTGGGCAGTGATTGGAGATAAGGTCTCGGTTCTGAAGCCTGAAAACTGAGGTAGGGAAGAGATGATGACCTAAGGCCATGGCGGGTTTTATGTGCTCAGTGTGCGGTCAGCTTTCTGGGTGTTGGTCAGGAGGTCCGGGCTCAGGTTGTGTTCGACAGTGCATTAGTGCCCAGGTTAGACTATATAATATGGGTAAGGTCGAGTGCTGTGTAGGTTTATCCTCATTTAAGTTGCCTGGGCAGCTCATGAGGCAATAATTTTTTTTTTTTTCTAGAGGGCCGGCAGAGTGCTGCATTGTGGGTCCGGAATTGCCAAATTTTAGGACTTTGGGGCCAGGAGTTTGAGGACGTAATTGTGAGAAGACAAGCTAGACTTGGGTTTCAGGGCGAGGGCACGACAGGTACCCCCTGCAGATCTGAACCAATATCTCATGCTTCTGAAGTCAGGGCGAGGATCAGATCTTGGCTCAGGTTGGAGTTCCTGTGCATGACGGCCGCTTTATGAAGGGAGCGGTATCTCGGGGCCATTGAGGTTTTCCCACGTTGGGAGTTGTGGGATGCCCCCTTCAAGGATTCCTTCTGCGGGACAATTGAGACCTGTTGGACAGCTCCAGGACATCCCATATGGAATGACTCCAGAGCACCGTTCGCGGATGGATGCCTCGGAAGCCCGCCTCGCATTCCAATTGTCTCCTAGCAACAAGACAGTTTAGATCTGATGGCTCTGCCGGAGCACCGGGGTGGCTGAGTTGAAATGGCCTTTCCTGAGGATGGGTCCTAATGTGTTTTTGTGTCCATGAGGGCCTTGGAATGGGGCGGTGGCACCGGCAACCTGAAGTACTTTCCTAAGCTTTGGACATGGCTCCCATGCACAGGTTTACTTGTGGAGACGAGATGAGTTCTGATGGGTGCCTCAGGAAAACCCCTATGCTCGTATTGGAATCAGGCTTTTGAGGACACATGCCTGTAACCCATAGCAATGGATCCTATTATGGCCTAGGGTCCTGTCTGTTTCAATCTTCTTCTCTGGGGACATCCATCTATGGTATGAGTGGAGGTCGATTATCAGCTGGTGTCAGACAGCCCTTGTTTGTTCCAGGCGACCTACACTATTGGGATGGCCTCAGGGACTTTGGAGGTTTCTCCTAATTTGTACGATTTTGGATCATGGAATGGGCAGAATTCCCATGGATTGGTAGGCACAGTCCTAATGTGTGGCTCCAGGCGCCCAACCTGGAGGCTGTGTGGCCCAAGACTTTGAGGACAGAAGTCTGAAAACACAAACTCAGCTTAGGTTTGGGGACGTAGGTATGGCAGGCAGGCCCGATCGACAAACCATGAGAAGAACTCTTCAGGATATGAAGAAAGTGCGAGTCTGAGGCGCTTGCTCAGGCTTTTGTCTCTGGATTTTGTATCAGCGATGGCCGTGGAATTTCCGGGAGGCCTCATGGGCCATGCACGAATCTTCCTCTCTGAGGATTTGGCCCGATTCCCAATTGCTTTTCGTCATTCTGTGGGATGGATGGTCTCCATTCAGGTTTGTTACCTCAGGTGACCCACCAAAAGAGGAATTCCAAATCCAAGCCGTGGGGAAGACTGAAGGGACATCCCGAACTATGGTTAAAAGTGGGGGCCTAGGGGCATGGCAAGCCCAATATGCTATCTCTTCATCCAGCCACTGAGTGGCCTTACTTGAGGACTGGGCTCAGCCTGAGGGTCACAATGTGTGTTTGTGACCAATGTGGCCCGCGAGCATGGGCGGGCCCTCATGGGCCACACTGGTTTCAACGACACTGAACGTTGGACAACATGCCAACCACAAGGTTTCTTGCCATGGGGAAGGAGTTCTGATTTCTGCATCACCTTCAACCTTGGGCAGTGATTGGAGATAAGGTCTAGGTTCTGAAACTTGAAAACCGAGGTTGGGAAGAGATGACGACCTCAGGCCATGGCGGCTCGATGTGCTCAGTGTGCGGCCAGCTGTCTGGGAGGGGTTAGGGGGTCCAGGCTCAGGCTGTGTCAGAAAGGGCATTAGTGCCCTGGTCAGCCTATGTATTTGGGGTACAGCCAAGGTCGGTGCAGGTTGATCCTCATTTGGGGTTACTGGGTAGCCCCAGAGAACAATGTTTTCCTTCTGGAGGGCAGGCAGAGTGCTCCATTGTAGTTCTGGATTGCCAAATGGAGGTCTTGTGGGCCAGTAGTCTGACGACAAAAGTCTAAGAACACAAGCTAGGCTTAGGTTTCTGGGTGAGGCCATGGCAGGCACAATCTACAGACCTGAATCGAGATCTCGTGCATCTGAAGTCAGGGCGAGGATCAGACGATCGCTCAGGTTGGAGTTTCTGTCCCTGATGGCCCCTTCATGAATGGGGGGGCATCACGAGGCCATGGGGTTTTCCCACTATGGGAGTTGTGAGAAGCTCCAAACTGCAGAGAGTCTTCTGCAGGTCAATTGAGACCGTTTCTTGGCTCCAGGCCAATGATTCTTTGCAGGGTTCTAAGGATGGATGGCTGGGTAGCCCACCTCGCATTCCAATTGTCTCCTAGCAAAAAGACAGGTTAGATCTCCTGGATCTGTGGGCAGCTACCGAGGATGCTGAGTTGAAATGGACACCCCTGGGGATGGGTCCTAATGTGCTTTTGTGTCTATGGAGACCTTGGAATGAAGCGGTGGCACTGGGGCCCTAAAGGGTTCTCCTAAACAGAGGCTTTGACACAGCTCCAACGTGCAAGTTTCCCATGTGTAGATGAGATGTTTTCTGATGGGTGAATCAAGAAACAGCTATATGCTGCTTTTGAAATCCAGGCCTCTGAGGAGAGATGCCTGGAAATCAAAGCAATGGATCTGATCAGTGCCTAGGGGCCTGTTTTTTCCTTTTTACCTCTGAGGACATCAGTCTATAGGTCTGAGTGCAGGTAGGTGCTCATTTGGGCTCAGATTGCCCCTGTTTTTCCTGGGAAGTCACCACTTTTGAGATGGATCAGGGACTTTGGAGGTTTATCCTATTAGAAGGATTGTGGCCATTGGAATGGGCACAAACAATTCCCTTGGAGAAGGCAAGTATAGTCCTCAGGTTTGGCTCCAGGGTCTGAGCATGTAGGTTGTGTAGGCCAGGGCTGTTTAGACAGTTGTCTGAAAACAAACTCAGCTTAGGTTTGGGGACGTAGGTATGGCAGGCCCGATCTACAAACCATGAGAAGAACTCTTCAGGATATGGAGAAAGTGCGAGTCTGAGTCTCTTGCTCAGGCTTTTGTCTCTGGATTTTGTATCAGTGATGGCCGTGAAATGTCGGGGAGGTCTCATGGGCCATGGTCGAATCTTCCTCTCTGAGGATTTGGCCCGATTCCCAATTGCTTTTCGTCAATCTGTGGGATGGGAGGACTCATTTCAGGTTTGTTACCTCAGGTGTCCCACCAAAAGAGGAATTCCAAAGCAAAGCCGTGGGGAAGACGGAAGGGACAACCCGAAATATGGTTAAAAATTAGGGCCTAGGGGCATGGCAAGCCCAATATGCTATATCTTCATCCAGCCACTGAGTGGCTTTATTTGAGGACTGGGCTCAGCCTGAGGGTCACAATGTGTGTTTGTGACCAATGTGGCCCGCGAGCATGGGCGGGGCCTCATGGGCCACACTGGTTTCAACGACACTGAACGTTGGAAAACATGCCAACTACAAGGTTTCTTGCCATGGGGAAGGAGTTCTGATTTCTGCATCACCTTCAACCTTGGCCAGTGATTGGAGATTAGGTCTAGGTTCTGAAACCTGGAAACCGAGGTTGGGAAGAGATGACGACCTAAGGCCACGGAGGCTCGATGTGCTCAGTGTGCGTCCAGCTGTCTGGGACGGACCAGGGAGTCCAGGCTCAGGCTGTGTCAGAAAGGGCATTAGTGCCCTTTTCAGCCTATGTATTTGGGGTACAGCCAAGGTCGGTGCAGGTTGATCCTCATTTGGGGTTACTGGGTAGCCCCAGAGGACAATGTTTTTCTCTTGGAGGGCCGGCAAGTGCTGCATTGTAGTACTGGATTGCCAAACTGGAGGGCTTGTGGGCCAGTAGTCTGACGACAAAAGTCTGAGAACACAAGCTAGGCTTAGGTTTCTGGGTGAGGCCATGGCAGGCACAATCTACAGACCTGAATCGAGATCTCGTGCATCTGAAGTCAGGACGAGGATCAGACGATCGCTCAGGTTGAAGTTTCTGTCCTTGATGGCCCCTTCATGAATGGGTGGGGGCATCACGAAGCCATGGGTGTTTTCCCACGATGGGAGTTATGAGAAGCTCCAAACAGCAGAGAGTCTTCTGCAGGTCAATTGAGACCGTTTCTGGGCTCCAGGCCAATGATTCTGAGCAGGGTTCTAAGGATGGATGGCTGCGTAGCCCACCTCGCATTCCAATTGTCTCCTACCAACAAGACAGTTTAGATCTCCTGGATCTGTGGGGAGCTACCGAGGACGCTGAGTTTAAATGGACACCCCTATAGATGGGTCCTAATGTACTTTTGTGTCTATGGAGACCTTGGAATGAAGCAGTGGCACTGGTGCCCTAAATGGTTCTCCTAAACAGAGGCTTTGACACAGCTCCAACGTGCAAGTTTCCCATGTGTAGATGAGATGTTTTCTGATGGGTGAGTCAAGAAACAGCTATATGCTGCTTTTGAAATCCAGGCCTCTGAGGAGAGATGCCTGGAAACCAAAGCAATGGATCTGATTAGTGCCTAGGGGCCTGTTCTTTCCTTTTGAACTCTGGGGACATCTGTCTATGGGTCTGAGTGCAGGTAGGTGCTCATTTGGGCTCAGATTGCCCCTGTTTTTCCAGGGAAGCCACCACTATTGAGATGGATCAGGGACTTTGGAGGTTTATCCTATTAGAAGGGTTGTGGCCATTGGAATGGGCACACACAATTCCCTTGGAGAGGGTAAGTACAGTCCTCAGGTTTGGCTCCAGGGGCCTGAGCCTGTAGGTTGTGTAGGCCAGGGCTGTTTGGACAGTTGTCTGAAAACACAAACTCGGCTTATGTTTCGGGTCATAGGTATGGCAGGACTGATCTACAGACCATGAGGAGAACTCTTCTGGATTTGAAAGAAGGGCGAGTGTGAGGCTCCTGCTCAAGTTTTTGTCTCTGGATATCGTGTCACTCATGGTCGTGGAATTTTTGGGTGACTTCATGGGAAATGGACGAGTCTTACTCTCTGGTGGTTTGGCCCCGTCCAAAGAGTTTGGGGTCATTCGGTGGGCTGGAAGAAGTCCGTTTTTTTTTTTTTTGTTGTTGTTGTTGTTGTTTTCTTTTTTAACCTCAGGTGTCCCACTAAATGAGGGATTCCAGAGTAGAGACCTGGGGAGGGGCGACTTGACAGTCAGAAATCTGGTTAAAAATTGGGACCTAGTGACATGTCAAGCCCATTATGACATCTAAAGGTCCAGCCACTGAGAGGACTTACTAGAGGACAGGACTCATGCTGAGGGTCACAATGCGTGTGTATGCCCTCGTCGCACTCAAGAATGGGCGAGGCATCAGTGTGAATGCTGGTTTCTCCTACACTGAATGTTGGACAACGTGCCAACCACAAGGGTTCTTGCCATGGGTAAGGAGGAGTTCTGATTTCTGCATCAGATACACCCCTGGGCAGTGATTGGAGATAAGGTCTCGGTTCTGAAGCCTGAAAACTGAGGTAGGGAAGAGATGATGACCTAAGGCCATGGCGGGTTTTATGTGCTCAGTGTGCGGTCAGCTTTCTGGGTGTTGGTCAGGAGGTCCGGGCTCAGGTTGTGTTCGACAGTGCATTAGTGCCCAGGTTAGACTATATAATATGGGTAAGGTCGAGTGCTGTGTAGGTTTATCCTCATTTAATTTGCCTGGGCAGCTCATGAGGCAATAATTTTTTTTTTTTCTAGAGGGCCGGCAGAGTGCTGCATTGTGGGTCCGGAATTGCCAAATTTTAGGACTTCGGGGCCAGGAGTTTGAGGACGTAATTGTGAGAAGACAAGCTAGACTTGGGTTTCAGGGCGAGGGCACGACAGGTACCCCCTGCAGATCTGAACCAATATCTCATGCTTCTGAAGTCAGGGCGAGGATCAGATCTTGGCTCAGGTTGGAGTTCCTGTGCATGACGGCCGATTTATGAAGGGAGCGGTATCTCGGGGCCATTGAGGTTTTCCCACGTTGGGAGTTGTGGGATGCCCCCTTCAAGGATTCCTTCTGCGGGACAATTGAGACCTGTTGGACAGCTCCAGGACATCCCATATGGAATGACTCCAGAGCACCGTTCGCGGATGGATGCCTCGGAAGCCCGCCTCGCATTCCAATTGTCTCCTAGCAACAAGACAGTTTAGATCTGATGGCTCTGCCGGAGCACCGGGGTGGCTGAGTTGAAATGGACTTTCCTGAGAATGGGTCCTAATGTGTTTTTGTGTCCATGAGGGCCTTGGAATGGGGCGGTGGCACCGGGACTTTGAAGTACTCTCCTAAGCTATGGACATGGCTCCCATGCACAGGTTTCCTTGTGGAGACGAATTGAGTTCTGATGGGTGCCTCAGGAAAACCCCTATGCTCGTATTGGAATCAGGCTTTTGAGGACACATGCCTGTAACCCATAGCAATGGATCCTATTATGGCCTAGGGTCCTGTCTGTTTCAATCTTCTTCTCTGGGGACATCCATCTATGGTATGAGTGGAGGTCGATTATCAGCTGGTGTCAGACAGCCCTTGTTTGTTCCAGGCGACCTACACTATTGGGATGGCCTCAGGGACTTTGGAGGTTTCTCCTAATTTGTACGATTTTGGATCATGGAATGGGCAGAATTCCCATGGATTGGTAGGCACAGTCCTAATGTGTGGCTCCAGGCGCCCAACCTGGAGGCTGTGTGGCCCAAGACTTTGAGGACAGAAGTCTGAAAACACAAACTCAGCTTAGGTTTGGGGACGTAGGTATGGCAGGCAGGCCCGATCGACAAACCATGAGAAGAACTCTTCAGGATATGAAGAAAGTGCGAGTCTGAGGCGCTTGCTCAGGCTTTTGTCTCTGGATTTTGTATCAGCGATGGCCGTGGAATTTCCGGGAGGCCTCATGGGCCATGCACGAATCTTCCTCTCTGAGGATTTGGCCCGATTCCCAATTGCTTTTCGTCATTCTGTGGGATGGATGGTCTCCATTCAGGTTTGTTACCTCAGGTGACCCACCAAAAGAGGAATTCCAAATCCAAGCCGTGGGGAAGACTGAAGGGACATCCCGAACTATGGTTAAAAGTGGGGGCCTAGGGGCATGGCAAGCCCAATATGCTATCTCTTCATCCAGCCACTGAGTGGCCTTACTTGAGGACTGGGCTCAGCCTGAGGGTCACAATGTGTTTTTGTGACCAATGTGGCCCGCGAGCATGGGCGGGGCCTTATGGGCCACACTGGTTTCAACCACACTGAACGTTGGACAACATGCCAACCACAAGGTTTCTTGCCATGGGGAAGGAGTTCTGATTTCTGCATCACCTTCAACCCTGGGCAGTTCTTGGAGATAAGGTCTAGGCTCTGAAACCTGGAAACCGAGGTTGGGAAGAGATGACGATCTAAGGGCATGGAGGCTCGATGTGCTCAGTGTGCGGCCAACTGTCTGAGACGGGCCAGGGAGTCCAGGCTCAGGCTGTGTCAGAAAGGGCATTAGTGCCCTGGTCAGCCTATGTATTTGGGGTACAGCCAAGGTCGGTGCAGGTTGATTCTCATTTGGTGTTACTGGGTAGCCCCAGAGGACAATGTTTTTCTTCTGGAGGGCCGGCAGAGTGCTGCATTGTAGTTCTGGATGCCAAACTGGAGGGCTTGTGGGCCAGTAGTCTGACGACAAAAGTCTGAGAACACAAGCTAGGCTTAGGTTTCTGGGTGAGGCCATGGCAGGCACAATCTACAGACGTGAATCGAGATCTCGTGCATCTGAAGTCAGGGCGAGGATCAGACGATCGCTCAGGTTGGAGTTTCTGTCCCTGATGGCCCCTTCATGAATGGGGGGGGGCAATACGAGGCTATGGGGGTTTTCCCAAGATGAGAGTTATGAGAAGCTCCAAACAGCAGAGAGTCTTCTGCAGGTCAATTGAGTCGTTGCTTGGCTCCAGGCCAATGATTCTGAGCAGGGTTCTAAGGATGGATGGCTGCGTAGCCCACCTCGCATTCCAATTGTCTCCTAGCAACAAGACATGTTAGATCTCCTGGATCTGTGGGGAGCAACCGAGGATGCTGAGTTGAAATGGACACCCCTAAGGATGAATCCTCATGTGCTTTTGTGTCTATGGAGACCTTGGAATGAAGAGGTGGCACTGGTGCCCTAAAGGGTTCTCCTAAACAGAGGCTTTGACACAGCTCCAACGTGCAAGTTTCCCATGTGTAGATGAGATGTTTTCTGATGGGTGAATCAAGAAACAGCTATATGCTGCTTTTGAAATCCAGGCCTCTGAGGAGAGATGCCTGGAAACCAAAGCAATAGATCTGATTAGTGCCTAGGGTCCTGTTCTTTCCTTTTTACCTCTGGGGACATCTGTCTATGGGTCTGAGTGCAGGTAGGTGCTCATTTGGGCTCAGATTGCCCCTGTTTTTCCTGGGAAGTCACCACTTTTGAGATGGATCAGGGACTTTGGAGGTTTATCCTATTAGAAGGGTTGTGGCCATTGGAATGGGCACACACAATTCCCGTGGAGAGGGCAAGTACAGTCCTCAGGTTTGGCTCCAGGGGCCTGAGCCTGTAGGTTGTGTAGGCCAGGGCTGTTTGGACAGTTGTCTGTAAACACAAACTCGGCTTATGTTTCGGGTCATAGGTATGGCAGGACTGATCTACAGACCATGAGGAGAACTCTACGGGATTTGGAAGAAGGGCGAGTGTGAGGCTCCTGCTCAAGTTTTTGTCTCTGTATATCGTGTCACTCATGGTCGTGGAATTTCTGGGTGACTTTATGGGAAATGGACGAGTCTTACTCTCTGGTGTTTGGCCCCGTCCAAAGAGATTGGGGTCATTCTGTGGGCTGGAAGAAGTCCGTTTTTTTGTTGTTGTTGTTGTTGTTGTTTTCTTTTTTAACCTCAGGTGTCCCACCAAATGATGGATTCCAGAGTAGAGCCCTGGGGAGGGGCGACGGGACAATCAGAATTCTGGTTAAAAATTGGGGCCTGGGAAATGTCAAGCCCATTATGACATCTAATGGTCCAGCCTCTGAGAGGAATTACTAGAGGACAGGACTCATGCTGAGGGTCACAATGCGTGTGTATGCCCTCGTCCCACTCAAGAATGGGCGGGGCCTCAGGGTGAATGCTGGTTTCTCCTACACTGAACGTTGGACAACATGGCAACCACAAGGGTTCTTGCCATGGGTAAGGAGGAGTTCTGATTTCTGCATCACACTCCCCCCTGGGCAGTGATTGGAGATAAGGTCTCGGTTCTGAAGCCTGAAAACTGAGGTAGGGAAGAGATGATGACCTAAGGCCATGGCGGGTTTTATGTGCTCAGTGTGCGGTCAGCTTTCTGGGTGTTGGTCAGGAGGTCCGGGCTCAGGTTGTGTTCGACAGTGCATTAGTGCCCAGGTTAGACTATATAATTTGGGTAAAGTCGAGTGCTGTGTAGGTTTATCTTCATTTAAGGTGCCTGGGCACCTCATGAGGCAATAATTTTTTTTCTACAAAGCAGGCAGAGTGCTGCATTGTGGGTCCGGAATTGCCAAACTTGAGGGCTTCGGGGCCAGGAGTTTGAGGACGGAAGTCTGAGAAGACAAGCTGGACTTGGGTTTCAGGGCGAGGGCACGGCAGGTACCCCCTGCAGATCTGAACCAATATCTCATGCATCTGAAGTCAGGGCGAGGATCAGACGTTGGCTCAGGTTGGAGTTTCTGAGCATGACGGCCGCTTCATGAAGGAAGCGGAATCTCGAGGCCATTGAGGTTTTCCCATTTTGGGAGTTTTTGGATGCCCCCTTCAAGGATTCCTTCTGCGGGACAATTGAGACCTGTTGGACAGCTCCAGGACATCCCATATGGAATGACTCCAGAGCACCGTTCACGGATGGATGCCTGGGAAGCCGCCTCGCATTCCAATTGTCTCCTAGCAACAAGACAGTTTAGATCTGATGGCTTTGCCGGAGCAACCGGGGTGGCTGAGTTGAAAGGGACATACCTGAGGATGGGTCCTAATGTGTTTTTGTGTCCATGAGGGCCTTGGAATCAGGCGGTGGCACCGGGACCCTGAAGTACTCTCCTAAGCTTTGGACATGGCTCCCATGCACAGGTTTCCTTGTGGAACGAGATGAGTTCTGATGGGTGCCTCAGGAAAACCCCTATGCTCGTATTGGAATCAGGCTTTTGAGGACACATGCCTGTAACCCAAAGCAATGGATCATATTAAGGCCGAGGGTCTTGTCTGTTTCAATCTTCTTCTCTGGGGACATCCATCTATGGTATGAGTGGAGGTCAATTATCAACTGGTTTCATACAGCCCTTGTTTGTTCCGGGCGACCTACACTATTGGGATGGCCTCAGGGACTTTTGAGGTTTCTCCTAATTTGTACGATTTTTGACCATGGAATGGGCAGAATTCCTATGGATTGGTAGGCACAGTCCTAATGTGTGTCTCCAGGGGCCCAGCCTGGAGGGTGTGTGGCCCAAGACTTTGAGGACAGAAGTCTGAAAACACAAACTTAGCTTATGTTTGGGGACGTAGGTATGGCAGGCCCGATCTAGAAACCATGAGAAGAACTCTTCAGGATATGAAGAAAGTGTGAGTCTGAGGCGCTTGCTCAGGCTTTTGTCTCTGGAATTTGTATCAGCGATGGCCGTGGAATGTCGGGGAAGCCTCATGGGCCATGGACGTATCTTCCTCTCTGAGGATTTGGCCCGATTCCCAATTGCTTTTCGTCAATCTGTGGGATCGGAGGACTCATTTCAGTTTTGTTACCTCAGGGGTCCCACCAAAAGAGGAATTCCAAAGCCAAGCCCTGGAGAAGACTGAAGGGACAACACGAACTATGGTTAAAATTTGGGGCCTAGGGGCATGGCAAGCCCAATATGCTATCTCTTCATCCAGCCACTGAGTGGCCTTACTTGAGGACTGGGCTCAGCCTGAGGGTCACAATGTGTGTTTGTGACCAATGTGGCCCGCGAGCATGGGCGGGGCCTCATGGGCCACACTGGTTTCAACTACACTGAACGTTGGACAACATGCCAACCACAAGGTTTCTTGCCATGGGGAAGGAGTTCTGATTTCTGCATCACCTTCAACCCTGGGCAGTGATTGGAGATAAGGTCTAGGTTCTGAAACCTGAAAACCGAGGTTGGGAAGAGATGACGACCTAAGACCATGGCGGCTCGATGTGCTCAGTGTGTGGCCAGCTGTATGGGAGGGGCTAGGGGGTCCAGGCTCAGGCTGTGTCAGAAAGGGCATTAGTGCCCTGTTCTGCCTATGTTTTGGGGGTACAGCCAAGTTCGGTGCTGGTTGATCCTCATTTGGGGTTTCAGGGTAGCCCCAGAGGACAATGTTTTTCTTCTGGAGGGCCGGCAGAGTGCTGCATTGTAGTTCCGGATTGCCAAACTGGAGGGCTTTGGGCCAGTAGTCTGACGACAAAGGTCTGAGAAAACAAGCTAGGCTTAGGTTTCTGGGTGAGGCCATGGTAGGCACAATCTACAAACATGAATCGAGATCTCGTGCATCTGAAGTCAGGGCAAGGATCAGACGATCACTCAGGTTGGAGTTTCTGTCCCTGATGGCCCCTTCATGAATGGGGGGGGGGGCATCACGAGGCCATGGGTGTTTTCCCACGATGAAAGTTGTGAGAAGCTCCAAACTGCAGAGAGTCTTCTGGAGGACAATTGAGACCTGTTGTTTGGCTCCAGGCCAATGATTCTGAGCAGGGTTCTAAGGATGGATGGCTGGGTAGCCCTCCTCGCATTCCAATTGTCTCCTAGCATCCAGACAGGTTAGATCTCCTGGATCTTGGGAAGCAACCGAGGACGCTTAGTTGAAATGGACACCCCTGGGGATGGGTCCTAACGTGCTTTTGTGTCTATGGACCCTTGGAATGAAGCGGTGGCACTGGAGCCCTAAAGGGTTCTCCTAAACAGAGGCTTTGGCACAGCTCCAACGTGCAAGTTTCCCATGTGTAGATGAGATGTTTTCTGATGGGTGAGTCAAGAAACAGCTATATGCTGCTTTTGAAATCCAGGCCTCTGAGGAGAGATGCCTGGAAACCAAAGAAATGGATGTGATGAGTGCCTAGGGGCCTGTTCTTTCCTTTTTACCTCTGGGGACATCTGTCTATGGGTCTGAGTGCAGGTAGGTGCTCAGTTGGGCTCAGATTGCCCCTGTTTTTCCTGGGAAGCCACCACTATTGAGATGGATCAGGGACTTTGGAGGTTTATCCTATGAGAAGGGTTGTGGCCATTGGAATGGGCACACACAATTCCCTTGGAGATGGCAAGTACAGTCCTCAGGTTTGGCTCCAGGGGCCTGAGCCTGTAGGTTGTGTAGGCCAGGGCTGTTTGGACAGTTGTCTGAAAACACAAACTCGGCTTATGTTTCGGGTCATAGGTATGGCAGGACTGATCTACTGACCATGAGGAGAACTTTTCGGGATTTGAAAGAAGGGCGAGTGTGAGGCTCCTGCTCAAGTTTTTGTCTCTGGATATCGTGTCACTCAAGATCGTGGAATTTCTGGGTGACTTCATGGGAATTGGATGAGTCTTACTCTCTGGTGGTTTGGCCCCGTCCAAAGAGTTTGGGGTCATTCTGTGGGCTGGAAGAAGTCCGATTTTTTTTGTTGTTGTTGTTGTTTTCTTTTTTAACCTCAGGTGTCCCACCAAATGATGGATTCCAGAGTAGAGCCCTGGGGAGGGGCGACTGGACAATCAGAAATCTGGTTAAAAATTGGGGCCTAGGGGCATGGCAAGCCCAATATGCTATCTCTTCATCCAGCCACTGAGTGGCCTTACTTGAGGACTGGGCTCAGCCTGAGCGTCATACTGTGTGTTTGTGACCAATGTGACCCGTGAGCATGGGCGGGGCCTCATGGGCCACAGTGGTTTCAACTACACTGAACGTTGGACAACATGCCAACCACAAGGTTTCTTGCCATGGGGAAGGAGTTCTGATTTCTGCATCAACTTCAACCCTGGGCAGTGATTGGAGATAAGGTCTAGGTTCTGAAACCTGAAAACCGAGGTTGGGAAGAGATGACGACCTAAGGCCATGGCGGCTCGATGTGCTCAGTGTGCGGCCAGCTGTCTTGGAGGGTCCAGGGGGTCCAGGCTCAGGCTGTGTCAGAAAGGGCATTAGTGCCCTGGTCAGCCTATGTAATTGGGGTACAGCCAAGGTCGGTGCAGGTTGATCCTCATTTGGGGTTACTGGGTAGACTCAGAGGACAATGGTTTTCTTCTGGAGGGCCGGCAGAGTGCTGCATTGTAGTTCCGGATTGCCAAACTGGAGGGCTTTGGGCCAGTAGTCTGACGACAAAGGTCTGAGAAAACAAGCTAGGCTTAGGTTTCTGGGTGAGGCCATGGTAGGCACAATCTACAAACATGAATCGAGATCTCGTGCATCTAAAGTCAGGGCAAGGATCAGACGATCACTCAGGTTGGAGTTTCTGTCCCTGATGGCCCCATCATGAATGGGGGGGGGGGACATCACGAGGCCATGGGTGTTTTCCCACGATGAAAGTTGTGAGAAGCTCCAAACTGCAGAGAGTCTTCTGCAGGACAATTGAGACCTGTTGTTTGGCTCCAGGCCAATGATTCTGAGCAGGGTTCTAAGGATGGATGGCTGGGTAGCCCTCCTCGCATTCCAATTGTCTCCTAGCATCCAGACAGGTTAGATCTCCTGGATCTTGGGAAGCAACCGAGGACGCTTAGTTGAAATGGACACCCCTGGGGATGGGTCCTAACGTGCTTTTGTGTCTATGGACCCTTGGAATGAAGCGGTGGCACTGGAGCCCTAAAGGGTTCTCCTAAACAGAGGCTTTGGCACAGCTCCAACGTGCAAGTTTCCCATGTGTAGATGAGATGTTTTCTGATGGGTGAGTCAAGAAACAGCTATATGCTGCTTTTGAAATCCAGGCCTCTGAGGAGAGATGCCTGGAAACCAAAGAAATGGATGTGATGAGTGCCTAGGGGCCTGTTCTTTCCTTTTTACCTCTGGGGACATCTGTCTATGGGTCTGAGTGCAGGTAGGTGCTCAGTTGGGCTCAGATTGCCCCTGTTTTTCCTGGGAAGCCACCACTATTGAGATGGATCAGGGACTTTGGAGGTTTATCCTATGAGAAGGGTTGTGGCCATTGGAATGGGCACACACAATTCCCTTGGAGATGGCAAGTACAGTCCTCAGGTTTGGCTCCAGGGGCCTGAGCCTGTAGGTTGTGTAGGCCAGGGCTGTTTGGACAGTTGTCTGAAAACACAAACTCGGCTTATGTTCCGGGTCATAGGTATGGCAGGACTGATCTACTGACCATGAGGAGAACTTTTCGGGATTTGAAAGAAGGGCGTGTGTGAGGCTCCTGCTCAAGTTTTTGTCTCTGGATATCGTGTCACTCAAGATCGTGGAATTTCTGGGTGACTTCATGGGAATTGGATGAGTCTTACTCTCTGGTGGTTTGGCCCCGTCCAAAGAGTTTGGGGTCATTCTGTGGGCTGGAAGAAGTCCGATTTTTTTTGTTGTTGTTGTTGTTTTCTTTTTTAACCTCAGGTGTCCCACCAAATGATGGATTCCAGAGTAGAGCCCTGGGGAGGGGCGACTGGACAATCAGAAATCTGGTTAAAAATTGGGGCCTAGGGACATGTCAAGCCCATTATGACATCTAATTGTCCAGTCACTGAGAAGACTTACTAGAGGACAGGACTCATACTGAGGGTCACAATGCGTGTGTATGCCCTCGTAACACTCAAGAATGGGCGGGGCCTCAGGGTGAATGCTGGTTTCTCCTACACTGAACGTTGGAAAACGTGCCAACCACAAGGGTTCTTGCCATGGGTAAGGAGGAGTTCTGATTTCTGAATCACACTCACCGCTGGGCAGTGATTGGAGATAAGGTCTCGGTTCTGAAGCCTGAAAACTGAGGTAGGGAAGAGATGATGACCTAAGGCCATGGCGGGTTTTATCTGCTCAGTGTGCTGTCAGCTTTCTGGGTGTTGGTCAGGAGGTCCGGGCTCAGGTTGTGTTCGAAAGTGCATTAGTGCCCAGGTTAGACTATATAATTTGGGAAAAGTCGAGTGCTGTGTAGGTTTACCCTCATTTAAGGTGCCTGGGCAGCTCATGAGGCAATAATTTTTTTTCTAGAGGGCAGGCAGAGTGCTGCATTGTGGGTTCCGGAATTGCCAAACTTGAGGGCTTCGGGGCCAGGAGTGTGAGGATGGAAGTCTGAGAAGACAAGCTAGACTTGGGTTTCAGGGCGAGGTCACGGCAGGAACCCCCAGCAGATCTGAACCAATATCTCATGCATCTGAAGTCAGGGCGAGGATCAGACGTTGGCTCAGGTTGGAGTTTCTGAGCATGACGGCCGCTTCATGAAGGGAGCGGAATCTCAAGGCCATTGAGGTTTTCCCACGTTGGGAGTTGTGGGATACCCCCTTCAACGATTCCTTCTGCGGGACAATTGAGACCTGTTGGACAGCTCCAGGACATCCCATATGGAATGACTGCAGAGCACCGTTCGCGGATGGATGCCTGGGAAGCCCGCCTCACATTCCAATTGTCTCCTAGCAACAAGACAGTTTAGATCTGATGTCTCTGCCGGAGCAACCTGGGTGGCTGAGTTGAAATGGACTTTCGTGAGGATGGGTCCTAATGTGTTTTTGTGTTCATGAGGGCCTTGGAATGGGGCGGTGGCACCGGAACCCTGAAGTACTCTCCTAAGCTTTGGACATGGCTCCCATGCACAGGTTTCTTTGTGGAGACGAGATGAGTTCTGATGGGTGCCTCAGGAAAATCCCTATGCTCGTATTGTAATCAGGCTTTTGAGGACACATGCCTGTAACCCAAAGCAATGGATCCTATTATGGCCTAGGGTCCTGTCTGGTTCAATCTTCTTCTCTGGGGACATCCATCTATGGTATGAGTGGAGGTCGATTATCAGCTGGTGTCAGACAGCCCTTGTTTGTTCCGGGCGACTTACACTATTGGGATGGCCTCAGGGACTTTGGAGGTTTCTCCTAATTTGTACGATTTTGGACCATGGAATGGGCAGAATTCCCATGGATTGGTAGGCACAGTCCTAATGTGTGGCTCCAGGGGCCCAGCCTGGAGGGTGTGTGGCCCAGGACTTTGAGGACAGAAGTCTGAAAACACAAACTCAGCTTGGGTTTGGGGACGTAGGTATGGCAGGCCCGATCTACAAACCATGAGAAGAACTCGTCAGGATATGAAGAAAGTGTGAGTCTGAGGCGCTTGCTCAGGCTTTTGTCTCTGGATTTTGTATCAGCGATGGCCGTGGAATGTCGGCGAGGCCTCATGGGCCATGGACAAATATTCCTCTCTGAGGATTTGGCCCGAATCCCAATTGCTTTTCGTCAATCTGTGGGATGGGAGGACTCATTTCAGGTTTGTTACCTCAGGTGTCCCAACAAAAGAGGAATTCCAAAGCCAAGCCGTGGGGAAAACTGAAAAGACAACCCAAACTATGGTTAAAAATTGGGGCCTAGGGGCATGGCAAGCCCAATATGCTATCTCTTCATCCAGCCACTGAGTGGCCTTACTTGAGGACTGGGCTCAGCCTGAGGGTCACAATGTGTGTTTGTGACCAATGTGGCCCGCGAGCATGGGCGGGGCCTCATGGGCCACATTGGTTTCAACTACACTGAAAGTTGGACAACATGCCAACCACAAGGTTTCTTGCCATGGGGAAGGAGTTCTGATTTCTGCATCACCTTCAACCTTGGGCAGTGATTGGAGATTAGGTCTAGGTTCTGAAACCTGGAAACCGAGGTTGGGAAGAGATGACGACCTAAGGCCATGGCGTCTAGATGTGCTCAGTGTGCGGCCACCTGTCTGGGACGGACCAGGGAGTCCAGGCTCAGGCTGTGTCAGAAAGGGCATTAGTGCCCTGGTCAGCCTATGTATTTGGGGTACAGCCAAGGTCGGTGCAGGTTGATCCTCATTTGGGGTTACTGGGTAGCCCCAGAGGACAATGTTTTTCTCTTGGAGGGCCGGCAAGTGCTGCATTGTAGTACTGGATGGCCAAACTGGAGGGCTTGTGGGCCAGTAGTCTGACGACAAAAGTCTGAGAACACAAGCTAGGCTTAGGTTTCTGGGTGAGGCAATGGCAGGCACAATCTACAGACCTGAATCGAGATCTCGTGCATCTGAAGTCAGGGCGAGGATCAGACGATCGCTCAGGTTGGAGTTTCTGTCCCTGATGGCCCCTTCATGAATGGGTGGGGGCATCACGAAGCCATGGGTGTTTTCCCACGATGGGAGTTATGAGAAGCTCCAAACAGCAGAGAGTCTTCTGCAGGTCAATTGAGACCGTTTCTTGGCTCCATGCCAATGATTCTGAGCAGGGTTCTAAGGATGGATGGCTGCGTAGCCCACCTCGCATTCCAATTGTCTCCTACCAACAAGACAGTTTAGATCTCCTGGATCTGTGGGGAGCTACCGAGGACGCTGAGTTTAAATGGACACCCCTATGGATGGGTCCTAATGTACTTTTGTGTCTATGGAGACCTTGGAATGAAGCGGTGGCACTGGGGCCCTAAAGGGTTCTCCTAAACAGAGGCTTTGACACAGCTCCAACGTGCAAGTTTCCCATGTGTAGATGAGATGTTTTCTGATGGGTGAAACAAGAAACTGCTATATGCTGCTTTTGAAATCCAGGCCTCTGAGGAGAGATGCCTGGAAACCAAAGCAATGGATCTGATTAGTGCCTAGGGGCCTGTTCTTTCCTTTTTAACTCTGGGGACATCTGTCTATGGGTCTGAGTGCAGGTAGGTGCTCATTTGGGCTCAGATTGCCCCTGTTTTTCCTGGGAAGCCACCACTATTGAGATGGATCAGGGACGTTGGAGGTTTATCCTATGAGAAGGGTTGTGGCCATTGGAATGGGCACACACAATTCCCTTGGAGAGGGCAAGTACAGTCCTCAGGTTTGGCTCCAGGGGCCTGAGCCTGTAGGTTGTGTAGGCCAGGGCTGTTTGGACAGTTGTCTGAAAACACAAACTCGGCTTATGTTTCGGGTCATAGGTATGGCAGGACTGATCTACAGACCATGAGGAGAACTCTTCTGGATTTGAAAGAAGGGCGAGTGTGAGGCTCCTGCTCAAGTTTTTGTCTCTGGATATCGTGTCACTCATGGTCGTGGAATTTCTGGGTGACTTCATGGGAAATGGACGAGTCTTACTCTCTGGTGGTTTGGCCCCGTCCAAAGAGTTTGGGGTCATTCTGTGGGCTGGAAGAAGTCCGTTTTTTTTTTTTTTGTTGTTGTTGTTGTTGTTTTCTTTTTTAACCTCAGGTGTCCCACTAAATGAGGGATTCCAGAGTAGAGACCTGGGGAGGGGCGACTTGACAGTCAGAAATCTGGTTAAAAATTGGGACCTAGTGACATGTCAAGCCCATTATGACATCTAAAGGTCCAGCCACTGAGAGGACTTACTAGAGGACAGGACTCATGCTGAGGGTCACAATGCGTGTGTATGCCCTCGTCGCACTCAAGAATGGGCGGGGCCTCAGGGTGAATGCTGGTTTCTCCTACACTGAATGTTGGACAACGTGCCAACCACAAGGGTTCTTGCCATGGGTAAGGAGGAGTTCTGATTTCTGCATCAGACTCACCCCTGGGCAGTGATTGGAGATAAGGTCTCGGTTCTGAAGCCTGAAAACTGAGGTAGGGAAGAGATGATGACCTAAGGCCATGGCGGGTTTTATGTGCTCAGTGTGCGGTCAGCTTTCTGGGTGTTGGTCAGGAGGTCCGGGCTCAGGTTGTGTTCGACAGTGCATTAGTGCCCAGGTTAGACTATATAATATGGGTAAGGTCGAGTGCTGTGTAGGTTTATCCTCATTTAAGTTGCCTGGGCAGCTCATGAGGCAATAATTTTTTTTCTAGAGGGCAGGCAGAGTGCTGCATTGTGGGTCCGGAATTGCCAAATTTTAGGACTTCGGGGCCAGGAGTTTGAGGACGGAATTGTGAGAAGACAAGCTAGACTTGGGTTTCAGGCCGAGGGCACGACAGGTACGCCCTGCAGATCTGAACCAATATCTCATGCTTCTGAAGTCAGGGCGAGGATCAGATGTTGGCTCAGGTTGGAGTTCCTGTGCATGACGGCCGCTTTATGAAGGGAGCGGTATCTCGGGGCCATGGAGGTTGTCCCACGTTGGGAGTTGTGGGATGCCCCCTTCAAGGATTCCTTCTGCGGGACAATTGAGACCTGTTGGACAGCTCCAGGACATCCCAAATGGAATGACTCCAGAGCACCGTTCGCGGATGGATGCCTCGGAAGCCCGCCTCGCATTCCAATTGTCTCCTAGCAACAAGACAGTTTAGATCGGATGGCTCTGCCGGAGCACCGGGGTGGCTGAGTTGAAATGGACTTTCCTGAGGATGGGTCCTAATGTGTTTTTGTGTCCATGAGGGCCTTGGAATGGGGCGGTGGCACCGGGACCCTGAAGTACTCTCCTAAGCTATGGACATGGCTCCCATGCACAGGTTTCCTTGTGGAGACGAATTGAGTTCTGATGGGTGCCTCAGGAAAACCCCTATGCTCGTATTGGAATCAGGCTTTTGAGGACACATGCCTGTAACCCATAGCAATGGATCCTATTATGGCCTAGGGTCCTGTCTGTTTCAATCTTCTTCTCTGGGGACATCCATCTATGGTATGAGTGGAGGTCGATTATCAGCTGGTGTCAGACAGCCCTTGTTTGTTCCAGGCGACCTACACTATTGGGATGGCCTCAGGGACTTTGGAGGTTTCTCCTAATTTGTACGATTTTGGATCATGGAATGGGCAGAATTCCCATGGATTGGTAGGCACAGTCCTAATGTGTGGCTCCAGGCGCCCAACCTGGAGGCTGTGTGGCCCAAGACTTTGAGGACAGAAGTCTGAAAACACAAACTCAGCTTAGGTTTGGGGACGTAGGTATGGCAGGCAGGCCCGATCGACAAACCATGAGAAGAACTCTTCAGGATATGAAGAAAGTGCGAGTCTGAGGCGTTTGCTCAGGCTTTTGTCTCTGGATTTTGTATCAGCGATGGCCGTGGAATTTCCGGGAGGCCTCATGGGCCATGCACGAATCTTCCTCTCTGAGGATTTGGCCCGATTCCCAATTGCTTTTCGTCATTCTGTGGGATGGATGGTCTCCATTCAGGTTTGTTACCTCAGGTGACCCACCAAAAGAGGAATTCCAAATCCAAGCCGTGGGGAAGACTGAAGGGACATCCCGAACTATGGTTAAAAGTGGGGGCCTAGGGGCATGGCAAGCCCAATATGCTATCTCTTCATCCAGCCACTGAGTGGCCTTACTTGAGGACTGGGCTCAGCCTGAGGGTCACAATGTGTTTTTGTGACCAATGTGGCCCGCGAGCATGGGCGGGGCCTTATGGGCCACACTGGTTTCAACCACACTGAACGTTGGACAACATGCCAACCACAAGGTTTCTTGCCATGGGGAAGGAGTTCTGATTTCTGCATCACCTTCAACCCTGGGCAGTTCTTGGAGATAAGGTCTAGGCTCTGAAACCTGGAAACCGAGGTTGGGAAGAGATGACGACCTAAGGCCATGGAGGCTCGATGTGCTCAGTGTGCGGCCAACTGTCTGAGACGGGCCAGGGAGTCCAGGCTCAGGCTGTGTCAGAAAGGGCATTAGTGCCCTGGTCAGCCTATGTATTTGGGGTACAGCCAAGGTCGGTGCAGGTTGATTCTCATTTGGTGTTACTGGGTAGCCCCAGAGGACAATGTTTTTCTTCTGGAGGGCCGGCAGAGTGCTGCATTGTAGTTCTGGATGCCAAACTGGAGGGCTTGTGGGCCAGTAGTCTGACGACAAAAGTCTGAGAACACAAGCTAGGCTTAGGTTTCTGGGTGAGGCCATGGCAGGCACAATCTACAGACCTGAATCGAGATCTCGTGCATCTGAAGTCAGGACGAGGATCAGACGATCGCTCAGGTTGGAGTTTCTGTCCCTGATGGCCCCTTCATGAATGGGGGGGGGGCAATACGAGGCTATGGGGGTTTTCCCAAGATGAGAGTTATGAGAAGCTCCAAACAGCAGAGAGTCTTCTGCAGGTCAATTGAGACCGTTGCTTGGCTCCAGGCCAATGATTCTGAGCAGGGTTCTAAGGATGGATGGCTGCGTAGCCCACCTCGCATTCCAATTGTCTCCTAGCAACAAGACATGTTAGATCTCCTGGATCTGTGGGGAGCAACCGAGGATGCTGAGTTGAAATGGACACCCCTAAGGATGAATCCTCATGTGCTTTTGTGTCTATGGAGACCTTGGAATGAAGAGGTGGCACTGGTGCCCTAAAGGGTTCTCCTAAACAGAGGCTTTGACACAGCTCCAACGTGCAAGTTTCCCATGTGTAGATGAGATGTTTTCTGATGGGTGAATCAAGAAACAGCTATATGCTGCTTTTGAAATCCAGGCCTCTGAGGAGAGATGCCTGGAAACCAAAGCAATAGATCTGATTAGTGCCTAGGGTCCTGTTCTTTCCTTTTTACCTCTGGGGACATCTGTCTATGGGTCTGAGTGCAGGTAGGTGCTCATTTGGGCTCAGATTGCCCCTGTTTTTCCTGGGAAGTCACCACTTTTGAGATGGATCAGGGACTTTGGAGGTTTATCCTATTAGAAGGGTTGTGGCCATTGGAATGGGCACACACAATTCCCGTGGAGAGGGCAAGTACAGTCCTCAGGTTTGGCTCCAGGGGCCTGAGCCTGTAGGTTGTGTAGGCCAGGGCTGTTTGGACAGTTGTCTGTAAACACAAACTCGGCTTATGTTTCGGGTCATAGGTATGGCAGGACTGATCTACAGACCATGAGGAGAACTCTACGGGATTTGGAAGAAGGGCGAGTGTGAGGCTCCTGCTCAAGTTTTTGTCTCTGTATATCGTGTCACTCATGGTCGTGGAATTTCTGGGTGACTTTATGGGAAATGGACGAGTCTTACTCTCTGGTGTTTGGCCCCGTCCAAAGAGATTGGGGTCATTCTGTGGGCTGGAAGAAGTCCGTTTTTTTTTTGTTGTTGTTGTTGTTGTTTTCTTTTTTAACCTCAGGTGTCCCACCAAATGATGGATTCCAGAGTAGAGCCCTGGGGAGGGGCGACGGGACAATCAGAATTCTGGTTAAAAATTGGGGCCTGGGAAATGTCAAGCCCATTATGACATCTAATGGTCCAGCCTCTGAGAGGAATTACTAGAGGACAGGACTCATGCTGAGGGTCACAATGCGTGTGTATGCCCTCGTCCCACTCAAGAATGGGCGGGGCCTCAGGGTGAATGCTGGTTTCTCCTACACTGAACGTTGGACAACATGGCAACCACAAGGGTTCTTGCCATGGGTAAGGAGGAGTTCTGATTTCTGCATCACACTCCCCCCTGGGCAGTGATTGGAGATAAGGTCTCGGTTCTGAAGCCTGAAAACTGAGGTAGGGAAGAGATGATGACCTAAGGCCATGGCGGGTTTTATGTGCTCAGTGTGCGGTCAGCTTTCTGGGTGTTGGTCAGGAGGTCCGGGCTCAGGTTGTGTTCGACAGTGCATTAGTGCCCAGGTTAGACTATATAATTTGGGTAAAGTCGAGTGCTGTGTAGGTTTATCTTCATTTAAGGTGCCTGGGCACCTCATGAGGCAATAATTTTTTTTCTAGAAAGCAGGCAGAGTGCTGCATTGTGGGTCCGGAATTGCCAAACTTGAGGGCTTCGGGGCCAGGAGTTTGAGGACGGAAGTCTGAGAAGACAAGCTGGACTTGGGTTTCAGGGCGAGGGCACGGCAGGTACCCCCTGCAGATCTGAACCAATATCTCATGCATCTGAAGTCAGGGCGAGGATCAGACGTTGGCTCAGGTTGGAGTTTCTGAGCATGACGGCCGCTTCATGAAGGAAGCGGAATCTCGAGGCCATTGAGGTTTTCCCATTTTGGGAGTTGTTGGATGCCCCCTTCAAGGATTCCTTCTGCGGGACAATTGAGACCTGTTGGACAGCTCCAGGACATCCCATATGGAATGACTCCAGAGCACCGTTCACGGATGGATGCCTGGGAAGCCGCCTCGCATTCCAATTGTCTCCTAGCAACAAGACAGTTTAGATCTGATGGCTTTGCCGGAGCAACCGGGGTGGCTGAGTTGAAAGGGACATACCTGAGGATGGGTCCTAATGTGTTTTTGTGTCCATGAGGGCCTTGGAATCAGGCGGTGGCACCGGGACCCTGAAGTACTCTCCTAAGCTTTGGACATGGCTCCCATGCACAGGTTTCCTTGTGGAACGAGATGAGTTCTGATGGGTGCCTCAGGAAAACCCCTATGCTCGTATTGGAATCAGGCTTTTGAGGACACATGCCTGTAACCCAAAGCAATGGATCCTATTAAGGCCGAGGGTCTTGTCTGTTTCAATCTTCTTCTCTGGGGACATCCATCTATGGTATGAGTGGAGGTCAATTATCAACTGGTTTCAGACAGCCCTTGTTTGTTCCGGGCGACCTACACTATTGGGATGGCCTCAGGGACTTTTGAGGTTTCTCCTAATTTGTACGATTTTTGACCATGGAATGGGCAGAATTCCTATGGATTGGTAGGCACAGTCCTAATGTGTGTCTCCAGGGGCCCAGCCTGGAGGGTGTGTGGCCCAAGACTTTGAGGACAGAAGTCTGAAAACACAAACTCAGCTTATGTTTGGGGACGTAGGTATGGCAGGCCCGATCTACAAACCATGAGAAGAACTCTTCAGGATATGAAGAAAGTGTGAGTCTGAGGCGCTTGCTCAGGCTTTTGTCTCTGGAATTTGTATCAGCGATGGCCGTGGAATGTCGGGGAAGCCTCATGGGCCATGGACGTATCTTCCTCTCTGAGGATTTGGCCCGATTCCCAATTGCTTTTCGTCAATCTGTGGGATCGGAGGACTCATTTCAGTTTTGTTACCTCAGGGGTCCCACCAAAAGAGGAATTCCAAAGCCAAGCCCTGGAGAAGACTGAAGGGACAACACGAACTATGGTTAAAATTTGGGGCCTAGGGGCATGGCAAGCCCAATATGCTATCTCTTCATCCAGCCACTGAGTGGCCTTACTTGAGGACTGGGCTCAGCCTGAGGGTCACAATGTGTGTTTGTGACCAATGTGGCCCGCGAGCATGGGCGGGGCCTCATGGGCCACACTGGTTTCAACTACACTGAACGTTGGACAACATGCCAACCACAAGGTTTCTTGCCATGGGGAAGGAGTTCTGATTTCTGCATCACCTTCAACCCTGGGCAGTGATTGGAGATAAGGTCTAGGTTCTGAAACCTGAAAACCGAGGTTGGGAAGAGATGACGACCTAAGACCATGGCGGCTCGATGTGCTCAGTGTGCGGCCAGCTGTATGGGAGGGGCTAGGGGGTCCAGGCTCAGGCTGTGTCAGAAAGGGCATTAGTGCCCTGTTCTGCCTATGTTTTTGGGGTACAGCCAAGTTCGGTGCTGGTTGATCCTCATTTGGGGTTACAGGGTAGCCCCAGAGGACAATGTTTTTCTTCTGGAGGGCCGGCAGAGTGCTGCATTGTAGTTCCGGATTGCCAAACTGGAGGGCTTTGGGCCAGTAGTCTGACGACAAAGGTCTGAGAAAACAAGCTAGGCTTAGGTTTCTGGGTGAGGCCATGGTAGGCACAATCTACAAACATGAATCGAGATCTCGTGCATCTGAAGTCAGGGCAAGGATCAGACGATCGCTCAGGTTGGAGTTTCTGTCCCTGATGGCCCCTTCATGAATGGGGGGGGGGGTGCATCACGAGGCCATGGGTGTTTTCCCACGATGAAAGTTGTGAGAAGCTCCAAACTGCAGAGAGTCTTCTGCAGGACAATTGAGACCTGTTGTTTGGCTCCAGGCCAATGATTCTGAGCAGGGTTCTAAGGATGGATGGCTGGGTAGCCCTCCTCGCATTCCAATTGTCTCCTAGCATCCAGACAGGTTAGATCTCCTGGATCTTGGGAAGCAACCGAGGACGCTTAGTTGAAATGGACACCCCTGGGGATGGGTCCTAACGTGCTTTTGTGTCTATGGACCCTTGGAATGAAGCGGTGGCACTGGAGCCCTAAAGGGTTCTCCTAAACAGAGGCTTTGGCACAGCTCCAACGTGCAAGTTTCCCATGTGTAGATGAGATGTTTTCTGATGGGTGAGTCAAGAAACAGCTATATGCTGCTTTTGAAATCCAGGCCTCTGAGGAGAGATGCCTGGAAACCAAAGAAATGGATGTGATGAGTGCCTAGGGGCCTGTTCTTTCCTTTTTACCTCTGGGGACATCTGTCTATGGGTCTGAGTGCAGGTAGGTGCTCAGTTGGGCTCAGATTGCCCCTGTTTTTCCTGGGAAGCCACCACTATTGAGATGGATCAGGGACTTTGGAGGTTTATCCTATGAGAAGGGTTGTGGCCATTGGAATGGGCACACACAATTCCCTTGGAGATGGCAAGTACAGTCCTCAGGTTTGGCTCCAGGGGCCTGAGCCTGTAGGTTGTGTAGGCCAGGGCTGTTTGGACAGTTGTCTGAAAACACAAACTCGGCTTATGTTCCGGGTCATAGGTATGGCAGGACTGATCTACTGACCATGAGGAGAACTTTTCGGGATTTGAAAGAAGGGCGTGTGTGAGGCTCTTGCTCAAGTTTTTGTCTCTGGATATCGTGTCACTCAAGATCGTGGAATTTCTGGGTGACTTCATGGGAATTGGATGAGTCTTACTCTCTGGTGGTTTGGCCCCGTCCAAAGAGTTTGGGGTCATTCTGTGGGCTGGAAGAAGTCCGATTTTTTTTGTTGTTGTTGTTGTTTTCTTTTTTAACCTCAGGTGTCCCACCAAATGATGGATTCCAGAGTAGAGCCCTGGGGAGGGGCGACTGGACAATCAGAAATCTGGTTAAAAATTGGGGCCTAGGGACATGTCAAGCCCATTATGACATCTAATTGTCCAGTCACTGAGAAGACTTACTAGAGGACAGGACTCATACTGAGGGTCACAATGCGTGTGTATGCCCTCGTAACACTCAAGAATGGGCGGGGCCTCAGGGTGAATGCTGGTTTCTCCTACACTGAACGTTGGAAAACGTGCCAACCACAAGGGTTCTTGCCATGGGTAAGGAGGAGTTCTGATTTCTGAATCACACTCACCGCTGGGCAGTGATTGGAGATAAGGTCTCGGTTCTGAAGCCTGAAAACTGAGGTAGGGAAGAGATGATGACCTAAGGCCATGGCGGGTTTTATGTGCTCAGTGTGCTGTCAGCTTTCTGGGTGTTGGTCAGGAGGTCCGGGCTCAGGTTGTGTTCGAAAGTGCATTAGTGCCCAGGTTAGACTATATAATTTGGGAAAAGTCGAGTGCTGTGTAGGTTTACCCTCATTTAAGGTGCCTGGGCAGATCATGAGGCAATAATTTTTTTTCTAGAGGGCAGGCAGAGTGCTGCATTGTGGGTTCCGGAATTGCCAAACTTGAGGGCTTCGGGGCCAGGAGTGTGAGGATGGAAGTCTGAGAAGACAAGCTAGACTTGGGTTTCAGGGCGAGGTCACGGCAGGAACCCCCAGCAGATCTGAACCAATATCTCATGCATCTGAAGTCAGGGCGAGGATCAGACGTTGGCTCAGGTTGGAGTTTCTGAGCATGACGGCCGCTTCATGAAGGGAGCGGAATCTCAAGGCCATTGAGGTTTTCCCACGTTGGGAGTTGTGGGATACCCCCTTCAACGATTCCTTCTGCGGGACAATTGAGACCTGTTGGACAGCTCCAGGACATCCCATATGGAATGACTGCAGAGCACCGTTCGCGGATGGATGCCTGGGAAGCCCGCCTCACATTCCAATTGTCTCCTAGCAACAAGACAGTTTAGATCTGATGTCTCTGCCGGAGCAACCTGGGTGGCTGAGTTGAAATGGACTTTCGTGAGGATGGGTCCTAATGTGTTTTTGTGTTCATGAGGGCCTTGGAATGGGGCGGTGGCACCGGAACCCTGAAGTACTCTCCTAAGCTTTGGACATGGCTCCCATGCACAGGTTTCTTTGTGGAGACGAGATAGGTTCTGATGGGTGCCTCAGGAAAATCCCTATGCTCGTATTGTAATCAGGCTTTTGAGGACACATGCCTGTAACCCAAAGCAATGGATCCTATTATGGCCTAGGGTCCTGTCTGGTTCAATCTTCTTCTCTGGGGACATCCATCTATGGTATGAGTGGAGGTCGATTATCAGCTGGTGTCAGACAGCCCTTGTTTGTTCCGGGTGACTTACACTATTGGGATGGCCTCAGGGACTTTGGAGGTTTCTCCTAATTTGTACGATTTTGGACCATGGAATGGGCAGAATTCCCATGGATTGGTAGGCACAGTCCTAATGTGTGGCTCCAGGGGCCCAGCCTGGAGGGTGTGTGGCCCAGGACTTTGAGGACAGAAGTCTGAAAACACAAACTCAGCTTGGGTTTGGGGACGTAGGTATGGCAGGCCCGATCTACAAACCATGAGAAGAACTCGTCAGGATATGAAGAAAGTGTGAGTCTGAGGCGCTTGCTCAGGCTTTTGTCTCTGGATTTTGTATCAGCGATGGCCGTGGAATGTCGGCGAGGCCTCATGGGCCATGGACAAATATTCCTCTCTGAGGATTTGGCCCGAATCCCAATTGCTTTTCGTCAATCTGTGGGATGGGAGGACTCATTTCAGGTTTGTTACCTCAGGTGTCCCAACAAAAGAGGAATTCCAAAGCCAAGCCGTGGGGAAAACTGAAAAGACAACCCAAACTATGGTTAAAAATTGGGGCCTAGGGGCATGGCAAGCCCAATATGCTATCTCTTCATCCAGCCACTGAGTGGCCTTACTTGAGGACTGGGCTCAGCCTGAGGGTCACAATGTGTGTTTGTGACCAATGTGGCCCGCGAGCATGGGCGGGGCCTCATGGGCCACATTGGTTTCAACTACACTGAACGTTGGACAACATGCCAACCACAAGGTTTCTTGCCATGGGGAAGGAGTTCTGATTTCTGCATCACCTTCAACCTTGGGCAGTGATTGGAGATTAGGTCTAGGTTCTGAAACCTGGAAACCGAGGTTGGGAAGAGATGACGACCTAAGGCCATGGCGTCTAGATGTGCTCAGTGTGCGGCCACCTGTCTGGGACGGACCAGGGAGTCCAGGCTCAGGCTGTGTCAGAAAGGGCATTAGTGCCCTGGTCAGCCTATGTATTTGGGGTACAGCCAAGGTCGGTGCAGGTTGATCCTCATTTGGGGTTACTGGGTAGCCCCAGAGGACAATGTTTTTCTCTTGGAGGGCCGGCAAGTGCTGCATTGTAGTACTGGATGGCCAAACTGGAGGGCTTGTGGGCCAGTAGTCTGACGACAAAAGTCTGAGAACACAAGCTAGGCTTAGGTTTCTGGGTGAGGCAATGGCAGGCACAATCTACAGACCTGAATCGAGATCTCGTGCATCTGAAGTCAGGGCGAGGATCAGACGATCGCTCAGGTTGGAGTTTCTGTCTCTGATGGCCCCTTCATGAATGGGTGGGGGCATCACGAAGCCATGGGTGTTTTCCCACGATGGGAGTTATGAGAAGCTCCAAACAGCAGAGAGTCTTCTGCAGGTCAATTGAGACCGTTTCTTGGCTCCAGGCCAATGATTCTGAGCAGGGTTCTAAGGATGGATGGCTGCGTAGCCCACCTCGCATTCCAATTGTCTCCTACCAACAAGACAGTTTAGATCTCCTGGATCTGTGGGGAGCTACCGAGGACGCTGAGTTTAAATGGACACCCCTATGGATGGGTCCTAATGTACTTTTGTGTCTATGGAGACCTTGGAATGAAGCGGTGGCACTGGTGCCCTAAATGGTTCTCGTAAACAGAGGCTTTGACACAGCTCCAACGTGCAAGTTTCCCATGTGTAGATGAGATGTTTTCTGATGGGTGAGTCAAGAAACAGCTATATGCTGCTTTTGAAATCCAGGCCTCTGAGGAGAGATGCCTGGAAACCAAAGCAATGGATCTGATTAGTGCCTAGGGGCCTGTTCTTTCCTTTTTAACTCTGGGGACATCTGTCTATGGGTCTGAGTGCAGGTAGGTGCTCATTTGGGCTCAGATTGCCCCTGTTTTTCCTGGGAAGCCACCACTATTGAGATGGATCAGGGACGTTGGAGGTTTATCCTATGAGAAGGGTTGTGGCCATTGGAATGGGCACACACAATTCCCTTGGAGAGGGCAAGTACAGTCCTCAGGTTTGGCTCCAGGGGCCTGAGCCTGTAGGTTTTGTAGGCCAGGGCTGTTTGGACAGTTGTCTGAAAACACAAACTCGGCTTATGTTTTGGGTCATAGGTATGGCAGGACTGATCTACAGACCATGAGGAGAACTCTTCTGGATTTGAAAGAAGGGCGAGTGTGAGGCTCCTGCTCAAGTTTTTGTCTCTGGATATCGTGTCACTCATGGTCGTGGAATTTCTGGGTGACTTCATGGGAAATGGATGAGTCTTACTCTCTGGTGGTTTGGCCCCGTCCAAAGAGTTTGGGGTCATTCTGTGGGCTGGAAGAAGTCCGTTTTTTTTTTTTTTTGTTGTTGTTGTTGTTGTTTTCTTTTTTAACCTCAGGTGTCCCACTAAATGAGGGATTCCAGAGTAGAGACCTGGGGAGGGGCGACTTGACAGTCAGAAATCTGGTTAAAAATTGGGACCTAGTGACATGTCAAGCCCATTATGACATCTAAAGGTCCAGCCACTGAGAGGACTTACTAGAGGACAGGACTCATGCTGAGGGTCACAATGCGTGTGTATGCCCTCGTCGCACTCAAGAATGGGCGGGGCCTCAGTGTGAATGCTGGTTTCTCCTACACTGAATGTTGGACAACGTGCCAACCACAAGGGTTCTTGCCATGGGTAAGGAGGAGTTCTGATTTCTGCATCAGACTCACCCCTGGGCAGTGATTGGAGATAAGGTCTCGGTTCTGAAGCCTGAAAACTGAGGTAGGGAAGAGATGATGACCTAAGGCCATGGCGGGTTTTATGTGCTCAGTGTGCGGTCAGCTTTCTGGGTGTTGGTCAGGAGGTCCGGGCTCAGGTTGTGTTCGACAGTGCATTAGTGCCCAGGTTAGACTATATAATATGGGTAAGGTCGAGTGCTGTGTAGGTTTATCCTCATTTAAGTTGCCTGGGCAGCTCATGAGGCAATAATTTTTTTTCTAGAGGGCAGGCAGAGTGCTGCATTGTGGGTCCGGAATTGCCAAATTTTAGGACTTCGGGGCCAGGAGTTTGAGGATGGAAGTCTGAGAAGACAAGCTAGACTTGGGTTTCAGGCCGAGGGCACGACAGGTACGCCCTGCAGATCTGAACCAATATCTCATGCTTCTGAAGTCAGGGCGAGGATCAGATGTTGGCTCAGGTTGGAGTTCCTGTGCATGACGGCCGCTTTATGAAGGGAGCGGTATCTCGGGGCCATGGAGGTTGTCCCACGTTGGGAGTTGTGGGATGCCCCCTTCAAGGATTCCTTCTGCGGGACAATTGAGACCTGTTGGACAGCTCCAGGACATCCCATATGGAATGACTCCAGAGCACCGTTCGCGGATGGATGCCTCGGAAGCCCGACTCGCATTCCAATTGTCTCCTAGCAACAAGACAGTTTAGATCGGATGGCTCTGCCGGAGCACCGGGGTGGCTGAGTTGAAATGGACTTTCCTGAGGATGGGTCCTAATGTGTTTTTGTGTCCATGAGGGCCTTGGAATGGGGCGGTGGCACCGGGACCCTGAAGTACTCTCCTAAGCTATGGACATGGCTCCCATGCACAGGTTTCCTTGTGGAGACGAATTGAGTTCTGATGGGTGCCTCAGGAAAACCCCTATGCTCGTATTGGAATCAGGCTTTTGAGGACACATGCCTGTAACCCATAGCAATGGATCCTATTATGGCCTAGGGTCCTGTCTGGTTCAATCTTCTTCTCTGGGGACATCCATCTATGGTATGAGTGGAGGTCGATTATCAGCTGGTGTCAGACAGCCCTTGTTTGTTCCAGGCGACCTACACTATTGGGATGGCCTCAGGGACTTTGGAGGTTTCTCCTAATTTGTACGATTTTGGATCATGGAATGGGCCGAATTCCCATGGATTGGTAGGCACAGTCCTAATGTGTGGCTCCAGGCGCCCAGCCTGGAGGCTGTGTGGCCCAAGACTTTGAGGACAGTAGTCTGAAAACACAAACTCAGCTTAGGTTTGGGGACGTAGGTATGGCAGGCAGGCCCGATCGACAAACCATGAGAAGAACTCTTCAGGATTTGAAGAAAGTGCGAGTCTGAGGCGCTTGCTCAGGCTTTTGTCTCTGGATTTTGTATCAGCGATGGCCGTGGAATTTCGGGGAGGCCTCATGGGCCATGCACGAATCTTCCTCTCTGAGGATTTGGCCCGATTCCCAATTGCTTTTCGTCATTCTGTGGGATGGATGATCTCCATTCAGGTTTGTTACCTCAGGTGACCCACCAAAAGAGGAATTCCAAATCCAAGCCGTGGGGAAGACTGAAGGGACATCCCGAACTATGGTTAAAAGTGGGGGCCTAGGGGCATGGCAAGCCCAATATGCTATCTCTTCATCCAGCCACTGAGTGGCCTTACTTGAGGACTGGGCTCAGCCTGAGGGTCACAATGTGTGTTTCTGACCAATGTGGCCCGCGAGCATGGGCGGGGCCTCATGGGCCACACTGGTTTCAACCACACTGAACGTTGGACAACATGCCAACCACAAGGTTTCTTGCCATGGGGAAGGAGTTCTGATTTCTGCATCACCTTCAACCCTGGGCAGTTCTTGGAGATAAGGTCTAGGTTCTGAAACCTGGAAACCGAGGTTGGGAAGAGATGACGATATAAGGCCACGGAGGCTCGATGTGCTCAGTGTGCGGCCAACTGTCTGAGACGGGCCAGGGAGTCCAGGCTCAGGCTGTGTCAGAAAGGGCATTAGTGCCCTGGTCAGCCTATGTATTTGGGGTACAGCCAAGGTCGGTGCAGGTTGATCCTCATTTGTTGTTACTGGTAGCCCCAGAGGACAATGTTTTTCTTCTGGAGGGCCGGCAGAGTGCTGCATTGTAGTTCTGGATTGCCAAACTTGAGGGCTTGTGAGCCAGTAGTCTGACGACAAAAGTCTGAGAACAAAAGCTAGGCTTAGGTTTCTGGGTGAGGCCATGGCAGGCACAATCTACAGACGTGAATCGAGATCTCGTGCATCTGAAGTCAGGACGAGGATCAGACGATCGCTCAGGTTGGAGTTTCTGTCCCTGATGGCCCCTTCATGAATGGGGGGGGGCAATACGAGACCATGGGTGTTTTCCCAAGATGAGAGTTATGAGAAGCTCCAAACAGCAGAGAGTCTTCTGCAGGTCAATTGAGACCGTTGCTTGGCTCCAGGCCAATGATTCTGAGCAGGGTTCTAAGGATGGATGGCTGCGTAGCCCACCTCGCATTTCAATTGTCTCCTAGCAACAAGACAGGTTAGATCTCCTGGATCTGTGGGGAGCAAACGAGGATGCTGAGTTGAAATGGACACCCCTAAGGATGGGTCCTCATGTGCTTTTGTGTCTATGGAGACCTTGGAATGAAGAGGTGGCACTGGTGCCCTAAAGGGTTCTCGTAAACAGAGGCTTTGACACAGCTCCAACGTGCAAGTTTCCCATGTGTAGATGAGATGTTTTCTGATGGGTGAATCAAGAAACAGCTATATGCTGCTTTTGAAATCCAGGCCTCTGAGGAGAGATGCCTGGAAACCAAAGCAATAGATCTGATTAGTGCCTAGGGTCCTGTTCTTTCCTTTTTACCTCTGGGGACATCTGTCTATGGGTCTGAGTGCAGGTAGGTGCTCATTTGGGCTCAGATTGCCCCTGTTTTTCCTGGGAAGTCACCACTTTTGAGATGGATCAGGGACTTTGGAGGTTTATCCTATTAGAAGGGTTGTGGCCATTGCAATGGGCACACACAATTCCCTTGGAGAGGGCAAGTACAGTCCTCAGGTTTGGCTCCAGGGGCCTGAGCCTGTAGGTTGTGTAGGCCAGGACTGTTTGGACAGTTGTCTGAAAACACAAACTCGGCTTATGTTTCGGGTCATAGGTATGGCAGGACTGATCTACAGACCATGAGGAGAACTCTACGGGATTTGGAAGAAGGGCGAGTGTGAGGCTCCTGCTCAAGTTTTTGTCTCTGTATATCGTGTTACTCATGGTCGTGGAATTTCTGGGTGACTTCATGGGAAATGGACGAGTCTTACTCTCTGGTGGTTTGACCCCGTCCAAAGAGATTGGGGTCATTCTGTGGGCTGGAAGAAGTCCGTTTTTTTTTGTTGTTGTTGTTGTTGTTGTTTTCTTTTTTAACCTCAGGTGTCCCAACAAATGAGGGATTCCATAGTAGAGACCTGGGGAGGGGCGACTGGACAGTCAGAAATCTGGTTAAAAATTGGGGCCTAGGGACATGTCAAGCCCATTATGACATCTAATGGTCCAGCCTCTGAGAGGAATTACTAGAGGACAGGACTCAAGCTGAGGGTCACAATGCGTGTGTATGCCCCCGTCCCACTCAAGAATGGGCGGGGCCTCATGGTGAATGCTGGTTTCTCCTACACTGAACGTTGGACAACGTGCCAACCACAAGGGTTCTTGCCATGGGTAAGGAGGAGTTCTGATTTCTGCATCAGACTCACCCCTGGGCAGTGATTGGAGATAAGGTCTCGGTTCTGAAGCCTGAAAACTGAGGTAGGGAAGAGATGATGACCTAAGGCCATGGCGGGTTTTATGTGCTCAGTGTGCGGTCAGCTTTCTGGGTGTTGGTCAGGAGGTCCGGGCTCAGGTTGTGTTTGACAGTGCATTAGTGCCAAAGTAAGACTATATAATTTGGGTAAGGTCGAGTGCTGTGTAGGTTTATCCTCATTTAAGGTGCCTGGGCACCTCATGAGGCAATAATTTTTTTTTTTCTAGAGGGCCGGCAGAGTGCTGCATTGTGGGTCCGGAATTGCCAAATTTTAGGACTTCGGGGCCAGGAGTTTGAGGACGAAAGTGTGAGAAGACAAGCTAGGCTTGGGTTTCAGGGCGAGGGCACGACAGGTACCCCCTGCAGATCTGAACCTATATCTCATGCTTCTGAAGTCAAGGCGAGGATCAGACGTTGGCTCAGGTTGGAGTTCCTGTGCATGACGGCCGCTTTATGAAGGGAGCGGTATCTCGGGGCCATTGAGGTTTTCCCACGTTGGGAGTTGTGGGATGCCCCCTTCAAGGATTCCTTCTGCGGGACAATTGAGACATGTTGGACAGCTCCAGGACATCCCATATGGAATGACTCCATAGCACCGTTCACGGATGGATGCCTGGGAAGCCCGCCTCGCATTCCAATTGTCTCCTAGCAACAATACAGTTTTGATCTGATGGCTCTGCCGGAGCAACCGGGGTGGCATGAGGGCCTTGGAATGGGGCGGTGGCACCGGGAACCTGATGTACTCTCCTAAGCTTTGGACCTGGATCCCATGCACAGGTTTCCTTGTGGAGACGAGATGAGTTCTGATGGGTGCCTCAGGAAAACCCCTATGCTCGTATTGGAATCAGGCATTTGAGGACACATGCCTGTAACACAAAGCAATGGATCCTATTATGGCCTAGGGTGTTGTCTGGTTCAATCTTCTTCTCTGGGGACATCCATCTATGGTATGAGTGAAGGTCGATTATCAGCTGGTGTCAGACAGCCCTTGTTTGTTCCGGGCGACCTACACTATTGGGATGGCCTTAAAGACTTTGGAGGTTTCTCCTAATTTGTACGATTTTGGACCATGGAATGGGCAGAATTCCCATGGATTGGTAGGCACAGTCCTAATGTGTGGCTCCAGGCGCCCAGCCTGGAGGGTGTGTGGCCCAAGACTTTGAAGACAGAAGTCTGAAAACACAAACTCAGCTTAGGTTTGGGGACGTAGGTATGGCAGGCCCGATCGACAAACCATGAGAAGAACTCTTCAGGATATGGAGAAAGTGCGAGTGTGAGGCGTTTGCTCAGGCTATTGTCTCTGGGTTTTGTATCAGCGATGGCCGTGGAATGTCGGGGAGGCCTCATGGGCCATGGACGAATCTTCCACTCTGAGGATTTGGCCCGATTCCCAATTGCTTTTCGTCATTCTGTGGGATGGGAGGTCTCCTTTCAGGTTTGTTACCTCAGGGATCCCACCAAAAGAGGAATTCCTAATCCAAGCCGTGGGGAAGACTGAAGGGACATCCCGAACTATGGTTAAAAGTGGGGCCCTAGGGGCATGGCAAGCCCAATATGCTATCTCTTCATCCAGCCACTGAGTGGCCTTACTTGAGGACTGGGCTCAGCCTGAGGGTCACAATGTGTGTTTGTGACCAATGTGGCCCGTGAGCATGGGCGGGGACTCATGGGCCACACTGGTTTCAACGACACTGAACGTTGGACAACATGCCAACTACAAGGTTTCTTGCCATGGGGAAGGAGTTCTGATTTCTGCATCACCTTCAACCTGGGCAGTGATTGGAGATAAGGTCTAGGTTCTGAAACCTGAAAACCGAGGTTGGGAAGAGATGACGACCTTAGACCATGGCGGCTCGATGTGCTCAGTGTGCGGCCAGCTGTCTGGGAGGGGCCAGGGGGTCCAGGCTCAGGCTGTTTCAGAAAGGGCATTAGTGCCCTGGTCAGCCTATGTATTTGGGGTACAGCCAAGGTCGGTGCAGGTTGATCCTCATTGGGGGTTACTGGGTAGCCCCAGAGGACAATGTTTTTCCTCTGGAGGGCAGGCAAAGTGCTGCATTGTAGTTCTGGATTGCCAAATGGAGGGCTTGTAGGCCAGTAGTCTGACGACAAAAGTCTGAGAACACATGCTAGGCTTAGGTTTCTGGGTGAGGCCATGGAAGGCATAATCTACAGACCTGAATCGAGATCTCGTGCATCTGAAGTCAGGGCGAGGATCAGACGATCGCTCAGGTTGGAGTTTCTGTCCTGATGGCCCCTTCATGAATGGGGGGGCATCACGAGGCCATGGGGGTTTTCCCACTATGGGAGTTGTGAGAAGCTACAAACTGCAGAGAGTCTTCTGCAGGACAATTGAGACCTTTGTTTGGCTCCAGGCCAATGATTCTGAGCAGGATTCTAAGGATGGATGGCTGGGTAGCCCACCTCGCATTCCAATTGTCTCCTAGCAAAAAGACAGGTTAGATCTCCTGGATCTGTGGGGAGCTAACGAGGATGCTGGGTTGAAATGGACACCCCTGGGGATGGGTCCTAACGTGATTTTGTGTCTATGGAGATCTTGGAATGAAGCGGTGGCACTGGGGCCCTAAAGGGTTCTCCTAAACAGAGGCTTTGACACAGCTCCAACGTGCAAGTTTCCCATGTGTAGATGAGATGTTTTCTGATGGGTGAATCAAGAAACAGCTATATGCTGCTTTTGAAATCCAGGCCTCTGAGGAGAGATGCCTGGAAACCAAAGCAATGGATCTGATTAGTGCCTAGGGGCCTTTTCTTTCCTTTATACCTCTGGGGACCTCTGTCTAGGGGTCTGAGTGCAGGTAGGTGCTCATTTGGGCTCAGATTGCTCCTGTTTTTCCTGGGAAGCCACCACTATTGAGATGGATCAGGGACTTTGGAGGTTTATCCTATTAGAAGGGTTGTGGCCATTGGAATGGGCACAAACAATTCCCTTGGAGAGGGCAAGTACAGTCCTCAGGTTTGGCTCCAGGGGCCTGAGCCTGTAGGTTGTGTAGGCCAGGGCTGTTTGGACAGTTGTCTGAAAACAAACTCAGCTTAGGTTTGGGGAAGTAGGTATGGCAGGCCAGATCTACAAACCATGAGAAGAACTCTTCAGGATATGAAGAAAGTGCGAGTCTGTGGCGATTTCTCAGGCTTTTGTCTCTGGATTTTGTATCAGTGGTGGCCGTGGAATATCGGGGAGGCCTCATGGGCCATGAACGAATCTTCCTCTCTGAAGATTTGTCCCGATTCCCAATTGCTTTTCGTCAATCTGTGGGATTTGAGGACTCATTTCAGGTTTGTTACCTCAGGTGTCCCACCAAAAGAGGAATTCCAAAGCAAAGCCGTGGGGAAGACTGAAGGGACAAGCCGAACTATGGTTCAAAATTGGGGACTAGGGGCATGACAAGCCCAATATGCTATCTCTTCATCCAGCCACTGAGTGGCCTTACTTGAGGACTGGGCTCAGCCTGAGGGTCACAATGTGTGTTTGTGACCAATGTGGCCCGTGAGCATGGGCGGGGCCTCATGGGCCACACTGGTTTCAACGACACTGAACGTTGGACAACATGCCAACCACAAGGTTTCTTGCCATGGGGAAGGAGTTCTGATTTCTGCATCACCTTCAACCTTGGGCAGTGATTGGAGATAAGGTCTAGGTTCTAAAACCTGGAAACCGAGGTTGGGAGGAAATGACGACCTAAGGCCACGGAGGCTCGATGTGCTCAATGTGCGGCCAGCTGTCTGGGACGGGCCAGGGAGTCCAGGCTCAGGCCGTGTCAGAAATGGCATTAGTGCCCTGGTCAGCCTATATATTTGGGGTACAGCCAAGGTCGGTGCAGGTTGATCCTCATTTGGGGTTACTGGGTAGCCCCAGAGAACAATGTTTTTCTTCTGGAGGGCCGGCAGAGTGCTGGATTGTAGTTCTGGATTGCCAAACTGGAGGGCTTGTGGGCCAGTAGTCTGACGACAAAAGTCTGAGAACACAAGCTAGGCTTAGGTTTCTGGGTGAGGCCATGGCAGGCACAATCTACAGACCTGAATCGAGATCTCGTGCATCTGAAGTCAGGGCGAGGATCAGAGGATCGCTCAGGTTGGAGTTTCTGTCCCTGATGGACCCTTCATGAATGGGGGGGCATCAGGAGGTCATGGGTGTTTTCCCACGATGGGAGTTGTGTGTGAGAAGCTCCAAACTGCAGGGAGTCTTCTGCAGGACAATTGAGACCTGTTGTTTGGCTCCAGGCCAATGATTCTGAGCAGGGTTCTAAGGATGGATGGTTGGGTATTCCACCTCGCATTCCAATTGTCTCCTAGCAACAAGACAGGTTAGATCTCCTGGATCTGTGGGGAGCAACCGAGGACGCTGAGTTGAAATGGACACCCCTGGGGATGGGTCCTAACGTGCTTTTGTGTCTATGGAGACCTTGGAATGAAGCGGTGGCACTGGTGCCCTAAAGGGTTCTCGTAAACAGAGGCTTTGACACAGCTCCAACGTGCAAGTTTCCCATGTGTAGATGAGATGTTTTCTGATGGGTGAGTCAAGAAACAGCTATATGCTGCTTTTGAAATCCAGGCCTCTGAGGAGAGATGCCTGGAAACCAAAGCAATGGATCTGATTAGTGCCTAGGGGCCTGGTCTTTCCTTTTTACCTCTGGGGACATCTGTCTATGGGTCTGAGTGCAGGTAGGTGCTCAGTTGGGTCAGATTGCCCCTGTTTTTCCTGGGAAGCCACCACTATTGGGATGGATCAGTGACTTTAGAGGTTTATCCTATTAGAAGTGTTGAGGACATTGGAATGGGCACACACAATTCCCTTGGAGAGGGCAAGTACAGTCCTCAGGTTTGGCTCCAGGGGCCTGAGCCTGTAGGTTGTGTAGGCCAGGGCTGTTTGGACAGTTGTCTGAAAACACAAACTCGGCTTATGTTTCGGGTCATAGGTATGGCAGGACTGATCTACAGACCATGAGGAGAACTCTTCAGGATTTGAAAGAATGGCGAGTGTGAGGCTCCTGCTCAAGTTTTTGTCTCGGGATATCGTGTCACTCATGGTCGTGGAATTTCTGGGTGACTTCATGGGAATTTGATGAGTCTTACTCTCTGGTGGTTTGGCCCCGTCCAAAGAGTTTGGGGTCATTCTGTGGGCTGGAAGAAGACCGTTTTTTTTTTGTTGTTGTTGCTGTTGTTTTCTTTTTTAACCTCAGGTGTCCCACCAAATGATGGATTCCAGAGTAGAGTCCTGGGGAGGGGCGACGGGACAATCAGAATTCTGGTTAAAAATTGGGGCCATAGGGAAATTTCAAGCCCTTTATGACATCTAATGGTCCAGCCACTGAGAGGACTTACAAGAGTACAGGACTCATGCTGAGGGTCACAATGCTTGTGTATGCCCTAGTCGCACTCAAGAATGGGCGGGGCCTCAGGGTGAATGCTGGTTTCTCCTACACTGAACGTTGGACAACATGGCAACCACAAGGGTTCTTGCCATGGGTAAGGAGGAGTTCTGATTTCTGCATCAAACTCCCCCCTGGGCAGTGATTGGAGATAAGGTCTCGGTTCTGAAGCCTGAAAACTGAGGTAGGGAAGACATGATGACCTAAGGCCATGGCGGCTTTTATGTGCTCAGTGTGCTGTCAGCTTTCTGGGTGTTGGTCAGGAGGTCCGGGCTCAGGTTGTGTTCGACAGTGCATTAGTGCCCAGGTTAGACTATATAATTTGGGTAAAGTCGAGTGCTGTGTAAGTTTACCCTCATTAAAGTGCCTGGGCAGCTCATGAGGCAATCATTTTTTTTCTAGAGAGCAGGCAGAGTGCTCCATTGTGGGTCCGGAATTGCCAAACTTGAGGGCTTCGGGGCCAGGAGTGTGAGGATGGAAGTCTGAGAAGACAAGCTGGACTTGGGTTTCAGGGCGAGGGCACGGCAGGTACCCCCTGCAGATCTGAACCAATATCTCATGCATCTGAAGTCAGGGCGAGGATCAGACGTTGGCTCAGGTTGGAGTTTCTGAGCATGACGGCCGCTTCATGAAGGAAGCGGAATCTCGAGGCCATTGAGGTTTTCCCATTTTGGGAGTTGTGGGTTGCCCCCTTCAAGGATTCCTTCTGCGGGACAATTGAGACCTGTTGGACAGCTCTAGGACATCCCATATGGAATGACTCCAGAGCACCGTTCGCGGATGGATGCCTGGGAAGCCCGCCTCACATTCCAATTGTCTCCTAGCAACAAGACAGTTTAGATCTGATGGCTTTGCCGGAGCAACCGGGGTGGCTGAGTTGAAAGGGACTTACCTGAGGATGGGTCCTAATGTGTTTTTGTGTCCATGAGGGCCTTGGAATCAGGCGGTGGCAGCGGGACCCTGAAGTACTCTCCTAAGCTTTGGACATGGCTCCCATGCACAGGTTTCCTTGTGGAGACGAGATGAGTTCTGATGGGTGCCTCAGGAAAACACCTATGCTCGTATTGGAATCAGGCTTTTGAGGACACATGCCTGTAACCTAAAGCAATGGATCCTATTAAGGCCGAGGGTCTTGTCTGTTTCAATCTTCTTCTCTGGGGACATCCATCTATGGTATGAGTGGAGGTCAATTATCAACTGGTTTCAGACAGCCCTTGTTTGTTCCGGGCAACCTACACTATTGGGATGGCCTCAGGGACTTTTGAGGTTTCTCCTAATTTGTACGATTTTTGACCATGGAATGGGCAGAATTCCTATAGATTGGTAGGCACAGTCCTAATGTGTGGCTCCAGGGGCCCAGCCTGGAGGGTGTGTGGCCCAAGACTTTGAGGACAGAAGTCTGAAAACACAAACTCAGCTTATGTTTGGAGACGTAGGTATGGGAGGCCCGATCTACAAACCATGAGAAGAACTCTTCAGGATATGAAGAAAGTGCGAGTCTGAGGCGCTTGCTCAGGCTTTTGTCTCTGGAATTTGTATCAGCGATGGCCGTGGAATGTCGGGGAAGCCTCCTGGGCCATGGACGTATCTTCCTCTCTGAGGATTTGGCCCGATTCCCAATTGCTTTTCGTCAATCTGTGGGATCGGAGGACTCATTTCAGTTTTGTTACCTCAGGGGTCCCACCAAAAGAGGAATTCCAAAGCCAAGCCCTGGAGAAGACTCAAGGGACAACACGAACTATGGTTAAAATTTGGGGCCTAGGGGCATGGCAAGCCCAATATGCTATCTCTTCATTCAGCCACTGAGTGGCCTTACTTGAGGACTGGGCTCAGCCTGAGGGTCACAATGTGTGTTTGTGACCAATGTGGCCCGCGAGCATGGGCGGGGCCTCATGGGCCACACTGGTTTCAACTACACTGAACGTTGGACAACATGCCAACCACAAGGTTTCTTGCCATGGGGAAGGAGTTCTGATTTCTGCATCACCTTCAACCCTGGGCTGTGATTGGAGATAAGGTCTAGGTTCTGAAACCTGAAAACCGAGGTAGGGAAGAGATGACGACCTAAGACCATGGCGGCTCGATGTGCTCAGTGTGCGGCCAGCTGTATGGGAGGGGCTAGGGGGTCCAGGCTCAGGCTGTGTCAGAAAGGGCATTAGTGCCCTGTTCAGCCTATGTTTTTGGGGTACAGCCAAGTTCGGTGCAGGTTGATCCTCATTTGGGGTTACAGGGTAGCTCCAGGGGACAATGTTTTTCTTCTGGAGGGCCCGCAGAGTGCTGCATTGTAGTTCTGGATTGCCAAACTGGAGGGCTTTGGGCCAGTAGTCTGACGACAAAGGTCTGAGAAAACAAGCTAGGCTTAGGTTTCTGGGTGAGGCCATGGCAGGCACAATCTACAAACATGAATCGAGATCTCGTGCATCTGAAGTCAGGGCGAGGATCAGACGATCGCTCAGGTTGGAGTTTCTGTCCCTGATGGCCCCTTCATGAATGGGGGGGGGCATCACGAGGCCATGGGTGTTTTCCCACGATGAAAGTTGTGAGAAGCACCAAACTGCAGAGAGTCTTCTGCAGGACAATTGAGACCTGTTGTTTGGCTCCAGGCCAATGATTCTGAGCAGGGTTCTAAGGATGGATGGCTGGGTAGCCCTCCTCGCATTCCAATTGTCTCCTAGCATCCAGACAGGTTAGATCTCCTGGATCTTGGGGAGCAACCGAGGACGCTTAGTTGAAATGGACACCCCTGGGGATGGGTCCTAACGTGCTTTTGTGTCTATGGACCCTTGGAATGAAGCGGTAGCACTGGGGCCCTAAAGGGTTCTCCTAAACAGAGGCTTTGACACAGCTCCAACGTGCAAGTTTCCCATGTGTAGATGAGATGTTTTCTGATGGGTGAGTCAAGAAACAGCTATATGCTGCTTTTGAAATCCAGGCCTTTGAGTAGAGATGCCTGGAAACCAAAGAAATGGATGTGATGAGTGCCTAGGGGCATGTTCTTTCCTTTTTACCTCTGGGGACATCTGTCTATGGGTCTGAGTGCAGGTAGGTGCTCAGTTGGGCTCAGATTGCCCCTGTTTTTCCTGGGAAGCCACCACTATTGAGATGGATCAGGGACTTTGGAGGTTTATCCTATGAGAAGGGTTGTGGCCATTGGAATGGGCACACACAATTCCCTTGGAGATGGCAAGTACAGTCCTCAGGTTTGGCTCCAGGGGCCTGAGCCTGTAGTTTGTGTAGGCCAGGGCTGTTTGGACAATTGTCTGAAAACACAAACTCGGCTTATGTTTCGGGTCATAGGTATGTCAGGACTGATCTACTGACCATGAGGAGAACTTTTCGGGATTTGAAAGAAGGGCGTGTGTGAGGCTCCTGCTCAAGTTTTTGTCTCTGGATATCGTGTCACTCAAGATCGTGGAATTTCTGGGTGACTTCATGGGAATTGGATGAGTCTTACTCTCTGGTGGTTTGGCCCCGTCCAAAGAGTTTGGGGTAATTCTGTGGGCTGGAAGAAGTCCGATTTTTTTTGTTGTTGTTGTTGTTTTCTTTTTTAACCTCAGGTGTCCCACCAAATGATGGATTCCAGAGTCGAGCCCTGGGGAGGGGCGACTGGACAATCAGAAATCTGGTTAAAAATTGGGGCCTAGGGACATGTCAAGCCCATTATGACATCTAATTGTCCAGTCACTGAGAAGACTTACTAGAGGACAGGACTCATACTGAGGGTCACAATGCGTGTGTATGCCCTCGTAACACTCAAGAATGGGCGGTGCCTCAGGGTGAATGCTGGTTTCTCCTACACTGAACGTTGGAAAACGTGCCAACCACAAGGGTTCTTGCCATGGGTAAGGAGGAGTTCTGATTTCTGAATCACACTCACCGCTGGGCAGTGATTGGAGATAAGGTCTCGGTTCTGAAGCCTGAAAACTGAGGTAGGGAAGAGATGATGACCTAAGGCCATGGCGGGTTTTATGTGCTCAGTGTGCTGTCAGCTTTCTGGGTGTTGGTCAGGAGGTCCGGGCTCAGGTTGTGTTCGAAAGTGCATTAGTGCCCAGGTTAGACTATATAATTTGGGAAAAGTCGAGTGCTGTGTAGGTTTACACTCATTTAAGGTGCCTGGGCAGCTCATGAGGCAATAATTTTTTTTTAGAGGGCAGGCAGAGTGCTGCATTGTGGGTTCCGGAATTGCCAAACTTGAGGGCTTCGGGCGCAGGAGTGTGAGGATGGAAGTCTGAGAAGCCAAGCTAGACTTGGGTTTCAGGGCGAGGTCACGGCAGGAACCCCCAGCAGATCTGAACCAATATCTCATGCATCTGAAGTCAGGGCGAGGATCAGACGTTGGCTCAGGTTGGAGTTTCTGAGCATGACGGCCGCTTCATGAAGGGAGCGGAATCTCAAGGCCATTGAGGTTTTCCCACGTTGGGAGTTGTGGGATACCCCCTTCAACGATTCCTTCTGCGGGACAATTGAGACCTGTTGGACAGCTCCAGGACATCCTATATGGAATGACTGCAGAGCACCGTTCGCGGATGGATGCCTGGGAAGCCCGCCTCACATTCCAATTGTCTCCTAGCAACAAGACAGTTTAGATCTGATGGCTCTGCCGGAGCAACCTGGGTGGCTGAGTTGAAATGGACTTTCGTGAGGATGGGTCCTAATGTGTTTTTGTGTTCATGAGGGCCTTGGAATGGGGCGGTGGCACCGGAACCCTGAAGTACTCTCCTAAGCTTTGGACATGGCTCCCATGCACAGGTTTCTTTGTGGAGACGAGATGAGTTCTGATGGGTGCCTCAGGAAAATCCCTATGCTCGTATTGGAATCAGGCTTTTGAGGACACATGCCTGTAACCCAAAGCAATGGATCCTATTATGGCCTAGGGTCCTGTCTGGTTCAATCTTCTTCTCTGGGGACATCCATCTATGGTATGAGTGGAGGTCGATTATCAGCTGGTGTCAGACAGCCCTTGTTTGTTCCGGGCGACTTACACTATTGGGATGGCCTCAGGGACTTTGGAGGTTTCTCCTAATTTGTACGATTTTGGACCATGGAATGGGCAGAATTCCCATGGATTGGTAGGCACAGTCCTAATGTGTGGCTCCAGGGGCCCAGCCTGGAGGGTGTGTGGCCCAGGACTTTGAGGACCGAAGTCTGAAAACACAAACTCAGCTTAGGTTTGGGGACGTAGGTATGGCAGGCCCGATCTACAAACCATGAGAAGAACTCTTCAGGATATGAAGAAAGTGCAAGTCTGAGGCGCTTGCTCAGGCTTTTGTCTCTGGATTTTGTATCAGCGATGGCCGTGGAATGTCGGCGAGGCCTCATGGGCCATGGACAAATATTCCTCTCTGAGGATTTGGCCCGAATCCCAATTGCTTTTCGTCAATCTGTGGGATGGGAGGACTCATTTCAGTTTTGTTACCTCAGGTGTCCCAACAAAAGAGGAATTCCAAAGCCAAGCCGTGGGGAAAACTGAAAAGACAACCCAAACTATGGTTAAAAATTGGGGCCTAGGGGCATGGCAAGCCCAATATGCTATCTCTTCATCCAGCATCTGAGTGGCCTTACTTGAGGACTGGGCTCAGCCTGAGGGTCACAATGTGTGTTTGTGATCAATGTGGCCCGCGAGCATGGGCGGGGCCTCATGGGCCACACTGGTTTCAACTACACTAAAAGTTGGACAACATGCCAACCACAAGGTTTCTTGCCATGGGGAAGGAGTTCTGATTTCTGCATCACCTTCAACCCTGGACAGTGATTGGAGATAAGGTCTATGTTCTGAAACCTGAAAACCGAGGTTGGGAAGAGATGAGGACCTAAGGCCATGGCGGCTTGATGTGCTCAGTGTGCGGCCAGCTGTCTGGGAGGGTCCAGGGGTCCAGGCTCAGGCTGTGTTAGAACGGGCATTAGTGCACTGGTCAGCCTATGTATTTGGGGTACAGCCAAGGTCGGTGTAGGTTGATCCTCATTTGGGGTTACTGGGAAGCCCCAGAGGACAATGTTTTTCTTCTGGAGGGCCGGCAGAGTGCTGCATTGTAGTTCTGGATTGCCAAACTGGGGGGCATGTGAGCCAGTAGTCTGACGACAAATGTCTGAGAACACAAGCTAGGCTTAGGTTTCTGGGTGAGGCCATGGCAGGCACAATCTACAGACGTAAATCGAGATCTCGTGCATCTGAAGTCAGGACGAGGATCAGACGATCGCTCAGGTTTGAGTTTCTGTCCCTGATGGCACCTTCATCAATGGGGGGGGGCATCACGAGGCCATGGGTGTTATCCCACGATGGGAGTTGTGAGAAGCTCCAAACAGCAGAGAGTCTTCTGCAGGACAATTGAGACCTGTTGTTTGGCTCCAGGCCAATGATTCTGAGCAGGGTTCTAAGGATGGATGGCTGGGTAGCCCACCTCGCATTCCAATTGTCTCCTAGCAACAAGACAGTTTAGATCTCCTGGATCTGTGGGGAGCAACCGAGGACGCTGAGTTGAAATGGACACCCCTGGGGAAGAGTCCTAAAGTGCTTTTGTGTCTATGGAGACCTTGGAATGAAGCGGTGGCACTGGTGCCCTAAAGGGTTCTCGTAAACAGAGGCTTTGAACAGCTCCAACGTGCAAGTTTCCCATGTGTAGATGAGATGTTTCCTGATGGGTGAGTCAAGAAACATGTAGATGCTGCTTTTGAAATCCAGGCCTCTGAGGAGAGATGCCTGGAAACCAAAGTTATGGATCTGTTGAGTGCCTAGGGGCCTGTTCTTTCCTTTTTACCTCTGGGGACATCTGTCTATGGGTCTGAGTGCAGGTAGGTGCTCAGTTGGGCTCAGATTGCCCCTGTCTTTTTTGGGAAGCCACCACTATTGAGATGGATCAGGGACTATGGAGGTTTATCCTATTAGAAGGGTTGTGGCCATTGGAATGGGCACACACATTTCCCTTGGAGAGGGCAAGTACAGTCCTCAGGTTTGGCTCCAGGGGCCTGAGCCTGTAGGTTGTGTAGGCCAGGGCTGTTTGGTCAGTTGTCTGAAAACACAAACTCGGCTTATGTTTCGGGTCATAGGTATGGTAGGACTGATCTACAGACCATGAGGAGAACTTTTCGGGATTTGAAAGAAGGGCGAGTGTGAGGCTCCTGCTCACGTTTTTGTCTCCGGATATCGTGTCACTCATGGTCGTGGAATTTCTGGGTGACTTCATGGGAAATGGACGAGTCTTACTCTCTGGAGGTTTGGCCCCGTCTAAAGAGTTTGGGGTCATTCTGTGGGCTGGAAGAAGTTTGTTTTTTTTTTTTTTTTGGTGTTGTTGTTGTTGTTTTCTTTTTTAACCTCAGGTGTCCCACCAAATGATGGATTCCAGAGTAGAGCCCTGGGGAGGGGCGACTGGACAATCAGAAATCTGGTTAAAATTTGGGGCCTAGGGACATGTCAAGCCCATTATGACATCTAATGATCCAGCCACTGAGAGGACTTACTAGAGGACAGGACTCATGCTGAGGGTCACAATGCGTGTGTATGCGCTCCTAACACTCAAGAATGGGCAGGGACTCAGGGTGAATGCTGGTTTCTCCTACACTGAACGTTGGAAAACGTGCCAACCACAAGGTTTCCTGCCATGGGTAAGGAGGAGTCCTGATTTCTGCATCACACTCACCCCTGGGCTGTGATTGGAGATAATGTCTCGGTTCTGAAGCCTGAAAACTGAGGTAGGGAAGAGATGATGATTTAAGGCCATGGCGGGTTTTATGTGCTCAGTGTGCGGTCAGCTTTCTGGGTGTTGGTCAGGAGGTCCGGGCTCAGGTTGTGTTCGACAGTGCATTAGTGCCCAGGTTAGACTATATAATTTGGGTAAAGTCGAGTGCTGTGTAGGTTTACCCTCATTTAATGTGCCTGGGCAGCTCATGAGGCAATAATTTTTTTTCTAGAGGGCAGGCAGAGTGCTGCATTGTGGGTCTGGAATTGCCAAACTTGAGGGCTTCGGGACCAGGAGTGTGAGGACGGAAGTCTGAGAAGACAAGCTAGACTTGGGTTTCAGGGCGAGGGCATGGCAGGTACCCCCTGCAGATCTGAACCAATATCTCATGCATCTGAAGTCAGGGCGAGGATCAGACGTTGGCTCAGGTGGGAGTTTCTGAGCATGACGGCCGCTTCATGAAGGGAGCGGAATCTCGAGGCCATTGAGGTTTTCCCACGTTGGGAGTTGTGGGATGACCCTTCAAGGATTCCTTCTGAGGGACAATTGATACCTGTTGGACAGCTCCAGGACATCCCATATGGAATGACTCCAGAGCACCGTTCGCGGATGGATGCCTGGGTAGCCTGCCTCGCATTCCAATTGTCTCCTACCAACAAGACTGTTTAGATCTGATGGCTCTGCCGGAGCAACCGGGGTGGCTGAGTTGAAATGGACTTTCGTGAGGATGGGTCCTAATGTGTTTTTGTGTCCATGACTGCCTTGGAATGGGGCGGTGGCACCGGGACCCTGAAGTACTCTCCTAAGCTTTGGACATGGCTCCCATGCACAGGTTTCCTTGTGGAGACGAGATGAGTTCTGATGGGTGCCTCAGGAAAACCCCTATGCTCGTATTGGAATCAGGATTTTGAAGACACATGCCTGTAACGTAAACAATGGATCCTATTATGGCCTAGGTTCCTGTCTGGTTCAATCTTCTTCTCTGGGGACATCCATCTATGGTATGAGTGGAGGTCGATTATCAGCTGGTGTCAGACAGCCCTTGTTTGTTCCGGGCGACCCACACTATGGGGATGGCCTCAGGTATTTTGGAGGTTTCTCCTAATTTGTACGATTCTGGACCATGGAATGAGCAGAATTCCCATGGATTGGAAGGCACAGTCCTAATGTGTGGCTCCAGGGGCCCAGCCTGGAGGGTGTGTGGCCCAAGACTTTGAGGACAGAAGTCTGAAAACACAAACTCAGCTTAGTTTTGGGGACGTAGGTATGGCAGGCCTGATCGACAAACCATGAGAAGAACTCTTCTGGATACGAAGAAAGTGCGAGTCTGAGGTGCTTGCTCAGGCTTTTGTCTCTGGATTTTGTATCAGCGATTGCCTTGGAATGTCTGGGAGGCCTCATGGGCCATGGACGAATCTTCCTCTCTGAGGATTTGGCCCGATTCCCAATTGATTTTCGTCAATCTGTGGGATGGGAGGACTCATTTCAGTTTTGTTACCTCAGGTGTCCCACCAAAAGAGGAATTCCAAAGCCAAGCCGTGGGGAAGACTGAAGGGACAACCCGAACTATGGTTAAAAATTGGGGCCTAGGGGCATGGCATGTCCAATATGCTATCTCTTCATCCAGCCACTGAGTGGCCTTACTTGAGGACTGGGCTCAGCCTGAGCGTCACAATGTGTGTTTGTGACCAATGTGGCCCGCGAGCATGGGCGGGGCCTCATGGGCCACACTGGTTTCAACTACACTGAACGTTGGACAACATGCCAACCACAAGGTTTCTTGCCATGGGGAAGGAGTTCTGATTTCTGCTTCACCTTCAACCCTGGGCAGTGTTTGGAGATAAGGTCTAGGTTCTGAAACCTGAAAACCGAGGTTGGGAAGAGATGACGACCTAAGGCCATGTCGGCTCGATGTGCTCAGTGTGCGGCCAGCTGTCTGGGAGGGTCCAGGGAGTCCAGGCTCAGGCTGTGTCAGAAAGGGCATTAGTGCCCTGGTCAGCCTATGTATTTGGGGTACAGCCAATGTCGGTGCAGGTTGATCCTCATTTGGGGTTACTGGGTAGCCCCAGAGGACAATGTTTTTCTTCTGGAGGGCCGGCAGAGTGCTGCATTGTAGTTCTGGTTGCCAAACTGGAGGGCTTGTGGGCCAGTAGTCTGACGACAAAAGTCTGAGAACACAAGCTAGGCTTAGGTTTCTGGGTGAGGCCATGGCAGGCACAATCTACAGACCTGAATCGAGATCTCGTGCATCTAAAGTCAGGGCGAGGATCAGACGATCGCTCAGTTTGGAGTTTCTGTCCCTGATGGCCCCTTCATGAATGGGGGGGGGCATCACGGGGCCATGGGTGTTTTCCCACGATGGGAGTTGTGCGAAGCTCCAAACTGCAGAGAGTCTTCTTCAGGACAATTGAGACCTGTTGTTTGGCTCCAGGCCAATGATTCTGAGCAGGGTTCTAAGGATGGATGGATGGGTAGCCCACCTCGCATTTCAATTGTTTCCTAGCAACAAGACAGGTTAGATCTCCTGGATCTGTGGGGAGCAACCGTGGACGCTGAGTTGAAATGGACTCCCCTGGGGATGGGTCCTAATGTGCTTTTGTGTCTATGGAGACCTTGGAATGAAGCGGTGGCACTGGGGCCCTAAAGGGTTCTCCTAAACAGAGGCTTTGACACAGCCCCTACGTGCAAGATTCCCATGTGTAGATGAGATGTTTTCTGATGGGTGAGTCAAGAAACAGCTATATGCTGCTTTTGAAATCCAGGCCTCTGAGGAGAGATGCCTGGAAACCAAAGCAATGGATCTGATTAGTGCCTAGGCGCCTGTTCTTTCCTTCATACCTCTGGGGACATCTGTCTATGGGTCTGAGTGCAGGTAGGTGCTCAGTTGGGCTCAGATTACCCCTGTTTTTCCTGGGAAGCCACCACTATTGAGATGGATCAGGGACTTTGGAGGTTTATCCTATTAGAAGGGTTGTGGCCTTTGGAATGGGCACACACAATTCCCTCTGAGAGGACAAGTACAGTCCTCAGGTTTGGCTCCAGGGGCCTGAGCTTGTAGGTTGTGTAGGCCAGGGCTGTTTGGACAGTTGTGTGAAAACACACACCCTCCATGCTAGGGCCCCTGGAACCACACATCAGGATTGTTCCCGCCCTCTCAAAGGGAATTCTTCATATTCCATTGGCCACAACCATATAAATCAGGAGAAATCTCCAATGTCCCTGGGACCATCCCAATATTGTAGGCTGCTCGGAACAAACAGGGGTGATCTGACACTAGCTGAGCAACTAGCTCCACATAGACTCGGAGACAGATGTCCCCAGAGAAGAACATTGAACTGGACAGGCCCCTAGGCCCTAATCAGATCCATTGCTTTGGTTTCCAGGCATCTCTTCTCAGAGGCCTGGTTTCCAATACCAGCCTATGGGGTTTCCATAGGCTCCTTCAGAGCAAGTCTTGTCTGCACATTGGAAACTTGCTCGAGGAGCTATGTCAGAACCTCAGAGGCCTGGTTTTCAATACCACTATATGGGGGTTTCCTGAGGCATCAGTCAGAACAAATGTCTTCTCCACATGGGAAACGTGCTCTTTCAAGCTGTGTCAAAACCTCCGGCTAGGAAAATCCTTCAGGGCCCCGGTGCCACCACCTCATTCCAAGGTCTCTATGGACACAATCCCACATTAGGACCCATCTGCAGGAGAGTCCTTTTCAACTCAGTGCCCTTGGGTGCTCCCCTAGAGCCAGCAGATCGAACCTATCTTGTCACTAGGAGACAATTGGAATGTGAGGCGGACTGGCTAGGCATCCATCTGTAGAAAACTACTCTGAAGTAATTCCATATGGGACGTCCTGGAGCCATCCAACAGGTCACAGCTGTCCTGCAGAAGGAATCCTTGCGCTTTGGAGCACCTCACAACTCCCATCATGGGAAAAGCTCTGTGGCCTCGTGGTGCACTGTCCCCTTCATGAAAGAGCCATCTTGGACAGAAACTCCAACCTGAGCCAACGTCTAATCCTCGCCCTGACTTCAGATGCACGAAATCTTGATTCAACTCTGCAGAGTGTGCCTGCCGAAACCCCGCCCCGAAGCAAAACCCAGCTATTGTTCTCAGACTTCGTCCTCACACTCCGAGCCCACCAGCCCTCCAGTTAGGGAATTCTGGAAAGACACAATGCAGCACTCTGACTGCCCTCCAGAAGAGAAACGTTGTCCTATGGGGCTAACCAGAAACACCAAATGAGGATCAACCTGCATGCCACTTGACTCTACCCCAATTATACAGTTTCGCTTCGGCGTTAATGCCCTGTCTTGCACAGCCTGAGGTCTGAATTTTCAACCGACACCCAGACAGCTGGCTGTACACTGAGCACATCAGACCCGCCATGGCTTTAGGTCATCATCTCTTTTCAACCTTGGTTTTCAGGCTTCAGAACCTAGACCTTATATATACTCACTACCCAGGGGTGAACGTGATGCAGAAATGAAACTCCTTCTTCCTCAAGGCAAGAAACCTTGTGGTTGGCATGTTTTCCAACGTTCAGTGTAGGAGAATCCAGTGTAGCCCATGAGTCCCCGCCCATGCTTGAGAACCGCAATGGGCACAAACACATTGGGACCCTCAGTGTGAGCCCTGTCCTCAAGTAAAGCCTCTCAGGGTCTGGACCAAGAACCCGCATTGCCATCCCTAGTCCCCCAATATTAATGAGAGGTTGAGAGTTCTAATCACCCCTATTCAGGTCTCTGCTCTGGAACCCCTGAGGAAAAAAAATATTGAAGGGTCTCCTCCATCCCCTGAATGAGCCCCAAAACTTGGGATCTGACCAAATCTTAAAAGAGAAAGAATCATCCATGGCCAAAGAGGCCATCCCGTCATTCCATGGCCACCATTGACACAAAATCTAGAGACAAAAGCCTGGAGATATGCCTCACACTTGCCCTTTGTTCATAGCCTGATAAATTCTTCTCACGGTCTATAGATCAGGCATGTCATACCTACGTCCCCAAATCTAAGCTGAGTTTGGGTTTTCAGGTTTCTGTCCCCACTGTCCTGGCCCACACACCCTCCAGGCTGGGGCCCCTGGAGCCATGCCTCAGGACTGTGCCTGCCTTCTCCAAGCAAATTCTGCCCATTCCATTGGCCACAACCCTAAAGATTAAGAGAACACTCCAACGTCCCTGAGGCCATCCCAATAGTGTTGGCCACTCAGGGCAAACAGGGTGATCTGTCCCAAGATGAGCAACTACCTCAACTCAGATCCATAGACAGATAACCCCAGAGAAGAAGATTGAACCGGACAGGCACCTAGGCCCTAATCAGATCCATTGCTTTTGATTCCAGGCATCTCTCCTCAGAGGCCTGGTTTCCAATACCAGCATATGTGTTCTTCAAGAGGTACCAGTCTGAACAAATGTCATATCCACATGGGAAACATGCATTTTGGAGCTGTGTCACAACCTCCAGTTAAGGGAAACCTTCAGGTCCCAACAGCCAACACCCCATTCCAAGGTCTCCATGAACACAAACCTGCATTATGACCCATCCGCAGGCGAGTCCATTTCAACACATCCCCTTTGGTTGCTCCCCAAAAGAAGCAGATCGAACCTGCCTTGTCATTAGGAGACAATAGGAATGTGAGGCGGGCACTCCAGGAATCCATCCTTAGAACCCAGCACTGCCGTGGTTCCGCATGGGACGTCCTGGAGCAATCTGACCGGTCTCGACTGTCCCGTAGAAGGAATCCTTGCCGATTGGAGCAACTTACAATGCCAATCGTGGGAAAGTCTCCATAGCCCCATGATGCCCCCCACCATCATGAAGAGGCCATCCTGAACAGAAACTTCAACCTGAGCCTACGTCTGATCCTCGCCCTGACTTCAGATGCATGAGATTTAGATTTAGCTCTACAGAGTGTGCCTGCCATGATCTTGACCCAAAACCTAAGCCTAGCTTGTGTTCTCTCACTTCCTTCCTCACAATTCTGGCCCACAAGCCCTCCAGTGTGAGAATTCCGTCGCCACAATGCAGCACTCTTCCTTCCCTCCAGAAGAAAAACGTTGCCCCTGGGGCTACCCAGAAACGCCAAATGAGGATCAACCTGCATGCCACTCAACTTTACTCCAATTATACAGTCTAAGCTTGGCACTAATGCCCTGTCTGACACAGCCTGAGCCTGGACCTCCTGGATGACACCCAGAAAGGTGGTGTCACACCTAAGGACTGTGCCAGTGCTCTCCAAGGGAACTCTGCCCGTTTCATTTGCCACAACCTTACAGATTAGGAGAAACCTCCAATTCCCAAGACCAGCCCAATAGTGTTGGCCTCCCCCAACAAACATGGGTGATCTGACACAAGCTGAGCAGTGACCTCCATTCTGAATCTTAGACAGAGACACTCAGAGGAGAATATTGAAAAGGACAGGCCCCTAGACCGTAATCAGATCCATTGCTTTGGATTCCAGGCATTGTTCCCCAGATGCTTGGTTTCCAATACCAGGTTGTGGGGGTTTCAGAACAAATCTCGTCTCTACATGGGAACCTTGCTTTTTGGAGCTGCATCAAAACCTCAGGTTAGGAGAATTCTTCAGGGCAACAGAGCCACTGCCCCATTCCAAGGGATCCATGGACACAAATCCACATCATGACTGATCCTCATGAGATTCCATTTCAATTCAGCCCCCTCGGTTGTTCCCCCAGTGACAGCAGATCGAATCCTCCTTTTCACTAGGACACAACTGGAATGCAAGTTGGACTGCCCAGGCATCCATCATTAGAACTGTGCTTTGGAGCATTTCTTATGGGACGTCCTTGATCCATCCAAAAGGTCGTGACTGTCCCGCTGACGGAATCCTTGTGGTTTGGAGCATCACACACTCACAAAGTTGGAAATCTTCCATGGTTTCCTGATGCCCCCCCACCTTCATGAAGGGGACATCATGTACAGAAACTCCAACCTAAGCCAACATCTGATCCTCGCCCTGACTTCAGATGCACGATCTCATTTCAGGTCTGTAGAGTGTGCCTGCCATGTCACCGCTGCGAATTCTAAGCTGAACTTGTGTTCTCAGACTTCTGTCCTAAAACACCTGGCCCACAAGCCCTGAAGTTGGCAATTCTGGAGCCAGAATGCAGCACTCTGCCTGCCCTCCAGAAGAAAATCTTTGCCCTATGGGGCCAACCAGAAACCCCAAATTTGGACCAACCTTCACATCACTCGACTGTACCCCAATTATACAGTCTAGCCTGGGGACTAATGCCCTGCCTGACACAGCCTGAGCCCAGACCTCATGATGGACACAGACATCTGGCCACACACTAAGTGCATCGGACCCACCATGGCCTTAGGTCGTCATCTCTTACCAACCTCGGTTTTCAGGCTTCAGAATCTAGACCTTATCTCTACTCACTGCCATGCCGTGTACGTGATGCAGAAATCAGAACTCCTCCTTCCCCATGACCAGAAACCCTGTGGTTGGCATGTTGTCCAACGTGCAGTGTAGGAGAAACCAGCATGGCCCATGAGGCCTCAGACATGCTTGAGGGCTGCGATGGGCACAAACACACATTAGGACCCTAAGCATGAACCCTGGCCTTAAGTAAAGCCTCTCCGGGGCTGGACCAAGAGTCCACATATGGAGATTACCATGCCCCTACTCCCCAAACCTTAACCAGTGCTTGAGAAGTCTAGTCACCCCTACTCAGATCTCTTCTCTAGAATCCCTCCTTGGTGGGACACATGAGGTTAAAAAAAAAATAGAGAAAGGACTCCTACCGTCCAAAGAATGACCGCAAACACTTGGAATTGGGCCAAATTCACAGAGAGAAATACTCGTCCATGGCTGATGAGGCCATCCTGACATTCCACGGCCACCATTGACACAAAATCCGGAGACAAAAGCCTGAAAAAGCGCCACACACTCGCCCTTTGTTCAAAGCCTGAAAAATTCTCACGGTCTGTAGATCGGGCCTGCCATACCTATGTCCCCAAACCTAAGCCAAGTTTGTGTTTTCAGACTTCTGTCTCCATTGTCCTGGCCCACACACTCTCAAGGCTTGGCCCCATGGAGCCACACCTCAGGACTGTGCCTGCCCTCTCCATGGGAATTCTGCTCATTCCTTTGGCACAACCTGACAGATTAGGAGAAACATCCGAAGTCCCCGAGGCCACCCCAATATTGTAGGATGTCCGGGACAAACAGGGACCATCTGCCACAAGCTGAGCCACTACCTCCAATCAGACCTGTAGATAGATATCCATAGAAAAGAAGATTGAAGAGGACAGGCACCTAGGCCCTAAACGAATTCATTGCTTTTGTTTTCATGTATCTCTCCTCAGAGGCCTGGATTCCAATACCAGCACATGGGGGTTTCTGGAGCTACCAATCAGAACAAATCGCATGCCACATGGGAATCATGCTATATGGAACTGTGTCAAAACCTCCAGTTAGGAGAAAATTTCACGTCACTGGAGCCACCGCCCCATTCCAATGTCTCAATGGACACAATCCCACATTATGACCCATCCTCAGGAGAGTCCATTTCAACACAAACCTGGCGGTTGCTCACCCAGTGCCAGCAGATCAAACCTGCTTTGTCACTAGGAGACAATTGGAATGCGAGTTCGTTGCCCAGGTATCCATGTTAGAACTCTGCTCTGGAGAAATTCCTAATGGGGTGTCCTTGATCCATTCAACAGGTCTCAACTGTCCTGCAGAAGGAATCCTTGTGGTTTGCAGCATCACACACTCGCACCGTGGGAAAACCTCCATGGCCTCGTGATGCCTCCACCTTCAGGTAGAGGACATCATGGACAGAAACTCCCGTCTGATCCTCGCCCTGACCTCAGATGCATGAGATCTCAATTCAGCTCTGCAGAGTGTGCCTGCCTTGCCCTCGCCCCAAAACCTAAGCCAGCTCACACTCCTGGCCCACAAGCCTTCCACTTTGGGAATTCTGGAGACAAAATGCAGCACTCTGCCTGCCCTCCAGAAGAGAGACTTTGCCCTAGGGGTCTACCCAGAAACATCAAATGAGGATCAACCTGCAATTCTCTAGACTGTACCCCAAGTATACAGTCTAGCCTGGGCACTAATGCCCTGTCTGACACAGCCTGACCCCAGACCTCGTGACCGACACCCAGACACCTGGCCTCACACTGAACACATCGAACATGCCATGGCCTTAGGTCATCATCTCTTCCCAACCATGGTCTTCAGGCTTCAGAACCTAGACATTATCTCCACTCACAACTAAGTGATGTACGTGATGCAGAAATCAGAACTTCACCTTCCCCATGACCAGAAACCTTGTGGTTGGCATGTTGTCCAACGTTCAGTATATGAGAACCCAGCATGGCCAATGAGGCCTCAGACATGCTTGGGGGCTGCGATGGGCACAAACACACATTAGGACCCTAAGCATGAACCCTGGCCTCAAGTAAAGTCTCTCCGGGGCTGGACCAAGAGCCTGCATATGGGACTTGCCATGCCCCTACTCCCCCAATCCTAGCCAGAGCTTGAGAAGTCTAGTCATCCTTATTCAGAGCTCTTTTCTGGAATCCCTCTTTGGTGGGACACATAAGGTAAAAAAAAAAAAAAAAAAAAAAAAACAAGATAAAGAAAAAAAAAAGTAAGGACTCCTACCATCCAAAGAATGACCCCAAACACTTGGAATCTGGCCAAATCCACAGAGAGAAATACTCGTCCATGGTCGATGAGGCCAGCCTGACATTCCACGGCCACCATTGACACAAAATCCGGAGACAAAAACCTGAAAAAGCGCCACACACTTGCCCTTTGTTCAGAGCCCCCAAAATTCTCAAGGTCTGTAGATCGGGCCTGCCATACCTATGTCCCCAAACCTAAGCCGAGTTTGTGTTTTCAGACTTCTGTCTCCATTGTCCTCACCCACACATTCTAAAGGCTGGGCCCCATGGAGCCACACCTCAGGACTGTGCCTGCCCTCTCCAAGGGAATTCTGCTCATTCATGTGGCACAACCTGACAGATTAGGAGAATCATCCAAAATCTCTGAGGCCATCCCAATAGTGTAGGATGTCCTGGACATACAGGGACCCTCTGGCACAAGCTGAGCCACTACCTCCAATCAGAACCTTAGACAGATATCCATAGAAAAGAATATTGAACAAGACAGGCACCTAGGCCCTAATTGGATCCATTGCTTTTGTTTTCAGGCATCTCTCCTCAGAGGCCTGGATTCCAATACCAGCATAAGGGGGTTTCCAGAGCTACCTATCAGAAAAAATCTCGTCTCCACATGGGAATCTTGCTCTATGGAGCTGTGTCATAACCTCCAGTTAGGAGAAAACTTCAGGTCACTGGAGCCACTGCCCCATTTGAATATCTCCATGGACACAATCCCAAATTATGACCCATCCTCAGGAGAGTCCATTTCAACTAAACCCCCTCGGTTGCTACTCCAGAGCCAGCAGATTGAACCTGCCTTGTTGCTAGGAGACAATTGAAATGCGAGTTGGGCTCTTCAGGCATCCATCCTTAGAACCCTGCTCTTGCGTCGTTCCTTATGGGACATCCTTGAGCCACCCAACAGGTCTCGACTGTCCCACAGGAGTCCTTGTGCATGGACCACCTAACAACTCATATCATGGAAAGCTTCCAAGGTCACATGATGCCCCCAATCTTCATGAAGGCAGATCATGGAAAGAAACTCCAACCTGAGCCAACAGCTGATCTTCGCCTTGACTTCAGATGCACGAGATCTTGATTCAGCTCTTCAGAGTGTACCTGCTGTGCCCTCACCCCAAAACCTAAGCGTAGCTAGGGTTCTCCGACTTCCGTCCTCACTCTCCTGGACCACACGCCCTCTATTTTGGGATTTCCGATGACACAGTGCTGCACTCTGCCTGCCCTCTAGAAGAAAAATATTGCCCTATGGGTCTACCCAGAAACCTCAAATGAGGATAAACCTGCACGTCACTCAACTGTACACCAATTATATAGTCTAGCCTGTGCACTAATGCCCTGTCTGACAGAACCTGAGGCCTGAATTCCCAACCGACACCCAGACAGCTTGCAGTACACTGAGAACATCAGAACCGCCATGGCCTTAGGTCGCCATCTCTTTCCAACTTCGGTTTTCAGGCTACAGAATCCTAGACCTTATCTCTACTCACTTCCCATGGGTGAACGTGATGCAGAAATCAGAACTCCTCCTTCCCTCTCGCCAGAATCTTGTGGTTGGCATCTTGTCCAACGTTCAGTGTAGGACCCCTGTAGGGCCTACAGGGGTAGTAGTAGGGCCCCTGAGGGTAGTGTAGGGTCCCTGAGGCCCTGCCTATGCTTAAGAGCTGCGGTGGGCTCAAACACACATTGGGACCCTCTGTTTGAGCCCTGTCCTCAAGTAAAGCCTCTCAGTGGCTGGACCATGAGCCCGCATATGGGGCCTGCCATGCCCCAAGTCACCCAATCTTAACCAGAGGTAGAGACATCTAGTCACCCCTACTCAGGGCTCTGCTCTGGAATCCCTCTTTGGTGGGACATTTGAGGTAAATAAACACAGAAAGGACTCCTCCCACTCACAGAATGACCCCAATCACTTGGGATTGGGCCATCCCAAGTGATTGGGGTCCAGAGAGAAAGACTCGTCCATGGCCCATGAGGCCAGCCCGACATTCCACGGCCACTATTGACACAAAATCCAGAGACATAAGCTTCAGCAAGCGTTCACACTCACCCTTAGGTCATAGCCCAAAAAATTCTCCTCATAGTCTGTAGATTGGGCCTGCCATACCTACGTCCCCAAACCTAAGCCGAGTTTGTGTTTTCAGACTTCTATCCTGACATCCCTGTCCCACAAACCCTCCAGACTGAGGCCCCTGGAGCCACACCTCAGGACTGTGCCTGCCCTCTCCAAGGAAATTCTTCCCATTCCATTGGCCACAACCCTACAGATAAGGAGAAACTTCCAAAGTCCCAGAGGCCATTCCAATAGTGTAGGCCACCCAGGGCAAAGAGGGGCGATCTCTCACAAGCTGAGCAATGACGTCAACTCACCCATAGACAGATAACCCAAGAGAAGAAGATTAAACTGGACTGGCCCCTAGAATGTAATTGGTTCCATTGCTTTTTTTTCTAAGCATCTCTCCTCAGAGGCCTGTTTTCCAATACCAGCATATGGGGGATTCCAGAGATACCAATCAGAACAAATCTTGTCTTCACATGGGAAACTTATCCTTTGGAGCTCTGTAAAAGCCTCCAGTTAGGAGAAACCTTCAGGTAGCCAGAGGAACCGTCCTATTCCAAGGTCTCCATGGACACATACCCACATTATGACCATTCGGCAGGAGAGTACATTTCAACTCAGCCCCGTCGATTACTCCCCCAGAGGCAGAATATCAAACCTGCCTTGTCGCTAGGAGACAACTGGAATGCAAAGCAGACTCTCTAGGCATCCATCCTTGGAATCCTGCTCTGGCGCCGTTCCATATGGGATGTCCTGGAGCCTTCCAACAGGTCTTGACTGTCCCACAGAAGGAATCCTTGCAGATTGGAGCATCTCACAACTCCTATCGTGGGAAAACCTACATGGCCTCATGAGATGCTCCCCTTTATAAAGGGGCCATCATGGACAGAAACTCCAACCTGAGCCAACTTCTGATGCATTGCTTTGGTTTCTAGGTATCTCTCCTCAGAGGCCTGGTTTCCAATATCAGAATATGGGGGTTTCCTAAGGAAACAATCAGAACAGATCTCATCTCCACATGGGAAACTTGCTCTTTGGAGCTGTGTCAATACCTCAGGTTAGGAGGATCCTTCAGGGCGCTGGCACCATGGCCCAATCCCAAGGTCTCCAAGGACACAAACTTACATTATGATCCATTCTCAGGAGAGTCCATTTCAAATCAGCCCCCTCGGCTGCTCACCCAGAGCCAGCAGATCAAACCTTCCTTGTCACTAGGAGACAGTTAGAATGGGAGGAGGGCTGCCCACGCATCCATCCTTAGAACCCTGCTCTGGAGAACTTCTTTATGGGACGTCTTGAATCCAACCAACCTGTCTTGACTGTCTCGCAGAATGAATCCTTGTGGTTTGAAGCATCACACAATAACACTCTGAGAAAACCTCCATTTCCTCATGATGCCCCACACCTTCATAATGGGCCATCACGGACAGAAACTCCATCCTAAGCCAAAGTCTGATTCTCGCCCTGAATTCAGTAGCATAAGATCTCGATTCAGCACTTGAGAGTGTGCCTACTGGGCCCTCACCCTGAAACCTAGCCTAACTTGTGTTCCCAGACTTCCGTCCTCAGAATCCTGGCCACACCCCTCCAGTTTGGAAATTCTGGAGACACAATGCAGCACTCTGCCTGCCCTCCAGAAGAAAAATGTTGCCCTATAGGGCTAACCAGAAACGCCAAATGAGTAACAACCTGCATGCCACTCGACCATACCCCAATTATACAGTCTAGCCTGTGCCCTAAAGCCCTGTCTGACACAGCCTGAGGGCAGACCTCCAGTCCAACACCCAGACAGTTGGCCGTACACTGAGCATATCAAACCCACAATGGCTTTAGGCCATCATCTCTACCCAACCTCAATTTTTACCTTCAGAACCTAGACCTTATCTCCACTCACTGCTCAGGAGTGAACGTGATGCAAGAATCAGAACTTCTCCTTCGCCTTGGCAAGAAACCTAGTTGTTGGCATGTTGTCCAATGTTCATTGTAGGAGAAAGCAGCATGGACTATGAGGCCCCACATATCCCTGAGGGCCACAATTTGCACAAACACACATTGTGACACTCAGCGTGAGCCCTATCCTCATGTAAAGCCTCTTAGTGACTGGAACAACAGCCTACATATGGGGCTTGCAAAGCCACTAGTCCCCCAATCTCAACCAGAGTTCGAGATGTCTAGTCACCCCTACTCAGGGCTCTACTCGGGAATCCCTCTTTGGTGGGACACCTGAGGTAAAAAAAAAAAAAATACAGAAAGGAATATTCCCATTCACAGAATGATCCCAAACACTTGGGATCAGGCCAAATCACCAGAGAAAGAATTGTCCATGGCCCTTGAGGACACCCCGACATTCCACGGCCACCATTGACACAAAATCCAGAGACAAAACCCTGAGCAAGCGCCACATACTCGCCCTTTGTTCATAGCCCGGAAAATTCTCACGGTCTGTAGATCGAGCCTTCATACATACATCCCCAAACCTAAGCTGAGTTTGTGTTTTCAGACTTCTGTCCCCACAGTCCTGGCCCACACAACATCCAATCTGGGGCCCCTGGAGCCACACCTCAGGACTGTGGCTTCCCTCTCCAGGGGAATTCTGCCATTTCCATTGGCCACAACCCTATAGATTAGGAGAATCCTCCAAACTCCCACAGGCCATCTGAATTGTGTTGGCTGCCCAGGACAAACAGGGATGATCTTTCACAAGTTAGGAAACCAACTCCACTCAGACCCAGAGACAGATATCCCCATAGAATAAGATTGAACTGGAAGGGCACTTAGGCCCTAATCAGATCCATTGCTTTTGATTCCAGTCATCTCTCCTCAGAGGCCTGGTTTCCAATACCAGCATATGGGAGATTCCTTAGGCACTCATCAAAACAATTATCTTCTCTACATAGGAAACATACTCTTTAGAGCTCCATCAAAACCTCCGGTTATGAACATCCCTCAAGGCCCCGGATCATGCACCCCATTCCAAGGTCTACATGGACACAAATGCACATTATGACCAATCCTCAACTCACCCATTTCAACACACCCGCCTCGGTTGCTCCCCTAGATCCAGCAGATCGAACTTGCCTTGGCTCTATGAGACACCTGGAATGAAAGGCAGGCTGCCCAGGCATCCATCCTTAGAACCCTGCTCTGGATATCTTCCTTATGGGATGTCCTGGAGCCATCCAACAGGTCTCGACTGTCCCACAGAAGAAATCATTGTGGTTTGGAGCATCTCACAATTCCCTACGTTGGAAAACCTCCATGTCCTCGTGACACCCTCCCCTTCATGAAGGGGCCGTCATGGACAGAAACTCCGACCTAAGCCAACGTCTGATCCTAGCTCTGTCTTCAGGTATACGGGATCTCGAATCATCTCTGCAGAGGGTGCCTGCCTTCCCTTCACCTTGAAATCTAAGTCTGGCTTGTGTTCTCAGAATTTTTTCCTCACACTCCTGGCCCACAAGCCTTCCAGTTTGGGAATGCTGGAACCACTATGTGGCACTGTGTCTTCCCTCCAGAAGAAAAACGTTGCCCTCTGGGGCTACCCAGTAACCACAAATGAGTACCATCCTGCACGAAACTCGACTGCACCCCAATGATACAGTCTAGCCTGGGCACTTATTCCCTGTCTGCCACAGCCTGAGCCTGCACCTCCCAACCCACACTCAACAGCTGGCCGAACACTGAGCACATCGGACACACCATGGCCTTAGGGCTTCATCTCTTCCCAAGCTCAGTTTTCAGGCTTCAGAACCTAGACCTTAAATCCAATCACAGACCAGGAGTGAAAGTGTTGCAGAAATTAGAACTCCATCTTCCCCATGGCCAGAAAGCTTGTGGTTCCCATACTGTGCAACGTTCAGTGTAGGAGGCACCAGCATGGTACTTTAGGCCACGCCCTGACTTGAAAGGATCCTTGGGCACAAAACCACATTGTGAAACTCAGTGTGAGACCTATCCTCAAGGAAGGCCTCTCAGTGTCTGGACCAAGAGCCCACATATGGGGCTTGCCATGTTCTTAGGTCCCAATGTTAACCAGAGGTCTGCTTGTCCAGTTGCCCCCACCCACGACTCTGCTCTGGAATCCCTCTTTTGGTGGTCCACCTGAGGTAAATAAAAAACAAAAAAGAAAACAAAAAAAAAGTAAACAAAAAAAAACAGAAAGGCCTCCTCCCTTCCCACAGAATGACCCCAAACTTTTAGGATCGGGTCAAATCCCCAGAAAGGGAGCCTCATCGATGGCCCATGAGGACACCCCGACATTCCATGGCAATCGGTGACACATTTCCAGAAAAAAAAAAAAAAGCATGAACAAGCACCTCACATGCGCCCTTTGTTCATATCCCGAAGAGGTCTCCTCACGGTCTATAGATCGGGCCGGCCATACCTACATCCCACAACCTAAGTGGAGTTTGTGTTTTCAGACTTTTGTCCAAATAGCCCTGGACCACACACGCTCCACACTTGGGTCTTTGGAGCCACACCTCAGGACTGTGCTTCCCTTTCAAGGGAATTCTTCCCATTCCATTGGCCACAACCTTGCAAATTAGGAAAAACCTCCAAAGTCACCGAGGCCATCCCAATAGTGTAGGCCGCCCAGGACAAACAGGGGTGATCTCAAACCAGCTGAGCAACTACCTCCACTCAGACAACAGATGTCCCCAGAGAAGAATATTGAACCGGACAGGCCCCTAGGCCCTAATCAGATCCATTGCTTTGGTTTCCAGGCATCTGTCCTCAGAGGCCTCGTTTCCAATACCAGCATATGGTGGTTTCCTGAGGCACCAATAAGAACAAATCTCGTCTCCCCATGGAAAACTTGCTCATTGGAGCTTTGTCATAACCTCTGGTTAGGAGAATCCTTCAGGGCCCTGGTGCCACTGCCCCATACCAAGGCATCCATGGACTCAAACCAGCATTAAGACCATCCTCAGGAAAGTCCATTTCAACTCAGCCCCCTCTGTTGCTACCCCAAGCCAGCAGATCAAACGTTTCTTGTTGCTAGGAGACAATTGGAATGTGAGGCTGGCTGCCCAGGCATCCATACTTAGAACCCTGTTCTGGAAAAATACCTTATAAGACGTCCTGGAGCCATCCAACAAATCTTAATTGTCCCACAGAAGGAATCCTTGCGGTTTGGAGCATCTCACAACTCCAATAGTGGGAAAACCCCCATGGCCTCATAATGCCCCCCCTTCCTGAAGGGGCCCACATGGACAGAAACTCAAACCTGAGCCAAAGTCTGAACCTCGACCTGACTTCAGACGCATGAGATCTCAATTCAGCTCTGCAGAGTGTGCCTGCCATGTCCTTGCCCCGAAACCTAAGCCTAGCTTGTGTTCTCAGACTTCCGTCCTCACTCTCCTGGCCCACAAGCCCTCCAGTTTGGGAATTCCGAAGCCACAATGCAGCACTCTGCCTGCCCTCCAGAAGAAAAACTTTGCCCTATGCTGCTAATAAGAAACCCCAAATGATTTTCTAATGCATGCCACTCGATTGTAAAGCAATTATACAGCCCACCCTGTATACTAAGGCCCTGTCTGGCACAGCCTGGGTCAAGACATCCCAAACGACACCCAGACAGCTGGCCCCAACCTGGACACATAGGACCCGCTATGGCTGTAGGTCGTCATCTCTTCCCAACCTCGGTTTTCAGGCTTCAGAACCTAGACCTTATCTCCAATCACTGCCCAGGGGTGAACGTGATGCAGAAATTAGAATTCCTCCTTCCCCATGGCCAGAAACCTTGTGGTTGGCATGTTGTCCAACGTTCAATGTGGGGAAACCTGCATTGTCCGAAAGGCCACGCCAGTGCTTGAGGGCCGCCTAGGGCACACACATGCATTGTGACCTGCAGCGTGAGTCCCGTATTAAAGTAACGCCTCTCAGTGGCTGGACCAAGATCCTGCATATGGGGCTTGTCATATCCATAGGCCCCCAGGCTTAACCAGAGGGCGAGTATTCCAGTTGTCAGTACCCACTGCTATGCTCTAGAATCCCTCTACTGGGGGGACACATGAAGCAGAAAACAGGACACTTCCCTTCCCACAGAATGACCCCAAACTCTTGGGGGCTGGACAAACTACCAGAGAGGGAGACTTCTACGACCCATGAGGCAACTCCTACATTAAACGGCCATTGTGGACAAAACATCCAGAGACAAAAGCCTGAGCGACTGCCTCCCTCTCACCCTTCTTTCATATCCAGAGGAGCTCCCCTCATGGACTGTAGATCAGGCCTGCCGTAACCTCGGCCCCAAACCTGAGCTGAGTTAGGGTTTTTGGATGTCTGTCTGCACAGCCATGGCCCACACAGCCTCCAGGCTGGGGTCTCTGGAGCCACACCACAGAACTGTGCCTGCTCTCTCCTAAGAAACTGCACATTCCATTGGCCACAACTCTACAAAATAGTAGAAACCTCAAGGTCCCCAAGGACATCCCACTACCGCAAGCCGCACTGGACAAATAGGGGCATTATGACACAAGCTGAGCAACTACTACCTCCATGCAGACACACAGACAGATATCCGCAGAGACAGAAGATTGAACCAGACAGGCCCCTAGGCCCTATTATGAACTCTTGCTTTGGTGTCCAGGTATCACTCCTCAGAGGCCTGGGTTCGAAGACCAGCATACGGGGCTTTCCTGAGGCACCAGACAGAAGACCTCTCATCTCCACATGGGAAGCTTCCTTGTTGGAGTTGTGTCAAGCCCTTCGGGTTGGAGAATCCTGCAGAGTCCCTTAGCTACTGCCACATTCCAAGGTCTCCATGGCCACCAACCCACATTATGACTCATCCTCGGCAGAGTCCATTTAAACTCAGGCTTCTGGGTAGCTCACCCAAGAGCCCGCAGATTGAGCGTGCCTTGTCTCCACCAGGCAATGGGAAGGTGAGTTGGCGTTTCTCGGCATCCATGCTTAGGGCCCTGCTCTCGAGTCTTTCTGTATGGGGCATCCTGGAACCATCCAATAGTACTCGACTGTCCTGAAGAAGGAAACTTTGAAGTTTGGAGCAGCTCACAACTCCCAGCGTAGGGAAACCTCCCTGGACTCATGACGCCCCCACCCCCTTCAGGAAGGGGCCGTCATGGACACAAACTCAAGCTTGAGGCAACATCTGATAAACGCCCGGACCTCACGTGCAGGAGATCTCGATTCAGCCTCTGCAGAGTGGGCCTGCCATGCTCTTTGCCCCAAAACTTGTGCTAGCTTGTGTTTTCAGACTTCCTTCCTCACAATCCTGGCCACACCCCTCCAGTTTGGCAATTCTGGAGACACAATGCAGCACTCTGCCTGCCCTCCAGAAGAAAAATGTTGCCCTATAGGGCTAACCAGAAACGCCAAATGAGTAACAACCTGCATGCCACTCGACCATACCCCAATTATACAGTCTAGCCTGTGCACTAAAGCCCTGTCTGACACAGCCTGAGGGCAGACCTCCAGTCCAACACCCAGACAGCTGGCCATACACAGAGCATATCACACCCACAATGGCTTTAGGCCATCATCTCTACCCAACCTCAGTTTTCACCCTCAGAACCTAGACCTTATCTCCACTCACTGCTCAGGAGTGAACGTGATGCAAGAATCAGAACTTCTCCTTCGCCTTGGCAAAAACCTAGTGGTTGGCATGTTGTCCAATGTTCATTGTAGGAGAAAGCAGCATGGACTATGAGGCCCCACCTATCCCTGAGGGCCACAATGTGCACAAACACACATTGTGACCCTCAGCGTGAGCCCTATCCTCATGTAAAGCCTCTTAGTGACTGGAACAACAGCCCCCATATGGGGCTTGCGAAGCCCCTAGTCCCCCAATCTCAACCAGAGTTCGAGATGTCTAGTCACCCCTAATCAGGGCTCTACTCGGGAATCCCTCTTTGGTGAGACACTTGAGGTAAAAAAAAAAAATACAGAAAGGACTCTTCCCATCCACAGAATGATCCCAACCACTTGGGATCAGGCCAAATCACCAGAGAAAGAATTGTCCATGGCCCTTGAGGACACCCCGACATTCCACGGCCACCATTGACACAAAATCCAGAGACAAAACCCTGAGCAAGCGCCACATACTCGCCCTTTGTTCATAGCCCGGAAAATTCTCACGGTCTGTAGATTGAGCCTTCATACATATATCCCCAAACCTAAGCTGAGTTTGTGTTTTCAGACTTCTGTCCCCACAGGCCTGGACCACACACGCTCCACACTTGGGTCCCTGGAGCCACACCTCAGGACTGTGCTTCCCTTTCAAGGGAATTCTTCCCATTCCATTGGCCACAACCTTGCAAATTAGGAAAAACCTCCAAAGTCACCGAGGCCATCCCAATAGTGTAGGCCGCCCAGGACAAACAGGGGTGATCTCAAACCAGCTGAGCAACTACCTCCACTCAGACAACAGATGTCCCCAGAGAAGAATATTGAACCGGACAGGCCCCTAGGCCCTAATCAGATCCAATGCTTTGGTTTCCAGGCATCTGTCCTCAGAGGCCTCGTTTCCAATACCAGCATATGGTGGTTTCCTGAGGCACCAATAAGAACAAATCTCGTCTCCCCATGGAAAACTTGCTCATTGGAGCTTTGTCATAACCTCTGGTTAGGAGAATCCTTCAGGGCCCTGGTGCCACTGCCCCATACCAAGGTCTCCATGGACTCAAACCAACATTAAGACCATCCTCAGGAAAGTCCATTTCAACTCAGCCCCCTCTGTTGCTACCCCAAGCCAGCAGATCAAACGTTTCTTGTTGCTAGGAGACAAATGGAATGTGAGGCTGGCTGCCCAGGCATCCATACTTAGAACCCTGTTCTGGAAAAATACCTTATAAGACGTCCTGGAGCCATCCAACAAATCTTAATTGTCCCACAGAAGGAATCCTTGCGGTTTGGAGCATCTCACAACTCCAATAGTGGGAAAACCCCCATGGCCTCATAATGCCCCCCCCTTCCTGAAGGGCCCAACATGGACAGAAACTCAAACCTGAGTCAAAGTCTGAACCTCGACCTGACTTCAGACGCATGAGATCTCAATTCAGCTCTGCAGAGTGTGCCTGCCATGTCCTTGCCCCGAAACCTAAGCCTAGCTTGTGTTCTCAGACTTCCGTCCTCACTCTCCTGGCCCACAAGCCCTCCAGTTTGGGAATTCCGAAGCCACAATGCAGAGCTCTGCCTGCCCTCCAGAAGAAAAACTTTGCCCTATGCTGCTAATAAGAAACCCCAAATGATTTTCTAATGCATGCCACTCGATTTTAAAGCAATTATACAGCCCACCCTGTATACTAATGCCCTGTCTGGCACAGCCTGGGTCAAGACATCCCAAACGACACCCAGACAGCTGGCCCCAACCTGGACACATAGGACCCACTATCCCTGTAGGTCGTCATTCTTCCCAACCTCGGTTTTCAGGCTTCAGAACCTAGACCTTATCTCCAATCACTGCCCAGGGGTGAACGTGATGCAGAAATTAGAATTCCTCCTTCCCCTTGGCCAGAAACCTTTTGGTTGGCATGTTGTCCAACGTTCAATGTGGGGAAACCTGCATTGTCCGAAAGGCCACGCCAGTGCTTGAGGGCCGCC